>NC_138921.1:4346795-5032302 GCF_965231255.1 Vanellus vanellus
AGCCCCAGCAGGTACAGCTGTCTCCTCATGTGATATCTGCTGCCTCACGCTTTCCCGCTGCCTCTGTCACTTGTTTGGACTCCATCATGGCTGCCAGCTCCTTCTGCCAGTCCTAAACTGCTCCCTCAGCTTTCTTACTGGGTGCTTTAATCCTCAGCACTGGGGTGAGAGGGAGCAGGGGGACAGGGAGTAAGGCATATGGCAGTATGTTATGTTGGCCCTCATCCACTGGAAATTTCTCACCATTTATTGCCCCAGAGCTGGTGCTGGTTGCTGATGGAAGAGCCCAGAGATGAGCCTTTCACTTTCTGTGGGAAAACTGGATTTCCTGTAGCCAAGGACTGCCCTGCGTTGATTCAGGGGAATTTCACACAAAGCACTTTTGGGGTTAGGTTGCTGGGAGGGAGACCTGGTTTATCCCTGGCTTTGAAGCATCATGGTATCTTACACTCCGAGCGTGTGGCATGTGAAGCGGCTGTTCCTCCGCTCCAAGCCCTTGCAGGGGACACGCTATGCAGCCAAGAGTGCACAGATGGCTGCTCGGTGGTGTTTGCCAGGGCTCATGCGAGTGGAAGACGCCTCATAGGAAAACTTGGGGACTGCCCCTCTCTATCATGTTGGTGTAAATTGTGGGCAGAGCGTTAGGGTCCAGTTGGGTCTGCCCCCAGCTTTCATCACCCGAGGAGCAGCCAGCAGGGCTGCAGCCCTTGCCAGAGAGGGATCTTACTGCAGTAAGAAAAGACACTCTGCTTTTCAGAATCATGGCTTTGCCAAAGAGGTGTCAGGCCCTGGGAAGTGCCCCTCCTGCGTGGGCATATGCCGGGTACCCTCGTGCTGGCACTCAAGCAGCATTGCAGGGGGAAACACAGTCCAGGTGATTATTCCTTCCGCACCCCATAGAAAACACACATCTCACAGCTCAGCCCTAGTGGTGCCTTTCGACAGTTTTTTTTTTCCGGTAACAACTGCTGCTGAGCCTACTGTGAACATTTTGCACCCTTAAAATGTTACATTCCCAAGGTTTGATTCTTGCAGGCTGTGACAATCCCTGCACTGGTGTAGGAGAATATTTCCTGCGTGCAAGGATCAGGCCCTTGACCTGTAACATGTCGCTTCGCAGTTGGCATTGAGCAGGGTGTGTGAAGTCAGCTACACTCCACAGAAGGGCCTGTGCTGACGTGTACGGGAATTTAACAAAAGAGAAAACCATAGCAACACCGGCACTCCTTCTGGCGAGCCATGCAGAGCTGCGCAGCCCTGCAGGGATGCTGGGGGCCCTCTGCTCACGTGGGGCTTGCTGGCAGGGTTGTTCTTGCCTGCTTCTGCAGCACGGCCAGCAAGAGCAATTTTAGTAGAACTAAATACAGAGTGCTTCCACAGACACAGGTACATGGAAGCCATCTTAGCTCAGCAGCGCAGGGCCATCAGGAGACACTACTGAACCCCCCAGATACAATTTATGGGTGTCCATCTGTCTAGCGAGATGAGTGTCTCTTTGTCCAGCTAAGTCAGTGTGTGCAGGGCTGATGCCACCAGAGCACTTTGCTTAGAGTGGTCCCTTTTGGAGCTAATTGTCCTTCCGCTCATCTGTGCCTTCATGGGCTGTTGCCTCCACATCCAAAAGCCACCCCGCAAAAACCCAGCAGTGACAGTTGCCAATCTGTGCCTTCCCCAGAGACCGTGAGCGAGAGCACAAGTACGGCTCTAGTGAGAAGGAGTCGCACAGGGAGCGTGACCGGCAGCGGCGGCAACGGTCCTATTCACCCCTGAGGAAACGCAGGAGAGACTCTCCCAGCCACCTTGAAGCTCGGCGCATCACAAGGTAAGGGGACATGGTCCCATCATTTGGAGACAGGCTCAGCTGGTGCTCCCAGGGAGAAGGTGGGCTGTCCTTGGGTCCCAGCCCTTGCCAGCGGAGGTTGCTGGAGGAGACCGGTTTCCCTGAGCCTGATCAGCAGGCCCTTCCGCGCCTCCTAGAGCTTGGGAATTTCCAGCTAGAGACGGAGGAGGGGGTGTCTCAATTACAACAAAGAAAAAAGGCAGGTGAAGTCAGAGCTGGGACTCACCTGGCAGGTACCAGGACCATCCCCCCCCAGGCTTTTTGTTTCATCCTCTCCTGTGGTAGATGTCCCACACTGTAGACGGAGTCAAACATTGATTCTAAGCTTCATGCTGAGGGCTCTTTGGGACAGCATCAGGCAGAGCCCAGCCTAAGACTTGGTGCTTGGGGCATTCCCCAGGGCCCTAAAAGTGGGTGGTTTGAATCCCAAAGCCTGTCAACTACCTGATCTCTTCCTTTTCTTTCTTTTAAAGAATCACAATCACATTTTGGGGGACAGTTGTGCAAAGTAACCAGTGTTTTTTGGAGATTTTGGCAGTAAATCCATCCTTGTGTCGCTGGTAACCCACATTTCTCTGTCCCCACAGTGCCCGCAAACGCCCCATCCCTTACTACCGTCCCAGTCCCTCCTCCTCCAGCAGCGCCAGCAGCTATTCCTCCTGGTACAGCAGCTTTAGCCGCTCCCCAAGCAGGAGCCGGAGCTACTCCAGCTACCGAACAAGCCGGAGCCGAAGCTGGAGCAGCAGCAGCGCTGAGGGCAGGAGCCGCAGCCGGAGTTCGGGCCCCAGGAGCAGCCACAGCCGGAGTTCAGGCCCCAGGAGCAGCCGCAGCAGGAGCAGGAGCTATGACTCAGGAGGCAGCTCTGACAGCCTTCGTCGCTAGGGAGTGCCCCCGATGGCTCCTGTGCTGTCTTCGCCTCCAGATTCCTGGCATTCTTCGCTTCCTTCCCACCTACCTGGCCATCGATAGCAATCATCCCCGATACTGATGTGGTGGCAGTGCTGGATCCCCCTTCCCCGGTTTGGAGTAAGAGCCCCCATGCGCCCAGCGCAGCCCCTTCGCTGCCTTATGGAGCGGGTGGATCCATCCCAGCTCCCCCGGCCAGGGCTGGAAGAAGGGTCGGTGCTTCAGAGGGTCTGTCACGACAGACCTGCTCCATCCTCCCCAACATCTACCCATCGCTGCCGCTCTCCAAAGCGCTACCAGCTGGTCCAAAGGAAAGAACTCAGCTCCTTGCTCTTCCATCAAACCAGGAGCCAGCAAGTTAACTTCTGTTGGAGGGAGAGACCCAATTAGGGAGGAATTTGCTGGGAAGCTTCGGTGATGAGTGGGGGTGACCTGTCCCCTCCAAGGCAAATATCAGGTCCTTTGGGTCTCTCCTCCAGAGTTTCTGCCCACTCTGCAGCAGGCCTCTTCCATGAGAGAATATTTATTGCCGGTCAACCAGTCCCTGCTATAAAAAGAAGGCTGGAAATCCCTTCTGACGTAATTCCCTGGGGAAAAAAAAGGCCATTTCCTCTTTTTCTCCCATCCAGGTACGCATCATCTTTTGCAGGGTTGTTTTAGCCTCCCCCAGCACTGTGACTTGCTTGCAAACAAGCTGCTGAGGTCTGCAGCAGATGTGGGGCCGGTGGGGTACAAGGGAGAGGGGAGCCGGTGCCACGCTGCACTCCGAGGGGTCAGACCGTGGCGTGGGAGGTGGGGGCCATGGGGCTCCCTTCTCGGAGGAACCCTCTTGCGGTTTGGGTTTAGGTTTTTCTGAAGGGAGCCTTCCCCTTCGGAGTGCAACGCTGGTGGGACTGTAAGGAGATAAAGAGACAGCCTAGCTGCGGGGTGTAGCGAAAGCATGCAGGTGAAAAGGGCATTGCATGAGCCAGAGGACCCCAATTCCCCTTCCTCATAACAGGCAGTAATTTTAAGCAGTGCCTGGGGGATTTCAGGAAATCATTTCTCCTTGAGACCCTCAGGCTCCTGCTGAGGCAGCCACGCTGCGGGGCTTGGGCAGGATGATGCACTTGCACCCCAATTTTGTTGCTGGGAGGATGGAGCGGTGCAGGGGGACAGAAAGGGTCCCCCTCTAATTGTCTGTTTTTCCAAGAAGCCGCAGGCAGCGGCAGGAGGGCCCTGCCTGCCCGGGCCGCCCTGGGCCCCGGGGTTTTGTCTCCCTGCCAGCCCAGCCGCCTGCGCAATTACCGTGTTTTGCAGGGTAACAAAGGCTTCTCCCAGCACAAGCTGAGCTGGTGCTGAGGAGTTTCTTTCTCTTACAACACCTGGGTGCTTAGAGACGCTAATTTGGGTTTAAGGCTTTCCCTCCCTCCCTTTTTCCATCCCCTCCCCTTCCATCCTGCATGATTATTAACGAGTTTGAGCTTAATGAGTCAAAGAGGTGTGTCATTTAGGTGTCACAGAAAAGGGCCAAGTGGAGCCAGCAGCTGCTGGAGGAGGAGAGGGGGTAGAAAGAAATGCACCATCACCCCCAGGTGAAGAGTTACCTGCAGTCCCCCAGTCCCACTGGCAGCAGGTAAAGGGGCAAAGCCGCAAGCAGAGGAAGGCCAAGCACCACGTGGTGTTCTGGTGGAGCTGGATGATTGCCTTAGCAAGCATATAAACCTGTTATCTGTTAGAAAGTACAGCAGCATGGAGTGTATTTCCACCTGGATGGTACAAAGGGAAGTTTTATGCCAGAGGTCCCTTTTCCCCAGTATCCTCTTACTGCTGGTCTCTCTCATCCTGTGCCTTCAACCCCCAAAGCCCCCCCCCCCCTTTTCCCCATCCCTCATCCCCTGCCTTGCTCTCTGCAGGTAATTTGAAGATGAGGGTGGATGAGGCAGAGCGCAGGGCACTGGTATGGTCGGTGGCTTGGTGGGGACATGAGTCCGTCTCCTGGGAAGCCACTTTCTAGGACATAAAGAAAAGCGTTCCTGGTAGGGCTGAGCAAACGCTCTAGGGCTGTGATCGAGGGATCAAAGACAGGGTGTTCTTGCAGCAGGGCGCCACTGCCCTTCCTCCTGCCCTGGCCCTGACAGTGGCCCCTTGGCCATCTTCTGCAGTGAACTCCCTTCTCGTAAAGGGCTGAAAACCTCATGCTTCTTCCCCAAAGAGTCTCTCCCAGTTTGATGTTGAAATGCTCCGTCCTTCTATTCCCTGGGAAGAACCAAAAGCAGCAATGGGAGCCCAAGCCCCAAGTCTAGCAGCGTTTCAAGAGTAGCCCCATACCCCTTAATGCACCCTAACGCACACTTGCATCTGTAGCAAGGAAGCAGCGAGCTGAGAGGTCAAAAACTAGGAAAGAAAAGAAGCGGGGCTTTGTGCAGCTGGTATAAATATCAAAACACAGCATTGACTCGAGTTCCTCGTGGCTGGGGACAGATGATCAAAGCACTGCATCGGGGCAGCAGCACCCGCCGACTGTGGGACAGGAGGTGACTCCAAGGGTTGCGCGGGGCTGACGGTGGCTCTCGTACCCATCCGGCTGATCCATGCTTCGAGGACTGCCTCCGCTTGTACAGTCCGTGGCAGCTAAATGCTCCTGGGGTTTCCCAAGCAGACTTGCGTCGAAGTAAACCTCTTTATTTATTTATTTATTTATTTATTATTATACTATTTTTAATTGTATATCAGAATGGATGCAGGTGGTCACCATTACCAGTATTTATTTATTCTATTTTTTTTTTTTTGGAACAATAAGTTATTTTTGGATCTGTTTGTTTGTTGGAATGTATTTGTGCCGCTGTTCTCACGTAAAGGTTTACAGTGCTGGCCCCTCTCATCAAGGTGGCTGGAGGAGTGATGGTCACTCCTACTACCAACGTGTCCCTTCAGTTGCACTCTCCAGAGCAGAGTGGAGAGAGTGTGACGGCCAGAGGGATGCAGGGCAGAGCTGTTTGTCTGTTTTCATGTTAAAATCTAGGGTTTCTCATTAGATTTGTGCAGGAATGCGATGGATGTCACCAGAGAAATGGGTCTAGGACCTCACAGAGGTGACAGTGAGGGTCTGCTTGCCGGCCGGCCGAGCAAAGGGCAATTTGCAGTGCTGCAAGGGAAAGTCTCGCCCCAGTGCGTGCTCGTGCCGGCCGGGTGCCAGCTGGCGGCTGCTGCTGTTTCCCTTGGCTCCGCAGCCAGCGCACAACCCGAAACCGAGCTGCTCTGCACAGGCACCGCTGGTTTCCCTGGGAGGATGCCGTCGCTAGGACTCCCCTGCCGTGTTTATCACTGCGCGATGACCCACCCATGGGAAAAGTAAAGAAATAAGGCCGTGAGAGAGTGATCCACGCTGAAGATGCTTGCAAAATCCAGACCTCTGGTGACAGGACCTAACTAAGTCCGTGTGTGTACGTATATGTGTGTGTATATGTGTATGTGCACATGTGCATATACATATGAGTTTTCCTCAGTGGTGGTATTTATTTTTTAACTTATTTAAGATTTTTAGTACAATCTGGAACATGACCTTCCCTGTCGGTCGACAACTGGGTTTTCTGTTGGTTTGCGAGAAGCTTTTCTGTCTCTGTGCCTTTTGCCAGCGCTTTTTCTTTTCTAACGTTTCACTCGCTTATCGCTTTCATGGATTTTTGCTCCACGTCTAGCATCTCAGATTGCTGCTGGTGCTCTCTGCAAGGAGCAGCGTTCACCTGGTGGAAAGGCAACTTGGTCATTTGGGTGTTGGTGAATCACTGCTCGCCTGCGGTCGGCTGCATGAGGGATGCCCAGGGACGGCCGCAGCCTCACCCAGAGCAGCAAGGCTTCAGGAAAACATCTCAGCCATCTTTTGGAGGCGGTATCTCAGAGGGTTTTGCTTTCCTCCTATACAGAGGCTCTTTCCTGCCCACAATTTTGTTTCTATCCCCCAAGTGCCCTGGTTGCCTTTCCCCAGCAGAGTATGTGTCACAGCAGCACCCACTCCCAAATTTCCCCCTCACCCCAGACTCATGCCGTCGGTGCTCCCTGCACCAGCCTTAGCTCTGGGTTTCTTGCGCCGAGCGAGGCTCGTCCCTCCTCTCCCAACCCCAGCGTTGGCACCAGGCTCCAGAAAACCCAACGCAATCTCTGCAGGTTTGCTGGAAAGCAAAAATAAGGGATATTTCAAAGCACAGTTGTGTTCTTTCTTTTCTTCATGGGTTACAAGCACTCAGCCGAACTTTGCTTTATGTTGACTGCAACTTTTCTCAATGTTTTCCTTGTTTTGGGGGACTGAATTTGTACCAAACTTGTCTGTAACAGCTAATCACTGTTATTTTGCTATGCATTGTACATATATTGAACAGGCTGAGAGGACTTAGCCTCTATTTAATATTTATTTCTTCTATTTATTGAGCATTACTTTAAAAAAGCTATTTGGGTCTTACTGTTGGGTCTGTGAAGGTAGGAGCCTTTGAGGTGTTGCCATGTATGTTGGAGAGAGGTTATCAGAGAGGTGAATTACTGAGGCTTTCACCTGCCAGCATGGAGATATCTGGCAGACAAATTAGGCTCATTTGGAGCTCAACCACCAATGATTTCAGGAGGAACCTCATTTAGATGGAGATGAGCAAGGCGGGGGAAAATCCTCCGTCTTCTTGGACCAGCTTCTATTGACAAATCACAAAGGTGCTGGGCATTCGGAGGCGACAGGCCAGCTATGGCGGAGGAATAACCCTGCTCTTCCTCCTCCATGCCGTGTAGGGCTGCTTGGATCGCCAAAGGTCCCTGGAGATCTCTGATCTCCCACCACTGACCCCCTCTTGGCTCTCAGTGGTTATTGGGGGAAGGGGGGACTCGCCCTTTCGTTGATGTGAGGAAGGCAATAGGGTTGAAGAAGCAAGGATGTCCACCATACCCCATCCCAAGACCCTCATCCTTGTGTCGTGTCCTACTTTGCCCCCTTCCCCGAGCTTTGTGCCAGAACCAGTAGTTTTGCCTGGACGTGAACTCGGGAAAGGTGGCCAGGGCAGGACTGGGGAGGTCTCTCCTGTCGTCTCCAACACGAGACGGAGCTTGCTGCAGGCATCCTCTCCCGGCTTTGAAAAAAGCTGAAAATCACAACCAGCCCCAGTGTCACTCCACCGCTGCCACAGCCATTGGCCTTGTGGGCCGAGTGGGAGGTGTTTGTGCTCCATGGGCAGAGCTGCCCAGGCTGGCGGAGGGTGGATGTGGCTCCAGCGTTGGCAGGCGAGTGCCCAGGCTGTTCCAACAGAGCTGCCCGGGAGCTGCAGGGCGCTCAGCTGTGGGGCTGTCAGGATATTTGTTTGAGAAAAGGATGGATTCAGGTGCCTAAGTGAAGACTTTGTCCTTTAGTGTCCAGTGGGGTTTTATTACCTCTTTACCAGAGAATAAATAATTCTCATGACTTTTGCTGCTACCTGGAAGTTTGCACATGACCGGGAGGGTCTCCGAAGCACTGGTACGTCTGCTGTTGTAGCAACAGTTTCATGGTCAAGCATCCCGACTTTTGGGCTATTGCTTAGAGAACAACACCCTGATCCTCACCGGCCCTGGGGCAGCTCTCCACCTTCGAAACCCAGGGAATTACAAGATTTCGAACAAAAGCCAAGGCGTGAGAAAAGCCGCGAGGGAAACGGTATCTCTGTTTTCTCGCCTGTTGGTCGCTTCCTTACGAAATGAGACCGTCGCATCTGTTTGACTTCATTGTAAAACTCCCTTTGCTCTCCATTGAAACGCATACTGTATTCTTTAGTCTTCCTGGGGTATTTGAGTTGTTAGCCTGGTTAGAAAAAGGGTTCCAATAAAGGTTCGGACAGTAATTCCTTCTCATCGCAGCCCTGTTTGTCATGTTCCTTTTGGATCCGACTGCGCACGGTGGGATATTTTGGGTTGTTTCAGCTGCTCCGCAGGGAAGGGCATGGGCCTCTGCTCCCAGCTGCCGAGGACCGGCTCCTCAGGGCACTGGCTGAAGAAAAAAAAGTTGTGGGCCAGTATTTCTGGCAGCTTTCCCTTCCCTGCTGGGCCAGGTTTTGGCTGCCCTTTGCCAGGCCCTTTGGATCTCCCGGCCCCGTTCAGGCACCAGTAGCCCAAGCCAGGAATGCAGCCGTCTCACCATGGAGGTCGCCATTTGGGCTCGCCGGTGCTCTCCTCGGGGCCGTGCCCTTCCCTGCCTGCACAGCCCTCGCTCCAAGCCCTGCATGGTGCTCCTGCACCGCCGGGTCCCACTGCGGTCACCTCCTCGGCCATCTCAGCAGGACGCAGGGTGCTCCCCTGTGAGCAATGGGGTGGTGGGGACTCTCCAGCACCCCAGCTGATGCCCCTAACCCTGGGGTGCTCCCCTGGACTGGCTGGAAGCCCCATAGAGGAGCATTAGCACTGGGACCAGGTCCTTGTGCTGTTCCCAGGTTCAGATGGGCACCCAGCAAAGCTCTGGCCGCAGCACAGATAGATCCTGGGGACACTGGGCAGTGTCCCCAGGTCACTCGGAGGAGAAAGAAGGCTGTGAGGCCACTTTGTGCTCCCCAGCACTGGTGTCGTGGGGCCAGCTCGGCGGCAGGAGGCAGCCAGGAGATTTGGAGTGACAACAGGAGCTAAATTGGGATGGCCCAGAGAGGGCAAGAGCCGGCGGGAGGGGACGTGTGACTAATCAGGATAAACAAGGCGACTGGGAGGATTCCTGGCCAGGGAGGGAGGATGGCCTGGAGCTACGCAGGGAAACATGGGACTGGGGATGTTGGGAGGCTCCTGGAAACATGGAAGGATCGTGGGGCTGCCCGAAACCTCCTCGGGGCTCGTCCCCCTCTCCCTGTGGGCTGGTGTTTGCCTGAGCAGGCGCAGAGCTGTGTGCTGGGATGATCCCACTCCTCAGCCAAAGCAAGAGGTGCCCAGCTGAGCTCAGGCTCAGTGTGTGGCGGTGTCCCCCAGGCCACCCTGCTGTCACCCCCGGGCAGCAGGAGCCCCCAGCCGGGCAGGACAAGGGGACGGAGGCAGATGCTCTGCCCCTCCACTGGCAGCTGCCTCTCTGCATCCAGGGGTGCTCAGCCGGCACCTGGGACCTCCCCGGGCATCTCCTGGCACCCTCTTGGTCCGCAGGGAGACCTGCACCATGCCTGGCTGTCCCCACACATGGGGGGGTGAAGGAGCTGAGCTCAGGGGAGCAGCCCTGCCCGGCGCCAAGGAGAGGCAGCTCCTTCCCCCAGGGATGCCGCGTCGGTGCAGCATGATTAATGCCGCTGGAGTGACCAGCGGCTGAATTGCTGCGCGGCCTGCGCTGCATTAAAGTCTTCCTGTTGTAATTAGTTCCATCAAGTCTATTAGAAAAATTGCAGATGCTGGAGAGAAGGAGCATGAGGCAGTGCCAGGAGGGAGGATGCGGCATGAGGAAGTGGTCCCGTATCCGGCATGACCCTCGCTGATGACATCCCATCCTCTGGAGCATCCCATCGCCCACCCGAGCCGTGCCTGGACCACCTCCATGAGGAGCCCCTCATTGCCACCAGGTACTCCCCGCTTGCGCGGTCGGTCGGGGCCGTGTCTCCCGGGTGGATGCTTGCCGGGAGCTCACCCACTGCCACCGCCGCCGCACCTCTTCCCACGGCGCGCTGCCCGCTCCCCGCCACTGCCCTGTAATTAGCCCCACTGCCGCGCGGCTGTGATTACCGCCTCGCCCTGCCCGCGCACGGCGATTGCGGCAGGGCTGGGGCATGCGGTGGGGCGAGGAGGAAGAGGAGGAGGAGGAGGAGGCAGGTGCTGAGCAGCACCATGAGGACCCTGCCCACCTGCTGCCTGGGGTCCCTCTCCTTCCCGTGAGTAGGGGACATTTTTCCATGCCCAGCCAGGGAAGCCGGGAAGCGGGGCTGGAGAGGAGCATCTCTTGGAGCGCAGCTTTCCCCCCGCATCCCACAGCCCCGCTCTGTGGGCGGCCCTTCGTGGCTGAGACCTGCCACGCTCCTGGCCATGAAGGGGGTCCATCCCCTGCCCCAGCATCCCCCAAATATCCACCCGCGGGTGCCCTCGCAGCACTGCGCTGGGGGTGCCACCGGTGACCCATTTCCCAGTACAGTGGGCTGCTCGGTGGCCTGGGGACACGTGGCTTTACAGTGAGGGGAGCAGCTTGGTCCAGCCCCACCGAGGGGGTATTTTTAACAGGTGACACTGGGGTGAAAGCAGCCGGCTCTGAGCTCGGGGGCTATTTTGGGCGGGCGGGCTGGGCGCAGGGCAGCAGGAGGGGGCAGCGGGGGCTGGGGGCAGCTGCCGAAGTGCTGTGACCCTGCGGCAGCCGGGATCCTCGGGCCGGCGGGAGAGGTCAGCTGCCGCAGCCCAGATTCTCCACGGCTGTTTCATCCTCTCCAAAATACTCGGCTGACAGGGCAGGAATTGCAAAACACACCCCCCCTCCTCCCAAGTCCATATAAATAGCGCTCGCCCGGCGCCTGGAAGGTTAGAGAAGTTTCTCGGCTCCGAGCTCAGACATTTATTGCAGCTCCAGCCTGGGAGCAGCAGGGAAAGTCGCACATAAAGTGCTGGGGAGCGAGAGAGCAGTGATAAGCTTTTTAATCTTGGGATATTTGGTTTTATTATATTTCTTTTTCCCCCTCTCCCGACGAGTTTTATTTTCCTCTCCCCGGTCCCTGGGATCACAGCCAGACAGGAAGCGTTTTCTCGCGGCCAGAGAGCTCCCTCCATCCTTCCTGCGCTCCTCCGGCTCCCAGTGATTCAGCTCCGAATTGATTTTCTCCATCGTCCTTCACCTGGTGCCGGGGAAGGAGGGGACCGTCCCCGCGGCGCCCACCCGCAGCAGCGCGCTCGCGTCCCGCCCGGGGTGGATGCGTCTCCTCCGGGACGGGCTCTCTGGGGAAGTTCGCAGCCAGGAGCGGCCACGCAGAGGCTGAGGCTCCGTGGGAGAGCCCCAGGGAGACGCTCGGACCCCTCCGAAGGAAGCCATGGCCGACAGCCAGATGCCCTTCTCCTGCCATTACCCCGGCAGGCGCAGCGTCCGCGACCCTTTCCGGGAGCCCGGCTTGACCTCGCGCCTGCTGGACGATGATTTCGGCATGTCGCCTTTCCCCGGGGACCTGACGGCGGACTGGCCGGACTGGGCTCGGCCCCGGCTCACCACCACTTGGCCAGGTCCCCTGCGCGCCGGCATGGCCCGCGCCTCCTCCATGGCCCCCAGCTACAGCAGCCGCTTCGGCGGGTACCCCGAGAGCCGCAGCCCCGCGCCCTTTCCCCGCGAGCCCTGGAAGGTGTGCGTCAACGTGCACAGCTTCAAACCCGAGGAGCTGACGGTCAAAACCAAGGATGGCTACGTCGAGGTGTCAGGTGAGAGCCAAGGAACCGGGGAGGAGGAGGAGGAGGATGGGGCATGAAAAGCAGCCGGTCCTGCCCTGCTCATGTCGGCTTAAGAAAGTGCCATAAAATGCAAAAATCACCTTTATTTTAGTCCAGTGGTGGCAGCCCCCTGCTCGGGAGCAGGGCCAGGGCTCCGGCAGGGCTTTGGGGCAGCCCCGTGGGCAGTGCGGGGGGTGCCAAGTGGGGGGGGACCTGCCTCACAAGCCATGGTGGTTTGCTGCAAAACTGAAAAGGACAAGCCTCCTTTGGGGTAAAACTCCCCACTTTCCGCCCTGGCCAGCTGGGGAGGTACTGCTGGGGCGGCAGCACCCTGCAGAGAGCTGCCAAGAGGGGCCCCAGTTTGGCTCGGTTAATTATAGCCAGGGTGAGGCCGGCGCGGAGGGAGATTCCCTTTAAAGGGGCCGAGAGAGAGGCAGCTCCGGTGCTGGGAATTGGGGGGCAACCGCCCCGCGGCCCCCACCCCACCCCGGCCCCGAGAGGCGCCAGCCTGGGGACGAGCCGGCCCGAAGCACATCCCTAAAAATTCAATTAGTGATGGGGCACAGCAGGCACGGGGTGCACTGCATCTGGGGTGCCCGCGGGCACCCAGCCCTGAGCATCCCTTCGTCCCGCCACCGACATCCCCGGGGTCCCCAGGGAGGGGCTGGGGGCTGCCACGCGGCACGGCCCTGGGTATTTATTTGGGGCTCATGGAGTCACAGGGGGGATAACCACAGCTCAGGGAGGGGTTGAGCAGCCACCGACGTGGTTTTAATTCGCAGCTGCTGTGGGCACAGGGATCCCCAGCCTGACAGCAAGGCGGAGGGCAGCCCAGCCTGGGCAGGGGGACAAGGGGGGACACTGCCACCTCCAAAGGTTTTATTACATCTTGGGGGGGGGCTTTTGCTTAAGCCCCAGCTGTTGGCAGCCTGCGAGACCTGAGGCTCGCACTGGAAATACGGGTGTGCTGTGTCCTGCATCTCCTTGCCCACGCAGGAGATGTTCCCTGAGCCCCCCCCCCAGGGGGAAGGGTTTGCACTGTCGAAGGGAAACAACTCCTCTGAAAACTTTCCTGTTGGCTCTTGTTGTTGTTTGTTGGGGAAAAAATAATCTCCCGGTGCGGTGGTGACTGGTGACGTGGGGTGTTGTCCCTTCCCTGCAGGCAAACACGAGGAGCAGCAGGTGGAAGGAGGGATTGTCTCCAAGAACTTCACCAAGAAAATCCAGTAGGTACCTGGGGTGTCTCCCCGCCGAAGGGGCTGGGGGGCCGCCACGTCCCCTTGACCAGCAGCCAAATGTCGCTAGCCTGCTGTGGGACCCCGTCCCTGCAGCACAGGCAGGTCACAGGCCAGCGCGGGGATGCCACCGGCGGCAAAGGGCTGAGCTTTGCCAGTCCCCACGCCCCGGCTCACCCATGCAGGGATGCCTGCGCCTGTTTTCACCCTAAAATCTGCCCTTTTCCAGCACCTAAAATCTGCCCTTTTCCCTTGCTGGTTGGGGCCACACAGTGCGTTCCCAAGGGAGGGAAAAGAGGAGAAGGCCTTTTTCTGGGTGCTTTGTCAGTCTCCTCCAGGCCCGGGGCTGTGGTTGGAGCCGGCCGGGGCGCAGGGAGCAGGAGGGGTGCGAGGAGCCGCGCTCACAGCGCCAACGCATCCCCCGGGGTTCAGCAGGGCACGATGGGCTGACACCATCGTCAGCCCCAAAATACATCCCTTGCGTGAACATGTATATATATAATATCTCTCTCTCTCTCTCTGAATGATGTCAGTTAGATTGCTATCGCGTTGACTCACCGCGACGGCTCACTTTGGCAACAACAACGGCAAAGGGCAGGGAGGAAAGGCGAGTCCGGAGGCAGGCGAGCCCCGATGCGGCACTTCGCCCATGGCGGGGGCAGACCCCCCGCCGCAGGGCTTGGCGGGGTTAACAAGGAGAAGCAGCAAAGCCCAGGGCATGGGAAGGGTTTCCTCGGCTGGCACCAGCTCGGCTTTGCTTTTCCACCCCCAAAGGAGCCCTGCGCATCCTGAACTCCCGCGGGAAAGCTGGAGCGAGCACGGCACTCCCTCCCGCTCGGCGCTCGGCAGCCACGGGGGCTCCTTTTACGGGCAAGGCTTGCGGCCGACGCCGGCTGCGGCACGGCGATGATTTACTCCTGCTTTGCAGAAGCCCGGGCGGCACAAGCAGCGGGTGACATCCCGTCAAACACATCTGCCGGGGAGATTAAACAGAGCGCCTACAGGGGCCAGACCGGCCAGGAGGCCGCTTTAAATATCCCCGGCACATTCCCGGGCACTACAGTAATAATGTAGGCTTTGCTGAGCTCCACGCCGGGGCTGCTGGCTCGGCATCGGTGGTTCCCCATGTGCTGGGGGTCCTACGTGGGCTTCCTGAGGGTCGTTGTCCACCAGGGATGGGGGATGCTGCGAGCCGGCCCTCCGGCTCCTAAACCATCTCATCTTTCCATCCCTCCCACAGGCTGCCCTATGAGGTGGACCCCATCACGGTCTTCGCCTCCTTGTCGCCGGAGGGGCTGCTGATCATCGAGGCACCCCAGATCCCCCCCTACCAGCAGTACAGCGAGGGCGGCTGCGGCAGCGAGATCCCCGTGGAGAGCCAGGAGGCCACCTGCGCCTGAACGGCCACCCGCGTCCCTCCCGCGCCCCGGCATCCCTCCTCCCCTCTCCCCTCTCCCCCGGACCCCTCCGCTCCCCAATCCCCTGCGGCGCGGCGTCCGGACAGCCTCCGGCAAGGGTGACGGGTGCCGCTCGCAGGGATGGCAGCACCCACCACCCCGCGGGGACACCAGCTGAGAGCCGGCCGCCAGGCCACTGTCCCCAAGGGCTTGTAGCGGCCTGAGGTGCCGGTAGAGATTTTGTGCCCATGGGGCCGAGCAGAACGGATGTTCTCGTTACGATTATTTTTATGCTCTGAGTCGCTTGGATGGGATATTTATAACAATAGCAAAAAAGGGCCCTTTTTTCTCTAAAATTGATGTGGAATCCCATAGCCCTGTGTCTTTTCCTCCTCCGTGGGTTGTTTTTTTTTTGTTAAACTACATCTCTGCAAAGGATGCACGGCCGGTGGTGGAGCTTTGACGGCATGGCCTCCGTCCTGAGAAACGCAAACCGTCCATGTGTTTTGAACATTGGTTTTGGGGGGTTGTTTTTTTTTTCTTCTTTTTTTTTTGTTTTTTTTTTTTTTTTTTTCCAAAGATAATTTGTGCCTTTACTTGTCAGACCTGAGGAATAAAGCCCAGTGGATGTTCTTAGCCTCCGCTTGTCTCGGCTGAGCCCGGTGGGGCGGGCGCAGGGCGGCGGGAGGGCGGCGGGGAGGAGGGGGGATGCCACCGCGTGCCACCTCCCAGCCTGGCTCGGGGTCCTCCCCATGGATGTGGAGGTGTCTGCACTGATGGGAGGATGAAACATTTGCTCAAGCCTTTTCCGCAGCCTGCGAATGCCGAGTCCTGGCTAACACTGGGCCGGGGAGGCACCGTGCCTGGCAAGGACCATGGGCTCGTCCTTCCCTTACCCTTTTGAGGGGCTGCAAATGTTTTTTCCCGCTTGGGGAAGCTAAATCAGCCTCTGAGCTGGGAAAGTCGGGTCTGCGCCATCCCCGTTTCCACCTCACCCTGCCAGCTCCCCACCGGCAGCTCCGTGGGGAAGCACTTCCCGGCTAATTCCCTGGCGGAGGTACCGGCAAATGGTTTCTGCTGAGCTCTGGACACAGCCTTAAAACCATTCCCGGGGCGAAGCGTGTGTAAGATTTGTTAACAGCGCCGCAATGCCCGGGGTCGGCAAAGCAGAGGTGTCGATGGGCAGCGGGAGTTTTTCCATCGTTCTGTGCAGCACCTGCACTGGGCACTCGGTTTTCCGTGTCACCAGGACCTCAGAGTTAAAAATACAACCTCACATGCTCCGCTCCGGCTCATTTGGGATGCGGTTACCAACAACAGCCCATCACGTGCTGTAAACCACGGCGCACGGGGGGACACAATGGTACCCGCGCTCCAGGTCACGGAGGAGAACCGGGGGCTTTTACACTGGTTTTATACATTATATTGAATTTTCAGCCGTTGTTATGGAGCCTGGAGCCCCAGGCAGTGCACTGCACCCCCCGGCCCCTCAGCGGGAGCCAGCCCCGGGCTGGGCCTCGACAGCTCTGCCAGGCGCGGCTGTGTGCACAGCAATTTTTATGAATAAAATATAATCCTCGAAATGTAATACCGACACCGGGAGAGACGGAAAGCAGAAAAAGTCATGAGTCACGGCTCCAGCCCTGTGCCCTCCTGCCACCTGGAGCCATCGTGCCCCGCGGGTGACACCTCCCCAGCACAAACTGTCCCTCCTCTTCCTCACCCCTTCAAAGAGTTATTTTTTTCAGTCTTTTGGAAAAAACATCCCCAGCCCCCGCAGCCTCCCGGGCCCAATTTCGTCCTCAGCGCCCCATTCCCCTCGATATTCATGGGAAGGACCCCGGGGGAAGGCTGTGTGCCCCTGGGGTGACCTGCAGGCTGCAGCACCCCGGAGCGAGCGGCTGGATGTGGCCCCATGAGCAGCAGATGCCGGCTGCCCCGAGCAGGGCTGCGGGCGCAGGGGACCAGCTGCGGCTCTGCAGGGGCTGCAGGGGGACAATTAACCGCAGCTGAGCCCCTCTCCCACCCCAGGCTATATGGGGAGGTCCCCGGGCTGCAGCTGCACCAGGGCTGGGGTGAGGGGACCTCCAGGCTCAGCTTTGGGGCTGCAGCACAGGTAAGAGCTGCTGCAGTCAGAGGATGGCTCACGCCTTTCTCTCCTGCTGATCCTCCAGTTTGGGAGGAAGATTATTATTTTTTTTTTTCTTTCATCATTTTCTCTTTTATTTGCTTCTGGTTTGTGATGAATTCCTTAATAATGCCTTATGAAAACTGTTGTAAGATGCATTAGCAGTAATTTCTTAATGGCTGAAGCTGGCGCTGGCAATTAGCACTAAGGACCTCTTACCCAGGCAGTGTGCTTGGACCTGTGCAGCCAGCGGCTCCTCAAGCTGTTGGATTGTCTGGAGTATCACATACTAATGAAATAATTGTAAGTGGAGATTTGCTTTTTTATTATTATTATTATTATTATTATTATTATTATTATTATTATTATTATTATTATTATTATTAAAGTATGACCTGATTATTGCAGTGAAGGAGGCTTTTAAAAGAAGTAATCCCTACTGGTGCTTCTGCAAATGGAGAAATTAATTTGGAAACACTGAGGCATTTCTGCATCAGCGTCTCCCCCTGCGTGTGAGGAGGACGGGGTGGGAAATGTGCCTTCCTGGGGTAGCGGGGTGCTGCAGAGCTGGGGCCGGCGGGGAGCAGGAGCTGTTTGCACATCCTTAGCCTGCGCGTGAGATAACAGCTTGAAGCCATTAGACCTGTAACACAACGCTATAATGGCCACTCTGCCGATTACATTACATTTCATGGGTTTATAGCAATTACACTGCACCGGGTGGTGTCATAACACATTAAGGTTTATAGCTTAATATCAGCTCTACCGGGAAGACGCCGTGCGCTGGATGTGGCTGTGGGCGAGCATCCCCAGGGCAGGGAGGAGCGGGCTTCCCATGCGTCTGACCCTGGGGCTGGCTGAGGGGCTTGGGAGGGACCGAGACCCGGGGCTGCGCATTTTGGGACCCCCCTCATCTGGAGGAGAAGGGGCAGGATTGTGTTTATCAGCAATTCACCTTGCACGGGGCACCCCAGCCGCAGCGGCCCCTCTCTACTAGCCCTGTCCAAATCACTCGGAGGCCGGTGCACTTTTATTTTTCCTTCTGGAGCGGCGTTAGACTTATCAATAACCACATCGTTCAAAGGCAAATGATTTTTACTGCTGAGGGAGGCGGAGGAGCCGTCCTAACCAGGCCTTTCAAACCCCGCTCTCGGAGCAACGCTGATGCTGCGGGGCACGGGGCTGCGCCCCCGGCAGGGGCGGGGAGAGAAGTGGATGTTGGAAAGATTTTATTTTTTATTTCTTTCTAAGAAGTCAGTGCTGATAAAATACACAATCACATCTGAAAGGGGCTGGTGTAATTAAGCAGTCGGATGCCGGGCAATTTGCATTAAGCTCTTTGTTGCCACCGGTGCCAGCGTGTCCCTCGCTGCCCGGGCGGCAGCCGGAGCCAGGAGTGTGCCAGCTGCGGGGAGAGGAGATGCTGGAGTCGGGGCTCAGCCTGGAGATCCAGCAGCTCTTGAGGCATCTCAGGACGGTGAGCTCGCAAGTTCTGCTCTAAGCCCTGGCAAAGCCCTCCTGGGCAGCTGGAGAGAGATGCAGGTGGTTTGCGCTGCCTTTTTGTTTTGGGGATGATTTTTTCCTATCCGCAGCGGTGATCCCTCCTGCAGCACACGCCAGCAATTCCCAGTGCTGTGGCCATGGAGCCGGGATGGGCTGATTGGGAGGGCCCGGGGCTGGGAATGTGGCGCCAGGAGATAAGGGGGCTGCGTCATGGGAAACCGGCCTCGGGAGACCGGCTGCCCGAACCGGCCGAAGGACACGAGGAGATAAGGATAAGGTCACCCAAGCGCTGGGAGAGCTCACTGGGCAGCAGGAGGCTGAATAAACCTCTTGGCTGTGTCTGGAGCTGCTGAGGAAGCCGCAGGGGCTCTGCCAGCACCACCAGCCCTTGGCAAGGTAGGGACACGAGCACTGGCCAGTGGGGCTGAGCAGTTTCTGAGCACCGGTTTATACCCCACTGGGGCCAGGCTGGGCGAGCACGTGGCTCCTCACAGGGCATCAGCTCCCGTCCTGTCCCAGAGGATTTATTTTCCTAAAATGGAAGCAAAAGCTGAATTGATTTATTTTGGTTGGCGGCATGTGGAGCAGGATAAATAATCCACCAGAAGCTCCAGAGCTGTCCAGATACGCCAGGCATATCCAGTGGCCCAGTTTCTTCTCCTAGAAGAACTGGCATGGTCTTATTTTCTGGCTGCCCAGTTCCCGTGGCAGGAGCTGGCTCATGACTGGTAGCCAGTGGCCGGCACAGCAGCTCCCAAAGCTGCGTCCGGCTCTGCTCTGGGCAAGCATCGCTCTTGTATCCGTGTGTGCCCATGGCTCAGGACACACTCGTTGGCTCGCCCCACAGAGGAGCACGTGATAGCTCTCGCTTGTTCCCGGCACACTGTTAGATTGTGCCATGAGGTCTTCAGGTGGCCACAGAGACCCTTTTGTTGGCTGATGGGGGTGTTTTGTGCCTTCCGGCACAAACCCTCAGCAAGTTTGCTGATGACACAAAACTGGGAGGGGTGGCTGACATGCCGGAAGGCTGTGCCGCCATTCAGCGAGACCTGGACAGGCTGGAGAGTTGGGTGGAGAGGAACCTAATGAAGTTCAATAAGGGCAAGTGTAGGGTCCTGCACCTGGGGAGGAATAACCCCATGCACTGGTACAGGTTAGGGGTTGACCTGCTGGAGAGCAGCTCTGTGGAGAGGGACCTGGGAATCCTGGGGGACAACAAGTTGCCCATGAGCCAGCAACGTGCCCTGGTGGCCAAGAAGGCCAATGGTATCCTGGGGTGCATTAAAAAGAGTGTGGTCAGCAGGTTGAGAGAGGTTATCCTCCTCCTCTACTCTGACCTGGTGAAGCCACAACTGGAGTACTGTGTCCAGTTCTGGGCTCCCCGGTTCAAGAAAGACAGGGAACTGCTGGTGAGAGTCCAGCGGAGGCTCAAAGATGATCAGGGCACTGCAGCATCTCTCTTATGAGGACGGGCTGAGAGCCCTGGGGCTCTTTAGCCTGGAGAAGAGAAGACTGAGAGGGGATCTCATCAATGCTGATCAACATCTAGAGGGTGGGTGGCAAGAGGATGGGTCCAGACCCTTTTCAGTGGTGCCCGGTGACAAGAGGCAACAGGCACAAACTGGAACAAGGGAAATTCCATCCAAACATGAGGAAAAACTTCTTTACTTTGAGGGTGACAGCACTGGAACAGGCTGCCTAGAGAGCGGGTGGAGTCTCCTCTGGAGATATTCAAAACCCGCCTGGACGCAATCCTGTCAACCTGCTCTGGGTGACCCTGCTCCAGCAGGTGGGTTGGACTAGATGATCTCCAGATGTCACTTCCAACCCTGCCATTCTGTGATTCCAGCCGCTCTGGGAGCCTCTCTGCACAGCTCTGAGCCACACGTGTGCTATAGGCGTGCAGGAGCTCGGCCTGTTTCCCTCCAGCATCTTCTCCCTCGGTCCCCCCGCGCCGCAGTCCTCCCCTTGGTCCCTCCAGGCGACGTGCAGCTCTCCAGGCTCTCGCTTGGCAACTGGTTCTTATTCCTATAGATTATCTGCCTGGGTTTGCACAGGGGGGTTGATGTAACACTTCTGGGTGGTTTTCCTTCCCAGAGCCCTCTGGAGCATCTGTAGCTCCCTGAGGGTTTCTTGTTATTTCTCACACAAATCTGGGCCCCTTCGGTATAAATCAGTCCCTTTTCCCCCAGAGAATATCCTGTAACCATCATGGTGTTTCTCTGCTAAAGCTGAGGTCACTTGGGGTGTTTTGCTTTGGGAGTTTCTCTTCTGTTGGGGATTTTGCTTTGTTGCGGTTTCAGTCTCTACTTGCAAAAGCGAATCTCAGCTGCTTTATTTTTGGATGTCTCCAAAGAGGAGCTTTTGCCAGACGATGGCTGTGGGGACAGAGAAGCAAAAACTCTTTTTCTTTAATGAAAGAACCTGATGTCATAGAAATATTACACCCCAGCTGACCAGACGGCCGTTCTGTCTCTTTTAAACCAAAAGCCGGGAAGTTCAGCAGGAGCTCCTGGCCATAAACTGGCAGAGCCACCTCTGGGAGCAGACCAAGGCGTCTCTGAAGCTCTGCCCACCGCAGTGGGGAGAAGGGAAGGAAAGACCATTGTGGATAAAGCAACGCCAGTGGGGTGTTATGGCATTATGTTTTGGATAATTCTGCCCACGTCCATCTCAGGAGGTGGTGGGACACACACATTGGGTGTGCTTTGAGCAGCACAGACCCTCCTGGGTGGACACTGTATGTGAACCTGGTGTTAAGCATCATTAACCCCTTCGTGGAGCTCCAGCTGCCTCTGGGAACTGTGACACCTCCATCTCGTGGCCACGCATTCCTCCCCCGAATAATGGGCTGTATCCAGGGAGGAGACTTTTCTCCTATTTGTTTTCTTTCGTTAGGCTTTAAACCGAGTTGCAAATGCTGCTGGTAATTAAGGGCCGTCTTGCCATTTGGGTGATGTGCTGAAGTGCAGCCTCCTGCTCCCGGCCAGATGCTCCACAGCAAACCCACCCTGGAGGAGAGGCAAATTTCCTCTTAATTTCCTTCTTTCGTATTGCAACAAAAAGCCTCCTATCCAAGGCGGGTTTGGAAACCTCTCCTTATTAAAAGACCTCCTTGAAACGTATTATAGCAGCTGAGGAGGGTGGTTATGAAGCACAAAAAGCCTGCAGAAGAGCTCATTAAAATAATAAATTACAACTAATTAGAATAAATCAAGCTAAATCATCTCCAGTGTGAACGTAAAATGAGGTGTGAGCGAGTGTTTTTAATAAGGCCGGTGCTAATCCCAGGCTCCTCTTTAAAGTGATGGTGAGTCCTGGTGCAGCGATGATCCTGCTGCTGGGACCAG
Organism: Vanellus vanellus; assembly: GCF_965231255.1. Lineage (NCBI taxonomy): Eukaryota > Metazoa > Chordata > Aves > Charadriiformes > Charadriidae > Vanellus > Vanellus vanellus. The sequence continues at coordinate 4,368,500 of NC_138921.1, forward strand.
GGTGGGAAACAGACCCAGACAAAGGCGAGGGAAAAGCGGAGCTAATGGGATTTTTAATTGCTTCCCAATCTGAGCTGCCTGTCTCTAATTGCAGCGGGTTTGGGGGTAGCGCAGCATCCGCAGCGGCAGGCGCAGTTCGAGGCGCTTGGCTTTGCTCACTTTGGGTTTTTTTTCTCTTTAATTTGTGACGTGCAAAGTGGCTGTGGGGTTTTGTTCCTCTCTGCCATATCACTTCATCACGTGCAGCCACAGCTAAATGACTTCTCTGCATAATTAGCAGTGAGATCATTGCAGCCGCCTTGGCTGGGAGTCATTTCTCCTCTGCTCTCCAAAAAGCTGTTCAAAACAAGACAGGGGAGGGAGGTGTGGGGGGAGGCAGCGGGATGGGTGTCCTGCCTGTGCCCAGGCAGCCCCAGAGGTGGCTGCTGGAGGGGGACACCTTGGACCCCTGCTCCTGCACCAGCTATGGGAGGTTTAGGACATCTTACTGTCCTCCTCGATGATGTTAACACTTGCTCCCAGGGAGCACAGACCAGCAGCACCAGCCTGACCCATGCTGAGGATGGGGCTCACCGCTGGCTGGGGAAAACCACCTGCAACACGATAAACACTCACATAGGACATCATTGACCAGAAGGTCTTTGAGCTGCCAAAGCAAAAGGTTTCCTGTCGAAATGAGCGAATCGCTTCGGAAAGCGCCTGGAAGTGGGCTCAGCTCTTGGGAACATGGAGCCCAGAGCCAGTACGGTGCTGGTGTCATGGCCAGGGCCAGTGGCAACGCTGCTGAGACACCATGGCTCCATCCTTCCCGGCTGCTGCTTCCCTCCAAGGGATGAGCCCTACTGCCACTGCTGGAACAATGTATTAGTTTCATTAAGCTTAAATGATTAGCTCCAGGCCTTGATAATGATACTTAACGGATCTAATATGTTTTTGGCGATTATGCTGTTGTATACAGCGGTGTATATCATTAATAACCTTCTTTAAACCTCCTTGCTTTCACTGTCGCTAATTATGTTCAAGCCCTTTTTATGCCTAAGCCCAATTAGCTGTCTATAAAGAAGCTTTACCCCATGAAGAACGCCCAGCTGTGCCGGGAGGCAGATGCCGATGTCTTGGGTTACTGGGCAGGAGGATGCTTGGATTTGACTGTGGGATCCACGGGCCAGACCCTGCAGGGTGGTCAGGGCAGCCGTGGTGGGTGCTGTTCTCTGCAGGAGGTGGTGGAAAAGCCTTGGGGCAGCTCCGCTCTTCCCAAAGCCCCTTTCCCAGTCACCCCCCGAGTTCTGCAGGGGGGTTGACACCAGCCAGGACCACCCCATGTCCTGGGGTTATCACCTCTCTGAAAGAAGATGATGGACAGGAGGTGAGGGTGGGGAAAGATGCTGGACAGGAGGTGATGGTGATTTTTCCCGGGGGGTGATAACAAATGCATGGAGGATTCAGGTTTTTTTCTCAGGGAAGTGTACCGAAGCCCAGGACTCGTCTGTTATCGCTAGATCAAACTTGTGCGGTCCCCGTGCTGGACGCAGCTGAGTGGAACAAGGAGCATCCCCACTGTCTCCAAACTTTCCCTGAAACTTGCTGTCGCCCTTGGGAGGAGCAACCAGGCTTGGCTGCTTCTCCACTCCTCCCTGCCCGTGCCTCCATCCCGTCCCCCTGAGAGCTGATTAATCCATTAGGATTAACCTCTCTTTAACCCCTTGATTAGCTGCATTTTAAAACTCCATTTGTTTTCCTTTTTACATCAAGCCAGAGCCAAAAAAAGAAGCCAATTTGCAGCGATGCTGATTTACTGCAATTTCTGAAAATCAGGGCGAGCGCCGGGAAGGCGTGCTCGGCATTTCAACTCCTCCCTAGCGAGCGGCGAGAGGCTCCCTCCGGCAGGAGCCAACTTCGGGGAGAACACCACGGGACCAGCATCCACCCGAGCTCCCAGGGCTGCTTTTGGATGGTATCAATGCAAATCAGGAAGAGGCATTTCAAGGACTGAAAATGTCCTGCTCCGTACCATGGGGAAACAGGACCTCGTGAAGCGATGTGTGTGGGGCAGCAAGGCTGATCCTCAGCCCTTAGATGGCTTTTTGGTTCCTCAGCGACATCCATTTCTCCACTGGAAATGTGCTTGACTTCCCTGAACCGCGCACAGCAGGAATTTCTCAAGACCACACAGGGTAGTAACATCATGGTTTGGCCTCATCCAGACCTGACTTCCCAGGTGTAGACCTAGTCCTGGGTTTACTGAATCTGAGTTTAGCCCATGACCTCAGTGAGGTGCCAGACTACTCCGGAGTCTGGGGGTGTTTGATGGCAAAGGCTTTGCCCTTCTGTGCCAGGAGCTTGGCTCTGCGTCAGCTCCGGCGTTGCCCACGGAGCCGGGGCAGCCGCCTTCCTCTGCCATGCAGGAGCCTCCTGGGAAAAATCATCACCACCTTCAAAAACAAGCAAACCCACTGGATTTAAACCAAATTCTCTACTGTTCCCAAATGCTTATCTTTCCCCCGCTGGTGTGTCCCCTGGGAAGGAGTGACCCCCTCTCCATGGCCAGCCTGGGGCTGCCCCAGCAAACACGGCCGGTGCTGCTGATAGTGCACTCCATCACTGATGATGGGGATGATGAAACACAGGCGGCAACGGAGACGTGTCGGGGCGAGCAGAGCTGTGTAGCCGGTGACAGTTCCATGGTGGGGGATGTTTGGACCTCCTTGGGGAAGGAACAGCTCTCTCCTGCTCTTCACCCCGGCTCCGTGCCCCGCGGCTTCACCCCTGGCAGGGGAAGTGGGTGCAGCCCTGCCGGCACACCCCACAGCTCACCGCACGTCCCATTTCTGGCTGGGCACGGATTATCCCCTTGATGAACTGGCTGCTCCGGAGTTACTCCTGCTGCATTTACGTGATCATTAAGCTTTAAGGCGACTAACACCGACCACACGCTGACCTGTGCTAACCCTTTAATTCATCCTTCAGACACTTCCTCTGGCTGTGAATCAATGGCTGAGCCCGGGTGCTTTTGGAGGTGGTCAACAGGGAGCAGCACGCTGGGATGCACAGGGACTCTGCCTCTCCCTCTGTTGGGGAGGGATAGGGACAAACAGCTTTCACAGGGCTGGAGAAATCGGCTGAGCTGTGTATTGCTCGTCGTAGGAGTTTGCCCCGTGATTAGGGGGTCTGCTTGTGCGAGCAGGGGTTGAGGCTCTGACCCGGAGCTCAGCGAAGCTGAGGCTTAGCATTGGGGTCTGGGGCATCCCTCTTGCCTGTCCGGTGTCTGGGACCAAGCGTTGGGAGCCTCCCCTGGGGCTGGGGCGCTGAAGGAGATGGCCCGTGCCGGCACCAAAGCCCCTCTCCCATGGAGCTGTGTTTTGGGGTTGGCTGTCTGCAAGGAGCAGCTTTCCCTGCAGCAGTTTGGGATGCCCAAGAAGGGCTGAGTTCAGCAGGGACATCCCTTCTCCTCTTCCAGGCTGCCCACTTGCAGGACGTTTATAAGGACCTTTGAGATTTCTCTGGTTTGGATTAGCTCAATGAGTTTCTAAGCTATTTGGGGGCACGCGAGAGGGAAATAGCCTGTGGGATAAAGTGTTTAGGACAGCAGGTTCAAATCTCTGCAAGCGAGTCTTCTTCCCACTACTGAAGCAAAACACGGCCCAACCAAGCGCAGGGCTTTCCCTCGTGGGACTGCAGTGCCCAAAACTGGGCTCCTCTGCACGGGTGGTGGCGGAAGGGGGAAAGTCTCTTGGGAGCTGTCTGTGAGCTGTCAAAATATATTATCAGCTGCACTTGAGGTTTAAAGAGCTTCCCACTGATGCACAATTTAGGGGAAGCATCTTGCATTTCCACAGCTATACAACAAGATTTTCTGAAATTGCAATGATATGAGAAAATGTCTTTTAAAGTGGCACCCAGATGGCAGGGGGAAATTGTGCTGTTTGAATTCTCCTCAGATAAATTGAAGCTAAAGGAATGTTAAACGTTTTATAGGTTTTGCCCCCCCCTTCCACCACCTGCTACTGAAACGACACAAGAGGAGTCATCAAACAGAGCAAGTGAGATCCTGACGGTGCTCTGCTTAGGAAACGGCCTCATCTCAACCCTTTGTCCGATGGAAATGAACATCGAGAGATCCCGAACTTGGCAGGGTCAGGTCTGGGCTCCTCGCCCACTCCTCGGGGGAGGTTGGGATGCACATGGGGAGCAGGAGGGCTTGCAGGATTCGGGTTCTTGGTGGCCTTTGCATGACCATGGTGTGAGCCTGGAGTGATGGGGAGAGGATGTTGGACCCAGCAGAGCGACAGCTCTGGGGGTGTGGGTGAGGTGCTGCTCCTCGGAGCTGTGTTTCTCCTTGGAAAGCCATCTGCCACTGGATGCACAGACCCCCAAATGCCAGAATGGAGCATTTGGCTACAAATGACCCTAATGCCCACTGTCCCCAGAGCTGTGCTGCCCTAGGGACAGGCTCCATCCCCCTGGCTTCGAACTGACGCTGCGGAGTGTCCCCAGCACCGCTCTGCGGGGCAGCAGGCACTTCCCTCACAGGTTATTTTTTTTCTTTTTCCCCTTCTTTGGCATTCAGAAGTGAGGAGCATTTTCACTCCTGAGCTAAATATGTCACTTTGTCTTGTAGCGGCTGCCAGGTTTTAAAAAGCTGGCAACTTGCGAACGTGACGAGAGGACAAATGCCAATAGCTATGCACCCGTCTTCACTCAAGGAAGAAGAACTGGGCTTTGCGGCTTTTTGTTTTTGTTATGAAAGTAAAATTAGCGTGTTTACCCGGTCATTTACTTAAGCTGTTAGTCATGGCAAAAGAAACGTGCGCAGGCTGGTTTGTCTCCTCTGACGGGTCTCGCTTCCCCGGGGTGTGCTGGGGTGCTCGGGGCAGACCGTGAGCAGTAGCAGCAAATATGCAAGCCTTGGTTGTGTTGCTTCCTGGGAAGGTGAGCTGGAGGAGACGGGAGAGCAGCCCCAGGGCTCCTGGGAAGCCTTTCCCCAGTCCGTACCTCCTTCCCTGCTCCTGCCAGTGAACATCGATGGGGCGAGCAGCCACGGTGCCCGGGCAGCGTCTGCACCCGGGGTCCTCTGACCCTCTGCTGGGTCAGAAACTGCCGCTTCCAGCCCCATCCAAGCCTGGACCACGTGGGGCAGCTGCCCCTCCAGCCCACCTCTGCGCGAGCTTCTTTTACATCCACTTTTTTTTACTCTTTCCAATGTTGTCAGAGTCATTGCAGTAGCTGTGTCCATCCAGCGGGCAGGGCGATGCTCCCGACGGGTTGCAAGACCTTTTTGCGCGTAACGCGAAACAGAGGTGGCCGGTGGGGCGCGTTGCTGTGGTTTTTTTCCAGTGTAGCAGAGCACTTCCAGCTGGGATATGGTTTAAATTTTGGGAGCAGAGATCCCGGGCAAGTTCCCAGCAGTTATTTCAGCGGACTGAGCCCGCAGGGAGCACCTGCTCACCAGCAGCGTGGGCTTTCCGACGCCCGGCAGAGCTGCAGAAAGCCACGAGGGCTGGGGCTAGGTATTTTTAAACAACCTTGGCTGGGCAGGCTTTGCCAGAGCGCTGCCCTTTCTTGTTATCTCTTCCTGCAATTACAGAATGATTCTGTGACAGCTATCCTGCGGTTAAATGCGAGAAGCTTCCTGCAGGTACGGTGTGTGTAACACAGCAATGCTTTCTGGTGTGACACGGTACTGTCTCCTGTTATCACAGCTTGAGATGTTCAGCAGATAATCTGAATCTTTCCTTCGAATGCCAGGTTATTTTGGAGGGGGGTAGTCATATTATCTATTATACTCGCGAAAACAGATAATAATAGTAATACCATTTGGTGAAGCGCCGTTAATGCAACAAGGCTGTCACTTGTCACCGAGAATGCTGTGTGTGGCAGCCTGTTAAAAAGAAAGTCAAAACAAGGCTGGCAGCAGCCAGCCCGAGCGCATCGCCATCGCTGCCGGGGCTCTGCGAGTGCGATCGTGTTTCCCCCGCGCCGGAGCCAGCGAGGATGTTCTGTACTGCTGAGCTATGCTGCCTTGGCTGGTGCAGCCCGTGACATGCTCACCGGCAGGGCAGAGGCGACGTCCCAGCATGCTGTGGCTTGTAGGGACACTGATAGCGCTGCCCCGGGTCTCATATTCATGAGTTGTCTTGGTTTTGGCAGAGATGCTTGCCCCGAGCTGGACTGAGCGTGTCCTTGCTGCCTGAGCTCACCCCCTCCCGAATCCACACGCTGCTTAGAGGCTGGTCTTGCCCAGGCGATCCCAAATTTCTGTTGGGGTCAGTAGATGCTAAATCCATCCCATGGGATGTGCAGGGTGCAGGAGGAGCGGCGGGCGTGGGGGCCCCTCGGCTGTTCGCCCCGTGGGATGGGCAGACAGTGCGTCACCCCGATGCCCGGGCACAGACAAGCTCCCGCGCTGGGCAGCATCGGCTTGCGGCTGGTGGGACCGGGCACGCATCTTTCTCCTCCCTCTTTTCTTTAAAAAAGATATTTCCAACAAAAAAGCAATGTTAAGACAGGCAGCTACACATCTGGAAATGTATCATCAATGTAATAAGGGTGTGAGGAGGTTTCTGTAGGAATACATCTCCACTGTATTTGCTCCACAACGAGCCATAAACTTCCTGGGGTCACAAAAGTTTCTTTATTTTTTTCTCTTGAGGAATTTCAGGGTTAACAAGTGCACACTTCCCCCAGCTGCCACCCCGTGTGTCGGGGGCTTCAGACCCTGTGCATCAGCAGAGCCTGCTGTGGGTGGGAGGATGCTCACTGCATCTGCAACCAGCGCCATCCAAACCCCCTCCCCGAACCTCAACGACTTCAGCACTTTCTTTTTATAATGGAACGGAGAAAGGAAAGCTCTGCAGAAGTGAAATGTCTCTCTCAAATCATCAGGTTATTTTTATGTGCATCTATATTTTCTTATGTGTGTGTAAATACCTCCCACACACACATAGTTTAATCTCAAGGAGTGAAATAAAAATAGCTGAGGATTGAAAGGGGAGCAGGTGAGGGGGTGGTTGTGCTTTTTGGAAGAATCACTTCAAGGTTTGGAAACAGCGAAGCCGTGGTGATAACATGATCTGACAAAACCTCAGCTTCTCTGGGCCTGTGAAGAATGGTGTTAATGAAAGAGATCTTAATGACTTTCCCCCTACTTTTCAATTTATGCTAACAAGCCGCAGCCAGGAGCGCAGACTCAGTGTCGCACTTGGGGAAGTTCTGACAAGCTCCGAGGAGCCGGGAACTGTTGCTCGGGGGCTTGGAAAAATGCCCCCCACCCCGCAGACGCTGGGATGGCACAGAGGGATCCTCCACATCTCCAGGCTGATGGCAGCGCCCGCTTTGTCCTCTCCTGACATGGAGCCCGGCTGCTTTCCCACGCCAAGCCCTGGCCCCGCTGCGCTCCGCAGCTCTCCTGCTCTGCACGCCCAGGCTGGGCGAGTGGCGGGGGAGATGCTGCGCGACACCAGAGGAGAAGAGGAACATGCTGCAGCTTGATACAGACATTGTATAGGCTCTTCTTTCTTTTTTTTTTTTTTTTTCCTCCCCCCTTTAAGTAGGAGAGCAGCAAGGAGAGATTTCGAGAGAGAGAGCTCGAGCTCTGCAAAACGGGGAGGAAATTTCCCCAGGGGATGTGAAACGAGAAGGGTTATGTGATCTGGCAAAGCTGGTGCTATGCAACGCAGAGCCCTGCATGCCCTGGCTTAGGACAAGTTTTATCATCGCTTCTCTTTTTTGTCTTTTTTTTAATGATATCAAAAGGAGGATTATGAAATAGTTTGTTGTGGGAAGTGGCACAGCTGGATGGTGGCATCCACAGGACATGGTGATGTTTGTCCGGGCTGAGCCCCTCCAACCCTCGGTGCCGAATGGCCGGAGCATGTCTGGCAGGACGGGATGCACCCAGCGCCCATCGCGCTGTCTGGGCTCAAACTGCAACAGCTGAACTTTGGCCTAAGCGCTGCCCTCAAAAATAAAACCATCGCGTCTAATAATACCCGGGCTGCAACCCGCTCCCGGCGAGCCTCCGCCAGCTGCTGCGGCAGGCTGGGATGGGGCAGCGTCATGAGTCACCAGCACACAGCATCGTGCAAAGTCACCGGCCCCGTCCTGACCACGGGAGGCCAGAGCACGCAGGGCACGCGGGTCCCCACTCCCGGCCGCCCCCTCGGGGACCTTACAGGGCTGGGAGTAACCGGGCTCAGCACAGGCAAAGGCGCCTCCTCCTCCCCTTTGGGAAATTGCTGGGAGGATTTCCAAATGCCTCCGCTTGGCAGCTAATCCTCACCGTTCCGGTAACGCGCGGGAAGTCGATCCGAACAAAGTTCAAGGCTTGTGTCCCTATAAATTGCATCGCTGGTCACCCTCCCTCTGTACAGCATCTCCCGGCTCTCAATCTGTTAATTCCCAGCGAGGCTGATGCTGGATGTGTCAAGATGCTGTGTCAAGAAAAGCTGAATAAACTGTCATTATTTTTTTCCTGTAACCTTCCTGGCTCCCATGACGCCCATGCTGTGACCTGCCATGGTTAGCACAGGGACACAGGCAACCCCCAAATGGCTTCTGCAAATATTTGTGCCTTCGGTGCTGTGTGCACAGGCCGGTGTGCCGGGGCAGTTTACAGGTAATGTCTGACAAAGGCGCTTTTTTTTTTAAAGCCAGCTCCGGGGGGGTTGGCAGCGTCCCATGAACTTCTTGCAGAGCAAGTTCCTGGCAGCCACAGAGGTGGGACGGCACGATGAGGGGCAGCGTGGCCTTTGGTAGCAGAGCATTGCCCTGCTCCGTGTTTTGGGCACAGATTTGCTGGGTGCACTAAATGCCGGCACGGCTCCGGTTGCTGTTACCGGCTCAGACCATGGCCGAGCCGCCGGGTGCAGTTTCAGTGGTGGTGTCTCCCTGTGGGTGATCAGAGGCAAAGCTGTAGGCAGTGCAAACTTTGGGTTTATTTGGGTTCATTTTTTTTTGCAAAAACTGCTTTCTCAGCAGCACATTCTCTCGTGGCAGAGGGCGAAGCGCCGCTGAGGGGGGAGGGAAGCGGGCGGCAGGCAGGTTTCGGCTGTCTCGGTGAGCGGCAGCAGCCCCTCTCCCCTCCTCGCCCACGTTGCATCACCGCCGTGAAGACACTTCTCGCTTAAATGGTGTGTGCCCACAGCTCCTCTGAGTCACGCTGTTAGCAGAGAGCTCGTAATTCTTCACTTTTTCAAGTACAAATGTCTTTGGAAAAGGGCATTAAATAAAACGCTTGACTGAGGTCCCGGCGGTGAGTAATTCCCGCGGTACGCCCTGCTCCGGCGTTAATCCTGCCGAGCTCGCTGCGCGGGCTTACACGGATCCCTGCAGGTGGAGGAGCAAAGAAAAAGCTGAAGGTTGCACGAGAAGAGGTCGCAAGGGGCAGGCATGGGCTGTGGTGGCACCACGGTGGGGACAAACCCCAGTGCGCTCCCGCCGGGTGCTGGCATTCCCCAGGGAGCGCTTCGGTGTGAGCCCTGCTCTCGGTCCAAAGCAGGGATACAGCCCCAAAGCATGGGGCGTATCAAAACTTAAAGCTTCTGCCCAACAGTTGCTGGAAGGGTTTGAGAAGGGGGGAAATCACTCTCTGTGGAAGAGCTGGGAGGGGATTTTTCCTGTCCCAGCCGGGGTGTTCCCTCTCGAGGAGGTGGCAGCTCAGAGGACACAAACAAGGCGACTGTAAATCCGTATTTGTAAATGTGCTGCCTCCCACCAAATAAAAGCTGGCAAACCCAGAGCTCTGCTGAACAATTAACCCCCCCAGGCACCCCTCCCGGGCGCACCATGAATACCATACACCCAAACCATGTGAAAACCCCCAGGATGCGGCAGCAATGCTGGGGGGAACCTGTAAATCCTCGGGACCAGTGCTGCTGAACCACGGCCCTCAGGAAACCTTTTGCGTGAGTCCCTCTGGGCTCAGAGGAGATGGATAAGCGCTGATCTCACCGGGGCCAGGACGGGACGCCGACCTTGCCGTGCAGCCGGTGCCGAACACTGCCGCTGCTCTGCGCCCGGTGGCTCTGCATGGCTGCGCCGGCCACCTCCACCAAACCACTGCTGGCTTTGTTTGCTGCTTGGCTACCAGTTGAAAACACAACCCTCGTAGGGGACTTTTGCAAGACAAAGCATCTCTTGCCCCCAGCTTTGCTCTCCCCTTCTTTACCTCGAAAGCGCCGGGAGCTGCGGAGCAGGAGGCAGCTTGCGTGCACTGCCGATGAAACGGCTGCAGGACTGGGCATAACTAATTAGAGCCTCTATAAAATGACATCTATTTCCACAGATGGGAAGCTGCTTCCCCTTTTTATGGCTGCTTCAGTTAATTAGTTATCTCGGAGGTTGCATTTGCATTCCCGCCTTTGTGAAATACCCTTTTGTTAACTACTTTTCATATACTTTTATGAAGTCGGCCACTGAAACAGGCTCATTTATCTCACCAGCGACAGGCTGAGAGGCTTGCCCAGAGCTGCGTGCCAGATGCCGGGATTGTAAAATAATGTTTGGCTTGTCTGGTGTTTGGAAAGGAGACAGAAGGTGCAGGGCCGCGAGAGGAAAGTCCCAGGCTGCTAAAGCCGAGGTCTGGATCTTGACAACTTCTACAAAAACATCCAATCTGTTGCTTTTGGGCAGCTTGAAGGAGCCGGGGGGAGGGATGCTCTTGTCGCCAGCCCTAGGCTTGGGCATCTCCATCCTCATCCCAGGGGAGCAGGGTGTGAGCATGCGATCTTCTCAAGCTTTATCTGCTGCATTCCCCCCTCCAGAAATGCTGGGTGCGTGTGTGTCCCTGCCCACGGGTAGCCTGGGGACACCCCAAAGCCACTGCTCCAGCTGAGCCTCCTCCAGCCACGCTGCACATTTACCCTCCATTAGCGAAGATCACAAGCAACAGCGGCAATAATCGATCGCCGTCGGCATTGCTAGGAAATGTTTGCAAAATCAATGTTTCCTCTGTCGCATAAGCAATCGGGGCTTTCACTGGCCGGCTGTTTTTCAGGCATGTTTCTGCCATAAAGAGTGGAAAACACTGGATAACTGCAAAGTATACGATGCAACAGATTTCTTCAGCCCTGGCGGCGCAGCCGTCTTCTCTCCGTGCAAAGCTCTGCAAACACTTGAAGCAACCCGGCACGTTTTGGTGTGCACTGCTGTATGGGGCGGAAACCCTCCCGGGCCACCCGCACGTATTTAAGGACCGTGCGAGATGCCCACAGGTGTCACTGCAGGCGATATTTCCATTTGCCTTCTCCTTGCACCCTTGCTGGGGGTGCTGCTCCCCTCCCGGTGCTGCTCCACGCTTCCGATGCGTGAATGTCGCTAAATGCCAAAAAAATGGGGCAGGGGAACTGGGTGTGCGGTGCTGGATTCGTGCTTTCGGCAGATTTTGGTGCTTTATGCATTGTGGTCAGCACATCGGGACCACAAAGCCCTACACCGAGGGGCATGGCTGGGTGGGCTTGGCTGCCCTGGAGCGTTTTCCAGGGACCCCAAGGGAGGTTCTATTGAAGAAAGAGAATCCTGCCATTGGTTCAGACATCCCTCTGTTTCAGGAGAGGGGTTTTTGGTGACAAAAACTTTAAACTCAAACGTTGAAAATTCAGAGCACAGCCCAATTATTGCGGGGGGGAAAGGAAGCCCAAGATACGTAAATCTCTTTATTTTCTGCACCAGTGAGTCTGTATTGGCCTGTTAGTTGACGGTCCCGAAGGTATCCGCTGGGATGCAACTATTATACATCCAAACTGTCACAAATGGAAACGACGCTTTGAAAGACAAAGGGTAATTTATTGAGAAAAGGGTGTCATTTAGGTGGAAGGATGGAAGGAAGAGAGACAGTTGCTGCAGAACTGCCAAGAGAGAATACCAGATCCGCTGATAGTCAGGGAACAGCTTTGAATTTCCAAGGCTGCCCTTGAGGGATAAGAAAATAAAAGCTAAGGACAAAAAAAAAAAAAAAGTCTTAAATACAGTGACAGCAGAAACTTGAAGGATCGAAGTGAAAAATGGGACTTTCTCCTCTGCAACAATAACTGAGAAAAAGATAGGAATGTAATTTGTAAAAGCTGTTAAATTGCCACCAAAAATTGTAAGCTGGATGGAGAAATGACACAGAAGGAAAAAAGAAACAAATGCATACCTGTCATTCCCAGAGTCTTTTTTGAAAATTGGACTAGATGATGAACAGGGTGGAGGGGAAATGGAGCTGAGGAAGGGAAGAGCTGGGAGAAGCTACCTGGCCAGGCTGGGTGACTGGTGCTTGTCCCCGGGCTGCGGGAGGAAAATGATTTTGTGTGTCTCCAAAAACACAAACCCATAGATCTTTTTTTTGTTGTTTGTTTCTGAGTAATACATCCTCCCCTGCCTTGGAGGGAGTGTATTTATATGGCAATGGCAGTACGGAGCCGGGCACAGGCAGCTTGCACATCTCCGAGGGGGTGGCTTGTTATTCACCATGGCTGCGGAGGGGAATTCTTGCCAGGGAGGAGTTTGCAAGGTGGGCTCCCAGTGACAAACTTTTGGGGGAAACAAATTGCAAACAGCCTGCAGACAGGCGTGATGATCTCTGCAAGGGCCTTGCCCCCAGGGCTGTACTTGCACGCCACCCGTGGGCTGCGGGTGCCCGTGACAGTGGGACGGGGGACCTGGGCACGAACTCCGGGCTGGGGACACCAGGAGAGACGGGGTGTCTCCAGCAGCAGCAGGACATCGCCCTGCGCACGTCCCTGCCGAGCCCTTCCCGGCCCCACTGGCCCCTGAGCACCCTGATGAAGCCAAACGGCGCTTGGGTTATTTTCAGGCCATTAAAAAATGGATCCGCCGAGGAAGCGGTGTTTTGGGCAGAACTCCAAAGCGTTACAGCATTAAAGCCTGCAGGGTGTGGGCGCGGGACGGCTCTCGCGTGCCCACCCTGCTCCTCCGCAGCACTTGCAGCATCTGGATTGCCTCAAGGTAAATAAGCAGAGGGTGCAGGAGGTGACATGGCCCAGCCGGGGTCCTCTCGCTCCGGGACCCGAAGCCCCTGGCAGGTCTCAACCTGCTGCAGCCAAAGGATGAGCTGAGACGTCTTCAACTGCAAACGAATCAGCAAACCCAATCAATCACCTTTTTCCTGATGCAAAGGCATCACTGTATGGATGTAGAAGCACATTTTTAGGCAGAAAGACCGCTGCAAAATGCCACTTTTTTATTTTGCATGTGATGATTACCTAGCAGATATTTTCCTTCAGTCCCTAGAGCTGAAATCCTGGTGCTAGATGAGATGTTGCCACTCGTATTAGGGAAGTCATTGAAACTAGTTCTTTCTCAAAAGTTTTAGTTGAAAACACACTCATACAGCCAGGTGCAACAAAAGCAGGTGCTCAGAGGGTTGTCGTTACCAAATTGTGATATTCTTTGTGGCTTTCTCAAACACTGGGTGTGGGAATATTTCTTTTCAGCTGGAAACATCTATGATTAAACTGCACCTAATGAGAAAAGTAGCAGAAATCGCATTTCCAGCTCCACAATTTAGCAGATCCGTGTGTGAGCACCTCTGGCCTGGACCAGCATGTGGGTGGGAAGTTTCTCCTGAAAACCAAAGCAGCACAAGACACCATGTTTTGGGGAACAATTCGACCTGCAGACAATATAAAGCCGGGGAGGAAAATGAGGTGGGGGGAACCTTCCCGGTGGCAAATGTCCCCCACGTCCTCCTGCAGCCTCGGGGCCGTGAAGCCCCACAGCTCCACTCCTCGGGCCACGGCCACTTCTGCCCTCTCACGTCTGCCCATGTCACTCCACATCAAAAGCTGTGATAGCAGAGAAGTGCTGGACAGATTAAAATGCAAGGAAATAATAGCAAGGGTGGGTTTTTTCAGGGCTGAGGGGAAAGACAGGCAGGAGGTGTTTCCAGATATCCCATCCCTTCAGAGAGCTCGCAGGATTCAAATGGTTGCAGCGATCTTGACAGGCTAAAAACCCAATCTGCTGGAAATCATAGACCTCAAATAATGTGCTATTGCTGCTGATCGTCCGTGTATTTTAGGGTTGAATAGATACCGTATCAAATTCATGTCGAGTTCTCATTTGCCACCAGTTACTGCTTGTTTGACAAGGTCTGAGCAAAGTTTGAAAGGCTTTTACTGAAAATGGCGGTAGGAGGAGGGAGATTTGATGGGTTTTCTCAAGGGCTGAACAGCATCTGCCCGCGGCCCCCGGGGCGGGCGCAGGGGCCTGGGGCTGCCGCTCGGGACACAACCCAAGCATTATACTTAATTAATTGAAATACTGATCAATATTAACTTTACTGTTATAATGACATTCAGGTCTCCTGCTTCCCAGGGCTTTAGCCACTGAGCCTTCTAACAATTTTGGGAAGCGACAACTTTTTTTTTTTTTTTTTTTTTTTTTACCTAAAAGGCAAACCACGTTATTTACAGCCCTGTTCTCCCTTCGGCCACAAGCTCTGCTGTCCCCAAGCTTGGGTTGAAAGGTGAAAAAAATTCAGCCCCATGGGGTAACCTCACGGTTGGAGAAACCCTAAGGGAGCGGCTGCCTGTGCCGGCGACCCCCCGGGTGGGTTTTGCCCTCCGCACCGCTCCCCCCCGGCCCCTGGGGGCTGGAGTGGCGCTGGCGGGGCTCAGCCCCGCCGCATCCCCGGGGCTCAGCAAAGGGCCTCGGCGGCACCGCGCACAGGGGGCCCCGCTGCCGGGCTCGCTCCCGGGCCGTCCCCAGGCCCCACCGCTCGGCCCCGCCTGCGCGCCCCCGCTCTGCGCAGGCGCCAGCGCACGTGGGTTTCCCCGGCAACCGTTGGCCGTTAAACCGTCGCCCGGCGACGCGTGCCGTCCTCTGAGGCGGCTGAGGAGAGGGGTCGGTCCTCGGCCGTTTTCCCACCCCCGGCAGCGCCTTGAGGAAGGAGGTTGGGGGGAGTTTAGGCGGGTGCCCGGAGTGTGGGTGGTGGGAGGCCCATGGCGTGAGGGCTGCGGGCAGGGGGGGTGTTGGGGGGGTTGTGCGGTTGTTGAAAATAGGTGTAAAGGAAGTTTTATTTGTAAATAAACCCTTCAGAGGAGGCTCTGGGTGTTCCCCGGGAGACTAGTTAGGTTTTAGGTGTCCCGCTCTCTCAGGATTTATTTCTGTTGTTTGAGGGGCTGCTGAGAGAAATGAGGCTTCATGTAGTGTTAGTTAGCAGCAGATTCCTCTGCTGGGCTACCCTTTAGAAAAGTAAAAGGACTTGTTTCCGAATTTGGGAACTGGGTGCGTGTTTTCATGACTGGGAAACTAGAGTTTTTAGTAACTTTGGGAGTGAAAACACCAAGGTTCCCATTCTGGAACAATGCCAGCACCAGGTGCATCTAAAAACTGCAGAGTGGAGGCACCTGTGGTAGCAAATGTGGGTAGAAGCAGCAGACTCAAAGCACCTGTGGTACCAAACGCACCTAAAAGCAGCAGATTCAAGGCACCTGTGGTACTAGAGCCACCTAAGAACAGCAGCGTCAAGGTGCTGACAGCCACTACAGTGTTGAATTCTCGAGATTCTGTGTGCGTTCAGGCTTTTCCTGGCTTTGCTCAGAAGGAAGGAAAGGTCTTGGCCAGAAGCAGGACAATTTACAGAAGCAGCGAACCTCCAAGAGAACAAGTGTTCTGGGAAAACTACCGTAGGAGGCAAAAGCGATTCACTCAGGGACACTTCAGCCCCACTTGGGAGCCTTATCGGGAGCTTGGAGAGGTTGTCTACACAGACCTGAAGAAACTCACCCTCTACTCTTTGGGGCAGCTTGTGCAGGTAGGCCTGACTTCCCTGGTTCTGCTTTAAATAGAAAAGCAGGGAGGCTTTCCTTCTAAGTAAATTGCAAGCCCCTGTTTCCAGGGAATGGAATAATTATTTTTGTTTCAAGAAATGTTTGAAACAATGTTCCATGCCTTTCTGTGAATAATTGCAATCTGCTATAATATTTTATGATGGTACAGAGCATTTGTAAATACAGTGGGACTGCTTTGATGTATATATTGTGGTTTGGGAACCGGTTTTTGAACTGGTCTTTACGCTTCTTAAAGACAGCACTTAAAACGGAGCAGGGACAATAACAGGCTAATGAATGAAAAGGAAAATGTGAGATAATGAGAATGTACTTAAGGGAAAATACTCAGGGAAAGGTAACAAGCCTTGAAAATGGAAGGAGAGGAACCATGCTGGGGGCGTGAGGGTAGAGGATGGGTTAAAAAGCAGGAATGATAAATGGTGGCAGTTGAGGGGTGGGTAAAAAGCTCAAAAGTTGAGCATAAGAATGGTATAAAAAGTAGTGTTCAGAATACAACTTACAGAGGTACAGATGGCTTTGGAGATGGTGGATTAATTATTTTGTATTTTACTTTGCCTCTGTATTTGGGTTTCAGGAAGGAGTAAGGGCATTATCCAGGAGTGTCTGTGATAGTGATGTTTTGATTGCTTGTGTGGTTATTGTCTCCTGGTGCTGCTCCTTCGTGCTGCACACCCACCAACATCGTAGGCCTTGCACTGTCTCAAGTTGCTTTTAAGTCAGGCTCGAATCATTAAACCACAGGGACAAGAACTCATTCACTGATGCTTGAGATGAGCTTGCAGTGTTCTGCTATTTGTTTTCTTTTCCTCAGTGCTGTTGGTTCACGCAAGGAGATCTGAAGCTCTCTGAGCTTTCTGTGCTGTTCTGAGCAAAGAGCAATTTTCTTCGTGGAAACAGAGTGCGGTCTCTCCAGCCTACTATCTGTGACATCAGTCCTTGTGACTTTGAGCCTACACTTTGCTATGTGCTTTCTAATGTAGTGCCCAAGGGATAGTCTGACAGCTGCAGCAGAAGCAGTGTGGTTATTATTCAGGGTAGGCAGAAAAGATTCTGTCCACCCACTACTTAATTTTCTGCTCTGATTGTGTGTGTGTTGCATTCAGAGCTTAAAGTTTTAGGTCAAGTGTTTTAAGCTCTAAATGGACAATAGGCGGCATTCACTTTATTTTTACATATTACCTAAAGCAATATCTTGCTGGCTGTCTTCATTCAGAGGCTTGTTTCCATAAATTAGTCAACATCCAGCAAGGGTTGCCAGTGTTCTTTTTAGACCTTAACTTCTAAAACATCTTTCCATCTGAATATTAGAAGTTTTTTCAACTGCAAATGGTACTCTTCAAAACTCTGATAATCCTGAAAACGTTGGTTAATTTGTGGTGGATGGTGGTGGTTTTGATATTGAAAAATGTCAGGATTTGATCTTTAAGGGTGCTCTGAAACCCAGCTGGAACTCAGCTACTTAAGTTGACCAAATTAGCACCTTAAAACTATACCATTTATACAGAAAATAAACTATATGTAGGTTGCTAAATGTGTGGTTGTGGCTTATGCTTTAGATTCGTGAAGCTATCGGGGGGGATATAGTCATACCTGTTGTGCCTTTTTGTGGAGAGAGTGGCTAAAAGCACTAGATAATCTTGAAAATCTCAGACTAACCGTTTTTTTTCCCCTTTTAAAAAGGTGATGGTTACTAAGTTGAAAAACTTAAAAAACCCCAAAATTTCCTAGCAATGAATCTGACCTATCCTCTGCTTCCCTCCATGTACACAAACTGGGATTTCATGCTGCTCACACACCAACTCTCACTATTTAAGCTGCCAGCATGCTCTGCAGAAATCTATTTATGCAGTTTTCAGTGATACTAGGACAGAAATGTATTCCTATTGCCTAATTTTACCTGTATTTTTGCTTCATGAGAGTTATTTACCCCCATTCCCACCCACACCTAGCAGTCCCCATAGTATTTTGAATAACTGAGAAGATGGTTGATATTGGATATGCCTAATGATAGGTGTTGTGAGAGTGTGACATTCCTGGTAGTAAAAATCATGATCTCCGATTAATACATTTGCACTCACCTCTGCCTTCTGAGTTAGCATTTTCTTCAGCCACAAGTACAGCTGATAATTTGCAATGATGAATGACAGTAAAATTTGTAAACAACAAGAAGATGATAAAAGCCCTGTGAATGCAATGGGAGTGGAGTATGCTAATATCGGCTGGCAAATGCTACTTTCTAAACTGATACTATGTAAAAAAAAAAAAAGTTAAAAACATTTAAGTATGCTGGGATAGTTACACAAAATGGCATAGGATATTGTATGTAATAATTGCACATTTAGGGTGCTTTTTCATATACTGATGGCAACAAATGAGTTCAGAAAAGGTGTATGTTCATGGATACTTTTTGTATATTTACTGAGTAAATTTGGTATCTGAAAAAGAGCTGATATTTGACTGTTCTGACTGTTGCATTGGTAACTCTGCTGTTCTGTAGTCACACAAAGAATGTGGTATCTATAACAGTGAAAACACGAAGTGAAGCTGGGTCAATGCAGTGGAAGGATTGCATTCCACTGCAACACACTGGAACAAAATAAACCCCTTCCAAACTACTAGCAGTACTGGCGAGGGATGGGGGAGCTCAGGAAGTGTAGCATTTACGTTTAAAAAAAACAAAACCAGTCAAACAACAAATCCCCCCCAAACCCCACAAAAAAACCCACCCCAAACCCCCACAACAAAAAAGCTTCTTTTAACCATCCTGTATGGTATTATCCAAACGTAATCAAGTGCTCAGCTTTCACAATGATGTGGGTTTAGATTGCCAGTTATCCCAACTTTTATCCCTGGTAGTGTCTCAGTGTTCTCAGACATGCTTAATAGGTGGTTGCTTCCTACATGTGCTATCTGCTCCCCACCACTGTCTTTACTAGAAGAATCCTGATAAGTTGAAAGGACCATGTATTTTAACCAGAGCAGTTGCACCTGGCAAGGACCTGAAATCCATTGGGAAGATGCTTTTTCAAAACTTTTGAGGAAGCAGTCTCCCTGTGGAGCTGCCTGGTTCTCTGTTGTGTTAATATTGGTCCCTACCCATACTGCAAGATAGTGGTATTGAGCTTCCATTACAAATAATTGGAAGCTACTTCATTTGGTTTGAGTTTTTGTTTTTTTTTTTCCCCCCTCTCTCTCACAGGTTGGGTGCGCATTGCAGGCAGCACTGATTCATTGAAAGTCAAAGAATGTAGCTATCCAGACAGTATTTTTGATTTTCTAAGCGTTCAGAGCAATGTGTTAAAGGTCTCTCTCTTATTCCTTAATGTAACGGTGTATGGTGATGTTAGTCACCTTTTATCATGTTTATATAGCTTCTTTCCCTTAATTGCTATGACAAATTCATTTGCAAAACCTCTGAGGTGGCTTGTTGACTTATTACATGAAAGAAAGGTGGCCTTTCTGACCAAGCCCTAAAAACAATCCAAGTCCACAAAATCTTGAGTATTATTAGTGTCAAAGCCTGCTCTGTACTTGTCAAATTCTGATCTGTAATTCTGTGCTTTAGGTAAATAGGTCACTAGGTAAGATTGACAACAGCATCAGCAATGAAAGGTTTTAAGCTGGAAACTGGAGAAGAATATGGAGCAATTTCTTTCAAAAGAAATTGCACTGATGTTATTTGTTATTGCTGCAGTTAAAGATCTGTCAGGGTTTCCAATTTAAAACCTTGATTTCCAGAAGGCTAAAAACATGCATTTCAAGGCAGAACTTAGAATGCGAAGAACCATTTTCCTGCCAACTCTCTGATGTCATAATTCCTTATTGCTCTGGGAAGAGCAGGAAAACATTAGTGGTGGGTTGTCTTCCTAGTATCTCAAAAATGGAGAAACTGATCAGGCCAGACTACACTGGTGTGGTGACATTCCTAATGTTTTCTGAATTAAGTAACTGATATCGATCAACCCCAGTCTCTTACCTGCATCTAAGAAGTGCTATGCCTGAGTAATTTAAAAAAACAAACAAACAAACAAAGAACTTTTATAGATTTAGAAGAAGCTTCAGAAATACCTTGAAACTTCTTATTTGAAGAATGTGAAATTTCAACAATATGCTAGTGAGAGAGGATAGCTCAATATTTCTTTCTGTTAACTATGCAACTGGCTTTGAGAGTGAAAAGCTACAAAATACTAATACTTTCTAGCATATTTTTTTATTCATACTAGCTATATGGGGTAGAATATAAAGGTGAGTTATTACTGGGATGGCTGTTATTCAGAAGTGCCAAAGCAGTGATAGAGATGTTCAGATTCAAGTATCTCTTGCGGTATTTTGGTAGAACGTTGTCTGGTAAAATTGGACCCTTCCATATCTTTCCACTGCTTGGTAGAGGTGATCTCAAAGTCTTTGTTGGTAAACATTTGAGTATCTCTCTAACAATTAAAAAATGCGTATTGGCAGTATGAAAGTGAGACTTTTGATATGTGCTTTGTTTGCAAGGTTTAATTCCCATTCGATTTAAGGTTTGGGGTTTTTTTTGTTTTTTTTTTTTTTTTGTTTGTTTTTTTTTGTTTTGTTTTGTTTTTTTGTTTTTTTCCTGCTGGTAGTATTTCGCCAGGCTGCTCATGTCATACAGACTGTGAGCTCAGGAAATAAAATGTTTATATGGGCTGGTGTTTTGGACAGAAGGAAGGGAACGAGCAATAAACACGAAGGGTACGGAAGAGGTTGTGGCAGTGAGAGTCATACTTTTTGCTTCTCTGGTGATCCAAATTTATCCCATTTGTCCTTGTGCATTTCTGATTAAAAATTGGGAAAGAAGAAGAGAAACACAAAATTATGCCCAAGTTCTTTTTTTCTTTTTTTGAAGCTATGATGGCAGCGCATGTCCCCTGTATGAAAATCAGTGTGAAAACTAAAAGCATCTGCAAAACCAGGTTTGTCTTTACCCTTCCTTTGCAATAGCTATGTAGATTGTGTCATGGCTTGCATAATCTTGGTTATCTGTTGCAGATCATGAACAAAATGAATTTCCCAGTTAATACAGGAAACTTCTAATTTTCAAGAAATGCATTCCTTTCTTTTCTTTTTTTTTTCTATTTTTCTCCCTCTCTAAAGTCACAACAGTTTGCAGCTGACCATATGTCTATATGCTAGAAATGCTCTAGGACAAGAGAAAAAGAAATAGTTTGTGCAAGAAAAGTCAGTAGTTGGAAAACTGCCTTTTATCAATCGATTACGGTTTATCACCTTGCTATTGCCAAAACCTTTATTAAGTATTATGTATTATTAAGGCATTGAGTACAGATAATGTGAAACAAAAAAAGCAGGTGTGAGCACATTAACCCTGTGATTACAATTTCAAAGTTCATAGTATCACATTGTAAGAAAGATTCTACTACTTGTTATGGGAGTGAAAGGGTGCATAGTTTTATGTCTGAGAGACCTGGCTGAATGTACATTAAGGAATGTCTGAAAGACTTTGTCATCAGTGTGCGATGCTTCCATTTGAAAGCCTACCATACAGTGGGTATACAGGTATGCCTGACTCTAGGTTTCCATGGAGACTTCTTGTACCTAATTAACATAGGTGGATTTTGAAGGTAGTTTTTCTTTGGCTAACCATCTCTAGTTTCTTTTCCTTGTTTTTAATAGGTAAAAGGGTGTGGTTTTTCTTTTTTCTTCGGTGTTAATCAGACACAATTTGTGAGATGGTTTTGTTTGTTTTTGTTTTTGTTTTTTTCTTTCTGGAGTGAACATACAGGGAAGTAGCTGTTCTGTCTCGGGGGGGGGGGGGGGGGGGGGGGAGGAAGTAACTGTGGGTGTTATACCAATGACTCTTCCTACAAGCTTCATAACCTCTATCTGTAGCTTATATGTGAAAGTTCTCAGCATGGTAATCATTAGGCAGGACAGAATTCACGAATATTTGCCATCCGAGGTGATATCTTTGCTTTACATATGATGAAAGCTGATGTATGTTTCCAGCTTTCACCAGGGTCACTGCTAGCAATGAGCAGGTGAAACTCTGGTTGTACACATCTTATGGATAATAGTGATTTCCAGTAAATAGAATGAGTTTCTCAAGTTGGTTTTTTTTAACTGTCTTTTCTTCTAAAGCCTTTAACTATGTTAGCAAACATAACACTATGCTACTTTTCCTTTTTAAAAATAGTAACAGATGCATTTCTTGTTGCAAAAGACAAACTCGGAGAATGTTTGGAAAAGAACAGCTTAATGCTGTCCCTGTCTCATATCTGACTTTCTTCTCACCCATCCAGGGAGGCATTTGACCCACCAGACATTTGCAATGTACCATTATATCACTGTTTTTATGTACACGTTATTAAATGTTAGTAAGCCTGAATGCATAAGGTTTGAGGGGGTATTAGAAAGAGGTGAATAAGCAGACTGTGGATAGTTTAGCTATGGAATAACAGAAAAGGGTATAGCTTTAGGTGACTGAACAGTCTGGAGCAGTTTGTTTATGTGGGAGTGGCACTAAAAGGAGTGGAATGAAAAATAAATGTGGTGATAGGCATTGGTGTTGTCATAGACAGGACCGGAACAGGGCAAATGATATAAGAAGAAAAGTTCAATTTTAGACATATTTTATCAAATTTGGATATACGCCTAAATTGCAATAGCAGATAGTTTTCTGCCTCCTTCAACAAATGTTACATCAGATTAGGCTGTTAGACTGTATGGTGGCTACTGTTAGTTTTATTAATTAAGCTCATTCTCCTTTGTTAGCCTGAGCCATAAATGTTTCTTTTAGCTTGGGTTTAATTTTTAAGAACCTGTCAGAATGTCAGAATAATGTCAGTCACACCATTTTTGAGGAACTGAAATTCTTATTTGTTCGTGTCCATGGTCAAAACAGGGAAATCTTGCATTGTGTTGCAGTAATTCTAACACTGCCAACCAAGTATTTGAGATTATTTAGCAGACATAGTGAAGCTATTGTTGATGCAGTGTTTCTGAATTTCATTTTTTTATTCTTATCTGAGATTTACTCTGCCACTGTAGTCACATGTCTGTTAGAAATTCTTGGCTATTTTAGAAGAGAAGCAGTCCTTCAGAGCTGAAGTAGTTGGTTTTATTACTGTTAACCATAACACTTAAGCACTCATGTACTGAGAATTTTGTTGAAATGTTTTTCTTCGTGGCCTTGTGAGACTGACAATCATTCTTGTACATTTGGAGAAAGTGACATAGAAAAGTGAATTATCTTAGATAACTGCATATGGAAAGTATAAACCTGGTATTATAGTGAAGAACTTCCTGATTCCGAGTTCTTGGTTTTTCCTGCAAGTGTTCTTGCTTTGTCTTTTAGAATGTGAAACGAAAGAGACTAGAAATAGGGCATATGCTTATGGAACTCTGTTTTGAAGATTGGAATTTTTTTTTATTGGCTTAAGAGTGCTAGTTTTACTTTCCAACATGAATATTAAATGTTAGGTGGTACTCCTGACCTGAGCCTAACTACGTGAAAATGTTCTATAAAAATAAAGGCTTTATGATTACTAAATTGGTCTGACATACCTCTGGAACAGCAGCTACCTGGTAAGGTCCACACAATCTCCATGCTATTAGGTTCAAAACAGTCTGATCAATTTGAAAAGTTCAATTTCTGTTCCTAAAGGCTGCTTCCATAATGAGTTAAGGGAAGCATATAAAATGTAATAATGCATTGTTATTAAGGTTTTAGTAAACTTGCCAAATGTCAGGCTGCTGGTACAGTCATGGTGCATTACACCTCTGTGATTACAGCTTGACTTGTCATTATAGCAAATTGCATTGCTCACCTAGGTTTGGGAATTGATCTGCAATATCATGCCTGGAACAGGAGAGAAGTGCATTACAAAGACTATGCTTTGCAGTGAATATTCAAAACATTAGATTTTTTAACAGGTTTAGTGTCTGCTTCTTTTAAATAGTGCATACAAATACTGTGCAGGTTAGGTAATGAAATAGACTATTCCTTGTATTTGAAGAACCTGGTGCTCCCCTGGCTGCGGTGTGGCAGTTAAAAATTACTTTTGATAACTGAAAACACTTTGTCAAATGGCTACTTTTGGGAGAGAATGGGGAAAAAGCATTATGATATTTGACTAGACTTGCTAGTGAAGAAGTAAATGGTTGTTACTGTTCATGGGTGTGATTGGTGTAGAACTTGCACTGGACAGTAAGGTTAACACTTTGTAATTCATGGGTGAGTTTCTGGTTCCTATTCCTTTGTGTCACTCCGATAGCACAAAGGAATGTTAATGCTGATCTTACCAGACACTGGTGGATTTCTCTACTGTCTTCTTCAGTGGAGTTATATCAGGAATGAATGTATGTGTACCAGAAATGTAAGAAAGTGTTTCAGGTGTGAAAGCTGAGCTTTTTTGTGTACATGGAAGTTAGGAACTTCTCTGTGAATGTGCTCACTAGTAGGAAGCGGTAGGTATTTAATTAGGGGCAGGGTAACAGGAACTATGTGGAGATTTTTATATTCAAAAGGGTAAAAAAAAAAAAGAATCAGAACTAATGTAGAAATGCAGGGCAAGATTTGTAGACAGGTTGGGTTGTGCTCATTTCTAGGAAGGATAATATATTTATAGATCAGTTTCACCGCAAATAGTGCCAAAAGCACTTTGCAGACTGAATGTAGAGGTCCTATCAGCCATCCCTGGTTGGAGCAGAGGGATGCAGGACAGAGCAGGACGATGCTACCTGAGAGTTCAGGACAGAAGGTGAAGAATAATGTATCCAGTTGGAAAAAGAGAGGTCAACTTAAGTGAGCGAACAACAGTTTAAGCAAGTTGATGTTTAGCCAGGTCAACTAATTGCTAATTACCCCAATCATTTCATGGCAGAGGAGGAATCATCCTTCTCGTACAGAAAAACAGCAGTTTTGGGGTAAGTTGATCTGAATGCAAGAACTTTGAAAACTGTTCTTAAATTGGAATATTTCCCTGTGCAGGCAAAGAGAATGAAGGTGTTCAGCAGTAAGGGGGGAAAAGCATAATAATTAAAGCTTGAATTGGCATGCAGAGGAAAAACCATTTGTGTAAAATCAGATTGGTGGTGTTTCACTTTCCTTGAGACTGTAGAATGATGTGTCTTAAATTGCAAATAGTGGAAGGCAGCATTTTCCATGTCTAGAGTAGCTTCTCATTATTCATGAAATGCCTATAGAAAAAATGTTGAATGCACAACAGCGGGGGGGGGGAGGAGGGGGCGGGGGACGACGACGACTGTAAGCAGGGAGAGAAGGACATAATGGAATGTCACTACATTCCTTGTAGTATAATGTGACCTTTCCATTAAATTAACATTATGCTATTTGCACAGAAGGAGAGCCAAGATAGAGAGTGTTTTTAGGGGACAATAGTCAAGTTAATTAGGCAGCTATATAACTGTCAGTCTTTACATTAAGAGCTCTAAAGCAGGATATGGGGAATGGAGGTAGTAGCTATAATGTTACCGTGGATTCTGTTCATTTAGAAAAAGGAGTTACTTTGTGTTATTTGTGAAAACGAGGCTGTAACATTGTTTGGAGTATTGTAGTCTGGATTGTAGCCTGGAACCTTTTTTTCCAGTGTATTAAAAGGGAGGTCTTAACTTAATTCCTCCATGACTTACTGCTAAAAGGTTTATGTGTCCTCTCTGCTAATCTAAGCAGGTACAAAAGACAGATTCCACAGTCCTTATTGATGTGGGTGGAATACTCGGATATTTCATATGCCTGTCTATCAACCTCAGTGGAGTAATCATGGAGAAAGGCACAGTTCAAGTGAAACACTGCTAGATTTTGATCTGCAAGCATTTTACTTCATACATACCTAAACAATTTCATTTAAGGGTCAAAAGATACTTCATAAAGCTGTTGTGCCATATTTAAATTTGTAATTGCTCATTCATACACTGTGTCAATTACAAATCTTCCCTTTTTAAGAATGACTTTGACATTTTAGTAAGTTTCCATACTCATACCAGGTAAATTCTAGCTGTATTACATCGGGCTCTAGATGACAATCCATACGCTGAAATAGAGAGACTGCAAAGCTATTAAGGTTATTTGTAATGTTTTCTCTGCTGCAATTAAAATTAGGTTGCAGAAAATTACAGAACCCGCTGAAACCTCTGGCCAATCCTAGTTGCTGTGAGTGCACTCTACTGTGTCTTTGGCCTTGAGGTAATGCCTGTGGCACTTCTGGGAGGGTGAAATCATGTCATTCCTCATCTGTTAGAGCAGTTCTTGGACTGCAGTACTTCACTCTGAAATCTATTTACTTCAATAGTTTTGGCCTCAGTGCTTCATTTCTTTCCTGCAGGTACAACCAGTGGTTCCTGGTGATCAGATAGCCTCCTTTGTCTTTGATACTGAGGATCCTGATCTGTACAAGATTCTTAGGTGGCATCATTTGGTCTGACTGTGGGTCAGTTTCCCTCAGTTCTTCAGGATCCCTGTGGTTTTGAACTCTGCTCTCAGTTGATTCCTTCCTTTCCCCTCAAAGTTGTTCTTTAACTGCTTGTGTCTCTTGAATCTGTTAGCTGCCGGTTCAGATAGAGGAAGACTTGTGGCTTTATTAGATAACAAATGATCCTCATAGTTAACTGTTTGCCCTGGTGTTTGGAGAGATGTTTATTTTATGAATAAATGAAGTGATCTCATAACTATGGCCTAAAGATAAAGGACAAACACTATCCTTTTCACTGGAGAGGTAACAGCAGAAAGTCAAACCTGTCGTGTCGGACAGTTTTAGAATAAGATTTACACATATGGTTGAATTCCCCCACAGCTGGGCTGATACTTTGTGTATTTGTGGTACTGTCTGACCCCAGCTGCCAGTTGCTACTGGTCATCTTCATCTACGGTCTGCTAACTGGCTGTGTTGGATATATCAGAGAGGCTATGACACAGTGCTGCAGGTAGTGAATATTATCTTGTGGAGCCTACCTGCAAAACATTCCCCACTAAAAATCTCACATGCGAGCCCAGCAGCAATGTTCCTTTCTTGTCACCTAACCTACCACCAGAGCAATGCCTGAATATAGGGCAACAGAAAATAATAAAGGTCTGGAAGTCTGGTCATTGGTAACTCTTTGGATGAGTACGTTCTTGCAGGTGTAATGATATTGGCAAATTTGTTGGCTGGCTGGCAAAGAATGGTGTGACCAGCATCAGTTCACAATGGTCAGGTGTGACAACCTTAAGCCACAACAAAGTGGCAGTTTGCTGCTGACAAAGATTTTTGCCCAGAATGGACTGAAATAGATGGATCGTGATTCGTCTGCAGTGTAATGACAGTGTAACAGTTGGACTGGATTTAAAGAGAGTTTACATTCTCTTCCTAAATGTTTTCTAAAGCCAGTATTTACTGCTCTATTTAGTGTTGATCAGTTATGCCAGAGCTAGAAGTATTTGACTTTCATACAGTGCGTTTATTGTGTTGACAAAATAATTGAAAATCAATAACAATTGTCTTGTAATTAAAACCCAAACATATTCTAGTCCAATTCCATTGTGATGGCTTTAAAAACTTGAAACTGATCTCCCTCTAATTCTGAACACATTTTCCAAAGTGGGCAGATTGTTCAAATAAAGGATCTGTTCAGTTGTACAAAGGATGCCTTTGCTCTAAGGAAGCTTCTCAAATACATAGGATCAACACAGTTTAGAGCACATGGTTGAAATATTCTGTCCTTTATGCTGCTTTACCTTATTGATACTTTGTCTTAGGGTTGTGTATTTATGCATTCAAGAAACGGAAAGCCTTTAATATAATAGAAACACATTTAAAATTTTTAACACCTGCAGCAGCTGATATGTTATCTACAGATATCGACCACACGCTACTTCAATTTTTATTTTTTTTATTAGGTTACCCTGAAATGTTAGAAATTAATTCCTGGAGTCAGTGTCAGCTAAACTGACAGTGGATCAAAGCTGTGAGACAAATTGCTCATTACAGTTCAGGGAGTTGAATTCTCTGTGCAGACAGCTGTACTGTCGCTGGAGGGTTCTCAGGCACTTCACCCACAAGCTCTGCCGTGACAAACACTGCCATTGTTGGTGAATCTCATAGGTGGATTTCTGTAAAATAAGCTCATTTTAAACTCCATCAGAGGCGTAGCTATGTCTTGGAATTGTTATTTGTTTGGTTGGGTTTGTTTCTTGTCGCCCTGTTAAGAGCTTGTGTCACTATGCAACAGCCTGAACTATAAACAATAATGTTAATCCATGAAAAATGAGAAATTAAGCCTTGGCAGGATCCTAGTGATCCCTATCCAGGTTCATCAGATGAAAGCTTTATTTTTATTTTTTTCTGGCTTTTTCTAAAAGCTCAGCAGCATGGAATCCATTCAACTTTGCTGTCTGGTGGTCAGAAATCACTCTTGCTGACAGTGAGCTCACTTCATCTTTTGGTGAAAGCACATGAAAATAGATTGGAAAAAAAAAAAAAAAAAAAAAAACCAAACAAAAAAAAACCAACCAACAACAAAACCACCCCAAAATAACAATAAAGCCCCCAAACCAACAAACCTTTTCCAAATAATCACTTTGCCATTTCCATTGGCTCATGAGAAATGTTTGAATCCTTCTCTTTTAAGAAAGCTGCTATTGGTAAAGTATTGTGTATTTCTTCAGGAATTTCACTTTCAGCTGCACTCCTAAATTAATGTTAGCTTATTTTATCTATGCAAGATCTGAATTGGTGCACGGCAATAATTGGTAAGTCAGAGTGAGTTAGCTATGTAAGATAGCGGCTTTGGGGTAAGGCTTTCCAACACCTATTGGTTGTAACAGCAAATTGTATGAATGTAAGTGTGCTTTTTTGCTCTGAGGTCAGCTGGAAGACACTATTGCTTGGAAACAGTGATTTAATGGCAGTATGACATACAGCCTTAAAACTAATGGAATACAAAATAAGATATCAAAACAAAGACAATGCTTAAGGAGAATGGGCCACAGATGTAATGCAGTCTGTGTATGCAACTGGCACGGTTATTAGAAAATGCTTCTCAAAATAGCTGTCCTTCGGAAAGTCAAGTTTTGGCAGTTTAGCTGTGGCTTATTCCCTTATTTATGTGTCAGATGTTAGCAGTTTGGACTGAATTTCTTTTACAAGAAGTGTAGAGTAGTTCCTAAATATTAATACTTTTTTTTGAAGTCACGGATAAAATTATATAGGGCTTTATTTGCAGATAACCAAGTCAAATCTGTGCCAGAATGATAGCTAACTTAATCTGATGATCCAGCCTACACTAGGTACAAACAAGGGGGGGGGGTGTTTGTGTGTGCATGCTTAAGTTTTACTATAAATTACAAATAGATAATAAAGAGAGGGCATTTCTAGTTCAGTATGTTACATCCAAAACCCATGAAGAGCTGTTTGCTAGGACCTTGGTATAGATATAAGGGGTGTTTTGGACTTTGTATGAGGCTTAAAAGATACTCTGGGATCTTGCATAAAACATAGCCACTAAGGTCCTTTTCTTGACATGTTCATCTGTCTCATGTTTATCATGGATGAAGTTGGTGCCGGCCAGTCTGTGGTTACATATTCATTCTGCTGTTGCAGTAGGGACCTTAGTCATTCCTGTCAAAATATGGGTCCAGTTAGGATCTTTACTCCAGCAGAGAATTTAATCCTTTGACAAAAATATGCTTGAGTGAAATTAAACAGTGGTTCAGAATTTGGTTATCTTTTTGTTTGTAAACTTTGCATTTTCAGTTTAGCTGAGGAGAATGTGTGTTTATATAGCAACCGCTGTATACCTTTTGTTTATTATATGTAAAGTGTTATTGGAAAAATATTTTAAGAAATATTAAAGCATTTTAATAATCTTAGTCTTCAACTTGCGTCTGAAAATGTATGTTTGTTTTAGGGAAGCAATAGGAGTGGCTGCCTGGAAAAATAACAGTGGAACTGTCAGTCCCATATTGTGACGTGCATGTGGTGAAGAGATGACTTTTTTAGGGCTGGCAGATGCACTCTATTCATTTTACAGGTCATTAAATTTCTCATTATACAAACTCAATCATCTGAGTTTTTAAAATATCATTTAAAATATCCAAAAGATTAGACAGTGTGCAAGATAAATGTAGAAGTTTAAATTTTGAAAAACAAAGCGTAATTTGAAAAAAATGATGGATATATTCCATAATGACCTTACTATATTATTCTCATTGTCTAGCTACTTCATATGGAAGGTTACATTCTGACTTTAGGTATATCACTGCATGCTGAGTGACACCAAACAAAATTTGTGTTTGCCAATCTGCTTAGAGGTTCTGATTAATCTATCTGCATTCTTAGAGAAGACAATCTGTAGCAGTAATTTGTGCATTAGGTTATTATCTATCTTGATGTGGCCAGAAAATAGCATCCCTTTAAAAATGCTTTAAAGTCCTGTGATGATGGCAGAGAATTACCGTTACTAAGCTTCTCTAACATTCCTTTGCAGGATTTTATTTTTCCTAGTCACTGAGTCTTAGCTATCTTCAGGAAAAAAAAAACTTCATCCCTTCCTCCCTAAACTGGATGTAATGTTTGTTTGCCAAAAGCTGAAGATCTACAGATATCAGCTACCAATTTGGAAAAGTGGTGACTTTTGATAACTATTTCATCTGAGTAATAACTCACTTGGATTTCTTACTTCGAAAGCAATCTGTTACAGCTCTCCTCTACACAAGTTTTCTTAGGAAAGCTATAGATGGGAGGAAGTGATGTTTAATTAGCTGAGCTTTCTGTTAATGTTGGCTTTCCATTATTTTCTTCCACAGAAACATGAGTCACAGTGATCCCAGAATAACAACATTTAGAGTGCCACTAGTGATCTAGGAAGATACAAGTGAAACAATTGTTCTAACAAGCTCAGGCTTAGTCTTTATACGTTTAACACTTTCTCCTCCAGCCACAGTATTGCTGTCCAGCCTTTCCAACACCTTCAGGCTGCTGTTACATGAGGTTTGGATGCTACTCAGCAAAAACCAGAGCTATGAAACAGAACATGTTAGCTTAAGCATTTATCCTAAGACTAAGACACTGCTATTTCACTAGAATATGTCATAGTCCCACAGCTAATTCTAGGCTATCCATATGGATTGTCCAGAAATTAGACTCTTGATATCCCTAAGGCTTCTCAGACCCTTAATTAAAGTAAATACAATCTTTCACAGTGATTAAGACTATGTTAGACTTTATAGCTTTTTACCAAACTAGGTATGTGGACCAAATAAATTGTATACTGCAACAGGGCTTTAGTAAATATGTGTGTTTGTGTGACTGAATGCTTCTTAACTTAGTTCTGAGTAAATCAAACAGTCTATAATTGGAGAAGTCCAAGGTGGATCTCTTCTGCACAATCCTGAATAGGACACCCTCGCTCTTCAGCATAGGAAAAGTTCATTACTAAGACACCTTTTAAAGTTTTACTGAGAAAGTGGTTCAGTGATGTCCATTCTTTTTACAATGCCAAGGCCTAAGTAAAGCCTAGGATAGAGATGAAAATTATTGGCTTATTTTTGTGTCCCATGAGTATAAAAATACAAGCAAAAATCACCATGGCTATTCCAGCTATTCACTGCTTTTTTCTAGAGAAGAATCATGGTAAAACTCATTTTAGTATATTCCTTGCTGGCAGTTTAGTATATCCCAAGTATGCAATCTGAAATGACAATCAATTATAGTGTTTTAGACCTCTGGTTATTGCAGTTCTAGCTCTTCAGTTGCCCACACAAAGCACCTAAATTGACTCTACTGTCATCTGAATGTAACCATGTTTAATCATGGAATTGATGACTATGTTTTGTACCACTTTTACTTTGGTAGTTTGTAGCAAAATAAATGTTTGTTTGACTGTAAATTTTGTAGTTTTGCAGATGCTGTCTGTGAGCAGCCAGTGTTGTAGAGCTCTGGAAGCTAAAGCATTTAATCAAATAAACTTATGGTTTTCCATGGCATTGCTGTTCCCAGCTTCCATTGGTCCTGCCCATCGTCTTTAAGAACTGTGTCTGAAAGTCACATTGTCCTTATATGCAGGTGTGAACCACTTCTGTGTCTGGCTGCCCAGAGATTGGAGCTTAGTTCTCTGTGAGGCTTCTAACAAATCATTGTTCACATTAGAAGGCGTTCAGACTTTGGCTGGCTTCATCTATGTGGGGAAAAAATAAGTATACCTCATCAGGCTGAAACATTCTAGAAATAAGTGCTAGGTAAACACAAAGCTAGCTCACATAATTAGGAACTTAACATCCAGTAATTTTACTCTAAGTACCAGGAAAATTCTCTAAGCCCTCTCCTTTTTTTTTTTTTTTTTTTTTAACTCGAATACAGTTGGATACAATGAATTCTAATAATCCTTACTAACATAAGCTATCAGGTGTTCAGAGACATCAGTAAAGCAAAATCACCCACATAAAGCTGATAATTTTGAACTCAACTTTTTTGCATGAAAGGTATTTTTTAAAAGAAGTTTTGAAAGTAACTGTCTCAGAACTTGAGACAGAGGTTTTGGGGACTGATGCACTGTGCATTCTGTTTACAAGGCAAAGCTGGGCTTGCTTATGCATCTCCAATTCCTTCCAGAGGTTAATTTAACCATAATTAGTTGTTCTTTCTACCAATAGTTTTCCTGGCCTTATGCCAACTAAAAAGACTTTTCTTTCAGAGTTCTGAGATCTAGTTTGTTTGAAATAATGTCCTTTGGAAAGTACAGCCAGCTCTTTTTCTTGTGAGTCTAGCATACTTGGCCAGCTGTTGTTTGAGAAAATTGTGCCAGGAAGCCAGTCGTATTGTGGTTTTTAATGCGTTTTTCTTTGTTGTTGGGCTTTAAAATGATTTTAGATCTTATGAAAAATGCATGCCTTTGCAGAATAAGATTTGCTGTTTATTGACAAAACCAGCAGGGGTGGTGCATGTTTGCTACCAGGACCTCTCAGAGTGCATTTTGGTGGGAATGGATGCAGTGATGATAATAGTTTTGGCCCCAAATCCATTTATTCTCTAAGTGGGCTACAGCAACTTGCAAGGAAAAAACCTGCAATGCCCATTTCTTTTACCTCAGGCTATATAGCATATCTCACTGCATTGTCTGCATTATGTTGTCACTTGAAATTTTTTTCCATTGTAGGTCTGACAGTGAAATAGGAAGTAGCTCATCTTTCTAAGATTTCTTTTTTTTCTGGGCCACTTCTACTTTAGTAGAAGTCAGATCTGTTCCATTGAAAAAGTAAATAACTTTTTAGGCATATCTCCACTTTAATCAGACATATTCAAAAACTTTAAGACATATATTCCTGGGGGGAAAAATTGTGTTGTGATATTGAATTTTCAATAATTTTGGAAATTCTAGCTAATATGGCTGTGCTTTTAGATAACAAAGGTACTCAATTTGCTGAATTCATCCTTTATTGCCATCCTGTCATTTCTGTCTATTGTGTACAGGTTACACATAATCGGCATTGGTGGGACTGGAATGATGTACTAACCCCGTGTGAGGACTTAGTCTATGCATGAGTTTAAGGTATAAGCTAGGCAGGAGAGGAAGAAGAAATTAGTTACTGCTGGGGAAAGAGTGTATCTTAAAGACCGTTTACTATTTCAAAATCAGTGAAATATTGCCATCTTCCTAAAACCAAATAATCAAAAAAGGTAAAGAAATGAGGCAGTTTAAGGCCTCTGTTTTTGATAATTCTAATTGTACTTCTGTGAAACGCTTATTTAAGCAATTCAGAGAACATTCATGTGTATGTTGTACGTGACCAGGGGCAAGTCACTTATCTTTTTCTACCTTCATTCTTCATATATACAAAGAAGATAATACCACTCTCCTACTTGACAAGAATGTTGTGAGGATTAATGTCTTAAAGGTGGTGAACTGCTAAACTACTATGGTAATGAGGACCATGTAAGTAGTATAGATAGATAAGCTTTGGAGTCTTCCCTGCAACTGGATGCTGTCGTAGCCCTTGTAGTCCCTCCATCTCTGCCTAGCCAGAAGACTGTGTCCCATCCATCACACTCAGAGCCAGCTGTGCTTAGCTACACATTAGTGACCCCCAGGTGTGAGTATTACTATTCGTATCTGGGAATGAAGCCAAAGGAGGGGTAAGATCTTGCTGTGTTTCATTAATACACTGACAAGAATAAGTGCTGTGCCTTAAACTTAAATAATAAATAATTCCTATGTTGGTTTAGTAAATAAAGGCCAGCATGGGAGAAAACATGGAACTTCAGAAGGAAACAGGAGGTCTTGAGCTTTGGTTTGTTGTTTGGGTTTTTTTTTTTCTCTGATCCCTGAGTAATGATGGGACAACTTGAAATTCAAGTGAGATAGTAAAGAGTTAACAGTCTTCACAGCTGAGAACAGTGAGCAGTGGCCAAACCCAACTATTAGCTTCTGCATGCACTGCTTGTTTATTGAACTAATATCCTTCACCCACTTTTTTTTTCTTCTGTGAGAGCAGTGCTTTGATTGTTCTTAACACTGTGTTTTAGTTTTGTGGTAATTTTCAACTTTGGTGTTCTTTGTCCTCTACCAGGTGGCAGTCATCATGCTTTTTATTCCATGGTTTTCATTGATTTGGTCAAAAGTAATTAAAGAGATAATTTGTTCTCAATTACATTTCCTTGAATTTCCTGAGGCTGGTAACTCTGCTCTCCAGCTGTGTCTTCCCCCACCTCCTTCTCAAATTAACTTTGTTCTCGCTATGAAGTAAAACAGAATAGCATGTTCTTTTTTTGTTTGTTTCTTTTGGATTGAATAGAGACTCTGTGCTGTAGCAGATATCGATCTGATAATTTTATTAGGTACTTCTGCTTTGGTTCATGAACTTTCATGTTTTTAGCATAGCATTCCAATAAGAAATCCTGTGTTAGGCTAGCAGAAGTAAGAAACTAATTTTTTAGAGTGGTTTATAGATGTTTCTGCTTTCTGAGTGTCCTTTGTGCCTAAAGGGTTTTTTTCAGCACTTTTGTAATCTGTTTTAAACCCTACTAAATACAAGAAGGATGCAAGCACTATTGTGGTGCAAAAGGTTTTTCTTTTTTTGGTTTAACACACATTACATTCATTTCTAGCAGAATGGATTTTTGGCGGTCCAAAATGTCTTTGGGACATCTGGTCTTCTGGAAGACGATTTGGTGAGAACATTTGTAATTCTGACTTCAGTAGGGGAAAATATCTAGAAAACATTAGCTAAGGTTGAGGAATATTATCATTGCCAGTATGCAACCAAAAATGTGAATAAAAGGCTTTGGGAGTGTTGCATGTACCAGAGACATGCATGGCCCAGAGACCATGTAAATGACAGAAACAGAAATATAAGCAGTATAGAAAGATGTCATACAGCAGTGATAATTTTTTGCTTGCTTATTTGCATTGACTTCTGAGGACATATTTTGAAATTTTCAAATCATCTTAATGGAAAGAGTTTATGGAGACTATAAAGATGCAGCTCAAATAATGTAATTGCTTAAGGGGTTAAAAGTAACTGTAGAGTAAATGCACTGACAACAATGCAACTGAGATTAATTTGATCCAATTATTTTTACAAAACTTACCAAACTTCTCAGAATTAGGTAAATATTCTTGGGAGACAAGAAAATAAAAAGAGAATTTCCCCAAGGAATATGAGAGACAGAAGGAAATCAATGGAATAAACAATGCCAAGCTAGGTGAGCTGGTTTTATTATGAAAACAACAGTTTTTCTGTACCTAGGCTTTCCATCACTATAACATCTATGGAGTATTCAGATATTAATGAAAAAGTGTTATTTTTCCCATTTCAGACACGGGGAGTAGAGGCACAATGAGCTGTGCAGTTCGTACAAGAATTCTTTGTAGTCAAAAAAGAAAAAAGGCTCCTGCTAGCTGGGATAAGGTGTTAAATGTTTTATTTAGGATGTCAGAGGTGAAATTGAATCTACTTATTTCAAATTTCAGTCTCATGCCTTCACTAGCAGACAACCTCTCTCTCACTTTTCAGCTGCCTCCTTCCATTTTCCTGATATGTCTATATTGACAGTAATGCGTTCATTGGAGTGCAGAAGGATACCTAACAGGACTAGAACTCCCTCACTCATTAAAACTACTTATGGTAAAACAGTGGGATGAGTGCCCCTTTCCATCGATACCAGGACCATTTCTGATCAGAAACCAGGGAATGGAAGCTGCTGCAATAGCTCTTATCAAGCACTCCCCTTGGCAACAGGGATTCTCAACGGCAAAGTGCTTTGCATTATTGATACGGTACAGCACAACCTTAACAAATCAGGTATCTTGTCTTTGATGCTGATGTATGTTTATATCTGCAGATTTAGTTGTGGCTTTTTTTTTTTTTTAAACTGAAGCACTAAACCAACATTACTCTTAAAGCAATCTTAATTTTCTGTAGTACGTTCTCAGTGAAGTCCTTTGCCTTGGAGCCTCTTGTGTTTAATTGAAAATTCTCTTTTAGTCCTGATGTCTGTTACATGTTCCCACATTCTAGTGAAAGGGCAGAAAGGGTCAGTACTGAGCAGCAGCAGTAAAAGAAGAAATAGGGAAAAAAATCCTGAATACTTGGCTAGAATACTGCCTTTAAAATTCAACACTTAGAATCCCACCTGCACAACAGCAGTAGTCAGCTATATGTAGTGCTTCACAAAAGCTTTCTAAACATTTTTGTAAAATTAAAAAAATTATTTCACCAGGTCAATCTTGTATTTGGATGGCTAAATGTTGGCTTGTAATGAGGCTGTGCTGATATTTTCATCAAAACACATTCACAGTTTGCCAATGTAATCATAATGCTCCTATTCAAGTGATATATTAAAAGGAAGAAGAGTGCAATAGGTGTGTCAGTCTGCTATTTTTGACAATAACATATCAACTTAATGAGTTACTTAGAATGAAAAAACTTCAGGAGTTGCCAAGGAAGTGGATTCTTTCATCAGCTCAAATAAAAAAATTGAAAGTGTAACAACCTAAAAGCATGTTGATTGCGCCTTGACTCTCCATCTATATACGCCACCAACTTAGGCTATTTCCCCAATAAGATCTGGAGAAGAAAGTTAAATTCTCAAAACTGACAGAATGACATCTGTAAAGACAACAGGTGTATGAAATGGAGAGAATGGTTGGACTTGATCTTAAAGGTCCCTTCCAACCTAGACAATTCTATGTTTAATAAAAGGAAGGATTTGTCAGAGTTAAACAATCTTGAATTGCCAGAATTATTTAGAAGAGAAAGTGGAAGTATTTGGGAATTGTTAGGATAAAATCTATACTGACTGCAGGTGGTGGTTTGTGACAGAAACAAGCTATTCAAAAGAATTTGTTCATCCAAAAATGCTTTAAGAGCATTCAGTTTTCCTTCTAAAGTTGAAGAGGACACATACAGAGCTGTGTAAGACAGTAAGCAAGAATGCCAGGGCTTCCTGTGTGCCATTAGCCACCTATGGTAGCATTGAAAGGGGTCACCTCCAGGTCCACAGGAGCGGAGCTATAGACAATCAGATGGCATCGAGCTCCACCTACTGCAAGATTGCTGTAGTTCAGTGCACCTAGAGCTGCTGGATGTGAGCTCAAGAAAAATGACCATAATCATTTTCATGGAAAAATTTTGGGTCATTTCCTCATGTAATTTCACTTTGAGATGATGTTTCATATATTACTTTATGATTATTTTTTTTTAAATTGTTTCTTACATATGGAGTTGTATGAAATTTTTGTTACTTCACTATAATGAAAGCAGGAAACTATCACTGAAACAGGCCTTTTGATGGCTTAAAAGCAAATTAAGTGAACTACGATGAAAGTCTTCGTAAGTTGGAAACACTAAAAAAAACCTGGAACACCCAAACTCTAAAGATTGTTCAGATTGTCATGATAATATATTGAGTTTAACAAATGACATACCAGTATTTTCTGTTTTTTTTCTATCTGTACTGCAAATTAAAAAGATAGAGTTCTACTGCTCTATAATTATGTACTGTTACCATTTTAAGTGCAGATTGCACCTTTTCAATACATGACATAAAAATGAAAGATAATGTTGTAGAAAAGGAAGCTATTCCCTTCTGTTTTCTGCGATAAGGCCAATTGAATCACATTATCAGTGCCTGAGCAGAGGGGGTGGTGTATGTGATACCTCCTTCCCCTGAGCAACTGTGCAAAGGTTAGGTAGGTTCAGAGCTCTCTTTCCTTTCCTCATGAACTGGCTAAGCTGGCTGGCCAGAGGGAGGATGCAGGCAAATGTTGCACCTGAAAAGACTTCTTCAGTGCTTTGTGGCATGAGACACTTGCAATGACTATAGCTAAATGGCTCCAGACCCTATACCAGTGATCAGTGTACTGGTGCCTTCAAGCTATTAAAATCTTAGGGCTACATTCCACCACTCTTCCTTCCCTTGAATAGTAAGTTACTTTGAAAGACTCTCAATTGGTTTTAATCATGTTGTTCAAGGTATCACCAGCTGTAAAAGCAATAGTACCTGGCTGTTGTCAACATTTTGGTGCTTCTAAAAAAAAAAAAAAAAAATTATCAGGAGCAAAACAGACTGGAAATGGTGCTATTCCTGGAGTGTAAGACACTTCTGCTTCAAGTCCAAATCATATTCCTTCTAGCTTTCTTTTCAAATACAGATGTGTGCAATCTGAATTAAAAAAAAAAAAGGGCCCACCAGCATCAGTCTGCTGCATGCTATTCCCGTAGCAGAGAAGATGGGAAAACTGACACAAGTTTATGGGTTTTGGTTTTGTTGCTTATTGTGCTATGAGATGATGCTGTGGTGGTTGGCATTACAGATTACAAATAGATATGCAATGCAGAGGTGATAGCCGTATGGAAATAATAACAGAAAAGGAGAAAGAAGATTGAAGGATGTCCAAGTACTTAGAATCTTCTTGGGTTTTTCATTGTGCTTAAAATGTGTGCCCTGGTACAAAAAAAGAATTGCCCAAAATATGAAAACTTTTCCAATTCTAAAACCAAGCTGTTTCTGAACCAGCTTCTCTGAAGGTGTTTCACCTTCAAAGTCTTCTGTTCTATCCATCTGATACCTTTCTACCTTTGAGAGTACTCTGAAATTTAGAAGGGTAAATCAGAAGAAATAAATAATTATTTTTCTTTTAGCATTATTTATGTTCTGGATAGATCACTTGTGTTCATGAATATACAGGAATGTAGTTACAAATATTTCAGACTACTTATGCTGGAAATTACTTTTTTTAAAAAGCATTTTGGTAATCCATTTCTGAAATCCAGTCTACTTTTGAAAACTTGTTTTCACAGTATCTTGCTTCTTACTACAAATTAATAAAATAAATAACTTTGATCTCTGGAAAAAATATACCAAATATTGATGATTAAATTTATGTAATGGCATATACTTAATTTTTATTTTCCTGAAGTTCAGTGTAACAGACTGTCAATACCGAATGCATGCTCATCCCCAGTGATCTCCTCTGATTAGCATTTCCTACAGCTGAAGTATGGGTTCCCACTCAGGCTGGAAAATGATTTCTCTGTCTCTCAGTGCATGAATGTGGTTTTCTCGATCACTGAGGTGGGCTTTCAGTACATTGATAGCCCTCAGCAAGGCTTGTGCTCCTGAGCAGTGTCAATTTGCCATCTGTCTCTGCTGCTGACCAGTCTTGGTCAAGTGCACCCCAACTCCATGAAACGGTAGAGGATTCAGACTTCATTTTGACATTTCATTAGGTCATTGTTTCCCTGCAGAAAATCTCCTTTCCATTCCAGCTACTTTGCTCATTGTACCATTTCTGGGTTTGGGGTCGGTCGTTTTTTTTTTCTTCCAAAGTTTTCTATTTTTGTGGGCTGCCTCGGTCATTACATTAGAACATTGGTGTTTGCAGTTCTCCAGTTGGTGAAGACACTGTTCCTTAACCTTTGAACCTTTGTTCTGCTGAAATGTTACACAGGAACATAAATTTGGAAAGAATTTTGTGCCTTTTCAAGTCAAGATTCCAGCAAGCAAAATGCTCTGCTCTTAGGTGGTGTTTTTTTAAATACTTGAATATTTCCAGGTTTTGCCCTGTTGTGCAAAAGCTATGCAGCATGGCAGGTATTTCATCCATGGCTGTGATTATACTGTGCAGTCTTTCAGCCTTTTTTCTACATTGGCTGTACCCTGACTACATGGATGCAACTTGCTAGGGCCTCCGGCTTTGCTTAGCTTGGAATCAATAGACGAGCTCTTTGATCTAAAACTAGCGCAGGAAAGAATTACTGTTTTCTCATCCTTTTAGCCTGAGCACCATATGCTGCTGAGTGATCTGAAGTCTTTTATTAATCTACCTATATAATTTTTTTAATAGGAGGGAATATGTCTTCCTTCCACTTGAATAAACTGATGATTGAAGCAGGACTAAAAGTGTGCTGGTGTCTGACTTCAGGGCTTTTTATGAGTCTGTGCCTTCCTTGTGGGTGAAAGCACAGATCCAAGAATAGTGGTCTCTCACAGCATATATCTTCAGGGGAGAGCAATTCCAGGTAAGTAATTTCCTATTCCTGGTTTTGGAAATTGGATTTTCTTTTTATGTTAGACACAGCGGCCTATATAACAGTTTTCCAAGAGAAAAGTTACGTTTTCTAAGCATTTAAGCATAGTAATTTAGAAAGCACGTATGCATTTTGCACAGTAGCTTGTCAGAAGGTACTTCATATGAGAACCTATTTGTGCACCAAAGTTACTTAATGACATTTTAAGTTTTTCTACAATAGGATAGATGTTATTTTTGCTTTAGTTTGCATCTATGGAGAAAAATTTATTTAAACCACTTAATATTGAAAATCATGATCTGCTACAGTATGGGTAACTAGCAGTATTTCAAATATGATTACATAATTTTGTTCATTTTTTTTAGGAACCAGTGAAAAAAGATACACAGGAAAAACCACCCAAAGAACTGGCTGAGGTTACTACTAACAAGTACTCTTTCAATCCAGAGGTGAGACTACTGGTGAAGCTTTGGTTCAAGATGGAGTTAAAGGCGGCAACAGACAAACATGTTTTAATTACTCATATAGATATCTGTTTGCTGAATTCAAGGTTTAAAGCCTTACTGTACATGAGGAACCAGCCTTTTGCTGACTGATGAACACTTCATAGGTTTTATCTAGTAAAACTCCTCCTGAAGGTATCGGGGGGAAAAAAAAATCAGAGTGAGATGTTGCGTTCTATTGTAACTTGGTAAAAATAGTGTTCTGAAAATTCAGTTTAGCTGTTAGTTATTCCATGTGTCAGTTCTAGAAGACTGATTTTTAAACTATATTAGAGTTTAGCACAGAAATGGCCAATACATTCAAAATTACTTTTTATTTCAAAAATTCATATTTTTGTCGAAGTACATAGGTCAATATTGCACGTCCTTAGATCTCAAAAACCTGAAGCTGAAAGGGCTGTTCCTTCAGGCGTTCTGTAGAGCTGCACAAATTAGCAGCTGTTGAAGATCTAGCCTATACCTGGCTTTTCAGCCTTTGCCTGGTGTGACCTTATCCTACAATTTTAAATATTAAAAGGCCCGGAAATAATTTTGCTTAAATGCCACATTTTGGTGAGCACAGAACAGTTGCTGTGGTGAGTCTGTTCCAATTCATCCCAAACCATCCAAGTGTATGTTCTATTTGATGTGTACTTAGGCCTGTCATACCATAATGCAGAGTTACAGTATAGTCTGTGGCTATCTGTGCCAAAGCAATTCAGGCCTTGTAAATATAAATAAAATGTTGGAATTGAAACACATTTTAATTTCTCGGTATGCATTTAACAATTTGCCTGAATTTTATTTGACAATCCAGCAAAAATATTTCATTTTTCATTATATGTTGTCTTTGTTAGCTTATTTCAAATCTGATCTATCTCCTTTCTCTTTAGAACAAAATTCAATGCCAGGCAGCTGAATAGTCCATAATTTTTTATTTATTTTTTTTAGAGAAGAGAAGAATAAAACCTAAACAAAAGAGGAAAGGATGGTACATTTGCAATTATATGAAAAATGACAACTAACACTAACAATTTTTTAAGTTTTTTTTTAAAGGTTTTTCTTTAAGGAAGAAAGTGGAAGTGTTAGCCTGAGTTCAGCAGCCAGTTATATCTCACCTATCACAACACGGTGTTTAATTTCTGTTTTTATCTAACTCAAATCAGTCAGTGATGTATTTCAGATTTGTTGGAAGCTGACAAAGTTGCAAAGTGAGATGTGCTGTGGAAGTCCTGCCAAAAGCGACAGCTGTGCCAGCTGTTTTACTGGCAGAAGCACTCTGGCTTGAATACCAGAAACATTCTACCAACACCTTCATTTATCATTTTCTTCTTTTCAGTTCTCATTTACAAATATTATTTTTGTCTACACATCTCATTAATAAGAAGTCTTTTCTTCTGTTTGCACTTTCGAGAAGGTTCCTAAAGTTAAAAACATGCTAAGAAAGGGTGAAATGTGCAGCTCAAACTTATCATAGAAGCAGTTGTCCATACAGAGATAATTGATTCAGTGATCATAACCACTACATTCAGATGTGCATAAAGATCTGAAATAAGAGTTGCAGCCTTTCTGGAGTAGGCAAGCATTTTCTCTACAGATCCAACTGAGATCTGCAATATCATCACATACTTTCCCAGGTGCATAATAAAGGATCTTCTTTATTTCCTTTACCAGGAATTTATTTTTCTGCACACCTTAGGACACTTGGGAAATGCACGGAACTGCCTCAAGGAATACCTTTGGCTGTACCTCAGTCTCTGCGCACCACCACAATGCCTCCCAATGGATAGCAATTTAGCCATGCACTTTTTGCACATTGGGTGCTGCCTCAGCTGCATGTTTTATTACTGAACACATGCAAAACCACTGCATATATACAGCATGCAATTGTAATTCTATGAAATTGATGCAGCTGTTCTCTGTAAACCCCAAGGGTGCTTCTAAGCCAGGGATAGTTCAACAACAAATACAAGCTTTCGTCTCCTATGTATTTCAGTTCCATAGCTGCTCAGAAGAAGAAACATTGCAGGCATTTTGAACAATGTACAAAGTAGGTGATTTTACTTCCCTTATGTAAAATTGCTGACCTGGTTTCTACACTCTTAAATAAGAGAAGGAAAATAATAAAACCACTATGTTCTGTGCTCCAAAATCAGCTATATCTGTGGAGCTTTTCTTATTGCTTCGTTTTTTACAAATGTCAATCTCCTTGTTTTGAGTCTGAAAATTTTTCTGGGTTGGGACTTCTAAAAGATTTCTCTCCTGTGCATGCTTTTGTAGTTTGTTAATGCATAAGTGCTCGCAGCAGTCATGCCTTAAGTCTAGGCCATTGAACAATCTCTTCTTCCTGTCTTGTAGTTTAATGAAGCTCATAGGTGCTTAACTGCCTGTAAAGATCTCTGTCAAATTTGAAGTCAGCCAATGAGTTAAAGCTGTTGCAACACATGTATACATTACCATACACAGTGGTATCACGTAAGGCTTGTTTACATGCTTGTGAAATGACAGAATGCTGTCTCAGATGATGACCATCTCAGAAAATATTTGGTGATTAGAACTGAACCATGAGACTGTACATACCTTCTCTATGCTAAGCTCTTCTTAATTGATGTTGTAATATTTCTTTTCAATTTGATCACTTTCAGTCTGATCCACCAGAACCAGTGAAGGGGCTCTCCCTGTTTAGAGAAACAGAAAAGGAGCTGAGGACTCTTAGTAAAGCTCTAGCTCACTCAAGGTAAGGAAATCCAGAGCATACAGAAATGGGCCAGTCAAGGCAAAAGGAATTTTTGATTCTGCAGTGGCAGCAGTTGGATTATAGGTGAAACACTAAACTGTACTAACAGCTTAGA
This sequence comes from Vanellus vanellus, assembly GCF_965231255.1. Classification (NCBI taxonomy): domain Eukaryota; kingdom Metazoa; phylum Chordata; class Aves; order Charadriiformes; family Charadriidae; genus Vanellus; species Vanellus vanellus. Next base: position 4,412,130 of record NC_138921.1, read on the forward strand.
AAAGATGGTTTACAAATCTTCCTTTATAGACTTCATGTATGCTCAAAATGTTGTCAATGCTGTACAAGGAATGATTGTTTGATAGCTCTGTCTATATCAATACTATGTTGTTTTAGTGGTCTTCATAAACATGCTTGTTACTTCTTTGCAGTCTCTTGCATGATACAGTGCTGTGCCAAGATTTGGTAATAAAGTGGTAAAAAATGAGCAATGTTAGGATGTATAGTGTCCACCATGAGATGGAAAATCGTAATGAAAATATCTACCGTTATTGTAGAAATACCTGCATGGACTCATTTGGAATATACCAACTTGAGTCTCGGGAAGATGCTGACATGGAAGGAATAGATTTTTATGCTCCTTATCTGATGTGCAGTGAGCTGTTATAATAGGACATGGATTTGGGATCCTATATACCTCTTAGCCAGCCAAGTTTGGACAGCAACCATTATTTTATGGGATTGACTACAGAAAGTAGCTGGGTGTGCAGGCTTTTGCTAGAGAGTATCTTCTACTGCCACTAGACACAATTTTTTGTGCCAGCAGGGCATTTCTTATGGTCTCATTTTAAGAAAGAAACTCAAAACAAAAACCAGGGAGGCCTATTGGGAATAGGTTTTAGGAACTCTCCCACTTAGGCACTCATACTCTTAAATGTGCTTAGGCTGTATTGTCAACCGTGTTTCACCATTGTCACTGCAGGTGGTGCTGAAGTTGACAAGATCGAGGTTTCAATATGCTTTTCTGTTGCAGTCACACATTCTGATTGCACTCCAAATTTGCCTACAGAGACCATTCACTCTATTTGCTCACTATTAGCCTAAACAGTTGCTAAACTGCATAATAAGCCTTGCAGTAGGTGACTCTAGGGTTTTCTAAATTTTCCTGGAACCTTCTAGCTTTCTTGATGTGAGTGTTAAGCTAAGAAATGAGATTCATTTGCAACTGAAACAGCAAGCAGTAGTACAAAAGGATGATTTAAATCTGGCAAGGTTTATTTACAGCCTGCTGCAAATAAAACTGACAAATTACCACTGCCAGCCCCAGCAGGGTACAGATCACACGAGTGTTTACAAGGTTCCTAGACTCTAAGTCTTTGAAGAACATTCACTTGATAAAAATAGTTGAATTAAAGCAAGCAGCAATAAGACAGACATCTATGTAAAACTTCATAATTGGGTTGAATCTAAGCAAATAGGGCAGTCAAGAGAGCACGTCATATTGTATTAGCATAATATATTGAAGGCTCTTGCATTGTCTGGCTGAGATTGTAACTGCATAAAACACAAGGAAGTTAGAGAAAAGTAGCTGCTTTACACGTAGTACTGTAGAGGAATTGGAACTTTACATTTCACAATAATGTAGTGTTTTTAAATATTCTCAAACTTTTACATCAGAGCAACTTGTAAATTTTATACTAGTTACACATGACAACATTACATTTCACATTCTTCCCTTTTGTCTTTGCCCCCAGTTATTTTTATTATTGACTTTGTTTATTCACTTTCAGTGAATTTTCACTTGATAAACTTGGCTGAAAATAGTAATAAACCATCAACCAAATAAGAAATGCTGTGTACTTTGAAGGTTGGATAAACCATTTTTAGTAAAGCATGACTCGGTTTTGCCATAAATGCACTGTTAGTTATGTTTGCCTGCATTCATTGTTCATTGCTAAATTTCAGTGGCATTGTCTCCTTGAGGTCAGGTTAAAGTTCTTTTGATAATAACCTGCCTAAGATCAGTTTACTACTTGGTATGAATTGCAGGTGCTCAGAGTTTGCTTTTGTTTTTTTTACATTCTTTATTTTCAAGTGAGTAGAACAAAAAATACTTGCAAGTGTTCTGTAGGATAAAAATTATCACCACCGTTGGTACTAAAAGGCTTGATTTTTAAAATCTTAGCAAATTGATTTGTAAATTACAATTTACAGTTTGAACAGATCAAGTGTCATTTTGTTTGTATGTTAACATGAGGGGGTCTTGATTTGATACTTGTTGGAAGACATGCTTTTGAAATGCTGTTAGGAGTTCCATGGCATTTTTGTGTACCTTGGCCAACCTTGAGATGTTTGGGATCAGCTGAGCTTTTCCACAGCTTTGAAATTCTCTCCAGTTCAGTAGATTGAGTTTCTAATCCTGTAATTGTAGAAACCTATGAAATTAAATTTGATTTTATAATCTTGAAGATGATCTAGGTTTTTATAGTGAATAACGTTATATAGGACTACTTTTGCAGGAGGTGGTGCTTTAGGCCCTTTATATGAGGAACTAAACCTGAAGGATTCAGTGGCATGAAAAACCATGCTCTAGAAAGCTAGCTTTTTCATGGGCTAAAGAAGCTCCATGTAGGATAACTGTGGTACAAATTGAAGCTCGACATGAATCTTTACTCTGAGGGTGGTGAGGCACTGGCCTAGGTTACCCAGAGAAGCTGTGGCTGCCCCATCCCTGGAGGTGTTCAAGGCCAGGTTGGACAGGGCTTTGAGCAACCTGGTCTGGTGGCAGGTGTCCCTGCCCCTGGCAGGGGAGTTGGAACTAGGTGATCTTTAAGGTCCCTTCCAACCCAAGCTTCTAGGATTTGTCCATGCCAGAAGAAGGGAACTAAGCAAACTGCCTCTCTACGCAGTCTGTTTGTTCTGCTCCCTGTTTCTGACTGTTACGGCATTGTGTTGAGTGCTATATGGGGAGGTCAGAAAAGAGGGTTTGGGGAGGGGAGTCAAAATATTGATCCGAACTCTTGGCTGAGCAGCTAAATTTTTATGTACTTTTGTGCAAATTGCTTGGTCCCTCTGCAGCTCTGTCAAGTAAATTTGGATCAGAAACTAGGCAATGTATCTGAACTAAACTCACTGCATAAATATATAGCTTTTAAATTGGTATGGATGACAGAGTGTGAATGAGGATTGCTTTTGTTACTGAAAGAAAAATTATTCTTTTTTTATATATAGGGCATACTTTTAATTTTTCATTTAAATTATTTTTCTAAATTTTAATCTATTGCCACTATCTTATGCTTTTAGGGATGTTAGTTTAATAAATCCTACAATGCCTAGCACTCAAGTACATGCAAGCATTGTCTTATGCATCTCTGCAGCACCACTAGTTATTAGATGGATAAATATTATTACTCTCATACGTAAATTATGAATGACAGATTGGGGATGTTAGATTAATTATTACTGGAACAGCTACAGTTGGTACTTGGGTGTCTCAGGTAAGTAAATGCCTTATTCTTCTAGACTTCAGTGATGCCTCTGTTTCTCTGATTTTATCTTTATTTTCAAAACTGGCCTACTAAATTAGAAGTTCCAGGGAAAGGCTTCTTAAGAGATCCAGCCCATTACTCTGGGTGAGTGCAGTTGTTTGGTATAACAGATTAAGTGTTTAGTCTAGCCTACTCTTAACTGAAGTCGTTTCTGTTTCCTGCACCACATTATGATAAATGCAGATTTGTCTTCCACAGAATTTTTAATGGTAATGCAATCTGCAAAACTATATTACATGTAGATTTTTTTTAAATTATGTGAATAGATTTGATCCTAATGTGTTTTGATGTCATATCTTTTCTCTGAGTGATTAAAAACCATTTTGTCCCTTCTAACCTTCACAAGCCAATACAGCCAAAGGGACAAACAAGATTGTATTTCTTTATGTACATTAACAGCAGAATTGTCTGTTATGTCCTGGTCATTTGTACCTGTACTACACCCGCAGAGGATAATGCTAATAAGTAGGAAAATGCCTATCCGTTAAAGCAGCTCCAACTCTGCCATTTTTTTTCTAGTACCATAAATTTAATTCACATTTGCCTTTAAAACTGACTTTTTGGGATTTCAAATGCCTGGGTGGACAGGGAAGACATAATCTTGTGCTATTTCACAAAGAAATGTATATTTACATTTTACATTTACTGAAGAGTAAATGATATTCACACGTATTTGTTTTTTGAAGATCAGAAGTTTAGCATGGTCAAGGCCTAGTCAAAGCTGCTTAGTATGCTCAGGAGAAATGTGCCTTTTTGTTCTTGTGTAGGCAATGGTCACTTTAATGCTAGTTTCTGGTAAGTACTCTTGTCTAAATAAATGCTCAAGTGAAGTTTGCCTGTCATATCATGTAATACCACGCATTCCTTACATTGTAATCCCACTAGTGATCCCATAACACACCTAACAATTCTGTTTACTGGGCAATTAAATCATGAATCCTGCATATTTTACATTATTTCAGAAGTAAAGTATGATATGAGCTATAATGACCATGGAGAAATTTGCTTGAAAAAAGTCAGTGAAACAGATTTTTGAAATATGAACGCACTTTCTCTAATGCTTTCTGAAAACATACAGTATCCCAATAACCCAGGATTTAAAAAAAAAAAAAAAATCAACAGACTTAATATCTGGAAATCAAAGGTATAAATTAACTGTTTTTTAATTTGTGTTGTATAAGCCTGAAAATTCCTTGAGTGTCATTGTATGACCTTTTAACAATGAAAATGCGCTACCCATTCATCTTGAGTGTTACTTTGACTAAATCTGCATGTAGAAAAAAGAACAGCAAGAAGAGCAAAGAAATCAAACCCACAGATTTTTAACCACATTTTGAAATATGAAGTTGTGGGAAAAGATAATTTCAAGTGAGAATGACTGCAGTGCTGGTTTGGTCCAAAGGACATGTCAGCAATACTTCTTAGTAACAATTTCACACTATAGAAAAAGAGCGATTTTAGAAAAAAGAAGCAGAGAGGAAAATGCAAAAAAGAAAAGAAAACTGGAGTTTTCTTCTCCAGGGCAGCAACTTTTAATTTCAATTAAAGCAGTCAGGCTAGCAGGGCAGCATGCTAATACATACTACAGGGAGTCAGTGAATACAAATGACCTTTGTGGATTTGGTTTTTGCTGCTTTTCCTCCCCCTGATTGAAAAGGAACACCCAGCAGTTGTCTTAATTGGACGTTAATTGATACATATTCACAGGAAGTAGTGTCTGTGATCTTGCAGCTTGTGTGTATGAAAGAGTATAATGGAACAAACAGGAATTTTTTTAATAATCACAGTGACATAGCACAATAGTATGAATTTTACAATTATCTCAAATGTTTGAAGAGTCATTACTGGAACAGACTTAGCTGCATTCATAAAGCTTTAATGTTCTATCTTGCACACTAAAAGTATAACTAAATTGAAGATAAACCTTATAATTATGACCTCATACCTCCTCTCAGTCATATTCTCTTATACTTTTTTGAGTCCTCTTGATGACATAAAAGAGGATGATGACAGAACACAGATGTTGCTCCAGCAACTTATCTTTCAGAACTATCAGTCACTAGTCCCAAGTAGAAAGCCGTACCAGCTCTTCCCTACTGATGAGTTGTACCCAGTTACTTTATAGAGACACTTGTCAGCTCTCGGATATCATTTTACTTAAACACAGCATTAAAACATAGGAAGGAATTTGCTTATCTTTTGTGCAGCCTAAAATGAAAAACCATTTGGGAAATCTGCAGATAATGATCATTCCTCTTCCTTTGTAGATCAATACATCTTACTTCCAGTGGAGATTGCCCATGTAGACACAAAGTAGCTCTGACTTACTTGACAAAGTACTTCCCAATGTCAGCTTCAGTGGCTGGAATACAATATGGCAGAAAAGACACCACCTTTGTCTTTGAGCAGTCAAATATCTTTAGCTTTGAGCTAAGAATTATGTTTTCATTTCTATTGCTATTCTTACTAAAACTAAATACATTCAGCTCTGAGGGAGATCCTTTCTTATCGCTTTGTTCCAATGACATCTCTAAATGGAATCCAGAAATAAGTAATCCACACTTGCACGAGGATGTATTGTATGAGAACCAACAAAGTAGGAGTCTTTATAACTAATAAATTGTAGAAAGATGTAGGAACAGTTACACAGCAAAATAGATAACTTCAAGCTTTGGTAGTTAATCCACAATAAAAGCGGGTTGCCATAAATCACTTCTGTAGACTAACTCAGCCCACCAAGATCATGCAAGTGTACTGCAAATGCTCTTGTTGCTAAACATTGCCACAAAAAATAGCACTTAAAAATAAGCATATTGTTTCAAACTAGACTAGCTGAAAATAGTGTCTTTGTGTAAAAAGGAGGTAGGAAAGATGATAGAAACTGGAAACTGTGCGGTGACGGTCATCTAAGCATAGGTGCCCGTGTGAAAATGACAAGTTGTGGTCATCCTCAGCCAGTGATGTCTAGGAATTGACAGCTTTGAGCTGCAAGCTCAAAGAGGAAATGTCTGTGCCATTCCATGAGCCAGTCGAGCCTTAATTGCTAAAAGGGCATGCTAACCTCTGCGTTGCATTTCCCATAGTTTGAAGAAAACGGCTCCTGTGCATCTGTTTCACTGTGCTGTGCTGGTTAAATAAAACTAAATGTCAAACTGCTGGCAGTTTAACAGTATTCAACTGGCTGCTTTTTATGTTTTAAATTAGAAACTGGATGGCTCTTTAAAATGGTTCAAGTTACCTGAAGGCAGATCTCTAAAAGTCACTCTGCATGCAGAAAGCCCAGCCTCTATTAATGTGTTCTTTATGCCTGCAACAACAGACTGACTGTTACCCAAAGAGCAGTTTCTCCTACTTCTTTTCCTGCTACTAGTGGCTGTGTAGCTGACTTTAATACAAAACCGTTTAAATTTTGTGATTGAAATGGCAACTAGTACTGAAAGATTTTTAAATGTCAAGAAATGTGGTGGTTTCTTTTTAGTTCTTATTATGACCTTGTCTGTCCTTGCCTGTGAGTTTATACCAATCCTGTTCTAATATATGCAGACAAAAAAGATGTTAGTGTTTAGAAATTATGATAAGCTGGCATTCCTTAATGTATACAGTTTACTGGAAGATACAGTGGAGTCTGTAAGAGCAGGGAGGAGAGGCAACGTAGAGTTAAGAAGCAGAGAGTGAGGCAGTACTAACTGAGAAGGTGAAATGTTTATCTGCCAATTTCAGTTTCCAATGTATTTAATACTTCATAATGCCAGTTGCTTGGATACCAGTGTTTTGTGCTCTTTTGCTGCTTGGCAGAAATCACTCTAATTGGCATGTTTCTGGCACTGTCACTGCTGGCAGTTTGCAGCATTTTTTTTCCAGAAGCAAAAACTTTTTTACATGAATGATGGCTCACATTAATTAGACGGCAGTCATGGGCAAAGACAACCATTTAAGTGTATGGATGTATGAATCATTATCTCTATCATCAATCACTGGAAAGACTGCTATTCCCATCAATATTTCTGCCTTTCCAGGCTGTTCGTTTGAGTCTCAATCTCCTTTGCTTTTGTTTAAAAATATGTTTATGTTTGAAATTTCATAAGTGGAAATAGTTCACTGCTTATTAGATTTTACTATGTCTCTAAACACAACAGTATAATCCCATGTATTCTGATACAAAATGACACATTGTCACTGAATGTTTGAACAAAGCTAACACTTAAAGTTGGTTTTCCATTATTTAGTAGTACAGTGTCCGTGCTCTGTAAATACCTTTATGTGGTAAGGCAAGACACTAGATTGTGAGGAGTGGTTTCTACTTTCACATGAAAATCTTGAACCAGCAGTATTTCCTGGTAGAGGATCAGGGACCTCAGTGAGGTTCCATTTAACATGCAGTGAGTTTTTATTGGTAATATAAATATAAAGTTACTATTGTACATTCTTACAGCAAGAAAATGTAAAGCCTGGATGATTTTTTTTTTTCTTTTGACATTTTACTACTAGTTTCTCCACAGCTTTTTGGAGAATAATTTAAAGCAAAGCCTTGAAATCTCACAGATTTATTTTTATGACTTTTTTCAGTACAAAGCTGTCTTCTCTGTGCTGCTCTGGAAGTACTTTCCCTACTCACCTTTGTTTATGTACTTCTCGAAAGACACCAGGAGCTGGAAACCTAAATGTGCCTACCTGCAAAGAAAACTTTTATATGAAGATCAGCAGGAACGGGAGTTACAGCGTGGCACAAGTGGAGGGAGGGGTGGGTGCATGTTCTTGTGTTCTCAGATTTCTTAAAAGATAAATGGCTGCCCACCATTCTTTCTAGGTTGAGAAAAACCTATTTCCAACTAAAAATAAGCCAGTCTTTTGGGACGTTGTTTTTTGTACTTCCAGGTAGCCAAATATGTTTGTGCTTCTTAATGTTAGAGAAACTCTCCTCATTTTCAAAGGAGAGGTTCTGCCTCATTTCACAATGGAAGCAGCATCTTCTGTATTTTAAGGTCTTTCTAGTTAATTGGAAACCACTCTGAGACATCTTTAAATATGCAGTAATACATGAGTATGTTCACCTGGTGACATCTTTTATAATAGTGTGGGGTGGTGTTTTGACTACTGAAGATCCTTATTTCTTGCTGCACAACCTTCTGTGAACATACCACAAATTTACTCATGTGTTATTTTAACTTTACTTGTTTCATGATGTGTTTCATGGTCAGATTTTCACCTTTTTGTATGCATCTTTTCCCATTATGCTGATCCTGGTTTTGTTTTTAAACAGACAGTACAGAATACTGTAATTGTCTGCAGGATAATAAAATAGGAGTCTACATTTGAAATAATGTGGGTATTCCAGATTGTCTTCAACTACTCAAGGCAGATGTTGATGTGGTACTACTTTAGTTCCTTGCCAGAATGGTTAATGGTTCAGGATGGTAAATGGTCACATATGTCTGAATTTCTGTGGGTTAGTAACTATATTTAATAGATTCTAATGTCATCATCATCTGGTCTTCACTGAATTTAAGATGACTAGATGTATGAATATTCAACCATTTGGTCCTTACTGTGTAACTACTCAACCATTAAATAAGTGTTTCTGATTCTCCATTGCTTCATGTGTATATGCTTGCATCTCTAACTTGGCTGTAAACACTACCAAACCATAATTCATAATTAATTTATATTGGTATCTACATATTAATTGTGAATAACTGCAATCTTTTTCTGTCACATGCTAAGCTTTCAGGATATGACCCGAATGCAGAGCTTAATGGTAGGACTTGCTAGCTCAGGCTCGCCACCATGTAAACCTAACTCCATGGCTTTTGGTAATTTCAGAAGCTGGGTAGTGTATGCACCCTGTAATAATTCACTGAGTGCATTTTAAGTGAACAACACACTAATTCTCATTTACAATGAGACTGCCTTACGTCATGCAGGAAAGGTGTGAAGCAGTCTTAATGTAAATAAATTTGGGACATACTGGCATAGATACACATTACAACACTGAATGTAAACTGAAGAACTGAGTGAAGTTGTCAGCAGCTCCAGTATTTACTGATAAGAGTATGGAACAGATTCTCCACTGGCATAAATTAGTATCACTGTTGACAATTTACAAGAAAAGCAGAGTTTGCTGTCCTGTTGTTCTGTATGTCTTTTGTAAATAAGAAAAGCACTGTGTGCGTATGGTTTTTCTTTTGTCTTGGCATTTCCTGTTGTTTCATAATTATTAGCTATTTGAGTGTTACAGCACCTTCTCAGAAAGTTAAAGGGCATATAAGAATTACTTCAGGTATTAGAATGCAGCAACAGCTCAAATGAAGTCTGGTGTGTGTTAATGCACATACACACAACATAGTATTTTAGGGGACTGGAATGATTAAAAAAAGTGCCCTATTCCAACTGGAACAGCAGCAAGGACAGTAACATTTAATCAATTGAAATCTGATGAGAATGCAGGTGTTAACATCTGCGTTCCTGTAGAGATTACCATAGGATCCTTAATAACTTCAGGTTGTCTGAACTTCCATTTTATTAGATGTTCAAAAAGACACACCCTCCAGTACCACAGTGCCTCCTAAAACTAGTAAAGAGCATAGATTTCAAATTTAATCCCAATGAAGCAAGCTTCCTGCTCTCACCTTTTCCTTCAGTGGCTATTTCTTTGGATTCTTCAGGATCCAGGTACTCGTCAGCCTCATTTGAGATTTGTGATGGGATCACAGCTCATGATGGCATATCTGCAGATAATGCCAAGTGTTCATTTAGAAGAATTGCGCTGTTGTTTTTTTTATAATCCATGGTTTTAGTCTGTAGTATTCAAAATACAGTTTGCCTGTATCTTCTGTAGTTTCAAAGTTATTGCCTCCTGTGCTTTCTGTTTTATACAGAAATGGATTGTTGTTGTATTACTTTTTCTGCTATAGAAAATATTTACTCAGAATGCTTTTAAGTGGCAGTGTGCATAAAATTGCACTTGCTTTTCACCTGGGAAGCCTTAGCTCAATATTCAGTTTTTCACTAGTTCAACAAGTTAGGCAGTACCCAGCTGATATTCATCTTGCAACAGCCTCAGCAGGATATGGCCTTGTGCCCAAAGAGGAGCTTTTACTGGTCTAGTAGGGAGTTGTTGCAGATGCAGATTGAAATGCTTTTATGAAAATCTAGGAAATGATTTAGAAAGCCTGTGCTTTGAGTGGCTTTCAGAGCAATGCCACGTTGGTTTCGTTTATGTTGACAGTTGGCTATAAGCCTCTGGAAAAGGCTAAATTCTTTCTGTATAGTGTCTGGAGCAGGACATGTTCTGTCATTAGCTTTATTGATATAAAGGCTGTGTCCATTAAGATAAGAAAATTGAATAAGCCATTTTATGAAACAGTGGCTGACAATTTCCATGACCAGAGAAATATGTTTGTAGTTAAATTGTTTGATATATAGTTATTTTACTTACAGCTCACAATAATTGTTCATTATTATCATAATATAATGTTTGGCCTTGGAGAGAGAGAGAACCAAACCTGTATAGATAGATTGCAACTTCTTTGCACCTCAGGGAATGGGATAGAGGGAGATTAGCAGGAAGAGTTAATGAGACTGAAGCACCCCAGTAACACCACCCACTGCACTGAACACAGTTGCTTAGTAGAGAGGGACAGTCACATGGGTGTGCAGCCTTCTGCCCATCTTTCCAGCAATTCTGTTCAGGCGGGAGTTATACCAGCTTAGCTGAGCAAGGATTTGGCATCACATGTTCAGGAGTGCATGTCATTCCTTTAGTAAACCATCTGCCACTGTATTAGTTTGTGTACGCAGTAGATGCAAGGTTGTTAACTGTAAAATTTGATCTTCTGGGACAAATACACCCTTAGAATGATTCCTTTGAGTTTAGTGAAGATGACCCAGTGTACTTAACCGTGGTATATTTAAACAAGATGTAAAAAAAAACCCTGGTAAGTGTCTAGCTTGTCCTTACCCTGATGGAAGGGTTTCTGTCATTATAATTACAGCTTCCTAACATTTTTTTCTAGCACCTAAATTACAATTAAGACAAATTTATGATTTCCTTTTGGTTTTGTGAGTCATTTCTTACTCAAAGAGAGGCACCAAGAATCCTAAATCTTAGCACTAGAAGTTGAATTCCCCGATACTTTAATGGCCTTGTATTACAATTAAATGATGACCTTGAGTTCCTAAAGGATTTAAAGAGCAACTTAAGTATGTAGTTACATCAAGCACTGAAAATATGCTTGCAACCAATTTTTTCTGTGTAGTACACTACTGGGTCACTACTGTGCATGTCGTTGACCCTCATCTATAATAATATATTCCTGTAGAGAAAACTTCAAGTATTCCATTGTACATTATTACTGCTTGGGAAACTCTTTTCAATTTCATGCTGATAAAGATATTAACTTAGAAAAATAAGACAAATCCTTTTGTCTGAACAGCAGTTGAAAATCTGTGTTGTGACTACAGTTGACTGAAGCTCAATTACTTTAATAAATGTATTCCAAATTTCATCTCTATTACATTTGCATTTTAATGAAGGATTCTCACCTACTTGTCATATAGGCAGCCCAAGTAAATTTATTAAGTTATTGTATAAACAGGGTATTGTGATGCCAGAAGTTAAGTAGAGTAATATTTGATGTCCTATTCCAGCAATATACAGTAAATCTGTAGTGTAGAAAAGTACATTGGTCACCCTCTGTATTTTAAGTTTGGATTTATTTTACTGTGTTCCTGACAGGAGTCCGTGAACCTTTTAGGATCATTCATAAATATCCCAGAAATAATTCTATGGAATTATGAGAGGATTTTTTTGTTTAAATTGGGTAGTTATAACAGCTTTTCTATATGCTGCATTTCTGTTAATTCTATTTTATTTCTTTTTCCGTACTTGGAGACTGTAGAACTACTCTTTGTAATACCTGGTACTTCAAGGAAGTCGTAGACTAAAACAAGTGTGCATAACACTTCCTATTGGTATGTGAGACTGATCATTGATTTTGGTATATACCTATTAAAGCCTTCTATATTACATAAACCTGTAAAAAATGTCCTGATTGTACTTGCCATTTATGCATCTTTCTCTAATAATACTGCTTATGGCTGTTAGTGTAAAAGAACTTTTTAGGTTGTAATTATTTTTCTCTACCACTTGTCTTTGATTCGTGTCATAACCTCATTGTTCACTATTTGTGGCATTGTAATACTCAGCTACAGCAGGGGGTTTGGTCTTTAAGAAGGAATACTTACATTAGCGCATGCAGAAATGTAGAAAAAGCACTATGAAGGGGAAAAATTTTTTATGTACAAATATCTTGATAGTTGGCAGAAAGGAGAGAGAAAAAAATACTGGAAAAGGACATAAAGCAAGAATTGAAGGCCACTAAATGTTTACTAGTATTCCGAGAGAAGTCTGTTATGCAAAATACTAAGTTCTTATGAAGAACTCTAAGTGAGTCTGACATGACTCTGAAATCCTTATATTTTTCTAAAGCATGCAGCATTTTTTATCAGGGCATCTTATTTTTTTTCCAAAGTTAGCATAGAAATATCTAGCAGACAGGTTATCTGCCTGAACTGGAAATGTTTTCAGGCTTGTATCTATGGTTGCTGGACTTAAAAAAAAAAAAAAAAAAAAAAAAAAAAAAAAAAGTCAACAAAACCAAAAAATCCAATCCCAAAACCATTAAATTGTGCAAGTGGGAAGGAAGGAGGGAGTAAACTGCTCCTCTTGAGAACTAGTGAATTTGGTGCTTGAATTTTGCACCCTATATGACCTTCAGATGCTTTAATACATGTCTGGTAAGAAAAGAGTGTTATTACTTCTCAATAAAACAAATGAGGCCTAGCTTTCAAGTCTAGATTGTGTTTGAAAGAATCAATACAGCCTGATGACACTTGATTCAAAAGTCAGCAACACATCAACTTAAAGGGATGTGTCCTATGCCTTGATAGTATGCTGACTTGGGTCAGCTGCTACATTCTTGCTAACATCTTAATCAAAGGCTGTAGGGTAATTGTGTGCCATATCCCTTTCACTGCCCTAGCTCACCTTTTCTTTTTTTCTTTTTTTAATCTCTTGTCATCATACAGGGAATGCATTATAGTTTCCTCTTTATTTTCTTCTCTTGTAGTTACACCCTGCATGTTGTCTTCAGCTCACTCACAGACTTCACTGGCAGCTTCCCAGTTACTAACAATGCAGCCTTCTGACAACAAGTAGAATTTAGTGGCTAACAGGTAGCTTCAGGGCAGTGCCTGTCAGGCTGTGACAACTGAATTAAGACAGTGAAGGGCCCAGTGGTCAATTGGCTGCTATAAATTAGAATCAGGCAGGGAGTTTTTAAATCAAGTAGTGGACAAAGTGATGCTGAGTTCAAGACATCCAATAGGTAACCTGTGTGGTGGTGAATGATGTAAGGGAAAGATCTCCAAGTTCACATTGGGCAATTGTTGTCCTTTGTTATCATATTGCAGAGGGAAATACCAAAGCTGAACTCTTGAATATAGTAGAATGTAAAATCTCTGTTAAAAATTAAGTTGGTGGGCACGAGAAATGAATCAATTTGATAGTGTGTCTTTAGTACACTGACCAACTTGTGATGATTTTTGGCAGGCATCATATCAATTCTGTGAAGCAAGGTGGAGAATACTTCCATATACTTCACCAAGAATCACTGGAGAGGAAGAACACACTGAAACCAGCCCAGCAGGCTCAGGGCACAAGATGGAGAACTGAGTTCCAGCCACCCACATGCTCCTCTGATGCAGAAGAGTCAGAGGAAGAAGTGAAAACGTAAGTCCACTCAGGGCTTTTGGTGATCTGAGGGCAATGGTTTTAAAAAGCGACAATTTCAAGTTTACTTCGTATTGAAGCAAAGTGTTACTACTTGTGTGAACTAGAAAGAAAATTCTTAAAATCTGGGTAAGTGAGCAGCTGTAAACTTGGTCAGCATGGGAAAAAAAGCTTGAGGTGCTGTTTAATAGGGAGGAAGGTTAGAAGGCAGAAAGCTAGTGAACTTGGGAGAGATTTCATAGCCAACTCAAGACTCATTCTCTGAGGAGAAAAGGAGGAGGCCTGGTGAGTTTGTGCCATGCTTTTGTTCCCACAGTGCTAATAAAAGAATTGCATTCAGCAGAATAAGTGGCGTAGCCTGCAGAGTGAGTTTCTTTCCTAGTTTGGACTTATTACTACTTTCTTCAGGTTTTCTCTCCGTTTGATCATTAGAAGGTCTTAATTCCTTTGGTGCATGCTGGTCTCTTCAGTGCACTTCTAATGCCTGTTGTAATGCTGTCGTTGTCTTCCATCTGTCAACCCTTGCTAGGTGATGAGATGATTAAATACTTGCTCAGCGGGACAGAGTAGCTCTTCTAGAGGTTGCACGCCTTTGGAGCCTTATTGTATCAAAAGCTCATCCACTTCTAACAGTCTTTTCTCATCAGTTTGCTGTGGCTTTTGTCACTGCCAGATACCAGCTTCCTCTCATTCACCTTTCTTCCATGAACTGACTCTCAGCTTGGAAAACTCAGTCTCCAGCATCATCTGAGATGCAATCATGCCCTTGTCATAAAGTGGGACAACAATATATAACCGTTATTAAAAAATAAGAAGGAAAATCTTTCCTGTTAATATGAAACCCAGACCAAAAAGCAAAGGAGTAAAACAGACAGGCTGAGAGATTCTAAACAGAAAAGTATCATATTTACTAGAGTAACATTTAATATCCAGCATTGTAAGTGGTCACTAACTGAATAGCTAGAAAAGGTGGGAAAGGAATCGAGTATTACTGAGATAGTGTTATGGAAAGAGAAAAGGTATAAGGTATTAATCAAAGTCTTTTGGAATCTTAAGTAAGGAGAAATGATGCAGACATTACAGCCTAAGTCACCTACAGCTGTATTATTTAAATAGCACTATGAAGGGCTTTGATCCTAGTTTAGTGAAGGCCACATGAACACTTTAGGTAAACAAGATTAATTAAAAAAAATTTTTTGAATACATGAGAACGTCCCTGAAAGCTTTTTGTAAACTCTGTGCTTGTTATTCTTTTTGATATATAACTGTTCTGTCTACCCATAACTCAGCTAAACTCACATTTATTGCAGACAAATAACATAATACATAAATGAAAAATACCATTGCCTTTATTATTGTGACCATTCAGATTATTGAAGTAATATCTTTTCCTCTGTAAAGAAAGTCTTGTTTCTTCAGCAAGGCTGACCTAAAAAGATTTAACATTCCTCTATCCTTTAGGAAAGTACACCCGCATAGGCAAACTTATCTTCATTTAGGTATGGCTTTTCCTAGCAGTAAAAAAGCTTTTACCAGTGCAGAGTATACAGGCTTGTGCATGACTACTGACAAAGCCACTTTAATCCTACATCTGCACCAGGGTTTTTGCCAGTTGTAAAAATTTATTTAAAAAATTTTACAACTAACCTAAAAATCTACACTAGCAAAAGTTCCTAGCGTAAACCTGATATCCTTTAATATTTTCAATCTGTTGCTTAGAACTTATATTAATTGAGAGTTTAACTTTGTTTTTAGAGGAAAGATCTGTTAACATCTGCCAACATTTCTAAGAGGAAAATCATTAGACTTATGATCAGATGTCAAAATTAGGGAGTCTTATGGAGAATTTTCTCAACTCCAGGATGTGTTGGGTGCGACAGGCGTACACAGTGTAAACGTGTGAAACAAGAAATGTGTGTCTGACAGGTGTGCCTTCATTCATTCAAACTGTCCCATAGGATTTACACATATGTAGGAACCCTGCCAACAGGTGTTAGTTCCAGTTCAGTACTGTTATAAATATGCTTGTCTGTAGTTTAAAACAATTTAAAAGAGGGGGGTGAAGCCTAGATACGAAAATACGGATCGTTATCTGCTGTGGAGACTTACTTCACTCCTAGCTTTCACAGTTTTGACTTCAAAAATTAGGAACTTCATGGAATAAGAAAAGCTCTGAAGCAGTGTTAAACTGCTGGGACACAAAGTGTCTTTTTAACAGATGATGTCTGGTGTTAGTCTTTCACAGCGGCTGAAACTGTTGGCATGGTTTTATTTGCACATATTCCAATGATGCATGTAGGCCTTTCCTACTCCCCTTCCCCTTTTTGCCTTTAAGACAACAGCAAATACCAAGCCTCTGCTGAGACTTTTTTACTGCTGTTATGTAAGTCGTAGCATTTCATTGTGTTATCAACTGCTTAAATGTATCAACACTCCAAACTTGGTAACAGCTTCTCATCATAACAGTGGACAAGATAGAAGTAAAGTTCCCCTCATTAATAAGAAGTTGGACTCTGTCAAACACAATGGTCCCACTGTCTCTTGTGGCATTCTGTTGTTCATTAGGATTACAGAGGGGAGAAAATTGGAAGTGTGATTTGAGGAAGCACAAGACAGACATGTTGTTTTGAACAACAAAGTCTGTGGAGTTCGTGTACCCGATCATCTCTAAGTACAAATTTGCTGTTACAATTTATCTAGGATTATCTGAATGAAGAAGACAAGTTCTTGAGGTTTTGTGTAAGAAATTTCTTTTGGGACAGCAGGAACACCTGCCAGCTTATATCTTTGTTAGATATATCCTTTGTTAGACAAAACAATATCTAATTTTATCCATTTCTTAATTAGCTGAAGAAAATAGACATGTTCATCTCTATTTAAATATAGTGCTGAGATGCCCAGGCCAGCATTGTATGTACTATTTACAATTGCTGCTTTGCTTCAGAAAATGTGTATCAATGGAATGCTTGGGGCACACGCTTCTCAACTCTAGTTCCAACTATAGTAGGCAGCAGTAAGTTGACACCCCCAAACTGCTTCAGGCCTAGAAAGGAAATGTTAATCCAGAATCAATCATTCATCTAGAAAGTCTCTGCTAAAGAAATCTGCATATAGCTTTAAGACTCAGCCACCACTCAGGTCTCAGTTAACCTCTCAGCTGTTTTTTTTTTATGGCCAGTATAATTTCAGATTTTTACTAATTTATGATCCAGCATACAATAGTTCACGTTATTTTTCTGTGTGGACTTCCTATCTTCTGTATACTATTGATACATGAAGGCTACAATATCTCACTGTGCTTATTAAGCTTGAATCTCCATTGTCTAACACTAGGTACAGGTAGTTATTTACATTTGGGAAAAACAGCTGTAAACATTTCCTTTGCTTGGCAGCATTTTATAAACACTTTGCACAGGTGTAAATGGCCAAAGCAGGCTTGTGACAGTGTGGAAACAGTGCCTGCAGTCTAGAAAGAGCTCAGTTTTCTGTTACATTGATTTGGCTAAAGCATGAGACTTGTTTTCATCGGGATGAATCTTTTCAACTTAATCTTTATTGTGTTCTGTGCACACAATATGTTAACCCAGGAAAAACTGAACAGAATTTTAGAGGCATATCTTGAAATTCTGGCACTCTGTGTGTATCTCAGCATCTTTTCTCAGACAAATCAGTCACCTTATTACGCCTGCCCCCAAATTTGTTTTCATATAAATACTTAATTGCTAACAATAAGTAGTAGTATAAGTATGTAAATACAAATAATAACATATTTAGAATTCATAAGTATCATAAACATATTAGCAATAACTAATAATTATATATCCTGGTAAACATAAATATCAGCTTTGTAATATTAATAAATGATAATAAATGCAGTAATTAACAATTTAGAAATACACCTAAGTATTTTTTTAAATGTAAGGAGGAGAAGAGGGAGTGTGGTGATGTGAACATCATAAACAGTTTTATTGGCTCTGTCTTCGTTTCACATACTCCTTTTTTTTTTTTTTTTTTTTTTTTTTTTTTTAACTTCAGTCTTGTCCTTTCCCACAGTTCCTCTCTAACAGAAGGCAACGACCTGAGGAGGTCAGGGAAGAAGACAAAAAAGATGACCTTACGGTCGTTCACTCCTGTTTATACCAGTGTCTTGATTCCAAGCCCCCCTGGAGCAAAAAGGTACATTTGAAGGCAGATTTATGTCTTGCCCTCCTTGGTAGGGCAGAAGTGGAATTCACAGCAACACAGACCCTTAACACATATACCTAAAGCTACTGTTCAACTGGTGAACATGTATCCTGAGAGTTTCAGGAGTTTATGATGAAATGGTCTGTCTTTACTAATAGCAACTGTTAAATTCTAACTTTAAATGATTGAATCCTAATGAGTTACTGAAAACTCAGAGTTATTATGAAAGTTCAGAGTTGCGTATCAACATTACAAAAACCTTGAGAGGTTTCTAGAATTCTCTGGGACAATGAAAAAGTCTTCTGCTACAGGAATGCTTAGATGGATCTGTTTCAGCCAACGTAATGCCAGTTTGACTGTTTCCCTGATTCTACAGTATAACAGATGTGTTTCTCTTCTTTGCAGTGAACATCTTTTCCGACAGCTGTGTGCCATACACTGGCTTTTGGAAGCTCTGACTCTCGAATCCAACAGTTCGATGCATTCTATATTCACCTGTTGGAATCCGATGTATGTGCACAATGCATGATAGTAAATGGAAAAAAGAGTTTGAGATCTTTTTTCCTTTATATGTTGTTGTTTCTCTTTGAAGTAATAACTATTTGAGTGAAATCTTATTAATTCAGTGCCATGTAACATAAACAAATTTTGCATTCACTTTGCCTCCATGCAGTCAGCAGGAAGTTGTACAGTCAAATCAGTAGCACAGCATGGTCCTCTGTTATTGCAAGTTGCAGAACGGGGAGAAAACACTGAGCTATCCCAGCCAAATTTAGTTGTTTTCTTTCCTTTTTTCTTCTGGTTAATAATTATGCAAATTAAATACATATAGTTATATATGTATGTATATTCCCATAGCCTTCCCTTGGAGGGTTATCCCAGTGAACTCAACAGGAATTCCAGATACATTATAATTGCAGAACATAGCCAGTTATTAAGTGACATTTAGTAGCTGGTTTTAGTCTATCAATTATGTATGACAGTGATGGGTACTTGTAAAAGATGCATTGCTTCTGAACTCTTATACTGTTAAAAGTAAATATTAATTTAAGTTTTCAACCTTTTTGGTCAATTAATCATGTTGACTTAACATGTATTTAAATTATTCATGAGTGTTTGGAAAATCCGTGAATGATTTAGACTCTGATTTGCAGGGCAGAGCTCTTCAAAGCTGTTTTCCCTGTTTATTCTCAGTCGAGACAAACTGTGCCTATGTATAACAGAGGTGGCAGAGTAGCATTGTAGAAAACTAACCTGATAAATTGGAGAGGAGAATCAGTCAAATATGTATTGTGGATGGGTTTTTCACCCCTTTACATACGAGGACTAGCCAATATACTGGGCTAAGAGAAATGATTTGGCAGCAAGTTTCAAAGATACAGGCTGAGAGCAGAGTATAAATGCATAAGGCTCTGAGTTAATTTCCAAGTTCTGAAGTGGTGCAATATCTTGTGGTGTACTTCCTTCTGCTCTCTGCTGCTGTCTCTAACCACCACCCCTCTCCCACAATGTCATCTACACATTCTTCATTGCACAGTAACCGTGAAAAATTAGGCTTACATTTAGGTCATACGGTCTCTGCACAAAAAGGGAGATTTCTTTTTTTTTTTTTTTTTTTTTAATGTGGTGAAGGAAGCAAGCTTAGAACACTAATCTGCTTTGTAAAACCTTTGACTGATTGGATGTGGACTGAGTGATAAATGAGACTACCTTAGCAGTGACATGTTGTTATACCACAGCTGCAAGGACTGCAGCTTCCACATTTACCTTAGTCAACATGATGTAACATTTAAACTTTTGAACCAATATAGATCTTTATTTAGCCAATAGCTAAAAAAAATCAAACTTGTATGAACCTGCTGTCATTTCTATCCATGAAATCTTGCTATACTGGACAAAATTATTCAGTACTTGCACAGAGGAAGATGAGAGCATAGTCTGGCCCAGTACATGCATGATAGTTTGTAGAATGACTGTGCTTTCTTCGGTGGTTCTTCACTTGTGACTATAACTTACTCATGGCTTATATACCTTGCGTTGTCTTTCCATGTCTTATAAGCAAAGATATACATGTAGTAGCAGTCGGTCACCATTTACTCTCTGTTTATTACATTTCTTAGAAGAACTCTCAAAATGCAAGACTCTAGAAATGGAAAGCTAATTAAATTGTTTTCACTTAGGGACCCTGGTGGTTGCAAAAAAACAGTAAAAGAAATCGAAGAGGAGAAGTTAGCAATGTGCATGTGGGAGCTCTTTATTACAAACGCAAAGGTAACTTCATTGTTAATTTCCTCCTTGGGACCTAATCCAACTTTTCAAGCATTTGGTTTGTTGCTTAATTTAACTCCTTGATACCATATTTTATTCTCTGGATCTTGTGACTGCAGAGTACTTGTCTCTAGATTTTGAAGAATAACAATTTGATACTAGGTAATAGGAAGAGCAGTATGTAGCTGATTGAAATTGTGGCTTGGTCTTAGTGATAAGTACTGATGTGGGATGAATTAAATATTCAGCTAAAACATAACTAGCCTCTTGTTTGCATTTGCCCCCTTTTTTGTTACCCAGAGTCATGTAGCAGTACTTGTTCAAACAAATAGGTCTTTTTCAGTCAAATGGGGATTTCAGACTGGTATCCTGGAGGCCTTATTCTAGTAAGTTCTAGTCGTGATTTGTTTGGTTGCCTTTTTACACAGAATTTAAAGCCAAATTCGGAAACAAATTCCAAGCACTTATGATGAAAGCTTTTTAAAAGAAATATAAAGTTAATGCTTGAAGGGAAATTAAACACTAGAAAATTATCTGTAACACTTGGCAACTTGGTAACTGTTTTACTATCTTTCTGAAACCACAAAAAGACTTCCTTTTTGAAACTGCTGAAGTGACTGAAGGAAAATGAAGGGAGGAATGAGTGATGCTTAGGAGTATAACTAGGAGAATCCAATAAACAATCAGTGGGTTTCTCATCCTGTAGCATATCTTACATTTTGATCTTCAGTTTGCCTAAGCTTTTAGTTCCTTGCTTTGCCCCCTATAAGGCTAAATTAAACAAGATCGTGAAGTGCTTTTAGAACCCCAGGTGAGGCACTCTTAGAAATATGACCTGTTGTTACATGCAGGCTATTTGCTCTTTGTTATTTTTCAACACCTGCAGCTTGTAACTCATGACATAATTAGAATGATTCAATACAAGATTACAAATTTTGTTGGGGAATAAGCAGCAAAAGTTGTGAAACTTTTAAAAGCCAAAGATTGTGTTTTTATGCAAATATTCTTCCTGCTGTTGGCAAACAGAGAGAAAGTCAGCAAGTCACATAAATAACAGAGTTGGTTCTAAATAGGCAGCTTACTGATTTTTCCATACAGTCTTGCCAGTTCTCTAAAGTCAGGTCCAAATGAACATGAGCAGAAGAAACCAAAGTGCATGTCAATCTTGATGTGTCTTTTAGCAATTGCGTTGCTGAGATTTTTATTGTTTTCCTCCCTGAATTGATGACAATTTCCTTTCTGTCACTTATGCTAACATTACTTGAAGACTGCTTTTCATATTTGATATGAAACTTCTAGTGGAAATATTCAGGGCCGCTTGCTTTATAATGCGTGTTATTCTGATTATCAAGCCTGCAGAATTCAGTCTGCTTTCAGACTTTGGTTTTACATTCCTGACACAGGAAACTTGCCAACGTTATTGGGTGTTGGGAGGAGACCTGAGCATTTATCAAATCACTTTGACCTATTCTTCCCTGTGCATGAGAAGTTTGCTCTACTATCAACCCTCTCTTCAGCCGCAGTGCTACTCACAAATTAGCTTAATCTGTTGGCATTAATGCTATAGCAGAGGAGTATTGAAGAAAGCTGACAAAATGAAGAAGACCCTACTCAAGATATTACTAGCTTGTTTGAAGTCACTGGAGAAAAATCTATGAGATTACAGGAGGACCAGAAGGATCTAATGTTGGAATTCGTTACAGAAATAGATTCGTACCAATTATCAAATTGGTAGAGAAAACCTCTACTTTCTATTCATTTTTTCTTCCATGTACAGAAGTGCACCTGGAAAGCACGAAACAGTCTACTTAGCAGGAAGATAAACAAGGCATCTACTCCAGGCATCTCTCATCTTAGCAGTCAGTCATCTCCCCGTGGTCAAACCCCTCATGGCAGTGAAACTTCCACTGGCCTTTGCTCTGAAGACAACGTCCAGATTAATGTTGCTTCATCTGATGTTATGAGTGAGTCAGCACAAGCTAAAGAACAACCACCTCTTTTCCCCTGTAAGTTACTTCCCTTGACTACCAACATTAAATGGATTTGCTTTCAGTGTTACTAGGGAGAACCTATGTCAAAGACACTGCTAGATGTACCAGTGTATTTCTCTTCAGGCATATGGAACTTTGTACAAGTCTGTACCCTCCCCATTAGCAAAATGGTTTAAAGACAATATAATCCCATGTGAGTATTAACTTAGAGTTTTAATTAACATTCGGTTATAGCAGTTGTGTAATCAGACTGTCATCTGCATCTCTAAGGTCCAACAGGAGGTGAAAACAGTGAAACTGTTCTCTGCCATAACCAACTGATCCACTGAATACATATCTTTCTAACTTAGGGGGTTCTGTTTAACTTAGGAGTTTCTTACTCTCTATTCCTCCCGTCAGTGATTAACTGCACTTGATAGACCTGACAGAATAGTCTCTGTTAGGTCTGCAATGCGTTTCAGTACAAAGCTAGGTAATCTTGTCTGTTCCCTTCCTTCTGAGTAAAGCTGGACCAGAAAAGCACATTAGCATTTAGTACTGCTAATTATCTTTTAATTGGTATTTATATTATCATTATTAGGATGACATCATGCTCTGCTAGACTGCTCTAAATTACCTCTTAGGAAGCAGCTCTTGGAATCATTTGGGATAGTTCTGTGAATGTTCAGTAGCTATCAAAAAGGCAAAAAGAACCCTAAGAATGAAGTGGAAGACAAAGAGGAAAACCTGTTATGGAAAAATACAAATGTTTTGTGCCTCTTCAGTTCCAGTCCTTCCAATTCAGGCAGGCTAATATCAGAAGTAGTAAAGTTTGACAGAAAAAAGCAATGAGATATGTTAGAGATACAGAATAGCTTCCATATGAGAACCAATTAAATAGACTAGGGCTCTTCCTTATGGAGAAAAACAGCTAAATACAAGGTTATGACAGGTCTCTGTAATATCATAAAGCACATGGAAAAAAGTGATTAGAGTGTGGTTATTTACAACTTCCTTGACACCAGATTTATGGGACACCAAATTAAATTATCTGGCAGAAAATTTAAAACGGTGGGGAGCGTTTTCATGCAATGCATGCTTAAACTTTAGGAATTAATTGCTACAGTATATGGCTGGAAGTACATTAAAGTCCAAAAACAATTAAATGAATAGAATAAAAAACAATTGCTCTTAAATGTAAAGGAACGGACACATTCTCTGGGTCTGAAAGACATTTATGTTCAGAATGCCAGAAGCCGTGTGGATATATCAGGAAGCTTGTGCTAATATGTACTACCTACACAGCTGCTGCTGTCCATGGCACTCAGCATAGATGAATGGCCTTTCTAGGACATGAATAAGAGTAGTGGCGAATTCAAAGCTATAATTTCAAGCAATTTGTTTACGGATGTAGGTGAACAATTGGTTTGTGTGTGAGATGAGACTTTGAAAATAATCTTGAGAGCTCTAACAGCTGGAAGCCTCCATTTGCTGTTGAACATAAAGAAATACCTTGCGGTATGTGTGGTATTGAGAACTGGCTGACAGATAGAGCTCAGAGGGTTGTGGTTAGTGGTGCAGAGTCTAGTTGGAGGTCAGCAACAAGTGGTGTCCCTCAAGGGTCAGTACTGGGTCCAGTCCTGTTCAATATATTCATTGATGATCTGGATGAAGGGATAGAGTGTGTACCATCAGCAAGTTTGCTGATGACACTAAACTGGGAGGAGTGGCTGATACGCCAGAAGGCTGTGCTGCTTTACAGCGTGACCTGGACAGGCTGGAGAGTTGGGCAGAGAGGAACCTAATGAAATTCAATAAGGGTAAATGTAGGGTACTGCATCTGGGGAGGAATAACCCCACGCATCAGTACAGGTTGGGGGCTGACCTCCTGGAGAGCAGCTCTGTGGAAAGGGACCTGGGAGTCCTGGTGGACAACAGGATGACCATGAGCCAGCAATGTGCCCTGGCGGCCAAGAGGGCCAATGGCATCCTGGGGTGCATCAAAAAGAGTGTGGCCAGCAGGTCATCCTCCCCCTCTACTCTGCTCTGGTGAGGCCGCATCTGGAGTACTGCGTCCACTTCTGGGCTCCCCAGTTCAAGAAAGAATCTGCTGGAGGGATCTGCTGGAGAGGGTCCAGCAAAGGGCTATGAAGATGATTAGGGGATTAGAACATCTTTCATATGAGGAAAGGCTAAGGAACTTGGGTCTCTTTAGTCTAGAGAAAAGAAGAATGAGGGGGGATCTTATTAATGCTTTCAAATACTTAAAGGGAGGATGCCAGAGGGATGGGAGGAGTCTTTTTTCAGTGGTGCCCATTGATAGGACGAGGGGTAATGGGCACAAGCTTGAACATAGGAAGTTCCATCTTAACATGAGGAGGAACTTCTTCACTTTGAGGGTAGTGGAGCACTGGAACAGGCTGCCCAGAGAGGTTGTGGAGTCTCCCACTCTGGAGACATTCAAAACCCGCCTGGATGCTGTCCTGTGCAACCTGTTGTAGGTGACCCTGCTCTGGCTTGGGGGTTGGACTAGATGATCTCCAGAGGTCCCTTCCAACCCTGACGATTCTGTGAAAACAGAGGGCAGAGAGGTATTATGCCCTCTGTTTCTGTTGATCAGCCACAAAGAGGAACTATTATCTTTGGTATTAGCCCTAGTTTGCTTCCTGTCATCTCCCTTCAAAATCTGCCAACGGACTCTTTTCAGGACTGGCTTTAGACAGCTCAACTGATCTTGGAGAAAACATCAAATGCAGCCACTGCTTGGTATAGCCCTATTCCCCCAAAGCACCATTATCTGCAGAGTAGGTGGGTTTCAGATATCCAGCTACTCATTCCGCCCAAATGGTAACAATAAATAGAAAGGAGTGGGTTCTTCTTAGAAGGGTTCTGATACTGTATGCCAAGAACAGATGAGATTTGTATGCAGCTTTAGCTCAGTTTGAGCAGAGGCTCCCTGCCTGTATCGATGTCAGGTTCCAGACTCTGTGGGGTCAGCCTTTATATTTGAACTGCTCCTCAGCTCTAGAAGGTCTGGTGGCGTAGCCAGCACCTTACAGGCTTACACTTTGAGACTAGTAAGGGTCACAGCAGAGCCATCATTAGAACCAGTCGTGCTAGAACTTAGGAGTTTCTGACTGGGACCTTGGTGCTCTTGAAACTCACCTGGCCACAGCTAATAAAGGATCTTCATTATAACCATGGTTTGTAAAATTTTAGCCTATTTGCTGGTGCCCAGCAACTTGTTCCATCCATGTCTTACATTTATAAATTCACAGTATAATATTCTGTACTTCTAACAAGTAGAAATAGTTTGTGCTGCTACTTAACACAGTCAACATTCAGCAGTCATTTTCTATTACACTATGGGTGATTCACAAAAATGTGACCTTTTGAATTTGGGGATTACAACTTAAAGGTGTTGAGTGCTCAGTAAAACACCACTTATTATTACTATGTAGAACATATTGAGCATCTCAGAGGATGACTTAGAATTTGACAGCTAATGCTAGGATTATTAAATAAGAAGTGTGACAGTTGTTTTTTTAACTGCATGAGTGATTAGAGGGAATAATGCAGAGAAGATGGCCATCTCACTATCTCTCCAGGGGTTTGGCATCAAAGCAGGAATGAAACAGCAGTGGGAAAGAAAAAAAAGATGTCAATTTGAAGGAAAACAGTGAGTTAAATTGGCTTTCCAGGTATTCAAGGGAGAGGAAAATACAAGCATTCACATTATGGTGGAAGGCAGAAAGAGAGTTAAGAGTGTTGTTAGTGAGAAAGAGATCTGCTCAATGGAATGGTAGATAATCTGGAAACTAGAGCCAATGAGCGGCTACTTGAGGACATGTCTTAAGTTTTAGTGGATGCTGATAAGGAGTCACAGAGAGGTAATTAGATACCTGTTGATGTTAAATGTATTAAATTCTGTATGGCATTTAAAAGAAGAATGGCAAAATGATACGGTAGACTTAGAAATTCAGAAGACTTGACAGTTGTGCCAGTAGAATGCGAACAGCACAGGAACTGAAAATAGACTTTCTGCATAGTTTTTTCCAATCTACCTGTTTTTCTAATATGCTATTTTTATAATCATCTAATGTCAAAAATATTTAGTATCTTCTACTTGATAGGGTTTTTTCACAGCTGAAAGAACAAAGCTTATGTTTTCAAAAGTGATTAATGAATTTGATGCATTCATATTTGGATACCTATCTTGAAACCTCTTTAGAAAGCTGCTTTTTCTTTTTTTTAAGGAAACTTCAAATTTTAAAAATACTAAATAGCAGGTTTCTTTAAGATGGCTCATTCAGGCCAGTATATATGGCATCTCCTTCTCTGGAAGGAACAGAGGAATGCACTATTGAGTTGGCATGTTTTTACAGATTTTTTTTTTTTTTTTTTTTTTTTACCAGCCCTACAGAAAGTCATCCAGATAACACATGAAGAGGTGTCAAAAGATGTCCATAAACAAGAGGCTATGGTTAAGAAGACTAGAGTGCAGCGGTATGTTACCTGAATGACTTAAGAGAAGCAACTCATCAGGATAGAGCTTATGCTTTTTTCTTTTATTTTTTTCCCCTGAACAACTGAATTCAGCATTTGGTGAATTCAGGTGACACTTATTTTTTGGATGGGTGGCAAAATAGCCCATTTTATGGCTGTGCAAGTAGTATGTATTTTCTGGAAAATGCCCCATGAATCTTGCCTTTGCAAACAGAAAAGACCTTATGCTCCAACAGCTTTGTAGAAAAAGCAATGTTCTATCTTTTTCCTGTAGAATTGTTTCTGCTTCTACCGTTGCATTTTTCAGTAGTCTGTAACTTTTCCAGCTAACCTTATATTAGATGTTTTTCTTCATTACTCAGTTCTGTGGTGGTTTCCACAGCTATAAGATCAACATGACAAACCATTCTTACAATTAGACTTTGCTGAAGCATTTTTTTCCTTTGAGTATTCATAGTACTAAGAATGTTTTATCCACACCCGTAGAATTGTTCACATTCTGGGGAAGGCATGCTGTACGCTATTTTAAACCTTGTTGTGTCTTACAGTTTGTTGCCAGTGCCTCAGAAGAATTACAGGGTAAAGATGCTGTTCATTAAGGACCAAGAGAGTACAGTATCAAGGAAGCAGAGGCCTAGGAGGTAGGGGTAAGGGTACAAATCTGGTTTTGAAGCACATTGTGCTGTATAAACTCAGTTCTATATGTGGAAAGTATTTGGCAGAGCATTTTATTACATGAGGCCAGAGCAGGCCAGTGAAACCTTGCAGCACACTTAATACATTTCAATGCAATGTGAAGGCATTTTCCTGGGAGGATACGACTGGAATGAAAGATGGTTCAAATCCAAATTTAATATAATTTTACAATTTTTTATACACAAAATTATTTCATAAATCTAAACTAAAAAAACCCTGTATATGATATTAAATTTGGATTTTTGCTGAGAATAAGGAGATCTCAAAATTTAACCTGGGCTCATGTCGCTGTATGTTCTGAGCAACACAGGAGCTTATCACAAAATGGTTACTACAAGATGTTAATTTAAGTTTTCTGTGTTGTTTTTGTTGCAGCTGCTATATCAGCTCTTTCATTAAAAGCAAATCTAACTTGTGTGCTGATATGAGGCAAAAGTTCTCAGCAGTGCATGAAGAAGCAGCTGCTTGTTTACATTATACTCTAGAGCGCCTTGAGAGGTAGGAGGAGACTGTTTTCTGTATACTTTTAAAATACTACACACTTTGCTTCTGACCAAAATTAGAACTTGTCTTCAGGACATTTAAAGATGCATTTATATGGATGGACATTATCATCAACCCGATATTCTTATTTTAGAAAGTTTTATGACTGTCTATGTGCAAAAAGTATATTACAGGTTAAGCATTCACAGCACTGTTTTGGGATATTTCTGAATTACTTTTTTGGTAAAAACATTGGATTTATTTACTTCAGACATCATAGTCCTTTTGACCCAAAGATAGAATAATAAATTCAGTCACTTACAGTCTATATCTCAGTCTTGTGTTTTCAGTTCAGGGATCACTGTATTGTTCTTCAGCATTACCTTGACTCTTCTCAATGTCATCTCTCAAGGCCTTTTCCCAGATCAGTGACTTTTCTACCTTGTTGACCAGCTGAAGCCTGCCATCCTTTTCCTTTCACACAGAAACATTCATCTGTGATGTTTGTGCATATTCTTTTGTCTCATAAGCATCAGACCTGAGATCCTTCTCTATATTGCTGCTCTGAATGGTGTTATAGGCACAGTTTTCTTTCCCCCTGTCACTTCCTCCTTCTTTCCATTCTTCTGTTCTGTTTTGTACTTAGATATTTTTTTTTGTCCCCAGAGCTTGCTTTATCTGGAGCTGGGTCCTTGTTTTTGTCCCTCAGCAGCTGCTGTGACTGCATAAGAAACTAATCATTCCAGCATCCTGCAGTATGGAAGGACAAGTCAGGTGGAAACTTTACTACGTGCAGCTATTTTACCATTCTCCATACAGCCACACAAGCGTATTGTTTGGTCAGCATTTGGAGATGAAACCTCATTTTGGCAGGATATACTATAAGTAATTTATTGGAAAGAAAACCAGGTGTTTATTTTTGTTATAACATAGTAGTACTTTTTGTAGGAATGCATACCAGCCCAATCTCTGAGTCAAAATTCTAGCTCAGGTCACTCTATTCCACCTCTCTTCTGTTGTGTTTAAATAATATTTTACCCTAAATCACTGTACAGTATTCTGTTTGTTTTCAAGCAATGGATACCTGATAGAAAGTGGAGGTAGAATTTCAGTTTAAATGTTTTGATTCTGAAGTTTCTTTCTTACCTACAGCCACGAGTTTATATAAAATGTAAACACTTTTTAATACATTTGTAGAAATATTAATTTGTACAGAAGACTGCAAAAGCAGAAATTGTTATTAGTGTCCACAGACTGAACATAAATGTGTTCTTCACATTCATTGTTTTCTGCCTTCCTTAGTATCTTCCCAGTTAACTATGCAGAAGTATAGTAATGTTTAAAACACAGCTTTAACTTTTAAGAGTTTTTTTTTTGTAGGAGGCAGGAAGAGCGATGTTGTCAAAAGTACCAGGCTTTGAAGCAACTGAAGTATTTCAGAAGAGACATGGAAAGAATAAGACAGCTGGGCATGAGAGCTGAAAGAGAACATGGTGAAGATGGACTAAACTGGTAAAGAGGCACAGAAACACTCAGTTCAAATGAGATGGTCAGGGTGCCAGAGTTCTGTCTATAGTACAAAAAGCTTTTTTCTTTTTTTCCTCCCCAAAGCGAAGTATCACTAGAAACCATTAAATCAGTTGCTGCAAATGCAGGCTTTTCAAACTGGTAGCAACAAAAATACAGATATGATCTCTAGGAGCAGATCTCAGCCTGCTCAGCAAATAGGTTAATTGGAAACAGTAAGAAAGGAGATAGTGAAGAGTTCTCTTCCAGTGATATTGGGCAAAAAGCACTCAGTCCTTGCATTTGCACACCCTCCCCAGCGTGAAGCTTTATAAGGACACTTCTTCCACCAGAAAGTATATAAAACACACTGTACCTCGAAGGTGAGAGATATTGTATAATTGTTGAGAGATATTGTATAATTGTATATGCATTAGATTCACAACTTCTTACTGAACTGAACATTCACAGAACTAAAACTGATGGCAAATGAGACTTTGACTCTAGCTGTCCATCCATGTTAAAAAGCAAAGTATTTCCCTGCCAATGTTTGAACTGTACATGGATAATACTGCAACACTTAGAAGGGCGAGTAGAGTAATCACCTAAATGATTCCCAGTCCAGCAATTACTAGTATTTTATGTTTGAAAGGATATTAGCTGTATCCAGTCATCAGTTTCCAGATACACAGTAGAAGTAGCCTACCAGCAAGCTCACAGCTCAAGTGGAGACACAAGTCATGACAGAGAAATTGCTTTCACTGTACCTCCTATTTCATTTTCTAACAGGGCTGTTTTTTCCCATACTTTTGCAAACACTGTCTTGCCAGGAAAGCTGAATCACAGTAGGAACGCTTTACTAGTATACGCTGTTCGGTCTAGTTGTCTTACCTCTTTCATGAAGTGAGGAAAAAACAATACTACAAAAAAAGATCAATGCAGTATAAGAGTACGCTAAACGTAGCTTCCTTTCTCAAATAGAATATCTTAATGCATGGATAGGTTATAAAAGGCCTGCGTGTGACATGATTATGGTAACCTGGGTAATCTAGCCAGTGATAATCGGGAGTTGGCTATACAGCCGTACCCATACCAGTGAGTGTAGAACTGGCCCTAGAGAAAGTGAGAACCTAGTGTTTCCTTCTTTACTGGCTTAAGGAGGAAACTCCTCACCCCTTTCCTGCTGTCCCAGTGACATTTATCCTAAACTGGAGGGAGGCAGCACTTCCTGCTGAAGTGTTGCCAGATCCTTAGCCCTTTGCGATGAAAGCCATAGCACACCCTAGTCATGCACAGTCTAGAAAGGTTTGGAACATCAGACTTCAGGACTGTCAAAGCAACACTGCAGAATTTATACAGAACATTAAAAGAAAAAGACAGTCTTTTCACAAGAGTTTTATTTTATATTGTAATGTGTAATTCTCCTTCTGAATCTCTGTTCAGAGTGAAATGGTAAAGACTGCCTGTTACAATGCACTTACATCAGTGAGTTTTATGTCAGCGCATAGAGAGAGGAGAATGATGATAGCACAGGGAAAAGGGATAGTAAAGAGAATCAAAGTGTGTCAGATCAGGCACTGATTGCACTGGAAAATCCGTAGAGGCTAAACAAAATAAATAAAGAAAACATGAAGAGGACAAATCCGTAGTAAAATAGAAACATTTTTTAGGATTTTATTTCCTTACATACCCAAGTTTTAAACGAAAAATGAAGCAGCATCTATTTCAATGCCCTGCAAAGGGAATTGGTGCACAAGTCCAATAAAGTAAAGCTCTTTCACATTATTCACTCAGTTACAGAGTATTGCATTCCCCATAGAGCCATTTTATCTGTGGATGTTATAGAGGCAGTGAAGTGGTAGAAATGCCAGGCAAACCCAGAGTTATTAATCAGATGTGCATTTGTTCCCATGGCTTCTCTTTTATTGCTGTTCTTCTTTCTGCTAAAGGTTTCCTGTATTGCTTACCAGACTCCCAGAGTCTGTGAAGAGTGATCATTATGTACAGAAAATCTTAAAGAAACTGGAAAAATATGGCAAGACTCCTGACTTAAAAATTCATCCAGACACCTTTCTTAAGGCCCTGGCTGATTTACAAATATGGGAGCTGTGTTCTCCAGAAATTGCTGCAGCTGTGGAGGTGAGATAAGCCCAGTTCTTGATTCTCTGTGTGATGAGGGAGGAAAGAACAGGGACCAATGAGTGAAATTCCTGCAGTGGAAAGTTACTAGATGAAATCATGTAGGATCTCACTAAATGAAGATGCTACTATTCACCTTTTACAAGGCACTTTGAACTCAGAAGACAGATGTTATGACAAGCATTGGATTATCAATCAGTATCATCTTAATATTATGTCATTGTTGATTTATTTACCGCCACAGTGAAAGTGACATCTGTCATAAGTTGTTAGGATACTTGAAGAGAAACATTAACTCCTTGTGTGCTGAAAAGGCCTGTCATTCCCAGTAGTTACATCCATGAGCTATTCAAGTAATGTATTACCTCACTGATCCAGGAACTCAGCAGATATCTTCATTTTGCTTCGGCAACATTAAAAAAAAAAAAAAAATCTGCTTGTTGGGCTCAACTCTTGTAGTTCTAGAAGCAATTGGCAGAAGAGGAAGGACAAAAGAAAGGGAAGAGAATACATTTAGAATGTATACTGCTAGGTAGTCTAACCAGGTAATGAACTTAAAAAGGCAACGATGCCACCTTGTGTTTTTTGTTCTCATCACAGTTATTTCCCATAAGTACAAGACCAACTAATCTCTGAGAGGCAGCAGGTTACTGTGCATCTTGCATATATTGCGTGTTATCATACCTTAGAAAGACAAAGATTTAGCACCCAACGTGTCAAGATCAGACTACCTGTATTTTCTTGATGTCTTATAAAAATAGCCATTTTGTCTTGTGCCCTAGTTCGCATAGTCACTAACCAGAGAGGCAGCATTGCCTTAATGTTCAATATATAAGCCTCTTTTGCTTGCTGTTTTTTAGATCTGTTTCTTTGCTGTTTCCATTCTGTTCCCTTTGCATTTTGATCCCTCATATTAGTGCAATAGTAATAGAGAAAAACATGTGTTTATACATTTTTCAAAAATAGCCACAAAGGAGGGAGAACCTTGGTGCTTCTTCTGGCTGGAATAGATAAAGGAAACTTGTATTTTAAGAGCAAGAAGAGCATCACTGAATATGACCTGGCTAAAACTGATAGAGATTCCAGATGAAGTTCTTATTTAACTTCAAGTTGCTTTAATGTATGTACTGCAGTGGTAGGTAGAAGACAGCTGCAAGCTTAAAACACAAAAACTTGACTTGGAAGCATTCAGGATATAAATTGCAATGAAGATTGT
Organism: Vanellus vanellus; assembly: GCF_965231255.1. NCBI lineage: Eukaryota > Metazoa > Chordata > Aves > Charadriiformes > Charadriidae > Vanellus > Vanellus vanellus. Next base: position 4,445,156 of record NC_138921.1, read on the forward strand.
AGAGTTTTCCTTTTAATTTATTTTAGAGCATATCCAGCTGTTCTGAAAGTTGCATTAAGTGTGTTTTGGTGATATAAACCACTATACAAACTGTTTGCAGAGACTGTTACATTTGTTCTGTTGTCACAATGGTCATATTTTCCCACATGTTATCTCTCTCTTACAAATAAATCAAAAGTAAAGAAATAATCTTTTTCTGTTTCAGTTTGTACGTGAAAGTATTGTGCAGATGCCAGAAGAGGATTTCAGCGAGTGGTTTCAGGCAAGAATAGCCCTCTCAGTAGACGGTCCTCCACCTTTTAATCAAATGGCCAGATGAGATGGTTTTCCAGCTACAACTGTTTTCGAGCAGAACACTACTGCCTGTTGAGATCTGCCTTCAAGGAAGACTAGGGAAGAGGAATTAACTTCAGGCAATCCCACTGACCACTCTTGCACACCTGAAATTTGTCCCTCTACAGCACTCTGCTGGCCACAGTTTGCCATAGAAAATAAAAGCTAAATACTGTTGCTCCTTCCTGTATGATGTCTTGGACTCACCATCAAATTGCAATCTCATCTGACCATGTAGGATGAAGACTGAGTTTCTAATTACAAGTCAGGTCATTTCTTCAGACATTCCTCTAACACTACGTACAGTATAACATGCATCTACTCAGTGTGGGTATACCAATTGCCATAAATAAATAGCATTATCTCTGTTTGCTCTTTATTGTAACTTTCCTTTATAAAAAATATCCCAAGCACAGGGATTCAGGGATGAGCTTTAAGACAACCCTTATTTTTTTGCATTCTTTTTTGAAATTCGGATGTTTTATTTTTGCATTGTTGTTATTCTGTGATTATGGATTAATTCTTGCCTTATTAAAATCAATATTGAAAAACCAAGCATCCTTAGATGCATTTCCCAGGTTTTAACCTGAAGATATATTTTCCCCCGATTACCTTAGCATATTTTTGCCATTACTCTGCTGGGTAAAACAGTAGAATGATACCCCTGAACTCACAGACACTGATAAATTGTTGTGCTCCCACTTTTCCCATCCTATATGTGGCAGTGATAAACTAGCATTTGTACAGGTAGTGAAACCATATGTTCCCCTGTCCATGCTTTTCTTTCCCTTCATCTCAAAATCTAGTGGTAAACTTCTCCAGAACTCTATAGGACTGATCTAGTGTGCAGTGAAATCGGTGACATTGCTTCTGCCAGGTGAGCAGGATGAGGTCTTATTTTGACCTGTGAGACCTCAACTCCACTGTTCAATGTATTCTTCCATTTCTTTTAACTTCCTTGCAGCCCTCCATGGATTTTGAGAAGCCTCAATTCTGCTGTTCTTTTGGGATCGCTTCACCATGATCTGAGTCAAGTTTCATTGTCAGTGCTTTTGTGTTACCCTGTGGTAACAGCTGATACTACATACAAACAAAAAGAAATCTTAATTTAGCATCTTGGGAACTCCTGATTGAACTGTGGTTATGCAAGGTGAAAGCTTCATCTTGGTTCTTCCTCACTATATGGAACTGCAGATAAAAAGTTGTGAGTTTTCTTTATACATAAGAAATGGAAACAAAGGGGCTTGTCCTCAGCTGGAGTATATGAGCAATCCTGCAAAAATCAAAACTTTATACCAGCCAACTGTGTGACCTAACGTGTCTGCCTGTATGTAAGATGAGATGATTGTGCCAAGTGTGATTAGCTAATGTCTGAGCAGGTCTTAGAGCTCCCAAAGCAGGATGCCGATATTGAATGTTAGGGTCTGTAGTGTTTTTGTGGGATTATGAAATATCTTACATATAATTATGTTTGACAATAGCTCTTCTCTCTCCTATTGCCACCACGTAACAAAAGGGGAGTGCTCCTCTAGAAAGAATTAAAAATAAGAAATAGAAAATAAATTATCCCTTCTCCTCCTCTGGCACCAGCCTAATGAAAACTGTTCTGCTTCTTTTACTCCTAGGTGGAGAAGAGCTCATCTGGAGCAAAATAGCAGCTTCCCTTTTCCTGCTTCTTGACAAAGTTAGTTTCCTCAGGCAAGATCCTCAACCCTACTCAAGTCTTTGCCTGCCAATATAAAGGACTGAAACAATACAAAGAGATTAGAGGTCCACCCCCAGATAAAAGAAGTTTTGTTTTTTTCCTGCAGACATCTTGGATTCTCCTAAATACTTCCATGAACATCTCGCAATCTTTGACTTACTGCTTCAGAGACCGTTGCAAGGTAGGTTCAAAGTAACCCATTTAACACACTGGAAATGGGTTTACCAAGAGTCCAAGCAATATGCTAAAGGTCAACAGAGTGTGTGGTAGAGCTGCTGGACTAGTGTTCTGTCTGCTCATCATTCTTCTCATTCTGTTCTGGTCCTTTACGATTTCAGCTAATGAGCCAGTCATTCACAAATTCTATTAGCCAAAATGAACCTTGCAAGCTTAGGTTGGTCACTTGCTTCATGCACTGGAGGGATGTTTAGGGGATTCAGACACTGAACTCGGAGAATCTTGATCCTGTTTCCCGCTGCCTGATGTGTTCCCAGTGTCATCCAAACCCCACCCTCCTCAGATGACATCTGTGTGAAACTGGAATAAGAACATTTTTCCTGGGTCTCACTAGTAGCAGGGCAATACTCCCACTGTGTTTTATATTGGATGAGAAAAGGAGCATCTTATAAATAGGGGTTTATAAAATAAACATCTCTGTCTTTCTTGGAGATACAATAAAACAGCCTAAATAAATGTCACAATCATTGCAGGGGTATTCAGAAGTCAGGGTACGTCTTTCTAATTGGAATTTCAGCTTTATGTATCACCGCTCTATTCTGCTGTCTTGACTTAATGGCACCATGTCAGCATGTTAGAGAGATGCAACTATATTTGGCCTTGTGCATTAATAACAGCAATTCTTTTTCTATGTTTTAATAAATATTGCTGTTGTAGCATTGCAGAAGATAACAGCTCAGACTAACAAACTCCAGGATATTTGGGCCAGCTCCTGTTAAGGTCAATGGAAAGGTTCTTATTGACCCCGTTGAGTACTGACTACTGTAAAATCAGAATAGGTGGTTATGACAAGTGCAAAGGCTGATCTTGTAACCAGCAGCTCAGTCTTTTTTTCAAGGCACTGAGTGTTTGTAGCCATACTTTTTGCTATGCAGCAAGCCTACACAAAGCAAAATAAAAATACACTTCCCAATGGGAAAGCTGACCAACTACCAAAAGAAAGTGATCAAAGAGAAAAAAAAGATGCGACAGAAGGAATGCAGTTGGGAAGGATTCTCAGATACACTAACCTTAATTTCCTATCTCTAGTGAGATTTCTTCTCATATGCCCAAAAGCAACTTCCAAAGAAGGATGAGTGCTGGACTTGTACCAAGGGCATGAGGTCATTGATCTGGATAAATCTTTCAGTTGTTCAGTGGCAGAGAGGCTTCTTTACAGACCCATTCTTCTTGCTGAAGTCCCCATCCTACTTCTCAGTCTACAGACTTCCAACTACTTGATTTTCTCTTTCTGGATGCTCAAAGGTTCAGAGGTCCCTTCAAGGGGCATCTTACTGGGAAGCATGTCTGAGTAATAATTTAATGATTTAGTACTATTAAGGGCTGGTTTGAATCATCAGAGTAGAAATAATGATACCAGATGTAGATAGGACTGTTCTTCATCCACTGCATGGAGTGCAATGAGCGCAAGTAAATCTTAATCTTTCCTACTTTGTCTGGAACTGAATTGCACCTTTGAAAGTAATAGCAGGCTCTGTATCAGGGAAGGTTGCCTTAACCAGCCCATTCTTCTTCTAGAGGAGCTAGAGGATTGGTTTTTGGAAGTAGATGTCTTTCCCTCTCCATTTCTGTTATAATCCACACAAGGGCTAGCATGGCTTGTTCCCTCCCTCTCTTCTGCTAGGTAGGAAATGTAACTTCCTCCTGTTTTTAAATTTGCAGCCTTGTATTAGGGTGTTTGTTTTTCTTTAGCAAAACCTTGGCTTCCTTGATTTAACTGGCTACTGGCTGAAAAAAATCAATGTCTAACCTCCTGAAAAGATCATAAACAGCTGATTGCAAGAAGCTGTGAGGACATACTGGGGCCTGAAACACCCTGAAATGGCCCCATTTCTTGTACTTAATCATCTGTCATTGGCTAATGTCAAAGATGGGATGTAGATGCATTTTGGTCTACCTGAGGCTTGTGTTTTATGACAAAATTGGAGAGGGAGGGAAAAGTTGAGACTGTTGGGTAATAGTCCAACGTACCAGTGTCACTGTAGCATGTTTGAAGTTGTATTTGTCTTTTCATCAGGGTAACAGGTAGCAGAAAGGATATTCATTCAGCAGCCCTTTCAACAGTGAGCAGCGAGGAATACTCTTTTGCTGCTATACCGGAAGGGCAGGGAAACAGCAGCATTCATCCCATTGAATCAGCCACTGAGTTCCATGTTTTGAGGATGCCACCACAGCTGACCGTGACTCTCTTCCTCTTTGCGGTAAGTGGCCATTTCTATACTAAAGTGCAGTCTTAAGAAATAAAATGCAGATCCTAGATTATTCTGCAGTTGATAAGGCAAATAATGTGTGTATTCCACTGGAAGGGAAAGAAATTGCTCTTGCACAAAGCAGAGCAACCTCAAAGCTAACTCTTTCCCATCAGAATATTCCTTCCTAAGGAGCAGGCATGTTATAGATACTCAAATCTCCTGCTGGTTTTAGGCTGATTACTGCATCAGCCCCACAATTACATTATTTTCAATGGTGTCAGTCCTGATTAACAATGTCAGTTTTCAAGATTCTGATTTTTCCATTGTTGAACTAGACTTTTGCAGTGCACTTTGCAGGGTCAGGATTAGACCCTAAAGTAGGGAAAGGCTGAAAAAGAACACCTTTTCTCTTTGTTGACATCCTTTTTTTCTTTTTTTTTTTTTTTTTTTTTCTGGCAAATGGTCTTTTTCTTTTCTAAATGATTTATATAGCATTTTTATTAGGGTGGTTATATTCTAGTACATTACAGTATAAATTGCACCTTACTATATGTGATGGATTTGGTCATTGTGCTATAAATTGTAGTGGATTTTTAAAAGAACCCATCATGGTTGACAACTGGGGCATCTAATTTATTTCTAGAGCCAGATTACTATAACAGTCATCAAACCATTGTCTTGCACAGATATCTTATTAGAACACTTCTCAGAATATTCTTACGAACACTTGCTTTTAAGATGCTGTTTCCTACCTATGGTTCTTCAAACTATGTTTACAAAGTAGGGCAGATTGCAGCTAAGGGAAATACGTATGGTCTATAATGAAAACCTTGCACAAAAAGTGTGGAGGGAAGATTATAATGTCCAACTGTTCCCATTTGTTTTAGGAAAAGAGGAAGAACTGTGACCCATATAATCTAAGTGACTGAGATAAAAATGACAAAAAAAGCAAACTTTTGCTCCTGAAAAAAAAAAAAAATAGACTTGATTACTTGTAAAAAGAATCCAGGACATAAGCAAGTACTGAATATTGTTCAATTTTAAAAAAGCCCTCTCCAAATTCCACAAGAGAATTACCAGATTTTCTCATGCATGAAGAGTAAAAAGAAAATACTGAAATTATTAAACAAAACAATGATTTAGTATGGAAACTGTGGGGGGGATTATCAATGGGCAATCAAACTTCTCAGTCATAGGCAAGGAACGCTAGTCTTTCTCTACAGTTACAGTCCCCTCTGTAGCTAAAGGGGACAAGAAGCCCTTCAGCCACACAGAAAGCCAGAAGTACCTACACCCACACAAGCTAGTGTAGGTACTCTGGATTCTGGTCCTTTCTGGAGAAGCAGTTATCTCGCTGTTAGCTATAGAGAGGACTAAAAGAAATCACCTGACTAGCTCAGTTTTCTAAGTAGCTCTCCAAGGAGCATTTTTCCTGTGATAGTATTGCATCTGGATTTTTGATAGCCATGGAGCATAGCATGGCAATTCTGTCCCAGAATAGGATGTTTGCATATTTCTCAGTCCAGTGTGCTGGTGTCTACCCAATCAGGAGCTTTATCTGTGCTGCAACTTGACTTGACATCACAGGACAAAAGTGAACACTGAGTTTATACATTTGAACAGGGTTTTTTGGAATTGTGATAAATGCAATGTATGAATTAAGAAAAAGAATCATGTCCTGTTATGTCTACATCCAGGTTATTTCCTGGTGGGTTTCATATCCCAGAAACAATGTCTCAGTTGCTTTTTTCCCATTAAATGATCTCCTGATGTAGTAGTTAAATGAGTTCTGGGCCACGTTCACCAGTGCACTCCAGACCACTGCAATTACATTGAAATAAAGCTGGAGTGGCATTGATCAGTCAGATCCAAATTTGATGACTGTCCTAATTATTGTATTTGGGAATCCTTAATGAAAGAAGAGTACGTGTGAATATGTGTGAGAGGAAGAGAGATGGTTCCTATGGGATGCTACACAATGGAAAAGTGCTAAGTGTATTAATTATTTATAGAACAATTAGTATTCAGCTTATCCCACAAGTTCAGATCTGAGTCCAGATCCAAACTTTCCCTAATGGGTGCATTTAGCCTTTTGGTTCAAGCCCTACCCTACTTCTAAGTAACATAACTGACCTAGTCCAGCCACAGAATGATACGCACAGCCATGCCTGTGTTTTGCTCTTGTTTGTATTGTGTGAAGCTGGAGCTGATCCAGAGAAGTGAATCTATGAAGAGATTCCAGACTGACTGTGGGGTGTGAGAACTAGTTAAATTCATTGTCTGAATCAAATGCCTTAATAGAATATGAAATAATATTAAATAATCCTGAAACACTTTCATAAACATTTGAATTTATGAAAATTATTCTAAAAAAGCCATGTTCAGATATTTGCTAGTACAGATTAGTTTGCAATTTCTTTGATGATACAAATACCACTCAAGTTGGCAAAATTGTTCAAATTCTTAATCTAACAGGTCTGTTATAAATGTTTGCAGGAACTCCTAGAAAATAAATGTTCATTAATATCTCTAAAGGGTGAATTTACAGCACCGCATTGCACAGCCACGTCTGAAATGAATTCTCATAGCAGGAAGTCTGAAAAATTAGGTGCCCAATTGAAAAGAAAGATAGATATAATTGAGAAGGTGTCTGCTATTAAACCCCTAGTAGTACCTAGTGGTTTCCTAGAAGAAAACAGGTAAAATGTTTACCTGATTTAACATAGATTTAACATAGTATAGGCTATCCACACACAGTGACAGAGAAAGAAATAGGTTTTACTTATGGTGTATTTTAATTAAATGCTGTATCAACATTGTTTTAAATTAGATTACAGAAATGATACTGTTCACCAGAAAGTAGCACTGAAACCTCAGGGTGTTGAGCAAAGCACAATCAAACTCACATAAGTATATCAAGAAGTTTTAATAACTGCTAACTCTGAGCAGCAAATCTAAACGTGCTAGTAAGTACATGCTAAGGTCTGTGCGATTTTTTTTTTTTTTTTTTTTTTTTTTTTCCTCCAGAAAAAGTCTCACTCTTTGCCAATGTGTAAGAAGAGGGCAGGGTGATAGCCAGACTCAAAGTACCTAAGTCAACACCAGGAATTAACTTAATGCTAGCAGAGTGTGTGTACCACTGGGTATATCCCTGAGTATTATCTCTCTTTGGTCAAAAAGCGTGTCTCAGTCCCTGATCAGTCAAACTTAAGAGCACAATGATGCTTTTTGGTCTTTGCCCAGCTGTCAAACAGCAGGTGTACTGGCCGCACCCACTCATCCTGTATCCCAGACAGACCCATAGTAACCAGGGACAAGCCTACCTGAGGAATAGCCACCTGGCCCAAGAAGAAAGGTAGTGAGGGCACATAGGACTCCGTTGTTAGAGGAGAGGCTTGAATGTTGTTTTTGCAAGGGCTTTTAGCCTCTGCAACTGCTTCTATTCAGCACAGTCTAAATTTTCTAGCTTTTCAGGCACGCTACAGAAGGCAGCAGCTAAGAACATCTTTTAGCATGGTCATGGACTCAAAAGGTGCTTTAGAAGTGACTTATAAGCAAAATTTCTGCCTGAGATTCATCTCCGCTAACTTAATCCTAAGGCATGCAAGCTCACTTTGGGTGCGTTCTTCTCCACATGGATTGTAAAGGAAACTTGATTTAGCTGAGCTGAGTTTTCAGATGGTTTAAGTGAGGTAAGATAAATCCTGCCATTTCAGTGCTACAAAAGGGCTGCTACAACAGACTGTCTTGTCAGTCACAAGGAGAAAAACTTCCAAGAACATGAAGTCACTTGCAGGGAAATGGAACGCTGAGATAAAACAAGGGCTCCTTACAGAACAACACAGGTCACCCACAGCACTGAGCAGATGCCCGTTGCTGTCTGAGCTGGCCTAACAGATCCTTTAATGTTGATATGTGACTAAATCAGATGGGTCAGAAGCCAGGAGATAGAATGGAAAAGGATAGATCATGAAAAACATTTAAAGACATCTTCACATGTGTTCAAGCATTAGCAGGTTTGCACAGTCAACTTATTTATTGGCTGCATATTATGATAGTACTTCAGAAGGTTATCAGCAAATGAATAAAACAATTTCAGACTGTGAAGGAAACTTTCAGGTTTTTATCTGAACATTTCCCTGTTCACATATTTATTTATCATGAATAATTTACCAAAGTTAACAGCTCATCACGGACCTTTGATGTTTGCAAAGCCACAGCCCACAGTTACAGTCCAAAATGAAAAACAAGAGTATATAGCTGCAATGGTAAAAGTTCAAAGTCATTTTTAAACCGAGAAAGGCATTTCTCTCTCAATACCTATTACAGCATGAGCATATGCTAATCCCAATGGTAGAATAATGCATCAGCCCCACAGACACTGCTGACTCAGTAATACCCACAGAAATATGATAGCAGAAAGAATCCTGATCCACCATTTTTAAGGAAGGGAACATGCATCCTTCCAGCCATTAAACTTTATACTATTTAATATGCCACATATGAAACTCTGTCCACTTCAAAAGCAGGAAAAATGAGACATGCCCCTGTTGTGCCCTAACAGGTTATATACTAGAAGAAATAATGACAGTGATATGAACAGACTTAGGGAAAGGTCTAAATTAATTCTTGAAGTGCAATGTAATGCAAATATATGCAAGTTGGCAAAAAAAAAAAGAAAAGCCGACAGGAATTTAGCCTTTGATTCCTGAATTTTCTCATTTATTTATAGCAGAGAGTTAAAGGGCAGATAGACTTCTTGATTCAACATTTTTGCCATGCGCAGATATTGACTCTTACCTGTTTCTTATGGAAAAGACTTTTCAGACAAGTTCTCTCTGTCTTCATGAGTCCATCCACTACTGTGCCTTCCATGAGAAATCACCATCAAAATTAGTCTTGTAAGTCCTTGACTACAGTATTCACTTAAATAATACAGGAGCTCCCTGTTTTAGGAGAAGTATGACTGTGTGAATATTTAACATATATGAAAACCAGTAAACTGTACCTATCTGATTTAACCTCATAAATTAACACTTTTGCTAGGTTTCCACTAAATCAACTGTAATTTAAGGGCCCTCATGTAAGCTTAGTTTCTGTCTTCTGGATAAGTAGTTCTTAGTCATTATCAAGCACTGCCTGAATGGAATTCATGAACATCCTGTGATACTGTCAATAGAGAAACTTACATCAGAGCTAGGAACAACTGTCTTTATGATAGCTTGTTACAACAATTTCCTTTGCATAATGTTGACAAAGAGTTTGATCCAAATACTCATTTTGAATCACTAAATGATAGGTAGTAGTAGGCAGCCTTAAGCAGCCTCCCAAATCTCTCCTTTCTCATTTCTTTTCATGCTTAAGTAAGTTTAGTTCTTTCAACATGTTTGTACAAATTGCTTCTACCTACGAGCTCCACTATACAAAAACATAATCACCCAAGCAGCAGCTAGGAGATACCAAAACACCTAAACCCAAAAGAATAATGGCTACTTCCCAAAGCCTGCCAGTAAACCTTCATGTTACAACTGTGTTGGGGCCAACACAATGAGTTACAATAGATTTCTTTCTCTTTGCGCTTCTTGAAACTGTAATAGTCCTGCATTCCCTAGTACTGCTTAGTCATCTGCTGTACCTGTTTCAGTCATTAACATAATCTCATTTTTTTTAACCAAATTTTCTGTTGTTAATAGTAGTATATTCACTGCCATCATACTGAGATTAATTCTTTATTCCTTGTTCTGAGTCCAGGATGAAATGTCACAGTCATGTAAACGTTCTGTGTTTGTAATAAGTTTCCTAGGAGCCGCTCTTCTCTTATATCTCACCCCATTCAGAATTCTGTGTAACTTCTGTTCAACTCTAACTGCAATATAGAATCAAAAATATGACTTCTCTCTTAACAATAAGCACCAGGCAAAGCGTTCTGGTCCAAAACTTGAAAACCCCCAAATCTGGAGGTATTTGGGTTTAAGGCCTCCAAAAAAAAAAGTAAAGAATGTTTTCTGCAGCTGAAGTTCAAGCAGAAGTAAAAAAGACAGTTCACCTCAGTTCACTATAAATAGAGGCTTCTAAGCAAAGACCTATCAGTGCAAAGCAAATTTGGACACTGAAATGTACAAGATGTACAGAAGAAAGGACTGATTTAGCAGTAAGCCTGCAAAGAGGAAAAGCTGGAGACACTGGTTCGTTTGGCGTTGCTGACTGGGAACAGACAGGGAGTCATTTCCCTCCAATAGCTGCTTGGGTGACACAGATTTCTTCATAATGTACTAGCAACAAGAACCAATAACACAGTTCTGTCTTTGTTCCTTCATAGCTACCATGTCTGAGTTTGTGAAGTGTGGTTAAATGGCCTAATAATCGTGAGAATGAACAGCAAGCAGAGAAGGGATGTTCCCACATGCTTGTTACGACCAGAATTGTCCTTAAAAATAAAAGGGTGGATTAGTTTTCCTCTGCTTCCCTGTAGAAGAATACTTATGTACAAGCAGCTATTAAAGCAAGCTGAAATACTACTTTTTGGAATATGGGAGGCCTCTATCCAATCTTGTGTGTCCCATCTCCGGGCAATCCCCCTTTTGGGGAAGGGGGAGAGTCAGAACATTGAGCTATGTGACAGAAGTACCAGCCCTGCTGTGTACACATAGCTTTAATCCCTGGGGGCTTACTTGCTCCATTTGTAAAACAGCGATGGCTTTTACAATCATGAGATATTGTGATGAAATATGTGAAGAATTTTAAATTACTGTGCAATGGATACAGTATGAGAACTTTAGAAACTGAATTACTTAATTTTGAGTTTATCGTTTTCTCTTCCCCTGGGTAGCCAGGTTTACCATTCTCTCAGGAAGGATAAATTATGGCTAAATGTTGGAAGATGTTTGGGAGAATTTTTTCTTCAGATAAGTAGAACTCGGCTTGGAGTCTTATGTGGCCATTGACTGTTACTGTGACCTCCTTCCCTGAAAGTGGTGTTGAAGTCTGGGTGGAGAAAGGTTCCTGCAAACATCTTGTCTGCTGTATTCGGAAAGGCTTGAGTCCATGATCTAGCCAGAGAACAACAGTTTGTTTTAGAAAACACTGTTTGCATTACTGTAAAATTACTATGCCTCTGTTGGGCACACTGCACACTTAAAAATTTTCAGTTACTCTCTTTTTCCTAAGAGTAGTTGGGAAAGAGCGATGTGCTCATTTTTGCCACAGGAGAGCAGAGAGTGTAATCTGAAATTAGGTTTGTTGAATGTCACCTGCTCTGCTGCATAGGGGTTGACTGTGCCAATCAACCAGTCCCATGTAAGACCAGTTTGGTGACACGTTGCCACACTGTTCCAGCAAAAACTGTGATCTGGAAAAGTCTCCCTCACCTTACACTGAGCTAGGGAAGCCTAGCCCATCCGACCAGTCTCTCTGGCCGGTACGAGGTCCTACCAGCTCATTCTGGCATAACTCTACACTTGAGAAGAGTTCATAGTGCTCAGGATTTGCAGACACTCTGTTCTCTTAATGCTGTGGAGAACCAATGAGAAAGCTCCTTGTATCATGTTGTCTGGATGTACATGTTAGTCCCAAACAACCTCTGAGCGTTAAACTACCATTTTTGATCTTTATGCAGACTTTGACTTGTGTGTGCAGATACTGGAGCTTCTTTCCAGAACCACTGCAAGCCATGAACATGCCTTTGAGGAGAGTCCTACCAGCCAGCAACACAGCAAAGTGTGGTGGAGCGACCATATTCTGCCTTAAAACAAATCCTGCTGTCAAGCTATAGCACCCTCTGAAATCAGGGTAAGAAGACCTTTAAAAAAAATAATCTTGAAACTGTCCTGTCTCTAGCCCATCTGCTTTGCCTGTCACGATAAGGTCCAGCATCTTGCCTTACTCGTATCACTGGGAAAATCTCTGCTCTGTGCAGTGATCAGTTTCTTTTTCAAGACTCAGCTTGAAGTGCAAGGCTGTAAGCAAGAATATTGGGTACTCTGACTCATTCTCTTGGAGGGCTATTTTTATGATTGTTCTCCATGGAACTAAATTTTAAAACTCTCAGTTAATGTCCTTAAATAATTTTCATAGCTTTCTGCTGAGCCATCTCAGCACAGTGGTTCTTCCCTCTGAGGTAAGAAAGTTGCCCAGGTTCTCACGAATATAACTACCCTCCATCGCTGCAGTCTGTGAAACCAAACTGTTGGCTGAATACCTCCTTTTTCTTTACTTCAGTAAGTGGCTACAAGTCAGTACCAGTTAAAATTTAATCAGTCTTGTCCTAAAAGGATATACTTCTTGGATTTTAACCCATCTTCTACATAAAACAAACCACTAAATTCAGCTACAATAACTGCCTCATGACAGAACCTTTGTCTCAAGAACCTCTTAATGAGCTCTCATTATCACAAATGCCTCTGAATATCTATAATATCTTTTGTAGCTCCACACATCTCACCACTTCCTGTCTCTTGCTTTCTTTACAATCCATTAGCATCCGTTAGCAGCCTCATTTGAACAATTAACTTCACTGTTTCTAGAAATACACAAGGAACCCTGGATTCTACTATTAGGTCTGTGTCTTTGAGAGACCTGGGAAAGGATTCACATGGTCCAACTTAGCCGAGCCCAGATTCCTCCTACAGTTCACAGTCCTCAGAGAAAGATTTAGTGCAGGTTGTTGGCCTGATGTGACTGGTAACTCCACCAGTCTCTGAATCAGCCTCTTGGAGGTCCCACATAGAGGCACTTAAACTAGAAATCTGATATTAGACAGTGAGAATCTACATCCTTTCCTCATACCCCAGTTTCAAGTCTCCCTAGCTAATCTCTGCACGCAGCTTTGCCTTCTCTATAGAGCTGATGTGTCAGCAGCTTTTTGTTGTCTTTATGTTCAACATTGAGCCGTTAATGTGAGCTGGATGTTCTCATTCACATGCCTGATAATAGGTTCTTATTTACCTGTTGGTGTTTCAGCTACAAGCAGACAAACTCAAACTCATTAAGCCATTGCAATGTTTCCCTGAAAGTGTTCTCATGGATTGAATGCTGGAGTGGCCCTGGAAGATGCTGATCCCTTGCAGAGGGTACATCCATGGTCTCCATCCCTACTGCAGCCAATCCTAAAAGTAATCGTGTGGTGTGATGCGAACTGTGTTTACTGAGCTTGTTTGGTGACTGTGCTTAAAGTCCTCCAAGAACAAACATATCAGATTTTACAGCTACAAAGAGCTTATGCCTGAACACTAATGGGTATGTTGGCAAGCAGGTGTAACTTTGGTGTTTCTTACTCTTTCCTAAAGAATCCTCTTTTGACATTTTGATAGATCAGCCAATTCTCATTCCACACTATATTCTAGATGTGCAACTGAGAGATGATTAATGTCCATGAAAGTAAAAATACTGTACCTATATTTCTTATGTCTTTATTGTGTTGACTGCATTTCATCTTGTAGGGTGGCATCCAGAAACAGGAAACCGGCTCCATTCAAGTCCATTGCAAAACTCCCAGTGACAAAAGTAGCTCATTCATAAAGCTCTGAACACACCTTACTGTTTTCTGTAACTTTAATTAATGAAATGCTCTCAGGAGGAGCCAGACAGAGCAAAATCTCAACTCCAACCTTCATCTGATCAGAAGTCTCTCCATTTTGCTGAAGCTGCATGCAGGTAAAAAGTTCTTTTTTCTTACATCACATGGCAGAAACAGAGCCCTTTCCTTTCTGGGTGCAGGCAGGCTATCATATGTTTCCTCACCAACTTCAAAACTATGATGGAAGCAAATCTTTATTTACTTGTTTGGTGGTTTGTTTGATGATTTCCCCTGCCCCATATGGTAGGTTTTCGAAATAATAGAGATTAATTTCCTTGCTCCCCCTCCTCCACCCCCCAAAGTGGATTTTGCCTTACAGATGTTATGTTCAGTAAGGACTGAATCGTTTGCTAAAAATTGATCAAAATACCTGATCTTGAGCCACCAAAATGCTTTAAGTTAGTTATTTTCTGCCAATCTTTCATGTTTTTGCTAAGTTTAGCAAGTCACTGGTGTTAGGAAGTTGACAAATTCAGCCCAGATCAAAGGAAATGCCTTTGCAGACTTTATGCCACTTGCTGATGGAGCTCACTGACACTAGAAAGGAGAATCTAAGAACGCAGAGAAGTTCTCCCCGGGAGTAATGCAAACTTTGTTAAAGTCGTTTAACTGCAAACAGTTACGTTTCAGAAAGGAGCGGAACGGCCGAGTGCCTCGGGGCTCTGGACCCTGCTGTGCCAGTGGCGGGGGCGGCTCCCGGGGGCGGGGCGAGGTAGCCCGGGGACCCCCCGCCCGTCTCCGGCCAGCCGCAGCCGGGACGCGGGTCTGGAAACCCTCGACGGCTTTTGTTTGGTTTTCTCCTCCCTTCCCCCCCCCCCCCCCCGCCTTTACTCTGGGGTTAAAAGATTTCGCGCAAGAGGAGCAGCCGTCGGGCAGCCCCCGCCCCGCAGCGCTGCCTGTGCCGGTCCTGGGTAGGCGCCGCTCCACGCCGTGCCGTGTCGTGCCGTGCCGCGGCGGGCGGCTCCCTTGGCTCGGCGCCGCGGCGGGGTCACGCCTGCCCGGTGCGCGGCGCTGGGCTTTCTGAGCCGCCAGCCCGCCGCGCCGCAGCCCCATGTCCGCGCTCCCCGCCGGTACCGACATCAAGAGGGCTCTGGAGAACAGCCCCGAGACCAACATCGAGGATGAGCTGCCCGACGGGCCGCCGCAACCGCGGCCCAAGAACTACCTGCTTCTCAGCATCCTCGCCTGCTTCTGTCCCGCCTATCCTGTCAACATTGTCGCCTTCGTCTTTGCAGTCATGGTGAGTAGCACCTCGCCGGGTCCCCAAGCGACTTTCGGCTTGGGGCTGGCTGTTTGGCGGGGCAACCTCTGGCTCTCCGCACCAGCTCAGCCCCAGCCGCGGTGCTCCCACCTGGGACCTGCAGGACCAAAACGGGGCTGGAGGACCCGTCAGAATAACGGGCATCCCGCCACCTTTGTAATTGCTTGTCCCTGGCGCGTGTGGACAAATTTAGGTGAGGCAACAAGCCTGAGAGCATCAGCAGCTCAGTCAGGGTGTCCACTTAGCTATCCTAGCAGCAGATATAAAATGTGGAGTGAAAGGCAGTTCAAATCAAGTTTGCAATATCAGGCTATATAAGGGAGGTTTATCGCAATTAATGGGATTTGTTACATCAAGTAACTTGCACACTGAATTGGACATAGTATCTGTGTGTGAAAGTGGCAACTGGGGAGCAGAAATTAGATTTGCAAAGGAACAGATGTGGTTTCTATTTCAGTTAATCAAATATGATAGAAGTGCCTTTTTTTCCAGTAAACAGGTACTTTAGCCTGATACTAACTACTTGCTACAGTAATACATGCAACAATAAAGATTGTAGGTTGTTGGTAAAAACCCTTATAAAATTGAGTATTGAGTACACTGAGACAACAGCCTTCTTCCTACAAGCCATAATTGGTTTGCACAGTCCTTAATAATCCAGCAATCTCATTAATTTCAAAGGGCTTGTTAGAACAGAATCTTCTTTGAGTTTAAAGTTGCAAAGTCAGATCCAGAGTTTTCTAATAGGATACACAATCAGTGTAATCAGTAATACTGCAATGTATTTCTGTTGTTTAGGACCTGAAAAGGGTTTAAAACATGTTGTGTATTTTCAACCTTTTCTCTGATAGCCAGGCTGAAAAGGTAAAAATAAAGTTGTTTCTTTTTGCAATTAAGTATAAGAATAATTACCTATATCTGAAATGTACTAAAGCACACTCTTTTAAAACTGTAAGATTTTAGGTGTGACTTCCGATCATATTGGGATATGTGCTTAAGCATGATAATTACTTAAAGGGAACTATTCCAAAGCCGTCTTCACAACCTTTTTTGTCCAAATAAGTATTAGCTGTTTATCCCCCCCCCCCCCGCCCGCCATGTGGTTTTTTTGTTGTTGTTAACTTAACTATAAAATGTGCTCTTTTCCATGATTTGAGAAGATTTGGTACCTAGCATCCTTTCTGTCTGTGGACACTTAGGTTGCTGTATAAAGTAATGAGAGCTGATGGTCTGGGGCTGTGAGCATCTGTTCACTGTGACAGTACCTTCATCAAAGCACTAGGGCTGCACAGTTAACTGTCAAGGACAGAATTTGGCCTCTAAAGATTTTTGCACCCCATATGGAGAAATCTCCACCCACGTCCTAGTTGAAGTTCATGAAGGCTTTTGGAGTCAGGCTTAAGTAACTGTCACCAGGGAATATGTAGAAACCAGGGTGGGAAGAGCACTTCCTGAATGCTAAACAGTCTGTGCAGGTCTCAGCTGCCCACTCCCTTAAAGGGAGGAAACAAAAGCCAAACCAATAATCTGTAGTGTGTGTGAATGCCTTCTGTTTCAACATCATTCTTACTGAAAACCTCTTCTTTTTGATGAAGATGACGTTCATCTTCTTTGCAACAGCTGGATTCCTGTGCCTTTTAGAGCTGCAACCTGTAACTGCTCTGTTATCCTCAACTCCAAGTTCTGTGTTTTAACCTATACTGGTTTTATTTCCACTTCTGCTGGGGTCTACATTCTCTCTTTCTCAGCTTGTTTTCCTAGAGTTGCCAAGGGTTAATACTGAGATGCAAGAGTGGGTTATTTTCTTTTCTTACAGAAAGTACCTTCATAGTGCACAGAGCTTGCCTGAGACCTTGTGTCAGAAGAGATAAAGACTCGTAAAACTGGAGTTCTTTATAAATTTCTACTTCTTAGAATGGGCCTGGAAGGAAAAGTCCTGTTGGCTTCTAGAGGGGCATGGTTCAGCACCCTGTTTGCCTGTGTCATGCCCTCCTTAGGTGCTCTCAATTCAGACGATGTTTTCACTCTAAAAGTACAGTCTGGGCTCTAACACACCCCCGAATTAAATGACAGATCTGTCTTCAGCCTCTTCTGCTGCCCCATTTACAACTTCAGCACTGGTTTCCTCACTTCTTTCTCACCTTTGGGGGCACAAACCTTACCATTTCAGATTTTACCTCCTTCACTATATTTTTAGAATCAACCTCTCCCAAGTTCTACCTATTGTGATAATAACCTTTTCATGTTCCTTACCTCCTTTATGAAAGAAATCTGTTTCTCATGATAGTGTTAAGAGAAACCTAGTAGAGTGGACACTTAATGTTGATATACTGGCATTACAAGAGCAGCCCCCTCAAACTAGTTGCTGGTCACTTGCAGGTGTGAGGGTTGCTTGGCAGATTTAGCAGATGGAGATCTGTTTTCCACAGGGTCCTGGCCAGGACTCCTGGCTGTAGGATTACTGTTCTCCTCAGTACTCTTCTGCAGTTCCAGCCAGGTCCTGTCAGTTCTCCTGCTTCCTGTTGCTTCCAGCAGCTATATTGTGTTGCTGTATGATTAGCTGGCTTCACTCACTTTCCTTATTCTTTCTCACGTAGGTGAGACTACAGGCATCAGGGCAGGAGTGTGGGGTGCGGGTACCAAGTCAGGAGGCTTATGTGACAAAAGATTTCTCTGGTGCGAGGCTGTGACTAGGCAGTGTGTCACTGAGATCTTTGGCTCCATATCTGCAGTTGTGTCTTTTCCCCCTATTGTGAACCCAGAGAGCGCTTAGCTGGCAGTGAACTGGCAGTTGTATCTGAGAACTGGCTCAGGTGGACTGGCTGTATCTGACTGATGGAATCAGAGCTAGAGGGAGGCTGTGGGACAACTCTGGAAAATGAATCAGATATTTCTAATACTAGCACTGAGATCTGGTAGTTGAACAAACTTTAGCCTTTCTCAGTACAGCACCTTCAGGTGTTCTATGATCTGTATGTCAGACTACTCATCTAATTCCATAGGGCCTTACATTTGTAACAATTTCAAAACAGTCTCTCAAAAGCTATTTCTCCCTGATTGTTTGCTCCTAACTCCCTCTTTATGTTGACACATTTCTGATTAATCATTTGCATGTTTCAAACAACATGTGTGGTCAAGCTGTGACAATCTTGGCTCATCTGCCTCTGAGAGTAACAAGTTCCTTGACTGCATTTGTTACCGTTGGATTCAGATGCCTTGTCTGTATATTAGTTTCCCTAAGTAGAGACAACGAGCAAGATGGTGGCAGAAGTCATAGGACAGCAAAAGGTGGAACTTACTTTCTGAGGGGTTACCTCTTCTAATTGGGATCCTAATGAACCATGTGCAGCATGTTGGCTTTGGTCAGGACAGTGACTGGCATAGTGACCACTGTTCCTGTACAGCTGTACTTTTCTCTAGCTGGAAAGTTTATTTGGAAAGTTTATTATTTATACAGCTCTTTTTTTAAGTAGCTTATAGGTACTTGGACATCCAATACCACATGGGACAGCCTGTACCTACTTCAGGAATATTAAACAAGGCTCAGCAGCTGTTCTTAAGCATTTTTGCATGGCCCTTATCTTCGCAAAATGGTAAGCTTTCCCTCTGCAACAACACTTTCAACCTGTCCGTAGAGACACAAAAGTCCAGTATTTGTTTGCATGCTTCTGTGCAGCCTGCTGAGCAAACTCCCTTTTCATTGTGTCCTGCTTCATTTGCCAAAAAACGGAGATCAAGCCTGGTTCTGAACTGCTCCCCAAGTCCCCCCTCTTCTTCCTCCTTTCCTGTAAGTTGTTCACAGTGAGGAGTCAAACTGAGCCAGCATGTCTCATTCTACCTTTGGTCTGAACTAGAGTATGTCTCCTTTCCAGGCACAGCCAAATAAGGTTTGTTATAACCTGGCTCGTGCAAAGTGTAGAAAATGTCGATCAGAGAACTTTAGTCTTGTCTGCCCAGATTTTTAAGAGATGTAGAGGAGGATTTCTATGGAATCATTCTAAGATTTCTGAAGTAATTCAGTATTCTTTCTGCTTTTGCTCTGGGAATGTGAAAGACAAGATGCATATTAAAAGGGATTAATAGTTTGTAGCTAATTCAGCAGATTTCTGTTCATATGAGGTTAAGTTGCTTCATTGTTGAACTGAGAATATCTTTTATAAATAGATGTGTGTGAACCTGGTGAAGTCACTGAGATTGCTCAAGTAAATAAGCAGCTGCGGAACCATGGCTTTAATTTAGTTTATGACTTCATAGTGAGTGAGGTAGCAGAAACTTGAGAAATCATATGGTATTAGGTTGAAAATGGCTGAAATTTGTTTTAAAAGTTGGACAGACCGAATGTCACACACAGATGCTGTATTCTGTATATATTGCCTAGTCCTTGGAAATAAACAGGTGTAACATTTAAGGCTTAAGTTAATGTTGTCTATGTCTAACATTAAAAACTGGAAGCTTGATCCAAGGGCCCTTTGAAGCAGACAGAACTAAATGAATTTCAGAGCTTTGCATCAGACCCCAACCGCTTCCCCAAACCTCTTATTTTTTCTTGTCTAAGTTATGCCATTTAATTTAAACATCTTAATAAAGAAACTTTTGTCTCCTTCCTGTCTCTCCTAAATCCTCCTCTTTATCATTAATGCTGTTTTGCTCCTTTTCATCATGGATTTGTATTAAAATGACATTATTTATTAAAGTGCACAGGGTGAATTATTTATGCGGTACCTGCAGAAATCACATGGACATTCTCCAGACTTCCTAAATACATTAGTAAAATTGCACAGAACTGCAAGCTGGTGCTGCCATGTCTTGCTTACAACTCTGTCTCAGTCTTGAGACCACATTTATGGGGAACTGAGTTTAGAGTGTTTGCAGGGCCACTCTTTAGATGTCATGCAAAGCAAGTCTGATGGTGGGGAGAACAAAGTCAGGGCTGGGGTGTCAGTGATGCTTCTCCATGTTTCTCTGTGTTTCTCCCTGTAGCCAGAGTCACATTCATAGTTCACAGAGGCAGGAGGAGAAGTCAGCCTGCTTAAGACCAAGCTAAGCCATGTTTTTTCTGATACTCCTTTTATTGACCTTCCTAAATGTATTTTGAGAAAACCTAAGAAAGGTCGTCGTCTTCTGGAGACAGGACTCCTGAAAACAATGGAGTAACTTAGGTGAGAGAAGCTGTGCTAGCCACCCTTTGTAACAGGAGGCCACACTGGTGACAGAGGTGACATCGTCCTATTTTACTATGTGTTTGTGTCTGTCTCATTTCCATCTCTTCCATCTTTTCCCACTATATCCTCCAAGTCCGCTAGCCAACCTCAACAAAATTTGACAGCAGAGCAGAGGTATTAGTGATATTCTTTAGAGAAATAAAATAGAGAAATGTTTAGGCATGTAGGCTTCCAGGAAGAGAAGAAATGTATCGGTGCTCTCTTTAAGGGCAAGAGTGCATCAGCAGCTCAGCCTTTCTTAGACACCAGAGAATAAGTACCTGCACTTATCCTTGAGATGCAATTCTAGGAATATAAACTTCGCTGCTTTGGGACTGTCTTGGCACAAGTGATCTTACTGCAGCGCTAACACCAAGGATGCATCTAGCCCATTACCTTCTGTGTGCTCGCTAATCGACAGAACATACACAGATAATGTCCCTAATTATTTTTCTGCTTGGGAAAAAAGGCTCTACAACAATGCTTGGTATCCTCTGAAGTTCATTCCTTTCCTGCTTACCACAGTCTCAGATCTTTACTGTGTTGAATTAGCTGTTGTTCTGTCTTTGCTACAAAAAGTGATTCATAATTAAATCACTTTTCATAACAACACTTGGTGTTACCTCATGCAGTTGTTTTCTAAAGACAACCCGAATTATTTAGTCCACAGAACAGTTCATTTGATCAGGTCCCCATATTTCTCTCCCCACACCTCCCATTTCTGGGATATTTCCTGGAATAGAATCATAGAATGGTTTGGGCTGGAAGGGACCTTAAAGATTGTCTAGTTCCAACCTCACTGCTGTGGGCAGGGACACCTCCCACTAGACCAGGTTGCTCAAAGCCCCGTCCAACCTGGCCTTGAACACCTCCAGGGATGGGGCATCCACAGCTTCTCTGGGCAACCTGTGGCAGTGTCTCATCACTCTGAGTAAAGAATTTCTTCCTAATATCTAATCTATATCTACCTTCTTTGTTTAAAACGGGTATCCCTTGTCCTATAACTACATTCCCTGATAAGAGTCCCTCCCCATCCTTGCTGTAGGCCTTCAAGTACTGAAAGGCTGCTATAAGGTCTCCCCAGAGCCTGCTCTTCTCCAGGCCGAACAACCCCAACTCTCTCAGCCTGTCTTCATAGCAGAGCTGCTCCAGCCCTCTGATCATCTTTGTGTCCCTCTTCTGGATTTGCTACAACAGGTCCATGTCCTTCTTATGTTGGGGGCCCCAGAGCTGGATGCAGTACTCCAGGTGGGGTCCCACTAGAACAGAGAAGAGGGGCAGAATCCCCTCCCTCAACCTGCTGGCCACGCTTCTTTTGATGCAGCCCAGGATGCAGTTGGCTTTCAGGGCTGTGAGTGCACATTTCTGGCTTATGTTGAGCTTCTCATCAACCAACACCCCTAAGTCCTTCTCCTCAGGGCTACTCTCAATCCATTCTCCACCCAGCCTGTATTTGTGCTTGGGATTGCCCTGACCCATGTGCAGGACCTTGCACGTGGCCTTGTTGAATTTCATGAGGTTTGCACAGGCCCACCTCTTGTGCCTGTCTAGGTCCCTCTGGCATCCCTACTCTCCAGTGTGTCGACCACACCACACAGCTTGGTGTCATCAGCAAACTTGCTGAATACTTACGAGATACTAACGAACAGGTTATGACTGACCTGATTTTCTGAGGAAGTATGCTGAGATAGTTCAGTAGTGCAATCTGATAAAGAAATCTGGACTCAATGTCGTGGTGTATGAACTCAAACTCTCCTGATATTACAAAATAATTTTTAGCAATAATACTCTTTTAAAATTCTTTAATAGCATCTTATTCTTGCAAAAACGCTACTACAAACTGTGTTAGGCTCATGTACTAGAATACTTCAGTGTCCTTCATTGAATCCTTTCTTTTAAAATATATAGTATGGTTAAAACAAAAATTAAGTCAGAAAACCCTACAGTCTGTCTCACAAAAGACTAGAAGATCAATGGTCCTATCACACCTCTGTATGTAATTAATATAAAGCATCTACTAAATCATGGGTGGATAGAGATAAACTCAAGTCTGTTGGGATAATATCCATGTCTGATGCATACCTCAGGATGTGTATGATAATAATTATCAGTGTGTTCCAAAAATGCAAAGGGACAGAATTTCTAGCCTGTGAAGATGGCACTCAGATGTTTTGTTCAGATGACTTGTATGTCTTTGTTTTGGGTTGGTTTTTTTTTTTCAACCACCAGCAAACTACCTATCAATTCTTCAAACTTTTTTTTGAAAAGTAAAACATTGGAAATATAGGACATTAGTAAGCTTTTTTTTTTTAAGAAGTTTTCCTGAGGCTTTGTGTAAAAATGCAGCCCAGTTATGCTCTTTTTTATGCTTATGGTCATATAAAGCATAAGAGTTTATTTCGCTGCTAGTGAAGTGGCTAACTAACACTTCACATATACTACAAAAATATTTCCAGAGATAAAAGCCACTGATCTATGCAAGTGGGTGGATTGGAGTGGATTTGACAGCTTTTATGCTGGTGTGTACAAGAAAACTCATCATATGAGTATAGCCTCACCACTGAAAATAAAAGAGCTGGAGTTGCAATGAAATATACTGAAAACGAGTGGAACAGAAAACTGCACTCACTACTTACCTTGGACTGTTGGCAGTGGATGTTTATTTTTACAAGGCAAACACCGTTTTCTAAAGTCTTTTCTACAGCACCAAGGTGCATAGAACTTACTCTTTAGTTCAAAGCAGTTGCATTGGTTTGTGTACAGATTTCGGTTTTAAAAAAAGTCACAAACACTCTGTTTCTCTTCTACAGGCGTTAAACAGCTATAATCAAGGAGATATAGAAGGGTCAAAAAGACTGGGTCGCAATGCACTCTGGGTTGCTGTTGCATCGATTATCATTGGCCTTGTCATCATTGGAATCTATTGCGTAGTTCATTTCACAACGGTAAGCAAAATGCTACTAGTTCCAATGCAAGCAGTTCTTCTCTATGCACATTTAGCATATGAAACTAAAGATTGTCAGAAGTATCTACTAATGTTAAAATGCAGGGATGTGTGCATGTTTTCCAAAAGAGCAATTTTTACTTATTTTGCAATTTAGAAAATTCTATTGTCTGTGGTTAAAGGCGACCAACTATGCCTTAGCAGCAGTGGATTTTCTAGAAACTCTTGAAGGTACCATAGATTTTTCCAATTTTGACCAGTTGCTTTTTGGTTTTTTCTGCCCGTTAGTTTCACCATCTGCAAGACCAAGTGCATAGAGGTCCTTAGATTTCAGGTAATAGAGTCCCCGGGTGCTAAATTTCAGTCTCATAATCTGTCCAACATATGTTTTAACTTTGCAAGGAGAAAATGACAGTCAATTACTGTTTGACTGTTTGACATAAAGGTGACCATAACTGTATCAAAAGTGACCACAAATGTAATTTTGATTTGGCTTGCTGTGGGAGAAGGTTGTTCACTCTCAGTGCAGTGTAATTGATCTGCCTTCGTATGCCTGGAACGATAGTGAAGAAGCTCGATAAATGAATCTCTGTATACACAGTGGTTATCCAGATGGATTAGAACCTTATTTGGAAAAGAGGACAAAAGTAATTAGGTTATGGATATCCTTTCTTAAGGTTGTGCAACAATATGTTGTTTTCTCCATAGCAATGTGCACTTACCATTAAAATAACCAATTTAAAGCAATTTATTATTGGCTCTTTTCATTGGAGAGCCTTTCATTGCGCTGTATAAACTTATGTATGAACTGTAAACAGAGATCACCATACCACTGAAATGCAGACGTCTCTGGGGAGTGGAATGGAGTTAAACATGTACAACATTTTCGGACACAAACTTGAAGTACACTGTATTGAACTGCAGGGAAGTTAGTGGAGGTGGGGTCCATTTCTGGATATTAGTGGATATTAGTGGATGGTACCACAGAATTAGAAGCTGACTGTATATTCATTAATTCCCCATGCATTTTGCAAGCATGAATCTCTTTGGTTCAGCTTGTGTTCAGTTTGTTCAGCCTTCACAGATTTGAAACCAAGTCACTTCAGGCTGGGTGTGCCAAGTTTTGTAATTGACAGCAGCAGTAAGTTCCTCTGTTGCTTCTACTACCTTAGTCATCATTTCTCAGTCAAGGATAGCAGCTCATTTTTTTTTTTTTTTTTTTAAGTAGGAGGAGAGAAGGGCAGCATGAGGAGTAACAGACAACACTGACCTGAAGCATTCACATTAACCAGGGCACGCTACTTACATTTGGTCGTAGTCAACGTTTCACTTTCGCTACAGTAAGGACCCTGTGTGCTGAATGTGTGAATGCTTCTTTGTGCCCCCTGTCAGATACTAGTGGTAGTTAGCACTTTACATCTAGCTAGTATTTGCAAGAACCTCTCTCTTACCCTCAAGGAAGTAAGCAGCAGTAAATCAGGATAATAAGAAAAAACCACAAAGTCTTAAGTTTTGTCTTTTGAGATTTTTTAAATTGGTTTGGATTGTTTGGGGTTTTTTTAAGAGAAAAATCTGTTAGATGGAAGCATTGCCAAGTGCCTGGGAACCCTGATCATACTGTTAATTTCTATATTCCGTGAATAGCTTCCATAGAGGGCTCTTGGCCAAATGGTACCTTGAGTTTTGTGAGGACTCAAGGTTTACTGGATTACTCTCTGGCTTTCCAGTCTCTTTACTACCCCCCACCTCCCTCTCTTACGTGTCACCCTCCAAAGAGCCCTTGCTTCTAAGAAAGTATTTGATGGGAGCAACAATCATCTTTATTCTGATGTGAAAATGAGTGAACAGGAGCACCCAACTGGCCTTTCCACCCTCCATGCTTGCCTGAGTGTCCTTTGTTGCCTTACTCTTGGACACTTATATTTTATACTAAATTGTCCTTGAGTTTCACGTACCACTGCTGCAGATGGCCTTGCATGCTCCATGCAGTTATCTCGCATCCATTTTTACCTTGGTGATGAGTATTGACTAACAACCACTTTGCACTCTGCTAATGTGAAATGAGTGTAAATTACTTCTATGCTAACTTTAATATATATGGTTCAATATTAGTAAGACAGTACAAAATGGACTTAACAATATGATGGTCAGCTCTGTAACTGATTTATGTGATTACTATTAGGAACAGATTTTGTTTCTGTGACCTACACATGCATTTTTACTTCATCATTATGTCTGAAAAGGTTGACCCTTCCAGGATTCATTACTGTGTGTATTATCCACATGAAATTCATCAACTACCATATTACCCGGTTGTTCCTGCTGACATTCCTCATGACTTCTTTTGGTCTTCAAAGCATAACAAGACTCATTGCAAATTACCATTGGGAATACCCCCTTGTATTCTCCTTCCATATTCTTGATATATCTATCCCTAGAGCTTGTTGTTTACCATCCTATGATCCCATTTCTAATCTGTGTTACTACTTTATCTGTTCTCCCATGAATGCTAGAGCTTCTCACAGAGGGTGTTACTTGAGTATTCATAAATCCTTTGATAAATTTCACTAGCTCATTCTGATTTATCCATGGTTCTGCTGACAGTATCAAAGATGCCAGCTGTAATGAGTTTGAGGACTGGATGAGCCTCAGGAGTTCTTCCACAATGTTCCAGGTCTGCGCTTCTGGAAGGCAACAAACCTGAGACATCCAAGTCAGGTTGGCAGGAGGGAATCTCTGTCAATTGTTACACAACTTGTCCTCTTGGTACAGAAACTTGGTTCGGGCTCAGATGGCTCTGAAGTCTCCCTCAAAACAACTCCTCACCTTCTCCCAGGGGGCTGGCTACACATGTCCTGGAAAGGCAGATCTGCAGGCCAAGAAGGAACCTTCCTTCTGCCGGAAGTCACAAACTTCAGGAATTCCTCATCATGGAAGTCTCCGTTCAGTTCTTGTTCAAGTGTAGTCTTTAGTTTTTCATCCTTTGCTTTGTGGAGCTCAGGCACTCCCCTCTTCATAGTTTCTGTGAAGATCTTCTTGGTCTCCTGTTTGTACACCCTGATGGTCTGCAGTCTGCTGACCTTCTGAAGCTCTTTTCCCTGGAGACTAAGTGCTTCAGTCAGAGTACCGCTCCCGCCAGAAAGGCCACTAATGTCCCATCTCCAAGACAGGCAGCAGGCACTCCTGCAGCTGCAACCTGGACAGCTGCATCCTCCTTCCGAAGCTCCATCTGGGTCAAAGTATCCAATATGACAGGCAGTTGCTTCAGCAGTTTTGGGAGTGGTGCCCTGTGGCTTATCATCACCACTGTTGCACAGTGCCAAGCAGTCCCTTGCTGTCTTCAACAGAGTTTCTGGATCTCCTTCTGTGCAAACTCACAACTTAATTACTAAAAAGCTTCTTTGCTGTTCTTGAGTCTCTCTTATTGAAACCACTGTGAATTGAACACTCAAATGCTTCTCAATCTCTGGACCTAGATTCCTTCAGCATTCACTGGAAAGTAGTTCATCTCTATGAATGGTATTTCTAGAAGACCAGTTCAATGAGGTCAGTGACTAACTTGCTGAATTTCATTAGCCTCTGAGTATCAAAACCCACATGCTCTATTCAAAATTCCAACCAAAGTTATTGAATTGTTCCCCCATCTCCTCTTCTGGCTTTTCAGTACCCAAACGTACTATGTTCCATCTTGCTCAGGAAAGGAATTAACTCCTGTGCTTTAAACAGAGCTGAGCAGGGCTCCCATGGTATTCCACATGCCCCAGCCAGGAGGAAAGCATGTAGTCAGGGGTACTGAGGGTAGAAATGGTAGAAGCTGCAGACAGAGGAAGTGCAAGAAATTCCTGCTTTGAACTAACAGTGACATTATATCCTCAATAATACCGGTAGATCTGGGAAGAAGATGACCCTTTCACTTTTTTCTGAAAAAGGGGGCTCTGAGCCTTGAGCTTCCTTGCATGCCTTCTTTAGTTTATTCAGTTGCAGAGCAACAGTAGCACAGGAATAGCAGCAGGTGACACCTATGCCTGCATGGAAGAAACAGCCTTGAATTTTCATTTTGAAGACTTACTCAGTGCTAAGCCAGCTCAGAGCTTCTGCTGCCTTGGAGGGCCTCATTTGTCTTTAACACTGGCATGTTATCTTTAGCAAACATACATTAAGATATATAGTGATACATATGGATATATATAGCCTGGAACAGGGCCCACCCAGCACTCAGGAACCATCTACATTCTGCAGTCATGACCCTGAATGTAGACAAAGGGAAGCTGTCACTTACATTGCTGTAGTTAACAGCCCAGTAATAAAACTTGTCTGTCTTGATCAATGTAAACTGGTGTGTTCCTTGTTATGCTGAGGAGTCACTGAGTGTTAAGCTTTGGTGTGTGCTGAATAAGGGCTAACCCCCATTTCACACTCGGCCAAATTTATTCGTACTCCATTCTGTAACTTATTAACAATGTGTAGTAACGTACTACATTCTGTAACTCCTCCCCTGTCAGCTTCTCCTGCACTCCTACCTTGCCAGTCCTGAATGCTGAATTACACTTCCATTGCTTGCTCAGATGTAACTTAAACCAGTATCTGTGTCACCACCCAGTCTAGCCTTGCATATGGGCCTGTAGGCATGTTGTCCATCAAGAACTGCAGTGAGAAAAGGGACGTATTTGTCTTCCATAAGGAGACATCACTATGAACTGAAACAGTGCGGAGCTGCGTGCCATAACCTGCACGAGGCCTTAATCTGCTGTAATATGCCTGGTTGGAGAGTAAATGGCAAGATACCTCATGACAGGTGACACTCAGTTGTGAACCACATCCTGAATCCTGCCTCTAGTTCTGATGTCCTTGTCTTAAGAAAGATGCGGTATACACACACGCAACAAAGAGAAGGGCTGCAAGGTACGAAAAAACCTTTATATGTGGAAAGACAAAATAGACACAATCTCTTTGGCTTGGGAAGGAAAGACTTATGAAACAGTAATTAAAGGCAGTGAAATAAAAAGTGATTATTTGTTGTCTCTTATGGATGAGATGAAGGGGTATCAGAGGAAGGCAGCTTTAAACAAGAAGGAGGTACTTTTCTATGTGACATTCAGTGCAGCTCTGGGACTTCTGGTTGCTGTGGATGCAAAAAATACAAACAATTTGAAACAGCAAAGAGTGAAGTTACAAAAAAAAAAAAAAAAAAAGCTTAAATGCAAAGATGTAGATATAATCTTGGGCTCACAAAGTTTCCAAGCTGCAGCTTGCCAGAGCTGGAAGGCAATAAAGGGAGAAATACCACCCTGGATGTAGCCTTTTCTTATACATTCCCTTTAGGCACTTGTAGCGTGTCACTGTCAGATGGGATGCTGCAAAGATGGCTGTTTGCTCCAACCCTGTACCACTATTCTTATGCTGCTTTATGAAGCCTGTTAGTCGCCTTTCCACTGACTTGAATGGATTTGGAGTCAGCCTTCCTGTCTCTTCCTAATTATTCTGATCAGCAAAAGCTAATAATTTTGTCAGTGAGTGAGTGCTCTCCAGTAGTTTATGATCTGTGTTTTCAGAGCGGTCTCCAAATTTTTGGAGCAGATTCCAAATTCTGTTTTGTTTTGCTTTTTGATACCACAAGATGTTTGCTGTCTTTGGATTTCATTTGAGTCCCACCGGCAGGATTTAGGGAAACATAATCCTCGGCTGGAGCCTCTTTAATTAAGTGAAGGATACCCTAGGTATCCCAAACCCTTTTCTTTACTGGATCTCAACATGTCATATTCTACTCCATGCTACTATGGGAATCACGCATTCTTACTCCATTGCTGGGTTTTCTGCATAGCCTGTTTGTAGTCTGAAACAATACGCAGCTTCTTACAACACATACTTTTAGACTATCTCTAGTATCTGAGTGACACTTGACAATGCTGCTCAGGGCAGAATGTGAAATTTGCTTCCCAATTGAGCCACAAAGTATATCATATAAAGCATGTGTCTTTTATGCACCTCTTTAGTGGTTTTCTGCAGTCTAGGCAAGTAGCAATCACGGAATCTTCAGAGTTGGAAGGGACCTCTAGATATCATCTAGTCCAACTTCCCTGCTAAAGCAGGATTGCCTAGAGCACATTACTCAGGACTGCATCCAGGCGGGTCTTGAAAATCTCCAGAGAAGAGGACTCCACAACCTCCCTGGGCAGCCTGTTCCAGTGCTCTGTCACCCTCACCACGTAAAGAAGCGTTTCCGTGTATTTGAACGGAACTTCCTGTGTTCTAACTTGTGCCCATTACCCCTCGTCCTGTCACTGGGAACCATTGAAAAGAGCCTGGCTCCATCCTCCTTCAACCCACCCTTTAGATACTTGTACACCATAATAAGGTCTCCAATGAGTCAAGTAGAAATGTGGAGAACTAGTAAGAGGTGTTAGAGTGAAGTAAAGACACAAACTTTTCTGTAGAGCTCTGACTGAGATAGTGACAGTTTTGATATGAGGAAGGGTAGCCAAAGTACTGAAGGAAAGGAATGCAAGCAACTCCTGCCAATGGACCAGTGTCCAAGACTGTTTTATTTCACATCAGAAGTTTATTGTCTTTGTTTATCTTGAACCCCAGGGCCGCAGGCAGGGTAGAATTATCTTCTTGTAATAAATTATGTGTGCGTGACTCTGGAATTTCATGCAAAACATTATGATATTTTAATGCTTTCATAGAGGAGCATGAACTTCTGGCCCCTTCTTTAATCTCACTTGATCTAGAACTTCAGCCCAAGGAAGCCACAGAAATACCACCTGTCAGCATGGCTTTGAAGGAAGACAGAGACACAGCCAGGCTGTGCAGAAAGTACTAGCTTGTACTGTTTCATAATCAGTAGTTTCCTAAATCAAGCATATGTGCAGTAATGCAACATTGATAATTACTGATAGAAAGAAAAGGAGTAGGATTTAGACTGTGCACCAGGGACAGATGTATACATACATTTTTCTTACTAACTTAGAAATAGTTCTTCAGGGGGAAAAGGCATGCAAGATTATTTTTAATATCTCTTCTGTCCCCTTCCTGAGGCTCTCAAAAGCCTTTGCAACTATTTTACTGAGTGACTGTCTCTTTTTCGGAGACAAAATAAACTGGGGGCCAGTAAGATGACAGAAATTACACAGCAAGCCTCTAGATGTTTACATTGAAATCCTGTTCTCTGTACCTCACCATGGGGGGGGAGGGGGGGGGGGGGGAGTCAAGGAAGACTACCCGCCTTTCACAGCAGGGATTGACCTGCCAATAACTGATAGAGCAGAAAGTCTAAAGTCAAGGCATTCCTATTGTCTTTTAAACACATTAATTCTTGACGCCCACCTAGCCAGTGAGCTCATACCACTGCTTTTCTATCAGTGAGAGCGCTAACTGATTCTCTCCTTGATACCTTGCCTCTTTTTACTTGATTTGTAAAATGCAAGAGCTTAAAGTCCTCTACCTGTCTATCAAACGTGTTCAGTCAGCTCAGAGGCTCAGTAGTGGGCAGACACATGAAGGTGCACAGAGGTAATGTGATTACATCAGCCTATTTTCCTTAGCAAACAACATTAAAAGTTCTGGTTCAGTTGTTTCATCTGTGCATGAAGGTAATGGATAGATCCAGAGAATCTGCTGTGGGATTTGCTTCCCATTTGCTGCCCATTGGAGACCTGAGTAGCATCCAAGAGACAATCAACAAAGGAGCTAATGCTGTCTGCAGGATATATTTACTGTTTAGTGTCTCGTGTCCTAGATTTCTCTTTAAGGAGCTACTAAAAGGTAGCTGCTTGATGGAGAGGATATTTTGGACTCCAGTAGAGAGCCCAGCATCTAGGGACAAGTCAGTACATCCACAGGTAATGTCTGAGACCTACCCCCAACACAAGAATTTGAGGGAACTTCTCAGATCTTTCCTCTCCTAATGCAGATGCACAAGAGAGGTTACTCAGTCCTTTTAAAAGATCTGTTGTGTATTGCTGTTGTATTTACCAAGTTGTCTACTGCTGCAAGTACTTTTCTTGCCTGACTGTTTTACGTACCACTTCAAGGAAGCAGACATGCTGTTGACCTCATGAAACTTTGTCAAATAAGAGCCCATTTCCTGGAAATGAAAGATCCTAACTTGCATTGATTCAGGTAAGCCAGTCTAAAAATGCAGTTCAGATTGACAGATGACCAGTGCCATTAGAAGCTCAGCTCTTTGATTCAAAACTGTATTGAACCACTAATCTAGAGGGATGTTTGTTAAGAGAACAAGTGCCACTAATGTGGCATAATGTATCCATTAGATCTGTAGAATTAATAATTTAAACTCACAAGGCAAACTCTGTCATTTCCTCCTTTAAAAATACGTATTTCTGTGTCTTTGCAGCATGCTATCTGAAGACCAGGACTGTACTTGGAAGATATCATCATGTAAATCTCAGGAGGGGAAGAAGAGAAGGAAACCTTCATTCCAGACTGTTAGATTTGACACTACAAGTCAGCAGAGGCATGTTGCTGGTGGATGAACTGATAGTCCAGTTAGTTAATCAGCATGGCGTGACCAGGTTTTAAAAATTATTTATTTATAAGGAATCTCAGTATAAAGCAGCATTTTCTCTTTTAACCTGATGTATAACGAGATCTTGCCCTAACAACTCCCTTTTCTTTCTCATTTACATGGAATGTATGCTGGATCCATGATGTTCCCTGGCTGACCCTAGCCAGGCAAAGCCAAGGTATCTAGACTGTTTATAGTGCACAATGTAAGATCTGATGCATAGCCTGCTGAAGCTAGTAGAAGAACTCCTGTTGCCTCCAGTGGCTTTTGGATAAGGCCATTAAGGATTTTTTATTACTTTAAAATAGTCTTGACATAACACAATCGTAACCATGGGTTTGTGATTTTATCCTGCTATGTGATTTTATAATGCCCTGGGGGTACTCTGACTCAGTGGCTGCTGTCTTCTGTCATCCTCAGCTTTTAGATCTTTACCTTGGATTTTTAACCACCTGGGACCGATTTCAATCATTTGATTTTTAAGAGACACTCCTCTTCCATAGCATCCATATTTTTTTAATATTTTTTTTTGTTGTTGTCTTTCATTGTCAAACTCCCTTGACTTAGCTCCAGTCCTGCATTAAAGTTGCACTTATCATATTTTCCTCTTTAAACTTCACATATGTAAAAAGTTCCTATTTTTTATCTGACAAAAGATCGTTTTAAATAGATGTTCTTCTTCATCCTTTGTTATTGTTCCTCGAGGAAGTCATATTAGTTTCATTGTGTTCTGCTTTGTTCATGTCTCTCTTTGCTTAGTTCATCCTCTCATCTTGCTATGAATAGTCTATATATCAACGCAGTTAGAGATGGACAGACTTTTGTATCCTTACATAGTTACATACACTCTTGTTGATCCTAAGATATTACTCAGTGAACAGCTTTAGGTTACAGAATTGATGGCCTCTAAATTACTGCAGTTTCTTAATACTTTATAAAAATTTAGCATGGAACAGCTGCTTTTATTAGCTGAAAACTATTTGAAAGTGTATATTTGTTTTGTTGCACAAATATACCCTGTTAAAAGCAGTAAGCTCTGGTGAGCATTAAGACAGATGGCTACATCTTCAGCGGTTGTTGCCCCATTTGCTTAATTGTTACTACATCTTCAAGCAAGCTATGCCAACTTACACTTCCTCTCCTTCCACTAAAGTAAATCTGGACCGACTACCCAGAAATGCATGGGAGTTTTGCAGGTGCAAGTGAGAGAAGAATCATGCCTGGCAGGAGTAGAACTACCTATTAAAAAAAAAAAATTATTTCCCAGAAACCTTTACCTGTTAAAGTTTATGCCTGGAAGTAGCATGTATTTTCTGTGCCTTGATATTATACTTTTAATGTGCTTTTTGGCTTTTCTTTCTGCCAAATTCTATTTTTCATTGAAGTCAGTGATGCATCGCCTGTCCTTAATTACTCTAGTATAAAACTTCATGAACACTGGTGAAATCAGTTGATTTCTTCGGCATTTACACTGATCGAATTTGTCCATGTGGGAATCTTGCCACTGGTTTTGATGATTCCAAGAATTGGCTGTTCTGTGAACTCCTCTTTGGTTTTTGAATACTATTTCAATGGTCTGATATTGTCTTGTGGGACTTCTAGCAGCTTGCCTTATTATCAAATATGATAGAACTGTCATTGAGAAATGGAATAAAATTACTTTTAATTCATGTTCATTCTGGTATGTGGGGAGCGTCTTTCCTAAGTTTTGTTGCCTCTTCTATTTTAAAGTAATATCCCTTTTTCTAACCCCTTGGACAGTTTCAGAATAATGTGCATCAAAGGAAAAGCAGTATTTCTGGCCTATGTGATACTATACAACCAGTCTCTACTATAGCTAGTGCATTCAGAAGTTGCTAGAGATCAATTCATGCTCAAAATATTAGCAAGGTAAGCTCTTTGCTTTATTTTCAAAATAACATCGAGAAAGAGTGTTGAGGCCTTTCCAAAATGGTCCCTCGGTGGTCTCTTCAGGGCTTTCCTACCATAAGGGGAAAGTGGTCAAATGAGGTCACCAAAGGAGGTCTCTCAGCATGTAAGAGGTCAGATTTCCACCACCTTGAATTGCTGGCATCAAAGTAAACACCATTGCATTGCCGTAGTAATAGTTTTCTACATCAGTGTACTAAGAATCAAAGTGTGTACCAAAAGTTTCATCCTTCTGTGAAATATTTAAATTCCAGTACTGTAAACTAAACCACAGATAGTGGTGTGAGATGGCAGAAAGATTTCCAAAGTTATTTGGGCAGTAGAGGATAGGGATAGGCAACTTGAAAGTGCCTAACAAGGATATAGATCAATAGGAGCTAGACACTTGACTTTTTCAGATGCTCTTGAAAACCATACTGGAAATCTAACTTGCATCTTGATGCTCATAAATATCTTTGAAGTCTTGCTCTTAATACAATGGCTCAATTCTCAATTATATCTTCAGTGTTTCTGAAGATAAATGTTGCTACCTTACAGTGCTATTGATTGGTATAAAAATAAAGGCTTTATATTAAACCACTTAATGTGACAGAGGGGAAAATGCAGCAATTCCTCTAATGTCCTTTAGTGCTTCTATGTCATAGGTAATCTTATTTTTGCTTTACTAATGTACTGGTATCTGTTCTCTTCATTTATTTATGTTTACATAAATTTTCAACCATGTTTGAGAAATGCAGCTTGTGCTGGAAATGAATATGGTCCTTGTACAACCAAATCATTCTGTTGTAGGTGTGACAGTCTCATACAAAGTGAGGTATCAAATACAGGGAAGCTAAATGACATTTTATTGCCCAAATCAGCAAGACCCCTGGTAACAGCAGTGGGCGTGGAAGGCAGAATGCAGTTGTCTGAGGAATTAGTGCCTGCCTTATATTTGAGGGGCATATAAACAAATTCCGTTATCTATGACAAGGTCTGGAAATTACCTGTTCTTCATCGTCATGCGTCTAGATTTGGATTTGGCCCGTTGTTATTCTGCATTGCACTTACCATTTTTTAGTGGGAAGGAAAAAAAAGAAGTTGTAATACGTATGTGCTGAATGATGTTATTTCATTAAATAGGTGGGGGGAAAAGCAGTAAAACATATTTCAATTCAACATCTGTGTCCTGGGCAGGTGAACAGAGTCTTCCTAGCACAGTGCTGCTCCAGTCTTCCTGCACGCTGAAGGCACCAACTAATGCCTGAAGTCAAGCTCTCTTTTCCTTCCTGCAAGTATTACAGGCAGAGACAGATGGAAACTTGAAATTGCTGGCCTCAGCTCCTGGATCATGTTAGCATCTTTCGCTTATTACGGGGCAGCTGCATTCTGCAAAACAGCAGTGTGCATGTATCTTGATATGTAACCCTAGAAGAGGGCTTCTAAATATAAGAGGAGTTTCTTTGCTGCCGTATGAAGGGGGTCAGCCAGACGCTTAAACAACATGCGGTGTATGTTTCATCAGATTGCACAGCAAAAAAAAAGAAAAAAATCAAGGGGACAATGTGACATTAAATTCTTAGGGTGCCTCCCTGCAGGCATATCCAGCAGTTTACAGCTTGCGACTTGAAGATGAGCACTGGCTCTTCAATTTACGTGGTTGCAACTACAATCCATGAACAATGTGGCTTGAGGCTCCAGAAGCTGTTGCTTTTGTACCTGTATCTTTGTATATGTGCTCACAGCATGAACTGTGTTCTGCCTCTCAGCATAGAGATAGGTCATATCGGACTGCTACCACAGTGTCCGTCACTCTCAGAGTCAGTCCAGTTTTGGTGTGTTTTTTTTGTCAACCAGTTATTTAAGATGGATTTTGTTACTGATTTGCATCAGTGGAGGAGAGACTGGGTCATTTTCCCAGTTAGTTCTTACCCTGTGTGTGTTGTGCATGCGTACACACGCACAAGAGGATGTGTTTGAAGGACAGGATTCCCCAAGACAAGATTTAAATACAAAGAAAGTCCCTGGATTGATTCGGGGGCAAGCTGGTAAGCCACATCCTGGTTACCTGACAGCTGTTCAGGAGCCTTTATAGAATGTGTTGTTTCGTGGAGGGAAGAGTCTGTATCACCAAATCTTTACCCCTGATAATGGGGTAAACTAAAAGGAAGTTGAACGGATGTGGAACCTACCCGGACTTCGAAGGAGATACCTCCAGGCAAAGTCAGAGGCATCAGAAGGCATGTGCAGGGTAGTCTGCATGGCTGCTGCCTAACCCGCAGCTCTTCTGAGACTGAGCCCTCAGTCTTTCACAGGCAGTACCTTCAGGCTGAAACACTACTTGAATGTTGGCTTCCTCTTACTATCCTCCCATCTCCAATCTCATTTTTAATTAGTAGGTCTCTGAAGGTGTGCAGTGTTATGTTGGAGTAGAGGAGTTGAGAAGGGATGCAATGGTCTGAGTGATTTTTATGTGCGCTCACAGTTTTCTGTTTCCCAAGCACAACGGCATGTTCTGCATGCGCAGCGATGGCATGTGTCCCTGAAATGCGAGTGAGCCTTTAAGGAGGCTGCCCAACTTCCTCTGCATCACTCCCTGGCAGCCTAGCAAAATGGGCTAAATTCAGAAGTGACCTAAAAGGAGGAGGGGGTTTGGAAACAGATCACTTGGCCAACGTAAAGATGGAGGAACAAAGTTGGGATCACAAGGTAGAAAGGAAGGTTATAGTAAGACACTTAACTGGAAGGTTTCTGCAGTTAAAATTTATCCTGTCTTGAACTCTAGAATGAGTTCCTCTGCTGCTACCACCTAACTCGGTTCCCATAGCACAGAAGCTACAAGAAGCACTTCCTCGTGTGTCCTTTATAATGTGATTTATGGCACATCTGAATTGGATGTACCAGCTCATGACGGAGGATGGCTCTTCTGTTTTTGTCATATCTAGCTCTACAGCTGAGTCAGCTTTCACTTCACTTGCAATGATTTCTCTTTGGCTAGATAAGCTCCCATCATGTCAAGGAAAAAGAACTTTGCCAGATATCAGTGGATTCATCAGGACTTTAAACTGTGCAGTCTGAGACTTTAAGCCACTGCATTTCTTTTTCAATACATACTCTGGGGTAAGAGAAGGAGAAACTCCACTGAACTTGAGGTATGCACACCAGAGCAGGCTGTACACCATGGCAGCCTCATGTACACATATCTTAACTGGTGTTCAATGAGGGCTTAATTGCCTTTTCATTTTAATCAACTTCAGGAGATAATCCAAACAGTGAACATGAGAGATTCTGGCTTAGAGCACAAGTGGTTGGTGAGTGCCATCCCTTCTTTGGGGCTAGCATGAGAGCTTAGGTTTGACTTTTTGTGCCTGAAAGATTTGTAAGGCCATTCTTCATCCCATTTAATCAAAGATGTATATTTGCTTAACACAATTCTCTCCTGACCTCAGATCTATCCTGTTTGGTTCTTACTTTCTTTAAAAATGAGTCAGCTGATGAAGAAAGATGGTAAGTGATATCTCCAAGGGGGTAGAATGACTCAGTAGTAAAGATACCACTTCACTTGACCCCTCAGCCTGTACAGCACTGAAAGTGCTCTGTCATGATTGTCAGAGCTTTGTCAAAGTCTGCTGAGTCTCATGATCTTATATGGTGAGAACCAAAATGCCTTTAAAATTAGTTTCTGAATAAGATGCTCTGTATGAGTTTTAATACTCAAGCCAGGTCTAGTTCGTGTTTGTTAAAGAAGGTAGATGTGAGTAAGGGGAAAAAGGAGCTGAGCTTTGCTCGTAAGTAGTGACATGGTAAATAACAGAGAGACCGTGTACCTCTTCATATCCTGCAGGTGTTTTACAAGCATCTCCTTTTAGAACCTCACATGTGAGGTGGTGTAGCACAGTCCTGACACCTGATAAAGCAATTACTTTTATCTTGGTTTATGGGACGTGGAGTCTGAAAGTGGACTGTGCTTTTTTTTTTTTTCCAAGGGAATTTCTTATTCAAAATTATTCAGTTACATTTTCCCCTGATCCTCTTACCCTCCAGCCTGCCATTTGCAATTCAAACTGTTGTTGTGATTCAACGTACAATTTCCATGATACCACTTCTTTTTCCTGAGCAGACAACCATAAATCCTAGGGCATTCACATCGTTGGTGTGATTGCTTATACCAAAATTTCATATGTTTTTGTGATGTCTAAATTTAATGTTTACTAAAGGTATTTGTTCCATGGAAATGTGGGTAGTGAACACAAGTGAAGCCCCAAATACACCAGAACAAAATAATTTGCAGTTCTGAGTTTGTATTTAATGAAAAGATTTTGCAGTATTCACTCGACCTAGCATATATTCCTTTGGCTGATGGCAAGCTAATAGCTAAAGGCAAAAGTGATTAAGAGTCTTCTTGAAGGTCATGCTGGCAGTTAGTGTCAGAGGCAAGAAGGAGATTTTTACTTAATTCTTTCTCTTTTTCACTGAGAAGATGCTTACATTCACTATTCATGGGCATCCCCCAAAATTGTAGGGCAATGTACACAGCTAAACACCTATGGAACAAATTATTCTGGTACCAATGTCAGGAGTGCTTAGTCTGAGTGGTCTGTTGCTGTGTCCGCTGTCTCAGAGATATGGCACTTTAGGAATTTAGAGAGAGTTGTTGTGATAAATTATTTCAATGGCAAGTGACACCTCTGACGCTCTCACTAGGGAAGTTATCCAGGAACCGTATTTGTGATGCATATGGAGGTCTTGATTGAAGAATGTGAACCAGCTCCCCATCTCTTACATTCTCATCTGGCACTGAGAAAAAGAAGGTTAAGAAAGGTATGTAAAGGGGCAGGAGTAGAAAAGGTATTTTATAGTCTTCCTTTGGAATGTTGAGGCTGGTCCTGGACGGAGTGGAGGAGGGGGAGTTTTTATGCCCTTCAGGTTGCAGGGCAAGGGAGGAGGCAAAAAGTCACAGATGATTTTAAAGGGAAGAGCAAAACTCCAGGGTTGCAGAAAATCAGTGGGTGGATGAGTTCTGCCAGGCCCTTGCGGCATGTCTTCAGCTAATCTCTCACTTCCCACATCTCCTGCATTAACAGCTGTAAGGGAATTGGGCTCCCACTCAAGCTGATAGAAAACAATACTCCAGTGCGCGTGAGGACCATGCATACAGACGTGCCCATGAGAAGGCAGGGCGATGACTTAGTGCGCAGCAGTGGTAAGCCCCCCGCATAAGCCTCCGTGTTCATAGTGTAATGTCATGCATCCCTCATAATTCACGGGGACCAGGCACCTCATAAAAAGACCTACAGGCTGAGCGCTCTAGGGCTGTGCTACACCCACCTGTCACGACTGACAGCAAGGGAAGACAAGAATCAGGGTTGAAGAGGAAGCAGTCACAGGGAAAAGAGAAGGCAGCAACGGTGAAGCCCAGCCACCAGGAGGTTGAGATGCCTGTGTCCACTGCCTCTCTCCTGTCCACAGGCCAGTAACTCCCAAAGGTTTTGGCATGCAGCACACCATAGATGGATGGTTCGTCACTGTGTAGGGAGAAACCATCACATTTTAATACCAGAACTTTAAAATGAAGAATGCTTGGGCCTACCACAGGCTAGTTACCACAGCCTTATGAGCTATTAGCATGTGCTTATCCTGTAGTTTATTACCTATCTGTGGTTCTTAGAAGTAACAAATACCATAGCAAAGAAGTGAGAATGGGCCCCAAAGTGAAGGTACTGTTGCTTGCAATGAGTCTGGCTGGCTGCTGTATCATCACAGTGGTCCTACTGGGCAAGTGACGGACAAGACATAGCATGTATCTCCAGCCTACACTGCAGACAGTTCTGCAGACATAACCGGCATGCACAGAGCCACGTGCACTGGTGCTGGCCAAAAAAGAACCGGGGAGAACAAAACAATCAGGTTTGGAGACAAAGAATTGAGGAGCGCTAAGCTGTATGAAATACCGTAACAACAGCTGCATTTTATAGCAGGGTAACAGTTCTGCCGGGGCTGGGGAAGAGCTGCCCACGCGCAT
This sequence comes from Vanellus vanellus, assembly GCF_965231255.1. Classification (NCBI taxonomy): domain Eukaryota; kingdom Metazoa; phylum Chordata; class Aves; order Charadriiformes; family Charadriidae; genus Vanellus; species Vanellus vanellus. The sequence continues at coordinate 4,485,060 of NC_138921.1, forward strand.
TCCCTTCCCACCCTCTCTGGCAGGCTGTCCCCTGCCCAGGTATTCTGCCCACGAAAGACAAACTGGAAGCAGCTGTTCCTTAAAACATACTGCGGGAGCCAGCCAGGCACTCGCAATGAGGCATGGTGAATCTGCCTATCCCGACAGAATTCTTCCCACAACATAACAGCATGCCACAAAGATACACTTCAATTTGGTAGGAATTCTTCTGTCTGTTTGCAGGTTGCTTCCATCGGTTAAGAAAAAAACCCAACAATTTCCTTGTAAGAACTGCTGCTCCAGGAACCTGTACTCCTCACAACTTTCTGCCTGTTAGAAAAGTAGAAGAAAGACAGCGACAGCTGATGAAGAGCAGAGGGTAAAATTGGAAATGCTTAGAGGAACACACACGTGTAATTTAATGGGGGAAACATTTATCGGTTAAGGACCTAAATTTCCATCAGGGCTTCCTCAGAGGGGAGCGAGCGTTGTGTGCGCTGGTGGTTTCACAGCCAGCTTCGCTCACCCTTCGCTCAGCGTCCGTCCCACCGGCTGCTGCTCCCGTTCCACAGAGAAATGCCTTCATGGCCCAGTTCCACACCTCCCGTGGCACTGAGCCGGAGGAGGCCGCTCCCGGAGGCGGGTAAAGAGCCACCACGCCTCGCTGCGGCCCTCACACCCACGCCACGGAGTGTGGGACAGCCCCGGGGGCGCAGCCGGCGCCCAGCCCGGCCTCCGGCGCCTATTGATGGTGCCCGTGCCCGGCCCCGGCCCGCCCGGAACCTGCGCGCCGAGCTCGGGTTGTCTCCGGCGCGGCGGCCGGGCGGAAGCGGAAGCGGCGGCGGCGGCGGCGGGAGGGCGGTGAGCGGTGAGGTGGGTTTCCTCGGCCGGGCACGGGGGGCGGCGGGGGTCGAGGAGGGGTGCTGGCCGTTCCGACGGGGTGCAGGGGGGTGTGCGGGGTGTGTGTGCGGCCCCTCCCGGGCGAGGGGAGCGGCGCCGGGGGTCGGCGGGGCAGGTGAGGTGTGCTCAAATGGAGCTTCGGCGGCTGTTCCGACCCGTGTGGGCCTTCGCGAAAGGCCGCCTCGCTGGATCGACTGTGTAAAGAAGATACGGAACGTACAAAGCTGTTGTAGTTTCGTATAGCCAATTAACGTTTGCGTGTACGCTTATTTTTTATTGTGCCACTTAAATTATTTATTGAGTTAATTTTTTTTTTTTTACTTAAGCTGTGCACACCGAGACTGGTTTTAGGTTGCGACTGAGCAGATCTGTACAGCAGAAAGTTGGGCTGTGTCTGTAGTTTGGGCTGATGGGATACAGGGCGATATCCCACACAGGTGCTTGTACAGACCCCCTGGGCGCTCTGCAAGGCCTGTGCATACGGTCCACCTTACACTGCCCTTGGCCACCTCTGAGCTGTTGCTCACCACCTCTAAGTAGTCTTTCAGATAAGATGTGGCATGTACATCCAGTCTCATCCCTTCTCCCTGCAGACGCAGCCACACAGGCTGTGGAGTGGGAAGAAGTGGTGTGTTTCTTGCACAGCAGACCCCTGCCTCTCCCAGAGAAAAGCCTCCAGTGGAGCACCAGCAGAACTGTGCTGTTTGTGCTTTAGAGCCATAGCCAGCCACTATAATGATCCTCAGCAGGTTGCCACATGAGATAAATTCGGTTTTTAGCGAAGTCACATTTCTAGTAGGCTGGTTTTGAAGTATTGGGGAGAAACTTCTACTGATGTTTCAGCTGACATGGTAGAACGTGACATGCATGGATTTTAGAGGACAGAAGAACAAGTACTTAGCTTGGGAAGATACCACCAGTGTGCTGCAGTGGCAAATATCTGTATGGTTAACCTCTACAGCGGCTGAGTCTTGTAGAGATGCTATGATATTGAACTGTAGTGCATTATCAGGAGTAGCTAAAAATTGTCATTTAGTGTCTTTGTTCTGAGCATGGTATAATTTTAAGATGCTAGTATTTTAGGTGAATCGTGTTTCTTACACTCTTCAATTCAGAAATAGAGGCCAGGTCTACTGATGCGCCTGCTTTCCTGCCTACTGGTGTTCTGGCTGCAAAAGTACATGTGCTGATCTGGCTTTTTCTGCTCTTTTAGGTCCTTAAAAATGGGGAACACAAGCAGCGAGCGAGCTGGACTGGAGCGTCATGGGCATAAAGCATCCCGAGGTGACAACTCAGGAGGAGCCATCAGCACGAAAGAGGGCGATAGACCAAAAATTTTAATGGACAGTCCTGAAGATGCAGACTTGTTCCATGCAGAGGAAATGAAGGTATTGGCGGTTTGTTCTTGTCTTCTAACATTACTAGTTTGGGAGTGCTGTCCAGTTGTGGTGCTGTTGGCAACCTTCAGTAATTCTGTTACTGTGTTTACACACAAAACTGACAACGTCCCTGGCTTCCCACACTAAGGAGGTTTGATATCGTGTTGATGTTCGAGCAGATATATTCTGAGTGTAATGTTATGGTTTCCAGCAAGAATTAATTGCAGAAAAACTAAAATCTAAGTTATAGGTACAGTGCCCCAGCTTCCTTTGGATCCTTAATGATTTTGCAGTTACCAGTGACATTTTTATGTGTTGAAAGATCTGTTAACTGGGTTTTTTTGCTCAGTATTAGATGGATTGTTATAAAAGTCTTGCTATGTATTATATTTCATAAGAATATCTAGAAGAAAATTACACTTAGATTTTGAGATGTGTCCTATAGACAACTCATAATCTATCTGCTAACTACAAATTTTGTGCCTACGGTATATGTATAATCTAAATGCTTCTTAAGTGTATTTCTTCTTAATTATTTTTCTCCCTCTTCTTATATCTGCGTATTTTGAAAATTTTTGTTAGCTCAAGTAATTTCTTTTTAACCTAAGAGAGAGCATGGAGAGAGGGGGATTATTTTGCCTTCCACTCTTTCTGCAAATTTGGACAGCTTTAACATCTTTGCAGAATTTGTGCAAATGAACTTTTGGACAGCATCTAGAAACACACAGTTTCTAATCTCTTATCTGATGAAAACTACTCGTAAACTTGTATCTTAGAGAATCGTGTCTGGATGCAAGAATGCCTTCAGTAAAACATGGGTTGTCTACGTCTGCCAGGGAAGAATTCCTTTTGATTCAGACTTTGTGTTTGTAGGCTCCCTTGGAGAAAGAAGAATTCTTAGCTTGGCAACAAGATCTGGAAGTGAATGATAAAACTCCCACTCAAGCTCGACCAACAGTCTTTCGCTGGACTGGAGGAGGGAAAGAAGTTTATTTATCTGGGTCCTTCAACAACTGGAGTAAAATTCCTCTGACAAGGAGGTAATAAAGTGCTGCTGCTGTGTTGGTGATATTCCACGTGGACTGGCAATGCTTAGTGCAGTGAGAAAGGCGGTCAGTTGATAGATTGGTGTTGTGCTTGGATGTACTGCTTTCCTCCTTCTCTTGTCAAGCCCTTGATGAGAATCTGACATTTTGATTCTTGGATGGCACAGGAGGTAAGTTGAGCTATGTGTCGATTTCAAAGGAGTGATTTGTTCACGAGGCACCATGCATGAATGACCCGAAACAATCCTTGTGCAGAGTCTACTACCTGGGGTAGAGTTGCAGTGTGTAAGGTAAAGTTGGTTTTAAGCGTAGTGTCTGTGATGGTACATGTACTTTCGTTCCGTATCATTGGCTGTTGCCCAGCTCAAAGCGTCCAAATTCTGCTTAGGAAACTCTGAGCCTGGGATCCATGCTGGTAAATTAATGAACAAGAGAATAAATCTATGTTAAGGTACCAAGTTCTTTTTCCTGCCAGAGAGCTCTGGACTTCTGCTTAATTCTGTACCTGAGTAAATATTTCATTTAAACCAATGTTTTCTCAAAAACTTAACAGATGGCAGAGAGTCTGAATTTAACTGTTGATCTGAGTCCTGTTTGTCAATGATGACGTATCCATGAACGATTGATCTCCTGCCAATTTCTGGTGTTTCTTATCTCAGTGACTACCTGCATTGTCATGGTTGCAAATGTGTCTTAATTTCTTAGGAAACTTGAGGGAGGAGCATAGTGGCCTGAGGAAATGGTATGGGCTGATTGTTCTGTGCATGAACAATGTGAAATAAATTATCAGGACAGGAGCTGGAAAAAAGGCTAGTGGAAATGGCCTTAATGTCATAGTCTGAGTGGAAAGTCTGGGAGACAGGAAATGGTGAAATGAATCTGGAAGATGAACAAAAATGTTTCTTTACTGGAAGAAAAAAAAAATAAGGCAGGTTTGTCTCTCGTCAGATTAGGTGTTCTGGGAAAGGAGATATTTGGATGGATGAAATCATATTACTGAATCAAATATGCTCAAGTTGAAGAGTTTATTATTCCAAACTGAAATTTCAAATCCAGCTCTGTGATGATATGCTCGCACTCCTTACCTGAGAAGAAGTAAAGAGAGATACTGGGGTTATATGGCCTGTTTGAATTGGTCACATAGCATCAACTGTTTCTCAGCTTCTCACCTCAAGGTGCTGGTAAAGACTTCTGAAGAATCAGGAAGTTCACAGCACAGGAGTATCAAAATTACCAAGCAGCAGCTATTCAGACACAAAGTAACTCAGAAATATTGAGTTGCTGCTTTCATCTTCTACTTATTGTTCGTTTATTTCATAGTCATTTCTGAAATGCAATTTACAATGGCAAATACTGAAAGGCGAAGAAATACGAGTAAGCTGATGTTGTTCCATCAACAGGAGTCTTGCAGATAAAATGAGGTCTCATATAATTAATGTGAAGATGTGAGGATGACTTTACAAAAGCTCAGTGCCAATCCACATTCCAGGAATGCGGATACTGATTTTGAATGCGTTGGGACTTACTGTCATAGAAGAAATGATTGTTAACATTAACCTTAGTTTGATTCTTTACCTTTTACCTTTAGATTGTATCAGAGATTCCTTTAAGTGTGACATTGTCTTTTTAAGTTCTTGTATTTTAAGGAGGCTTGTACTCTGTGTTACAGTGTTTGTCACAGTTTAGAGATTGATGTACTTTTCAGAATATTTCAGGGCTGATTGTTTGTCTTAAATTCCAGTCACAATAACTTTGTGGCCATCCTGGACCTGCCAGAAGGAGAGCACCAGTACAAGTTCTTTGTGGATGGGCAGTGGACACACGATCCTTCAGAGGTAATGTTTTCTCCAATTCGCTGTATTTATTCATTGAGGCATCTGAAGATGCAGAACTGGCTGGTTTCTCTACCAGTAGTTGGCCTTTTTAGCAAGAAGGTTTTTATTGGTTAACAACAGAAACTGACTGTTAAGCTGGTGAGAGAGAGATTTCTCAATCTCTCACCCCAGCTGGCCTAGGTGGTGACATCAGACTGACGGCCTCAAAGGACAGGAGATTTTGTAACAAATGGGTGATAAGGTCTCTTGGGTCTTGGTTTATAAGAGATGGTGAGCTTTTCTCATCTAGTGCCAAACTGTGTTTTAAAACACTGTAGCATTGCTGACAGCCCAAATCTCTCTGTGCTGTACTTGCTCTCTGTGCCACAATGTTGCTATTGCTGCTCTAGATCTTTTCATAGTCCAGTAATTGTGCCAAAATCTACCAGGCCTTTTCTTCCTCCTCTGCTGTAAAATGAGCTTTAACCCTAGCCTGCCCAGCGCTCCCTACCCACTTCAGAACTAATCATTCACAGCTGCTGGTTCCAGTCTTCTCACTGTCTTGGCAAACTTTGCAGAACCTTGCAGTAAATTTAGCTCTTTGAACCCTCTGGCCTGGATTCTAGTCTTAGCTTTAGTAGTAAACCAGCAATATCAACCCTAGTCTGTCCTACATGCTTGGCTCTGAAAGCCCTGTAGAAGCTTAAGCTCCTTGTGTCAGCACTGTTAACTTTAGCCCAAACCCAATCCTAGCCTTATCTTTAGTCTGAGAATTTATCAAGTGCTGTGGACCTATAGGAGGTTCAACTGACAGGCATCCCCCCAGTTCTAAATCCTGTACTTGCCCTTAACCTGACACTAACTGAGTAATGGTGAGCTCTTTCCATATCTGGTACTAGCATATTTTAAAAGCAATATATCTCATTCTTGTTAATGCTGATTGTGTAGTTTTGAGAATCTAATAGCCCTTCAAGCTTTTTATTCTGACTTTTGTATCTTGTTTCTTCCCAGCCAGTAGTAACCAGCCAGCTAGGTACTGTCAACAACATCATACAGGTGAAGAAAACTGACTTTGAAGTATTCGATGCTTTGATGGTGGACTCCCAAAAATGTTCAGACATGTCTGGTATGAGCTTACTGTTATTTTTATATCACACCTTTTAGAGCTGTTAAAAATTCCATCTTCTTTTTCATCTGGAGTTAAAGCTCTGGTACAGATTAATCTCCACTTTTGTCAGGCCCTGCAGGAATCACAAATGCACAAAGGAGAAAGCTTCTGACAGAGCAACGTAGGTCACTGTAGATCTGATAAGGAGGAAGTAATGGGTGCTTTGTTTGCTTGCCTGTGGGATGTGAAATCGCTGGTTTTGGCACACTCGGTGGATCAATCTCTACCTTACCACACCAAACCAATGTTGACAGGCCACACTGCTCCTAATACCATCTTTCTCTGCTCAGGAGGTGGGCCGAAGAGGTCAGAAGTTGCATGTTAAGAGGTAGAAATTAGATGTATCTTAGTAGTGCTGTCAGGCTCAGGAATATGTCATATCCTCTCAGTTTAGTATAATTGAGATATATCTTAGAATAATATAAAAATAATATTTTTTCCTTATGTTTCGTATTCTAGTGTAATAGAAGAGAGAAAAAGATTTAGCTTGAGTTATCTCTGAGATCAACCTTGCCACTTGTTCTTTATAGACCTTTGTAGGGATGGAGACCATGATTGAAATAGTATCTTAAATCCTCCTTCAGAAGACCTGTCCTTTGAATGTGAGGCAGAAGGTGTGCTTGGTTGCATTTTGCTATACGCTACTTTCCCCTGGAGAAAGCCTTTTTGGAGAAGGAGTGTGATTTGTGAGTCTTGGACAGTGCAAGAAGCCAGGAGGAGATCCTAGTAGATGCCTCCCTGCCATGTGCTGTAACAACCTTTTTTTACATTGCTTTAGGCTCTGAAGTGCTTTTTCTATTACCCTGTCCCTGCCCAGGAAGAATACCTGCCTTTTACGTGTGCGTACCATGTTTTTAGTGCCTCCTGTGGAGGTAACGTTGTAGAACAATGTTTGCTATTAAGTGTTTGCTGGGCAGAGATGACAGTGAAGTTCTGGAGTGCAGTGGGGCCCTCAGACCTCCGCCTCCCACATCCTCACAGCTAGTCTCAAGTCAGACAGACTTTGGTCATCTTAAATCACTTCTTGGGCAGTGACTGATCTTCTGGCCCTGCATCAGCTGCTGCAGTTCTTGTACCTACATGCCATTGATTTCTTCTGGCCGCGTGTTCCTGGATGTGAAAATCGACTTGCAGTACCAGTAAAAATGTACCTATAAAGAGCAGATATTCTTGCAGACTACTTAAGAATAAATATTTAACATTTCTCTGGCAGAGTTGTCAAGTTCACCCCCAGGACCGTACCACCAGGAGCCCTATGTTTGTAAGGCAGAGGAGCGCTTTAAATCACCACCTATTCTTCCCCCCCACCTGCTGCAGGTCATCCTGAATAAGGACACAGGCATTTCTGTGAGTACCTTGGTTTGTCTTGCTGAATCATGGCCTTGAGGGTGTGAACAGATGGGGACAAAATCTGGGTACAGACAGGGGACAGCTCAGGAAAAACTTTAGAATAGTTGCCGTGTTGGTAAATTCCTTATTACGTGTTCATCTGAAGTAAATTTGTTTTTCTACTTGTCTCTCTTCAAAATTGAAAAGAAAACTAGATTGTTATTTTACTCCCAGAAACCCTAATCTTCTCACTGCAACACTACTAAAATGTCAGAAGCATATCAGAAATAATTGAGGTGTGTTTCAGAGTCACAGTGAGGGTGCAGAGGGTTTCACTCTGGAGGGATCTTGAATTGTTCTGAAACTTTGGCTACATTTGTTGATGGACTCAGCATAAGAAGCCATGTGATGTGTTTATCACCCATCAGCCGTGATGAGTAAACTGTGAGTTCTGTTATTTTCACACTGGCTTGCTTTCTCTTTTCTCTAGTGCGATCCTGCTCTACTCCCTGAACCCAACCATGTCATGTTGAACCACCTCTATGCACTTTCTATCAAGGTGAGAGGCCAGGGCATGTTCTTCACACTTGCAGCTTTCGGATAACCGTGTTTCTCACTTGTTTTCCATCTCCTGTAGGATGGAGTGATGGTGCTTAGTGCTACGCATCGTTACAAGAAGAAATATGTGACTACTTTGCTGTACAAGCCAATATGAACATCATAGTAGTTTGTGACCAATGCTGTCTCAGAAAAAAAATTCTTCTCTTAACCAAACGTATTCCTGCTCTGTGCTGTAGCAAATGAACTTTCACTTCATATTGTTTCTGAGACTTCCAAGTTCTCCTGTATTTGCCTTATTTTTCCAGTCCCACCTTGGAAGTTCTTGGAGATTGCAGTTTTGTGGCAACTAGACAGGTGGCAAAGGTGTCAGTGCCCATTGTCAGCTCAGTTAAAAACCCAGCAATTTCATTAGGCTGAAAAACATGAGGGCAGCAACAGATTAAAAAGACCTTTAGCAGTGAGACAGACTGTAAGGAATAAACAAGCCAGCCCAAAGTCTAGAAAGTTCAGGATTCTTGTGGAATCTTATTTGAGCTCAACGCTCGGCAAAAGCAAGCCTATTACTGCTTTCATAACTCATCAAACACACAATTATTTCAGTAGCAAGTTCCAAACTTGCATGTCTGAAATAAGTGTGAATATTGATGTTCTTTTTGTAGCAGCCTTTCTAGGCTAAAATCAGCCACATAATCACCTACAAGCTCATTTTTATTTTACGGTAGACCGGGGTGCACTGTTTCTACTGTGAATAGCTCTGTAGTTTTTCTCTTCGTGAGAACTGAAATACAGCTTTTCCCCTGTGGAATTTCTGGTAAAGACAATTGTTTTTAATGGCTGGGTTTTTCTGTAAATCATAAACATGTCTTGCAGTAATCTGCTTTTTGAGACCAATTTCTCTTGCTGTTACTGATAAGGATTTCCTTAAGCTGGCTAGGTAGCTGTAAGGAAATCGATGTAGTCTGTTTAGGGATTAGTTTTTCAGTAACAGCCTGAAGGTGACTGTCAGTCACCTGTTTCGCAGTGGCCAAACTTGCCCCTCGGTGTAAGCAGTTGCAGCGTGCCGGATAGAGCGGCACTGCGCCTTCTGTGCCCAGGGCTCAGGCTGGGCCTCCGCTCCAGGTTGCAGCGTTGACCGCGGGTGTAAAATCCCTGGTGCTTCTGCAGCCAGGGCTGTGGGGATCTCTGCAACTTTTTATTCTGTTTATATTTGCTAAGTGATGACAGTAATACCAGGTTGCCTGTGCTTGGTACTCGCAGCCTGTTTTATCCCAAAACAAATGCAACATTAATGCAAAACTGCCTGCCAGCGTGCCTCGGGCCTGTCCTGGAGGAACCAGCTCAGGGGGTGACCTGCTGGGTCCTTCCCGCTCTTTGGTTTATTGGTGCCCGAGAGTGCCAGAGACTGTGCCAATGATAACCAGCCCCCGGCCCAGCGTGGGGAACAGCACATTGCACAAATCGGTAAGGAGTCTTTTCTGTGGGGAGGAAAGCTGTAGCAGCCAGTGTTCAGTGGAACCAGCCACAGTGGAAGGGTGGTTTGCCTTCCTCAGATCTGTTCACCAGCCTCATTGCAATATCCTGAGTAGCTCAGTCAATCTGGGTCTAGTGCAATGTTTCTCTGAAAACTTTCTTCGTTCTGTGCTATGGATAGTATTTGGTATTCTGAAATACGGAATTGCTTTTGTTTTCAGCCTCTTTAGAAACAAATAAAATATTTTCAACAAAAGGGGGGTGACTTGCTGTGTCATTATCGTTCTCAGCTTTGGTAACCTCAGCTTCCTTCAGTTGTTATTTTTTCTATAACCTGTGATTGCCTGATTGCAGTTTTATGGCTTGGTGGATTGTGGGAGCTTTTCACTCATAGATGCTCGGAACACTTTGTTCACTTGCAGTTAATCAGTGAAGAAGATGAGGGAGGTGGCTGTGTTTGTGATGTAAAGTTTGCAGGAAGAACAAGAGTCTGCTTACGAGCTCCAACAATCAGTTCCTGAGAAGCTGGATGCTGAGCAGCTTGGTGTTCGCCTAAAGCCTCTTTTTGTCCCAGCCAGCCACTCTTCAAGCAGACCTTTTTTTTTCCAGCCTTTCTCCTTGACAGCGTGTGGTTGCGTGTTGGACATGGTTTGCAATGTCACAGGTAGGGGATTAGGCTGTGCAAGGGGACAGCCTGCACCTACTTATTAGCCCCAGAAATGCTGCCTTGTGAGGCAGGTGGGGATGGGGCTGTGGGCAGGGCTGGTACCTGCAGAGCACTGTGTTCTGCAGGGAGGGCTGTGTGCTTTGGGGGTGTGGGGAGGGGGGCGGGTAGAGGCTGGTTGTGTCGGGGCAGTAAACAAAGATGTGTCAGTGGCAGAGAAGGGAGAGCGGGTTGGAACTGCTCCAGTTAGCTGATTTAGGAGGATTGCCTTTTGTTGAAATGTGAACTCACTGAGTCACAATGCCTGGAAGTTTAAATGCAGAAGTGTAAGCTGGTAGATAAACGTGTAGTGCAGCCATTCTTTCTCTGTTCTCTGCTTCCAGAGTGGTGTCAAATAATGTGCACTGAGCTGTTCAGTGGCCTGAGCGAGGTGTTGGGGGCAGGTGAGCCCCAGTACCCAGCTGTGCTTGTGGCTTTGCTGGGTGTAGATCCCACAGGTGCGGCCAGTGTGCTATGGGCTGGGTGCACTTGGCCTGTCACCGTGTGCCAAGGCACCAGCGCTCACTGTGGGGCTGCAGGATGCCCAGCACAGGGGCCGGGCTGTGGCAGCAAAGGCGGTGATGGCATTTGTGCCTGACTGGGCCTGTTTGTTTGGTAGGATAAGCATCAGCAGAGGTGAGGCAAGTGGTGGAGGGGATTGTTCAGCTGTGTTCAAAGCAAAGTAGATGTGATTGTGTATTGGCAGACAAACATCATGCAGAGAGGTGTCTTAAATGCTTTTTAACACCAGCAGGGAAATGATACCACAAGTTTCTTATTTGAATGACCTAGAATTAATTATTTTACTAGAAGAGAGGAGCTTAGAGGTAACTTAATATTTTTTTTTCTTTTTGGTTGCAAAACAAATTTTTCACAAGTCAGACTAAAGAAGCAGAAAGAGCGAACAGAAAGGAAGGCAAAAGTATGCAAAACTCAACAGTATTTATCATTAGTTCCTGCCTAGCTTTGTAGATTTTTTTTCCCCCAATTACATATCACCTGACTCACTCCAGGCTTTTCATCAGTGATGGAATGGTGGAATCACAGGACAGAACCAAATATTCAGAGGGTAACGCACACTTGGTGTGCAGCCGGCACTGCCCTGTGAGCTGGTGCAGCCCAAACCCCTGTTTGTTTTCCTCAGAAACCATGGCAAGGGGCCTGGGCTTTGTGCCCAGCAAGCAGCCCCACACTCCACCGTGCAAGTTCTGTGAGCCCACCACGTTTCGCAGCACATCTAGAGGGAGCGAGCACAGCTGCCCAGAGGCAGAGCATGGTGACAAGGTGCCATGTTCCCCAGCACCTGTGCCCTCAACTAACAGCTCCCAGGAGCCACAACCTTCCTCCAGGTGAGCCTCAGCCCCCCACAGCCCCTTCTCTCAGCCAGGAGCATTGCAGGAACGCTGGCTGAAGGTGGAGGGGGACTGGTCAAGTTGGTTTTGCTGTGGCATGGGTTTTGTGGGTCGTTTGTTGGTTTGGTGGTGTTTTTTTTTCTGCAGGTTGTTTTCTGCTTGACAGGTGAATGAATTAGATTAATCACACTGTGTTCCCCTATTGCAATGGGATGAATCAAATCCCTCCAAAAGCAAAAGCTGGATCAAGAGTTGGATTTATTAGCTCACTTACATTCCCCACCCACATCTCACAGTCTGTGCTGTTATGTTTATTCTTGGCTGTTGCTAGGAGAGCACATTTTTTTTAAGGTAGATGCAGAGACTTTTGTTACAGTCATTTTGGGGACTCTTGAGTAAGCCGTTACATTCTGTGTCTATGGCAGGAATAACAAGAGCTCCCTGCCCTCCCCGACCGCCTAAATTTCAGCACAGCGTGTGGTGGTCAAGCTGACAGTGGATTTGTGCAGAGTTTTTGGTAATCAAAAGGCTTGATAATTATTTTTTTTTTACTCCACCAGTTTCTGGATTATTTTAGTTTTGTTACAATTCTGATCATGCATCATAGGACTGCAACAATGAGCTTTAAATAAGTATTCTTTGTGCACAGTAAAATAGAAATAAAGGAACATTTAACAAGTTAGCATTTCATCATATACATCAGATAGTAGGCACAATAGATAAATCAAGCAGCTTGGGTTTTATGTAGAGCATTTTCATGAAGAATGTCATGTAGACCAAAATGTAAGAGGAGCTATTAGTAACCCGCCCACACACCCTCCAACAAGCCCTTTATTGGGGGTAAGGGGGCGGCTATGTGCACAAACCCAAAAACACTGAACAGTAGGAGGACAAATTAAGTTACTGTAGGCAGCAGTGTGAATATTAAAAACCTCTTCCTGTGAAAGAATACTTCAGACCCTGTAAAAACTGGTTCAGTTAAAAATAGATGTATTTACATTTAAGTCTGATCTAGCAAGTTTTCCCAGCAGGTGTAAGTTAAGCTGTACAGTAACTCTGCAGGTTGTACTCAATCTGACTTGATTTGTGAATATTTTTTTTTTAAAGTTGCAGCTATTAGGCCTTAAAGCACCAGCATATTACAGCAGTGGGATGAGTAACTATCTCCGTCCGCTTTGCTACCAGTACACTGCTGGGATAAATCCCAAACCTGTCATTAGATCACACTATTGTTGATTAGATGTTTTTTTCCAGCTGAAGATGTGTGGGTCATTTACCAGGGCGAGAGTGTTTTCCCAGATACTCACAGGCGTCTTACCTCTACCCCTAGCACTAGTTACCTATGTGAGGGCAGAATTTAGCTGTAGGTGTTTGCAGCTGACTGCTGCTATAGTAAAATATTTGGACAAATCCACCTGTTTTAGTTCATATGAACATGCTTTGTTTTTGTGAAGCCACTTACTCTACTTGTTCAGGGAATAACAACTATTAAAATGCTAAATATTGTCAAGGTTACTCTTTGGTAAGCTTTCACGCCTATAGATTACATAGCCTCTAACGCTGGGTGCAGTGGCAGGATGGCTGGGTGTTACTCTACGTAGAAGGAAGTGTTCATTTCACCATGCCAGTCAAGATAGTTATTTGTTTTATTTGGTTATTGTTCAACAACAAAGTTCAATACTTTCCAGGTGGAGCTTTGAACTGTCCCTCTGGTTCCCTCCCTTGTCGATAATAAAAAGGTAATGAAGAAAAATCCTGTACTTTTAGAGACCTAAAACCTCATTTATGCTAAGAAGCTTCAATTGCAATTTAATGTTACAATATTTCTTCATGGGAGCAGGAGGACTAAGCTGAGGCCCCTCCAGTGTCTGAAGATGGCTGTCCACAACCACCGTTAAAACAAAAAGCTAGTGTTGAAAAACGCACAGTTTACAATAAAAAAGTAGAAACCAATTCAATTCCCTTTTGTTACGAATATAAAGTTTCTTGTAAATATGTACAGTCCTTTGAGCTATTTCTATAGCAGGAAGCATTTCACAAACAAGACACAAGAGATACACTTTCAGGACTCAACAAGCCCATTTCTGAGGTCTTGAAGATCTTCCATGAGATGCAAAGATTTGAAGACTGATCTCAGTGACCTTTCCAAATATTCAGACCAGGAGACAAAAACTTTCAGCAAGTTTCCTGCCAAATCATCTGATCTAAAACAACCCAACAGACAAGAGAACAGAATACAATATTCATGAAACTCGCCAAAGGACACTGACAAGGCATTTGAATTTTTATGGGTTTCTAGAACAGGGTTAGCACAGGCTTGCAAGGGACTAGCAGGAGTTTAAGAGTGTGGCCAAGGGAAGATTGGATGCAGTTTTGCTCTTTCCAGTTGTAAAGAACATGGTTGTTCACTTAGAATCTTGCTATTGCAGATTGAATGGTCAAAACCTGCTTTGAAAATCATTTGCTCTCTGCTTCATGTTCACAGCAAAAGAGAATAGAAAGCAATAAATGGCTTGAGGTTAGATACGCAGAAGCAAAGGCGGAGGTGTGTTCAGTAACCGCTAAACCTGTTCATTGTGAGTATCCTCTTGTGCCATGACATTTGGTTCTTATTGTACGACAAGTTACAGCTCACGGGAGGAGCCAGCCCTGGGCTGCTCGTCTCCCTGGGGAACACAGGACTGTCAGGACTATGGTGTCACGTCTAAAGGGACCATGTTCAGTGCTGAGAGGAGAACACAAGCGTGACTGTAATTCTTGTCATAGAATAAGGCTTGTTAACTCTTCTTTGCCAAATTTCCAGAGTAATTAACGGTTATTTTGCAGCGTAATCTAAAGGTTTCTGTTAATTTACAAGTGAGGTACAATACACTACTCAGCAAAGCAACCTAAAAGGAGAGAGCAGCCAGTGATGGTGCAGCAGCATGCAGTGAACTGTCATGCAGAAGACCTGGATAAAGTCTTACACCCCAGTAGCTTATAGGTAATGCACTTTGTCTCAGGGCCGGGCACATGTGATCGTTTAAAGCAGGGTTCTTCCCTCCCCGTCAGAGCTGCTCTAGAGCAATTTCAGTGAGAACAAAATAACTTTCAGAAGTGGCAGGTAAACAGACTAATCAGAAGTAATTTTTCTTGTGTTCTGTAGAGAATATCCAATCACACCTTCTATTGAAAGACTCACTCACCTTGGCCCTTCTGTTTCCAGGCCATCAGGAATTCCCAGCATGTCTCAGAACTATGATCAATTATCTGGTAAGGGGTGCTAACCACATTAAAGACCTGGGGTGGGACTCTAGTCCCGTTTATTTTCCTCCGTGAACTACTAGGGACTAAAGTGAATACAAAAATTTCATGAACTGCTTGAAAGAGTAACAGTAGTACAAAGTGCAAAAACAAGAGTGCAGGAAAGTGCAGAGAAATTAACTGAGATGCGAACAATCTTCAAAAGCGTCACGTCTCCCGATGTGGAGCTAGCTTTGGCCCAGGAATGCTGTTTTGGTAACTGGGCAGCAGACATATGGAGTGCATATACTCAGTATATTTCCTTTTTTTTCCTGCAGGTCAAGATGAGTAACTTTGTCTAGCTGAGACTTACACTGATGACTGGTCCCAGACCTGGCAGGGAAATAAAATGACAGTTACAAGTTGCACTTATTTTTCTCACATATGCACAGGTGCCAGCAGCAGTACATCACCTAACTAGTGCTGCTACCGCTGAGCCAGTGCTCTATCCCTGCCTGCTTCTAGGTGGCATAATTCTGACACAGGCAAGTACTATCAGCATCACTTTAAACACAACAGGCTCCCATGTTCCTTTCTCCAGACATCATCCTCCTTCAAGTCCTCAGTAACTTGATTTCTGTTGGTAACTGCACCTTCACTTTCAGATCTGGAGGACTTTAGCCTGTCGCTAAAGTCAAGCTGCTTTTGCAGTTACAGAACTCGCACAAGGGAAGGTGTTCCCAGGGCCACTGAGTTACACCGTATATGCTCTGATTTAATAGATGTTGCGGGGGGGGGGGGGGGGAGGGATTTGATGTGCTCTTGTACTTTACAGTCCCATCAGCCCTTCCATTCTGAGAACAGAAAGGTTCTCCACACTCCTGACTTACCTTATTGACTTGAGCAAGAGGAGTTCTGGCACCACTCACAGGCATTCGTCCTCGGCTGCTCTCTTCAAACAGTCTTCCAGGGGACCTTTCTCTGCGGGTGCTCAGAAGCCGGCCTGGAGATTTCTCCCTCTCCAGTGGTCGCCCAGGTGACTTGTCCCTCCGCAGCTCTGTCCTTCCCTCGCGGTACCGATGTGGTGTGCTTGGTTCTCGAGGGTGGCTTGGACCTTCCGGTGGTCCTGGGCTTGATGCTACCCGCTTGGTTATGTGCTCGTTGTATGTGGGCGGACCTCTCTTGTTAGGGCTACTGTCATTCAAAAATAATGGACGCGAACAGCTGAGCGACAAAAACCTCACGTTACATTTTCTTTTAGCAAAAATGTAACTTTCCCCAAACACCCAGCAGTGTTTAGGTGAAAAAGCATCAGACCTCCCTGAGCCAGGATGAAAAGTGCAGAGATATTTTGAGAGCTAAGTATTCATTACATTAGCAACACTAGTGATGTCCTTAATGAATTGCTAATGTAAGTCATGTCTATGTATCCGGCCACAAAAGTACCCATTTTCATATACCTAAGCAGTATATTTTTCCATATAAAAGTACACTAAAATTTGATATATGCCTTTTCACTTACAAAATGTTTAGTAACTTCAGGATGTTCAGGCCAGGTTAGGATGAGCTACAAGCCTCAACTTCTCAGTTTCCAATGCACAGTGGCATAGTTTTTATTCACCTGACTGAAGTATCGCTGTTCTGCTGAACAGAACAAGATCGTATCACAACTTCCCAACGCTGTCTCGATAAGGCTTACTCATTATGTAAGAGGAAGGGGCTCTTGCTTTAGAGATTGTTACAGTCATTCAGTGTTTACTGTCATATCGCTAGCACCTAAGCTCACCAAGCTTTAAAGTCACAGCTATCTCACAACATAAAAGGAAAGCAGCTGAAGATCACAAAGCATCTGTGAAGGAGATTACCCACGTGTCCCTACAGAGTTAATGTTTCTTTGCCTTTTGGATTTTAAAACATCAGTGACTCGACTCCTTGTTCCATCCCAGCATTACAATGACTGGCTAACGCCAGCCTCTATCTCTAAGAATGGAACAAGGCCATCCAACATTTCAGGGGCAAAAAGCCATCTGGAGCAAAGTTTGCTTACGAGGTGCACAAGGACCATAACACATGGACTTCATCATACCTGCGAGTAGCAGAAGATCCTCTGTGGTGCTGCTCATTGTTGGTCTCCTTCACTAGATTGCCCTTACAGCAAATCACCCTTAATTTGTCTTGGTACGAGGAGGCCAAGTAGATAGCTCCAGATGAAATTGCAGGCCCTAGATACCGCGGGTTTGGTATCTCCAAGTGGGCTCGTGCAGGAGTTCTGGGTAAAATTGCAGGAAAAAGTCTTTACAGTGACAACACTGTACCTTTTTAGGGGAAGTACACATATTCTTGCAGCACTTGCTGTTCAAAGTAATGAAACGAGAACAACTTACCCTAGAGAAGCTCGTGCCTGAATCTCAATCACTTCAAGGGAATTGAAGTGGGTCACGAACAGATAGGGCTCCCTGTAGGCTGAAGGAACATCACAGAGGGAGGAAAACCAAAATAAAATTCTCCATTAAAAACTTCTAAAAAGCATCAGTGAGCACAACAGAGCCTCACAGCCCCTTGGGAAAACAAAGGGAATATATTTTCTGTAATAAGACATAGAGCCTATTACTAAATAGGGAGATGCAAGCTAAAAGAACTGTTACTTTGAAACTATCTGTATCTCAAGAATTATACTAACTGAAGTATCATGAAAAAGGCATTACAAACAGACCGTTAACAGAATCCCATCAGGTAGTGGGAAAGGCCTGAGGGAACCATACTGACATTATATATTCTTGACTATTTCAGAAACTTCCAAGCATCACTAAAAATTCCACCAGCCAGGTCAATCACTGTCAGACTAGGAACATTAAGGAAATATAACTTTGGTTTAGTTTTCCTCAACTTGTTTATACTTCAGAAGATTTGCCATTTGGATTTATAATGATCTTAAATCATGGGAAAATCGCCATAATTTCTGGGAGAATTGGGCCAGGGAAGAGGAAATGGAAGTGCTGAGTAAAAATACCTGTCCCACAAGGTTGCTTCCCGGTTTCAATAATTTCCATAATCCAAGTGAATGTCCCTCAACACCTACCAAAAGCTAAGGGCAAGCGATTCCATTTCAGGTCATCTGTTCTACTGCGTCTTCCATAGGAATCCACAAAGACACCAAACTCTGCCAATAAAAGTAATGTCATATCATGAGCACACACCTAAATTTTACTCATTTTATTTTTGAAGGGACGCAGGCGATTGACCCTGGGCTTTTCAGCAGGGACACTGGGATTACTATCTTGCAAATCCCAGTGCAACATGAATTACTCTAATTGACATTGAATTGGATAGATATAAGAGTACTTTCAGTACCAAAAGGTACTCCAATTCTAGGTCTCTCTATACCAATTAAGGTAAGGTTATTAGCGAATCTACAGTTGGGAAGACCATGAGACTCCTACCCTAACTCACCCTACATTACTGTGTGTTTTTGAAGACTTCCTGTGCATTTCCGTGACACTATCCTAGAGGGCCAACAAAAGCGGCTATATGAGAAAAAACACGCTCTTCTATTTCATCACAACAAGATTCAGCACAACAAGGTCTCATCTGTCTGTATGGAAACCAGACAAGAATGCCAAAGTTTGAAAACCCCTTAATATTTTATCAAGATAATCAAACATCTGTTTACACTTAACATTGTGTGCCCTTGGGCACAGAAGCCTACTTGTGCCAACTGAGCCACAGGCACGGAGAACTTGTGAGCCAGAAGCAAGCTGACAAAAAAGCACCTCAGCAGACTGGAGCAGTAAGTGCTAATTTAGTGCCAACACCTTGTGCATCTTACTGTTTAAACCACCAGCCACAACTCTTCCAGGGCTTTTAGATTCACAACCTTCATCAAAGCTTTGTTACTGGGTACTAGAAAGTCAACTCTGTTCAGCTTTTCTTTACAACACTACTTAGGTACCTTCTGACAGTTCACATACCAGAGAGCAGCTGTAGTGCAACAACTGCACGACCATACCACACACTTACCATGGAAACACAGCAGATACTCCTCCCTCTGCCCTGTTGGGTTCACTTGGATGATACTGACTGGAAAACTGTTGGTGGAAGCAGCATACACAGCAGAGGCCAAAGTATGGTCATTTTTATCCAGAAACTCTGCAAAGAGAATGGAGAAAAACAGCTTGATCAGCACCAATTTTTTTTTCTAAAATGCTTTAGAAAAGCCCCACCAAGTGAATCTGTGGAGCCATTCCTCAGGAAGTGTCTCCTACCCTCCAGCGTGTACTGCTTCATCTCAATTTCATAGAACTTGTTGGTTCCAATGATGATGCTGTAAGTGGTCAAATGGATGCAGCTGCAAGGCTCAGACGTTTCAATCTCCTGGAAAAGAGGAAAGTATGGACCCATATTAGTTCCCTAGAACAGTTTACAGATTTTGCTTATTCTGGAAGATTATATATTGCCACATTTATCTTTATAGAAGGGAGAGACGGCAACTTCAAACTCACTAACAGCCTCTCAAAAGCATGTGAAAAAGTACTCTTGCTAGAAGAAAAAGTTTTATTTTGTTGGAAGTGATACGTGCTTGAATATAGACCTGCGTATCAACTCAACTCCAGGCGCTAACCCTAATAAGAACCTCCTCCTTTTGGAAGGATACACTGTTCTGGAAGATACTCTTCTGCTCTGTAGTTCTCAGTTTTCTGGAGAAGCAGGGAGTGGCTCCATCCTTACACTACGTCACAGACATGCCAATGACTGCAGGTCTGAACAGCGTCTCCGCAGATGACATAAGACCAGGACTGAGCAGTTCAGGTTGAATGACAGACTTGTCACTAGGAAGTCTATCAGTCAAAACTGCCCCAGCTCTTGAGCAGCTGTGCTAGAACAATCACTTCCTCGCCTGGGAGTCACCAGGAATCAAGGGCAGCTGCTAGAAAGGCAGACAGAAGATCCAAAGATAACTGCAGCAGGATTGAGCCCCAGTCAAGTCCCAAACTCTTTATAAGCCACAGAGCACAACTCTTGTCAGTAGCACATCCATCACTGTGGTTCCACCAACAGGAAGAATCAGCTCCCTAAAGCATCTCTGCTGTTAACACTTAAGCAATTAGCTTGATGTCTCCTTAAGCAAAAGGAAAACAAACACACAATCTTCCTTCCTTCTTTGTACAATGTTAACACAGACATGTTGTCCACCAAGACAATGCAAATGCATTGTGATTGACCAGCTAGGATAGCTCTGCCAGTTAGCCTGACACAACCCACAGATCCCCAGATTGTCTGAGGAGAAGATTTCTTGCATAATTTCTAGTTTATCAGCAAATTTAGTTGGCAGAACAGAAGAGCATATTCTGGGCTTGCTGCCATGTTATTAGGATCTAAATTAAATCATCTGGATTAGTGAAGATAAGGAAAACCTGCCTTCTAAACCACGCCTTTGCATGTTTTGCATGTAAGTCCTTGTCAAGGCACTTGGCTCTTTGGAGGTGAATGGCAGCACTGGCAGAGGACAGTGACTCTACATCTTCAGTGTTTCCTGCCGGCTGCTGCTCCATTGTGAGCAAGAGTTGATGTCAGCTACAATGCTTGTAGATGTTCCAGGTTTGCTGGCATCCACATTGTTTGGGCCAAGATCTTCTCCATCATATGTGTCTTTACTTCAAAGGAGGCCAGCATCTGAATTACTGTGCCAACTGCTTCCTTACAGCAGTGCAAGTATAGTGCTCTGGGGATAAAAGTCTCAGTCAAGCTGTCAACTGAACCGCTGCCTTCAAAGTAACCTGCAGAAGCTCAGAGGGATATATATACTTTGACCTCAACATCCCTTAACTCGTGAATTGGAGAGGACATGAGTTTCTGAGTACCATCCCATTTTAAGGTGGGCAGTGTTTAAACTCTTTGTTCTGAGGAGAGATCCCTAATACATTGTTTTTTTTTTTCTGGATGCATAAGAGCATATAAAATTTATTCATGACAGTTCACTGGACTTGATTCAAGAGGAATAGTGGGTTAGGTGCTCAGAGCACTATCTGCTTGCAATTGGCTGTCTGAAGAACAGTCGCCCTGGTTCTGCTCTTCATAGCCATGCACAGCAGAAAGAAGCAATACTTGTACCAGTACCGCACAGCACAGGTGTTGCAGGTAGACAGGGTTACACACAGAGGAAGTGTGAGATCTATGTCTTACTGCCTTGTTTGCTGGCCAGGAGAAAGTACATGCATATCAGGGTAAGTATGGGAAACAGCTGCCCACCCAGTGATGGAATGATACCAAATACCCTTTGATTTTCACTGGTACCGTAAACCAATTCAGATACCCATTCCTTCCTTAACTGCAAAGAAGAGAGAAGTCATTTGTTATGGATTTCTGCAAAGACAACAGAGGTGAGGGAATACTGCTGGATAATTAAGAAGAAAGTATTTTGGGGGTAAATAAGCAAGGGTATGATTACTGCTGAGTCCAGTATTTCAAAAAAAAAAAAATCACAGTTCTGTCCTGCATCTCTCCAAATACGCCAACTCTTATTAAAGGAAATTGCCACCTACTCCAGTTTTAGTCCATGCACGTTGCAATTTGTTATCATTTTAGCTGACAAAAATGTCCTTATGCATGCAAAAAGGTGTAAGATGTTTGCTGCAAAGCAAAGTCTTAGTGCAATATTTGAATTACTGAGCTTACCTTTCTGATACAGAACTTGCTCAAGCTCTCATTGTATCGCAGAACAACCACTTTATTGGGCATGGCTGCACAGATACAAAGGCCATTCTCAACCTGTAAGGAAGATTACAAGCACAGTTCAGGATGGTAATAGAGAGTAAATTCTAACGCTGAGCGTGTGAAACAGATCTGAACACCTATTGCCACACAAAGAACTTTGCAGAGATACGCATGTACATTTTTAATAGGATAGTTACTGTGAATTAGTGAAATAATGAAAAGCGTCTTCTCATTCTCAAAAAAGAATAGAAATTTGAACTGCTTTTATGATTTCTTTTATACTTGAAATAAGTTAATAAAAAATTAGAAGATTTTTCACAGAAAAATGTTTCATTAAAAGCGATAAGAAGGTTAGGTCTAAATTTTAACCCCTGAAACTTATCTTAAACATGACTTTGAAATGAATGATGTTCAGTTTGTTAACAAAGTAGTCTGTAGAAGTAATTGTTAATGAAAATTTTTGCTGTGGCTAAATGTTCCATACTAAAACTGGGAATTAATGTAAATATCAAGAGTTATCAAGTGACGCAAACACCTAAGTAAATTTGCTAGTCTGGAAACTGTCCTGGTTTGAGGTAAAACAGAACCAATTTTGTTCAGTAACTTCTTAGCTGGGTCTCTTCTAACTACTGAAATTAACTGCAGACAGTGTTCACTCTCTGAGTGATAAAACCAACTGTTTATAGCTGATGCCCAGGCGTGGTATGCAGAGAGGCTCTTGCTTATACTTATTGCTACAATCCCTAAGGCCAACCAACTTTGTTGTTTGCCCTGTTGGACAGTCGGAAGCGGAAAAGCATAGTGAGGTCCCACCTGCAGGGAGGAGCAGACAGGACAGGTGACCCAAAACTGACGAACAGGGTATTCCATCCCATCTGCCTCATGCTCAGTATAAAAGCTGAGGGATCAAAGGGTCACTCTCTCTTCCTTCAATGGCTGACGTCTGAGGAGGAGTCAGTTTGTCTGCCTGTGATCCTGATCCGGAATCCAGTTCCTGTCCGTCACTGAGTCCAGCGTGGGACTGCCCCAGTGCCAGCCAGTGACGTGACTGTCATCTTGGGAGCTTGATACAGTTTTGTATACTTTTCATTATTTCTTTTTATTTTATTATTAATATTTCATTAAAGTAGTTTAGTTCCTTCTAAACTCATAAGTCTCTTTTTCCTCCTCTGCCTCTCTCTTTGAAGAGGGGTAGAGGGGAGCATCTGTCGGTCCCGTCTGGGGTCCCTCAGGTCCCCAGTAGTGGATTTTGGCCTAAACCATGACACTGTTACATGACATTCAAGAGCAAACAGTGGATGGAATTCACTAATTATAAATCTCAAAATTGAAATCAACTGTGAGGAGGCAGTTATACTATGCTATGCTGCATTTCTTATTATGTAGCAGTTTAGGCTATAACCATCATGTCATCCTGACTGAATTCACTCATATTAGTAGTAGATCCTCCATACTGTCTCCAGCTCAGCCCCTCTTCAGCCCCTAAACTCCTCTTATTTGAAGAAAAAGATATAAAACAAGAATATAGACCTTGGATTTGTTGCCAGTAAAATAAAGATGCTGAGTTCATTAATATTAATCTCAGTGCAGTCTAACAGGTGGTCTGGGAGCACGAGGGAGCTGTATCCCACCTTGCCAGCAGCAAAAAGGTGACATCCTTTGACAGCCTCAAAGACATTTGGTGAGACATCAGGCTGGGCTGGGAGGTGAGACTGGGCTAGAGATTGCTTCACTTTCTTTACATCAACAAGACACAGGGCCCTTTCTTCTCCTGGAAACAAAAATGGTTACATTTCGTCAGGGGAAAACTCTCTATTCTCTACAAAAGTCTGTTGTTACCTAAGCAGCAGCTTGTCATTACAGGCTGTTACTGTGGTAACAGTCACAAGGTACCATGTAGAATTCATTCCATATTATTCCTTTTAAAAGTGAAACAGAAAACTTACAAAAACCCAACCACACAATAGGCAGTAAATCCACTGGGAGAACCACTGTTCCCTCCATGGATTATTAGTGTCACTAAGGTCTAGCAGATCACAATAACAGTGGCCTCATTAGGACACTATTCAAAATTAGCCAGGAATTTTTCTTTCACCCTTCAGAACTTCTTAAAGTACAAGGTGCTTTAGCCTCTCTGTGCCAACAGAACCAGCAATGGATTTCCAAGAAGTGCCCTAACAAATTGGATTATAGGCCAAGCCCAATTCCTCTCAGAAGTCGCAGCAGTAACGTACCCTTCTCCTACTTTTGTGAAATTTTCTTTTTTGAAATGTTTTTTTCTCTACCACCACAAATAAAGCACAGACAGCTTAAATCCTTACAAGGGGAAAAACGCAGAAAAAATAGAACCAGAGAGAGAATTTGTTTTTCATTCTCTACAAATGTCATATAGACACTTGATAATTTGGGCTTTCAGATGAAGATAAGCGCTAATGTTCAGCATGCCTACATCAGTGTAGGAAGGATTATGTCCAGAAAACCACAGATGGAGAGATTAAAGCTGGTGTTCCTTTCATAAGGGAATCTTAAACAAACCATAAAACAAGTCCCAATTTTGTTCCATCGATTAGTGTTCAGTGCAAGACCAGTTAAGAGTAGTTTGCCCTAGGCCACAGTGATCACATCGTGATCCTCCAATGGTTAACTATGTTAAAAAGAAAGGTTATATACTGATTAGGAAGAGAGATGCTCAGTGATCAGCTCAAAACGTTTTAAATTGAACTTAAAATGGCGACTAACCCCTAAACTGAAAACGTTTCGTCTCTGATTTCTCCCTCCCTCAGCTTTGGAAACAGAAATCGCTTTCTCATGAAGGTTTTAACTGAACCTTCATCCACATATTCATTTACAAGAAAACCTCAGACAATACTGTGTTAACCACAGTAGTTGATTCCTGAAAATATACTGGTAAAAAAAAAAGAAAAAAGAAAAAAGCCTGCAATGAATCTCAAGGAAAGCCTGGCCCTTTGGCCCCACAGTACTCTGAGCAGTACAGCGCAATTACCACATATTTAATGCAGGACAAATGGTAACATATAGCCCCCTACCTGCTATCATGAGTAGCTTCTCCAGATCCTTGATGAGGTGAATTTGGAAGACAGCACCCATTCCTGGGATGTGCGTTAAGGAGTTCTTCAGTACGTTCAGGGCATAGAGCCCTTCTTCTGCACCCACCAGTACTACCTACAGCGATAACAGGAAAAAAAATTAAAATAGCACTACATGAGGAGAGCAAGGAATGCTCCAAGAGCAAACCTGGACAACACTGTTTACCAGCACAGAGGAAAAACAAACCAACAAACAAGTCTATAATTACACAGATCGCTGTTAAGATACCGTTTCCATAAACGAAATAACCGATACTCAGAAAGGCCCAACCGAACATTATCATTACCTGGTCACTGAAGGGCATTGTGCAATTTATATCCAAACGGTCTTCACCCTCCAGCTTCAGCAGGGAGTTTCCAAGCAATTTCTGTAAATTACAAAAAGATATTTTTTTTGTTGAGTTAATCTTGCTGGTTTTCTCTATTAGTATTTTAACAATGCAAGGTCATCATTTCAGACAGGCAAAACACTTGGCACAGATTTCTTTTTCTCAGGAAGCTAAAAGTTGCGAGGAAACCTCCTACAAGAGAATTAGTAAACTTTTATCTACCTGAAACAGTCAGGCAAACTGATCAGAATTAATCTAAACTCAGAATCTGTTGTTGTCCCTACCCTTTTCCTTTCCCTTTCCCCCCGTCTTCTGCAATGAAGCAGTGAAATTTTCCTAGGGGAAGGATTAAAAAAAGTCCAAATGTTGGTGGGAGCATGTATTTTTCCTCAAAGACAAAAGGAATGCTAGCATGAGAGAAGAGACGATTCCGTGCCTCTGAAGGCATTATAACATGCAATGCCATAAGAATGAAATCTCCCTTTATCAGAAAATAGTTATCAATGCAACAATGATGAAAAAGGCTATCCAAAACAAAAACAACTCCACTTAACCTCTTATTCTTATCAGGAATAAAATTTAAACTAAAAACCAGACACACCCCACCCCCCTCCAAGAAACTAAAAAACCCTGAGCCCGTAAGAATGGGAGAGGAGGGAGCTTTTTGCTTCTTTCTTTCTTTCTTTCAAGTCTTGCTCATTCCACGTGGTACATTATGAGACTGGATTTAAACCATGTCCTAACTTCTCACTCTTTTCTGTTTGCTGGAATTAAAGAGATGTAATTTTGGGATCCTCTTACTATACTCCCCAAGTCTAAAGAAGGGTATTGTGATACAAAGCATCAGTCTCACAATGAACTGGCTTCCTGGTGTTCATATTGTACACCATAAGGCAGAAGTAATAACTTACCTTCAGTTAAACCTCAGTATGTCAAATACTGAAAAATTATTTTTCAAAACTCTGCTCCCTCCCAGAATATTTTATTATTAAATGAAACTTTTATACTCACAGCATCAGCCTCAGCTTTTTCTCTGGAAACTCTCCCACCTGCCACTATTGATTCCAGTGCTGTGACCCAGCGCTGTTTGTCAGGGAAGCTGGGTGCTAACAGGTAGAGTGTTCTACCAGGCCAGCAAGTGGTGTGTGGATGAGACTCCAATTTTAGGATATATGGCACATCTGAGATGTTATATAGATAGAATAAGACTTCGATTAGTTTTTGGAATAGTGTCAGTGGACTTAAAATCAACACCTTTCAGCCTCATTGGAGAGAAGTTGTACTTATCATGATGTGTTACCATGGCAATTTATACACAGGTTTCTCCTTTACAGGTCCTGCACAAGCTAGCTACTTAAAGCTAATATTAGCTGGATGTATGCAATCCATACATACAATGCTGTCTCTACTACATAAAAATAATTTCTTGCTTTTTATTCCAAAGAGAAATACCATTGTGAAAAAAAGTACAAAACCAGCCACTTGACTAAAGTTTTCCCTGTACTGTTCAAGAAAAATCTGTAAAAATTGGTTATGGAAACCTTTGTTTTTAACAATCTGTATCCTTTAATGTTAAAGTCAAGACATACATAATCTTTTCATCAGTTCTATTCAATACATACAAATCAAAACATCAACATTTTTTCATAATAAGAGACTGTATACACCCCACAGTATTCCTAAGTTAATGACTTTCTGGTTAGAGCACAATGGTGGCATGAATTATGACACTTCACACTTGATAGACAGCATTAAGAGAAGAAATCTAAATAAACCGAGTGCTTTTAAGTATGTTACAAACTCTTAAAATTTACTTCCATTTGGCTTGATGATTATATTATTCACAGTTCAACTACCATGACAGAAGCGACCGCCCATGTTTAACTAAATCTAGATGACTGACCTATTCACCTAATTCAAATAGAGGTAACCTCAAAATTACACAGTTACAGACCGAAAGTTAAAGGGAGAAAACTTTGTTCAGCTAAACGGAATGCCAAGGGATGGCAAGCCAGATGAAATCCATTTGACCTCAGCTACGTAAGATTCTCACCTGTCTTTGCTGTATTGGTAAGTTCGGTAGCTCCTACAGCTCCGTGTACAGTTACATCACCGTCAGGAAGGCAGAGCTCAAATTCCTCCAGAGGCCTCTGTCCAGCTGCAGGGGAATGGGGAGACAGATTAAGAAAGAACAAACAAGTAGCAAGAAAATAATTGTAATAGCAAAATGGAAGTGGATACAGACGGGATGTTTCACAACTGGGTTATTATGACATACCAGCTAATAAAACCGTTAAGGAACTAGAAAAACAACAATGTTGCCTTATTACAGAAGATTTAGCTAAATTAGGTATGGCCACAGCAAGCAGTAACAATCTTTAAGCCTCTCAACTCACCAAACAATATCTGAAGATTTAAAAAAGTGTTCTTGCTAGAAATTCTAAGTTACCTTCTCTTGCTTCTGCATCATAAATGAGCACTTTCGTTCCTTCCAGCACAATATACTTCCTGTCCCAGCCCTGTTGCCCACGTTTATTATTCCTGAAGAAAAAAAGCACAAAGCCATGTTGGATCTTCTGCTTGGATTCTAAACAAAATGAGCATGCAACTCCTAGAAAGACAAATTTCAGTGCTAATAAGTAATTGTAATGGGCATGTACCAATTACCACATTGTAAGAGCCAGGATAATATAAAGAACTATTCCAAATGTTTCAGCACCTGCTATGGCACCGAGATTTATGTTTATACCTTGGCACTTTCATCCATCCTTCAAGACGTAGACTGCTGCTTGGCTCCTTCAGCTGCAGACTGGGAGAATTCATTTTATCCCGGCAGAATGCTTCAGAGAAGTGCGTGGCATATTCTGCTGGCAGTCCACAAGTAGCTGGCAGGCAAGTTGAGCATTTTGGGTGACACATCACCTGGCATTCTGACAAAAGGACAGAGAAACTTCTGTTGAATGACAAAAAAATCATGACACAGCTGCCTCAACTTCTGAGCGCAAACCCCAGCTTTTCCAAGAATCTCCCTCTACCCTAAACCATCAGATGTTTTCTAATGTAGGATGTTGCACCAACTAGTTTCAAAGTCTTCATACTTGGTCCTTTCTTCAGCTTTCACTCAAAATCTGTTCTAGACGGCTGATGCTTTTTCATTCAACCGTCCAGTTACACTTTATTTATGCACACACTCTGCTCTTACCAAGACATTTAGATGCTTGCCGTCCAAAGTGCACAGTATCCAGACACACCGCACATTTTGTTGCTCTCATATTTAGCCCCACATTAAAACGATGTGGGATATTATGATGCATTCGCTCTTTCAGGCGTCGGCTGTACTCTGGAAGTGACAAAATTTATTATCAGGATGAAAACTGTGATAGGGACGAAAATTATAGAAGGTTTTGGCATTTAAGGCCAAGGTAATAAAAAGTGCCTACATATCTCTGTGAAAGCCCTGCTGAGCATAGACACTATTTTCCTTTGCAATCTGCAAATCTTAAGCTACATTACCACCTCAGTAATTACCTTATACAGATGCACAGAATGTGCCACTTGAGAACAGACTGTGGAACTGAAATGGCTAATGTTTGGTGTTGCAAGATTATGTCAATCAAACCATCTAAACTTCAAGCCTGCACTTAGCTCCAATTCTTACAACATGCTAAACTAATCTCTCCATTTTGCTTACAGCTAACAAACCCTTCAACACCTATAATGGTGTAATCAATACACAGCAGGCTGTCTTCATACAGCCTTCATGCCAACCATCAGTGCCAGCGTATCTTCAAGCATACCTAAAGTCCCTGTTAGCAGATCTATACTGAACATAGTTTACCCTTCAAGGCATGGTCTTTTACTGATGAACATGGTTCTCCTCCCTGCCCACCATCTGCCTCCGAGGACATCTTCCCATGCCAATGTTACCCATCTTTGTGCTATAGCACCCTCTGCCTCCCCAGCAGCTATCTGTGATGGCTGGACCACTTTGTGGGTTCTGGCTTTTTCCAACTAAAGGCTGGAGGTTTTAGTTCAGAGACTCTGGGCTCAACACTCACTCTGGAACACTGGTTAACTAAGAATAAATGAGCAGAGCTCTCAAATCCTTCGATTTTTTCCTGATGATTCTCTCCCCTCCATTCTCAAGGATATGGAAGGGTATCCCCTTTTTCTAGTTAACAGGATACCAATGTCATCTCTGACCTGGTATCTTCCTTTTATGCCTAACTGAAGTTTTTCTGCTCAGCAGAACAAATCCGTAGTTTAGACAAGTAAAAAACGTTAACTGCGAAGAAACAGCCATAAATCCTTTTGATCAATGCAGGGAGTAGCACAGAAAAAACATACTCCCTTGAGTATCATCTGATATTCCTAGCATGACAAAAATCTGATTTTGAAATTTTAAAAAAAAGATAGCATTAAAATAGTAGACCAAAAAACAGTAACAGAGAAGTTCACCAAAAACCTACCCTCTGGTGTGGAAGATTCCTTCCTGCGACTGGAGGGTGGAGCTAGTAAACTGATCGGAGTAGGCTGATGCTCTGGTGAGCGGACTATGGCAGACATGATGATCTGCTGCCTGGCTGTGGCTGGAGTAGATGGATGAGGGTGGTCTGATATTTTCCGATGAGCAGCTATAGACGAGATAAAGGCCACTCATTAACATAACCAATACAAAATGCTAGCTGAGAGCAGTGCTTCTATGTAACCATTCAGTGGTTACAACCCACAGAAAAAAAGTGTAGCCTTACTGCATCTTCACAGCAGTAGATAAGAATTAAACGACAAGTTATTGCCCTAGTGGCACATAATTAAAGGCACGTTTTCAGACCAAAAACGTGTCTCTCCTTCCAGTTTCACCTTTTCTGTTAACCCCTACCTTCTTCACGAGCAGATCTGAGTTCAATGCGTGTTTTCTGTAGAGCCTCCTCCAGCTCAGCAGAACGAGCCTTCTCCTTCTCCAGTGCCACTTTCAGCTCATTGTATTGCAGGGGAACCTGTGTGGGTAAAGAAGGGTCCTCTTTCCGCCGACTAAACAGGCCCTAGCAACAGAAACACACAGACAACTCCTAACTCCTAGTAAGAGATGGCTTAAACTAGGCAAAGTGAAACTAGCTAGTGGCAGTCCGGCCAGAGGGCCTAATGGTAATTCTGATTTTTAGTTCATATTGGATGGATGGATTTTTAGTTCATATTGGCACTGGAGAGAAAATGTGGAGATATGGATTAAAGAGGGACGTACATTACCTGTTAGTACTCACACCTTGAGTTTCCGAAAGCATCTAAACAGAGGATCTCAAAATATGTGGTTAAAATTAAATTACTTAATTCAAAATGACAGAACGGCTTTTGACAAAGATGTGACACAAGTCACATCACCTGACTAATCAATCCTATGCTCTAACTACAAGACAACCACTCTAGATACACAGTATGTTCATACACACATACATACTTACCACCAAAAAAAAAAGCATGGTTAAAATTCTGTGTTCCTACAGCTTCACTGAGGTGGAGCTACTGGGTTGTAACCTAAATATTGTAAGGATAACAATACACTGGAAAATCCACAAAACACATTCTGCCTAGTAAAGTGTGCATTCAGCAACTCGGAATGCTCTTAAATGAGGACACATTTGTGTTACACAAAGAAAGATAAAACAGAATACACAGCACATAACTAATCACAAAACCATCACTAAATTCTATGCCTCTCAAACCTTATTCACCCACCTTTTTCTTTTTCGCTGGTTGGTCCATCTTTGCCTGCAGGAAATCAATGAGTTTGGTTTGCTGAGAAATAGTGCCCTCCATTTTCACTTTTTCATGAGAATAGAGAACCTGTGAACCACACACACACAAGAAATTTCATCTTAATAGAATAAACAGATAACTCAATAGCAGAATAGCGCTAAAAAATAGCATAAGGAAAGTGTCACACAGAAATAGTAGATCACATCCAAAAAACTCCACAGGAAGCAGTGTTTTAGGATGGGGAGCACTGAGTCCTGCCCACTGTTTCCTCACCCTCACCTGAATGTTTTCTAGCTGATATTCCAAGTCGCTTCTTTCAGTCTTGAGAAGATCTGCTCGATCTAGAGCCTCTTGCAGACCTTGAGTTAGGCGGAAGATGTGATTCTTTTGCAGATCCATTTGCTGCTGCAGCTTTGCCTGCTGTTAACGGGAAAACAAAGGCCAGTGTTTTGGCTTTTGTTGTTTGCTTGTTTTTAACTAAAAGCTATTAAACGTTATAATTCCTTGTAAAACAAGCATCACTGCAGAACTTAAAAGTAAACAGAATTCTTTAACAGCTAGAAAACTACAATACTCTAAAAGTTTTCCTTCCCTTCAGAACGCATTATGACTGAACAAGCACTTCTATGTAGTCTATTTATATTAACTTGTAGCAACACCATTTCTTTCAACTGCATGTTCAAGTTATTTGGTTTTTTGAGCATTTAAAATCTTGTAATCGTTAATTAGGCTGCACATACATGAAGAATTTCTCTATGCCATTTTCTCAAGCTCTCTATAGAATCACCAGAAGCCATCACAGTACTTTACAATAATAATAATAAAAAAAATCTTTCCTAGAAACCAGTATAAACTCCCTCCTCTATAGTCATATAAGACAAGGAAAATTATGTCCAACTGTTTACATCTTTGTCTCCAACTGAAAACAGAAAAGGGCACATGATAAACTGCTCACAATTCTTCCAGGTTTTATAATTTCTTGATGAGAAAGTCCCTGAGTATGAAAAACATTAACCCTCATATGTTATGAGGCAAGAGCCAGAAATCCTTCACTGTGATGCATACTGGAGTTCTCAACTCTGGGATAACTTGTCAGTACCCCAGGTACACCAAAAGGCTCTAATTGCTTGTAACCACGCTTCCCTTAAAATCCTCCTTTGCAAGGCCTTCCCCCACTACCCGGGTCTGGCTGCCTGCATTCAATGTCTCACTGATATGGTGCAGGTGTGTAACCTTGGAGCAGACTTCTGTGAACCAAACTAAATGAAAAGAGAGCTGTGAGGAGCCTCAGTTGTGGCCTCCACCCATGTACTCTCAGCACATTGGCTCCAGAGCTGTTTTTAAGCTATGGTCCTTCCACTTGGTGCGATCAGAGCTATGTTGTAAGAATGCTGTGCCTGCACACCGACCTTGTCCTGCAGACCTGACCTAGGATGTGCCTCATCACTACAGGCTTCTGTAATGATCCATGGGCCACTGGCTGAACCCGATTACCTTCACCAAACCTGCTCTGCTCTTCTTGTTCAGGTACTGTGGGACTGTGCCCACTGGCTGCAAGGTCCCTGTCTTTGCCTGACTTGCTGTCACTGCTCCCAGCTCACCATCCCTTGAGGAGCAGTTCACTTTTACTGCTCCCTGACATGGCCGCACACTTTGCAAAGGTTTAAGTGAAAACAAACCCCCCAACTTTATTAATCTCCCTAGTTATATAGAAGGATGGATGCATAACATTGCTAATCACACAACTTCCCCCCCTCAAGATGTGGAACCTCCTTCTGAATTTATAACATGAATTTCCAAGGTTACCTCTTCCAGAAGCCTCTGCTTAAGCTCCCTTTCTGTCTCAAGCTTCTGTTGTAAACTGCGTGCATTCATCTCCAACATAGCATGCTTCTTCTCCAGGTCATTGAGCTAGGCAGGTCAGATAGATGGTCAGAATAACATAGAAGACTAATAAAAACAGCGTTCCACAATCTTAAAATCCAACTTCACCAAGCACACACTAAAGAAAAATGACACAATTCTCCTTTACTTACTATAAGGGGGAAAAACCAAACAAACAACATTGTGGTATGCCATTGCTCAAATGCAGATATCAGGTTAATGAAGGACTTCATTATTCAATCCAGGCACTGTAGGCTGCTTTCTGCTTCAGTCTTTTTCAAAACGAAGTCCAAGGTCTTTGGCTTGAAGATAAAATTCTATGACCTCCAGTCTTTTTGATTTGCTCTAACACCTTGAGAAAGCTGCTCAAGACCACATTTCTACAAGTAATATCTCTAGAAAAGTATCTCATCTAATTATGAAAGCCTAGGGTTGAAAGTTACTTACCTTATCAGAAAGGCTCTCAGCTTTGAGTTTTTGTTCCTTTAGTGCTTGCTGGAGGGCTAGAATCTCTGCCTTGTGTTCTTTGACAGCTAGTTCTACCACCTGGCGAGATTCAGTAATACGCTGATCTGCTCTCACTCTGTATTAAAATGGAAAATAATGTTATCTAACTCCTTTCTGGGCTTGACCTCTTCCTAGCATGCAGTGGCATCAATAACTCTTTCAGGAGTTTGCCTCAAATTCAAGATGTTACTTTATAAAGCCAGACTGTTTGCTGCAACACTTTTATATTATATAACCTTGTTCCTGCCCCTGCTAGAACTCCAGCCTGAAAATTTCAAGACCCCACGGGAACAGTTGGGACCAAAGACTATTATTCCATATAATAAAGTAGAAGATAATAAATCAAGACATTTTATAAATTACAATGATAAATACCACTCCCCATGAATCTCTCACTTGGAAAGAAACAAAGGGAACAATATCCCTGGTGAATGACTATTAACTAATAAACCATTTTTAGAACTACCTCACAAGAATTTATATTTAGTTCCAACTCCCATATCCTATTCTAAATATAATTTTTGTACAAGCTTCTATAGAGCATTGTTATAAAAGTTAATAAAAGGAGGAGGAGGGGGGAGAGACCTGCTCTGTTTCTCAGTATCCAGCATCCTCTGTAACTCTCTAACTCGGCATTCAAACTGGGACTTCTCATCCCCTAGAACACTTCTCCATGCTTCCCACTGCCGCTCTTTCTCCAAGAGTTCATCATTCAGGGCCTCCAAGTCCATTACTTGCTCTTCCAGCATTGTACATGTTGTCTTCAAGGCCTCCATAGTCTAAAAATAAATCCTTCTATCAATTCTCACATCCCACATCAAGCGTGCACTTTAAGCTTCAGCCTTACCATTTAAATTGCAGTACATGCAAATTGGCAGCAAACATAAGCTGGTAAATCACAACCCATTTATTTCAAGGCTTCCATACATTCACTTGTGACTGCCGTTAATGTCAGTTCTATCTCATTATGAACATTTTGAAATTTCCAGGGTCACAAAATTAAAACGAATAATTCTAAGTCACAATATCTCCAGAGTGCAACATTTCTAAATAAAATTGCATAAAAATACAACAGGAAATACCTATAGTTTCCATTCACTCAACTGCTCTGGGAAGGAAGGCTTAAATGATAAATGGTTTAAGCCATTGCCCCAGAAGCATAGTCATTCCTTACAGGTTTCCAGAGTTAAAAGAATTTTTTGCCTTTCCAATAATTAGCTAGCTACCACGAAGAGACTGTGATCCAGACTTATAAAGCCTTACTTGTTTCTGACTGGTAAGCTGCATTTCTCTTTCAGTGATCTCCCGACGGAGATGGTCAACTTCACTTCGCAACTGGACAACCTCATCATTGGCCCCTGAGGCCTCATCAAGTTGTTTGGACAGGAAGAAATTCTGATTGTTCAGTTCTGCATTGTCTTCAGTGAGCTGGTTCAGCTGTTCTTCCAAATCCGTAATCACCTAGAAAGAAAAATAAATTAAATTATATGTCAGTGAGTACATTTTTTTGAAAAAGTGTTCTTCTCTCACAGAACCATTTATTGCCAAGCAAAGATACAACGTGCATTTTTTTTCTTTTTCAAATTTAAATAAAAGCAATACTGTAATGGTAGATTTTATGCACAGGAGTGTATTTCAATTAGGAATAGAATTTTGTTTATTACATAAACTAGCTTTTTTTTTTTTAATTTGGTTTGGAATATAAATATGCTGCAATGTAATTTATTATTTGAGAGAGAACTGTCACATCTAAAGCACTGGATTGGGAGTCAGGAGTTCTGGTTGTATTCTCAGATCTGCTGATGACTTAGTGTGCCTTTACCAAAGCACTTTACCTTTTCTTGACTCAATTTTCCCTTAAATGAAATGAGGCTAATACCTCTCAGAGAGGCTTTTGAGGTGTGATATTTAAGAAAACTGAACAAGAGGTACAATACAGCCAGTACAATCTGATGAATCTGCCTAGCAATTGTTTACATTACTATATGTAACACTGCATGTAACCAGGAAAAGCAGAAAAAAATTAAGAAATATATTCTATCAAAGCAACAGCATTATGGATGGCAGCATGGGATATATGAAGGCAGAAAAAAGTGCAGCACCACAACAGACTAACAGAAAATCAGTGAAAAGTAAAAACTCTACAAGGACAATAGCCTTGCCTTTAATGAAGTCGAAGCATCCATTTGTTTAATCAGAGTAGTGTTATATTATCTGCTTTAAACCACATTCCCCTTCAATTAAAGAAAAATATGAACAATGGTGGGCCATTTTCACAGTCCCATTTAGTTTTTATGAATGAAAGACCACGAACACTGGATGGATGCAAACCTGTACTTCCTCCCAACTCAAAAACAATGTCATCACAACAGAAGAGAAAGAAACCTCAGTATAGTCTTGAAAATCAGCTTAATAAAAAGAATTTCAGAAACTGGAAAGTTCTATACAATTCATATTCAAGTCTTACAAAGATGTTCTAGAGGAAATTTTGCCCAGATGTCAAAAAAAGTAAGATACTTCATTAAATGGGAAAAATTAAAATCCCAGAGCACAGTTGGCCACACATTCAAATTTAAATGTTCCGATTTCCTACACAAGCCAAGGACTTAAATATCTAAAGCAGTAGAGCACAGAGCATACATCTCTTGTCAGCTATCTGGAAAGATGACAACCATTTCTTTTTGAAGAATCCGTAACGCATACATTGGCAGCCTTTTACCATGCCTCTCCTAGATCTAAATTAACAGTATTTGATTTTTAAACTGTCAGCAGAAAAAGTCCAACTGACATTACTGCCTGCTGGGTGAAGGAGAGTTCCTGCTACCCATGTGTTTAGCGTCAAATCAAAACAATTCATACTCTAAAACACAACATTTCTAATGAAAATCTGATTGTGTGATTGTTTCTTGAGCACTCTTACACCCCTATTCAAAGTACATTTTATTCTGTATTGTATGCGTCAAGTTTTCAAAGAACACAGCCTGTATCATACAGGTGTGTTAGTGTCTATTTTGCTGTGGGGATAAGAACTTAGAAATGCATTTATACCAACAAAAAGGAACAAAAGGACATTTGTTTTTAGTGCTTTACCTACCATTCTTACAAGTAACACCCGAGATTTCTACTGACTGCCAGGTAAGATTATCTCTTTTTCTGCTACTTGTTCTTTTTTTTATGTTTAACCACACCACATATCTAGGCATTTTTAAGGCATCTTTTATACATCCATGGTTTCATTCCACATATATTTTATATATTAATGCATCTACTTTCTAAAAAAATTATTAAACTAATTTTGAAATACAAGAAAGCAGAGATAGGGGAAACACAAAATTGATCCGGTGACATGCAGGGTTAATGTCAAACTACTTAATTTTTAAAAACTGGCTATATTTCAAGTTGATTTTATCCCTTAAGGATTGGAAGTTAAGCTCCCATTCACCTTTATTACATGTTCTGAGATTTTGACTTCTTTCCCTGAATATAACTAAAATTAAACCAGACCGGTTTAAATTTCACTGTTACATTTTATCTAGTAGAAAATCTCTGGAAAACTTAAGACAAATAACAAAGCAGTTAAGAAAGAAGAGTTCCAGAAGAAGTGACGTGATCTCCTTTCTTGAATATTTTCCTAACAGTATATTCCTTGACAATTCCAAAATGGCTTGGCTTAAATTCCAAATATATTATAACCTATATAATGTCATCTATATAGATTGATAGATTTTATTTTTTTTAAAAGAGAGAAAATTTGTTCTTCTCAGTACAATTTTCCTTTTTTCACGGGGAAAGGGGAAATTTGTTGACAAATCCAGTTTTTCAGTTATCTACAGCTATGTGTAACCCAACAGGGTTACAGAGTTTACAAATACTATAAAGCCTTAATAGTAATGGGTAATATTGACACTGGAAAATGGGACATGGTGTGAGATGCCTGTCCTGGGAACCAAGAAGAAAGAAGACACAGATCAAAAAAAAAGACATTTGATAGGAAATATTGTCTTAGGCACACATACATACATACAACCTATGCCAGAATCCTGTACCTGAAAAGAGTTAATAGCTTTAGGTATTTTTCTTTTCAGTTAAGGAAATCCCCAGGCAAAAAAAAACAAAACAAAACAAAATCAAAAAAAAACACAACCACAAAAACCCACAACAAACCCAAATAAACTAACCAACCAACCCTGTGCTATTCTGGAGTTAAATATATAAGTATATTAAAGGAAAGCCTGAAAGAAAACACTACTATATCCTTTAGAAACTCATCATATAATTACAAAAAACTTCACATTTAAAGTTTATAAAACAATCAAACACTTGAAAGCTTGGAAAAGCAATTCCAGACAATCTAGGCAGCCTTATCTGTGCCACTGTATCATCACTCACAGAGCAACTGAAGTTTTCTCTTCAATCTATGCACATCTTCATCACAACTAATCCACAAAATAGAGATATAATCTAACTACACCACGTTAATCTTGGCAGATTGTTCACTACATGCCACATCTAGGCACACAATTTATCTTTATACTGATACGGAAGACTGTATCTCATTTTTAAATATTACAGAGCAACCCAAGCATAACAGCTCTTCAGCAAAAGTGACCATATTCAGTACAATTCCCTCCCCATCACATAGTTTCATAAAAGCAAAGTGTTTCTCTATTGTGAGATTGTGCAGATTCACAGCTATTATACCTGACCCTACAAACTTCTCCAGGCATGGATCACGAATTAAATACCATAGCAATAAGCAGTTCAGGGCCATGGTGATCAGGTTTGCGCATCAGACACAATGTACAAAATTTAATCCATATGCTCTACCTATCAGAACCACAGGCAAGATGATGAGGGAAAGGAGAAAAGGAAGCCCTTTGAGAATACTACTAGCTGCAGTTTAGAAACTTCTCCATAACCTTATTACTTCATGAAGACATCCCAGTTCTCAAATGCCACCAACAAACATGCAGGAAAATGCTAGGACATAGCAAGGTTCACTGTTTCAGGATGCTATCAGCAGCGTGTTATTTGGAGTTTAATGCAATTTTTCATGCAACCTTAATTCAGAACTTCCAGACTAATGCATAGTTTTACTCTACCCGTTTCCACTCCTCCCCATCCCCACTACTCTTTACTCGAAAGCTAGCTGTCACAAGTAAAGAGGAAAAAAGAAAAAGCTATCTCTCAGCCCCAAATTATTATGAGAAGGAAGCAAGAGCAGGCATCAGACTCACTTCGTCTTAACCTATTCACATTTGGATCTGAGAGACAAAGCTTTTCTAGCTTTCTGACAACCACTGGAATGGAGCAGAATACCAAGCCTCTTAAAGAACACAGCTGCAGACAGGTACCAGTCTTGTCTCTCCACCCGTTTGATTGACACATAACAATGAACTCCTCACTTTCTTCCCCTTTCCACAGTCAGACAACATCTATGACTTGAAACATGTCTTACATGGAGATCTCAATCTCCAAAAACTCATCATGGCTTAGCTCGAGGGACATTGCTCTCGTTAGTAGCTGCAGAGCAGTAGGCCACTGCACAGTCTGCATTCCTCCCCTTCCCACAGCAACCCATTATTAAAACATACAGTCTCCTGTACTCCTCCATCCTAGTTCCCAGAAGACAAGTTCCCTCTGCCAGCCACGAGCCTCATGCTGAAATGATGCCCACCCAGTAGCCAAATTTTTCTCTTTTCCCCACAAATTTAACAAAGCCATATGAAAGTTTTTGCCTGGGTATTAGCCTTGTTACAGTGCGCAAGATCCCTTTACTCTGAAACATTATATAGCATCAAAGTATACAACATTTTTAGACACAATTTTGGAAGTTCTCAAGAACACAGAATATTCTTGTATGTCAACTCATTGAACCAATGTGGAAGCAGGATCTTACACCAAAGACTTTATGCATGACTAAAATTATACATGTGCCTAACAGGCTTGCAGTTTTAATGCCTCAATATCCAATCTCATAGACAAGTGCAGAATCAAGGCTGTTAATGCTTAAGATAGGAACACAAAATGATGACAAAACAGCCTCAAGGAGGGGAGATAAACCTTGTTTTACTGGAGAAGTCTTGAATAAATGGAAATGCAATGTCCATTTAGTATTAAGAAATGCCACTCTCCTTGCTAGAGTAAAAGCAACAGCCTGTACCTGAAAAAATCCTAGAGGATTCAGATGGTGGTTCCCACTCAAATGGATCATATTTTTGATAGAATAATTCTTTAAACGTCAGAAACCAGTCCTTCCCCTCAACAGATTTGCTGGATGAGCTATCATTGTGAGAAGAGTATGATAAAATATTGCTCTTCGTGTGTGCCTCTGTGCATCTGTGTATGCGTACAGCAGGTACTGTAATTTATTGTAATTTTATTGTAATTATGTATCCTATTATTTCTAGCACAATTGAGAGACAGAGAAAGCAAAAACTATAGCATTTTTGTTTTGACTCCCAATAGTGAAAAAGAGATGTCACAAGATGAAAAAATGCAGAGCTATCAGAGCAACTGAATGTAAATTCACAAACAAGGCAGCAATTACACTCAACAATACAGCAACGGTCCCTACACATGCACCCCAAAACACAGCACATTAAAAATGAACAAATAGGAGAACCTCAAAAATGTCTACTTGGTCAGACCTCAGCAAAAGAAAGAACAAGAGTGCAGTGAGGGTACAAGGAGAGCAGACACACATTTGAAGTGTAAGCCTTCTCTACAACCAGAAGCTGTGACCCTTGTGAAGCTAAAGAAACAGAAGAAATAGCAAAGAAATCAGACTAAGTATTTCTATTTATCTTTTGAACACTACAAAAGCACTGAAGTAATTCAATCTTTCAATTCCCCCCCCACTCCCCATGTAATCTTATTTTCACAATTCTTACATTGTTTTGGGCTTCTCAATAAGATTAAGATTAAATAAAAAAAAATTCCATACCGAAGCTTGCCAGCGTAGTTCAAAGAGTTTGTTTGAGCTTAAAAAGGATATCTTTTGAAAACTTGCTAAAAGAATAAACCCACTCATTATCATGCAGCATATTACAATTACTCCCTTAAGTCTTACCTTATTTTTAAGAGTTTAAATTTTAATCAACTTCAAGTAGAATCATGTGGTCACCAAAACCCAAAGCCTGCATCGTAGTGGTCATAATCAGATAAAATTGAGGTTGAAACATCTGGTGAAGGCACCATAATAAACGTTCCCCAATCCCTCAACTGTCAACAGATGATCATCCTATATTTTCTCTCAGTGCTCCTCAACAGACAGGATGGACAGCCAGAACTACTCATAACACAGAACAAGGAAGTTTCTATCCATAGTCAGTTAAATTATACATGCATTCTCCTGGGCTGGAAAGAGAATGTATGATGAGCATGTATTATTCATTTAGGAACTATTTAATTAATTTCTTATTGATGAGGATGTCTGATCCCACTTATGCCAGTGAAGGGCCTTACAATGCACGACACTTCTAGAAATCCTTTTATGAAGAACCTTTGAAGCTCTCGACATTCTTGAAATGTTATGGGTCAGTCTTCACTGCTGGAGATTGCTCACCACACTTACAGAGACAAACTGCTACTAGATAATGAGTTACGACCTCTGAAAGGCAGCCTACCATGCAGTGGAAAGAAGCTACAGATTTTCCACAACTGTTTTTTGTCTGTATGGAGATCACATAAGCATTTTCATAGAAAGCTGTCGTTCTGTATGAATGGGAAAACAGAACAAAAAAAGACAGCTATGGATGTAAGATACATGATAGCACATATGGAGGTAGAGGATCAATCTAAGAAACAAAGATGGGAACAAAAAGTAAAGTTTCTTGTGCAAGATTTCATTTAGATAGATGTTACACACTTTGGTAAGCCCTACTTTCTCACGTCTTCATATCAGTATATTCTATGAACAGAATAGAAGAATCTCCTTCCTTAATGCTAAAGAGTAACTGCAGAAAACAGAATAACTCCCATCCTGAAAAGATATTTTTGAAAGTTTTGAAAGATGAAAAACTAGTACATTAGATAATTTTTCATGCTGTAGGACAAAGTAAGTTTGAGGAAATCATTGCAAGTAGGGAAACAATCAAGATAAAAAACCAGCAATTAAACCCTGCTTACAGGGTGGGGGTAAGGAGAAAAAGCTTAGAAAGATGGGCAATCAGTGCTGAACCAGAGGACGGTGG
The DNA here is from genome assembly GCF_965231255.1 of Vanellus vanellus. Lineage (NCBI taxonomy): Eukaryota > Metazoa > Chordata > Aves > Charadriiformes > Charadriidae > Vanellus > Vanellus vanellus. The sequence goes on from NC_138921.1 coordinate 4,526,470, forward strand.
TCCTTTTGTAATTCATGTCACTGGAAGACAGGTGCTCTCCATCAAGCATCATAAGTCTGAACATAGCATTAATCTGCAAGAATCCCTATTGATAAACCCTCAGACATCTGTCCTGGATTGATGAATCTAAAAACATTTCAAAAGCTCTCAAGCAATAGAAGGTGCAAATTAAGATCCTAGAGTCCTCTCTGCTCTTTGAGCAGATCACTACACGACAATGTATTATTTGGAACCATACCATTTCTTGCCTCTTCAAACAGTGTTGAAGTCCTCCTTAAAACCCAGAGCAGCACGAAGGCTCTTCCACTCGGGCCTAGATCTACAATGCAGCTCAGGATTTGGACAGGTAGATCTTTTCTTCTTGTGAGCAGAAAAGATCTTCACCTACAATCATTTTTTGCAGCTGTTACACCATTCTTATTAGCTGCACTGCAATGAGATATTTTAATTTACTGTCTTCTCCAAAAAGAAGAATAGTGTCAATTTCATGATCAGACTAAATCCTCAAAATTGAGGTTTACCTGAAACCTAAAAGAAATCAAGTCCAATCCATCTAGCTTCTACTAACACCTTGAAGCCAGAAGTCCACATTAGGAACTAGTGTCATCAAGGATTAAATAAGTAAATTGTTTGTTTCCTTATCCTTAATTTCAAAATAATTCAATGATCTGTATTTAATACTCACTGTGCAGCTATTACGAAGGGCTTCAAATTTACGCTGGATTTCATCTCTATGTGCCTAAAGGAGGTAAGAAGTTAATCATCAATTTTTCATACATTAGAATTCGAATCCAACAGCTGTTGCTAAACAAACTGCAGAACAATCTACCAGCAAGCAAAGTTTGGAAGGCAGATGCCGCAGGCTATGAAAGCACTCTGTAGTGGCAAAGAACTGATTAGCAAACATCACATCCTACTTAATCAAAATACACTTATGGTCCCAATTCTGAACTACTTTAGAAAAATGTACAAACCCAAGAACTGAATTATATAGAAGGTTCCATCTGAAATGGTCACCAGAAGACATGTGAATTCCACGTTAAGTTTGTACATTCTTGACATTTAAATTTGAGTTGCTTTCACTTCCGTATCCAGATTAGTATTTCATACAAAATAAACACTGCATACAATTTATGCTTGCAAAGAAAAACTATAACGAAGTATTATGCAAGCTATCCCGAAGAGCTCTGCCAATCTACCTGAATCCTACCATAAAGTGCCATTTAATCCTGAGCCTCTCTAAAAAGCAGTGATGAAACATAATAATCAATTCTTTGGAAGAGAGCATCCAAAGTATGGAAAAGTGCAAATGCTTATTTTCAAGAATGCAGTATTGCATGCACCATTTTACCTCCTAATTTACAAGCACAGCATGACAAAGCAGTTCCTGTTTCAGCCTCATGGCCTCTCTCAAAATTCATCAAACTGATTTAACAAGCGTCTAGTGTCATATGCTATCTGAAAACTTAAAGAATGAAAGGTTAGTGCACTAGCACATCCAGCTGCTTTTCTTCATTCAGAGCATTTTCCGTAGAGCCAAGAGACTTAAACAGGAAAAAAACTGTTCAGCAGAAGTCAAATATGAGAGCTAAAAAGCTATCTTACCACAACAGGCAATGTGAAAAATAAAAGTAGTATATTAAAAAATCCATAACAGAAATACTCCCAAGCCCACCAAACTGGACTGTCTTACAACAGCTGGCCCAAAAGCACTACCATTTTGCCAAATTAACTGAAGCAATAACTGAGTGAACACAGGTCATAAACATTCATCTGTTTCAGTGGTGGTGTAGGGGAAAGATGTCCAGCGCAGCGCCATCCTATTGGCAGTGATATTAGTTGTTATGCAAAAGCTTTCAGCTGGGAGACAACTGCCTCAGTTTTGAGCAAAAGAGAAAACTGATGCCATGTTCTATTCAGTTAATCTTAAACCTCGATGTTGTTGCTGTAATTTCCCAGCATATACCCGCTTTATAACAACTCTGAGTGAATGGTTCTCCCATTCATCTACCCAAAGCATCAAGATAATACAAGCATCTATCTCAGCTGAGCCCACCATCCCTTCTGAAAAATAGCAATGGCAGAAATACTCAGAACAGTCCTTCGATCAAATGCCACTCGAGTAACAGAATGCACATTTTCAACACTTCAAAATAACTGGATTTGAAGGCCATTAAAGACTGCTGCTCAGTGGGGGTTAGCTGGCATCCAAAGTAGCAGGTCATATACTTCTGCACTCTCTCCCCCCACAGCCATAAGAATCTTTTATGAAGGAAATATTTCTTAGAATCAAGCAGTCTGAAAGCATCTTTTTGTACTCAAAAGACAAGAACCAGCAGCATATAATTTAGAATTCCATTTACGGGGGGGCAGGGGGGGTTGAACATTTTTTCCCTTTATATCACTCGCACACCTTACCAGAGACTGCAAGAGACACGTGACAATTTGTAATGAAATAAGCATTGGACTAAAATTAGGGTGCTTAACAACACTATTTTCCTTGGGTGGGTTTTTTTGCCTCGGGGTTTGGGAATTTGGGGTGGGTTTTTTTGCCTCAAATAATTATTGTGAAAGCAGAAAAAAATCATGGGGGGGGGGGGGGAAATCATCAAAACATTTATGATCATCAAGTACTTTCATACTCGTGAGATATTATTTAAATAAATAAATCACAGACTTCAACCCCTAACAATAACAATTTCATACGCAACTTTCCCCTCATCACATGCTCTTATAAAGAATCAATCAGTTTTGGCAGCAATGAAGCACTGCTAGGAAGCATTCATATGGTTAAAGATAATAAGACAGACACAATTTGACATTTTAGCCATTCCTGTCCCTATCAACACAAAGCACAATTCATATCCTGTTCTGAAAATTAAAAATTAAGTAGTATAAATTCATTTTAACCTCATTATGAAACAAGCACCTACATAATTCTAATCTGTATATATAGTTCATAGCATGAATTTTAGGGCTCACCGTGAGAGCTTGAATCTCCTCTTCTGCCTCAGCTGTAGTCTCCTCTAGTTCAGTTTTGGCTTCACGGAGCTGATTCTCCAGGGCTGTCCGTGCAGCCTGCAGCCCGGTAATTTGAGATTCCCGCTCCTGGAGTGTCAGCTGCAATTCTGTCAACTGCCTTTTGAGTTCCAGCTTTTGTTCTTCATGCTCTAGACTAACCTGAAGAAAGAAAAAGTAGCATCCAAATATGTTACTAACAAAGAAAATATAGGCAATGTAATATCATTTCAGACCTCAATTTTAGATGCCATTTCCACATCCATCCCAAAAATCACATCTTGAGAGATTGTTTAAGTCACTGAGAAGTCACGGATGCAGCTTTGTCTACTCACTAAAAACTACTGGTTTGCTTTGAAAAAGCTTGAAAGCAACCTGGCATTTTGAAACAACAACAAGGGCACAATAACAGTTCCAGCTATGACTCCGATATCACATATCAAATGTTGACAAAAAGCATAAAAGTCAAAGTAGCTTGTGACGAACTTTCTTCACTGAAACTGAGACTCTTTAAGAATCTTTACTTGAGAACCTTTAGGCATAAACATCAATACTAATCTTTACATGCATGTAAACATTGCATACATTTTTCAATTTACTTTCGTATTTCATTTTCCCTTCAGGTTCTTTGTAAAGAAACCAACCAGATCATCTGGCTCTGGGTTTACTTGAATGGCTTCTGTTGAAGGTTTTCTTGAGGCATACTCAATGATAAACATGTCATTTCCAGAAATGGATAAGAAATGAAGCAGTAGCAGAACAGATCTCAGTGCTCAAAATCAATTCCAAACCTTAGCACCTCCTCCAGGCTGCCTGCTATCCCAAGTGAATCTATCTCTTGTGGTGTAGATGCGTGACAACCCTGCCAGAAATCTTGAACTGGTCCCAACCAACTTCTGGTCAAACAAGGACATGTGTTGGTCACCCAACCCTCTTAGGTAAAGGTAAGATTTCAGCCTTAGCTGAAAATTAGTGGAGTGAGATTGCAGAAGGTAAAAGCAGATTTGAAGTGGATCCAAACTAGTTGATACAAAACTAGAAATGGAGCACAGCTCACAAAATCTTTATAAACTTGTCTCTTCATATTACTGTTAGGTTTCCTTTCCAGAAAACTTCTGAAAAATGTGTGTGAAGCCAACAGGTCTCTTGTTTTCTTACAGCAATTCTGTTGCGCCCTTTGCTTTCTATTCTGTAGACTCTAAGGCTATGGTTAAGCTGGTCACTGTACATAGCTGAGCTTTTATTCTTTACCCCATAACCACTCTAGCTGGACATTATAAGGATATTGTATAAAAAAACCCTTAAGTATGATTCTGAGAAAGCAAGATGATCTTAAAAGGTCACATTCAGTTAGGTCTAAGAATGACAAATCCTTAATACTTATTTTTATCTCCTAATGAGCTATTTTTAATTATTTTTTTTTTACTCCTAGAGAAAAGAGTATTGCTAGATCAAACTAAGTTAAAATACCATTTTTTATGCCACACAGAACTAAAACAACTTAATCCTAGTTCTCACTATAATACTCAAAGTGGGGTACATTCAATTAAGTTTGTTTGGAGAGATTAAACCCAAGTTTTCACCTCTCGCAGCCTAGTCTCTAACTCCAGCAGGCGGTTCTTGTCAGTGTGATCTTGGTGACTCATCTTTTCCAATTGTTCTTCTAATTTTCGATTCTGGGCCTCTAACTTGCCAGCTTGCGTTTCCAAGTAGAACTTCTGTTGCCTGAGCTCTGAGATCATCTCCTCTTGGGCTTTCCTGGTAGGAGAAATGCATAAGTGACAAACCCAAAATGTCCTTAACACATGTCCTTTCACCAGGGTGAAGTAAGGAAGAATATACTGCAAGCTTCCTGTTAAGGAGAATAGTCAAGGTCATAGCTTAAATTCTACATCCCAACTAAAAAAAGTCAACTATCTATTCCTGTCTGCAAAAGATCCACATACTAGTGTATTCATCAACATATGCCCAAAGCACTACAATTCCACGTTTGCTAGTTGTACAGGAGAATTAATCTTGTACATGGTAATTGACAACAATACTTAAGCTAGAGTTCATTCTTCTCATTTCACCAATTCCTTGTTGCATGTGTTTCTAGACAAGAAAAAGAAATGCTGAGAATAATTGCTTTCACACAACATATTTCCATGAGATAAGAGAAACCTTATGGTTTAGGGTTTGGGGGGTAGTGTGTTGTGGTTTTTTTTTAAGTTGTAATGGACCTAGAACTTGACCTACATTGAGGCGAAGCTTTGTTGTCTCTGATCAAAGTCTTAATCTACAAAGTGAACAAAAATAATTACTTGTGCTCATAAGAATTTTGAGAGCTGGCAACGATTAATTATTACCATAAGAATTTAAAATGGATACCCTCATAAAAAAAAAAAAAAAAGTCTTTCTACGTTATTTACAATTCCTGGAATCATTTTATCGTGCATTGGAAAATTCTGCCTCATGGTGTGCCTTCTACTTAGAAGTCTCACAAAGCTCTACATATATTAATGAATTAATATTTTAAGAAGTTCACTGTGAGATAAGCTGTTATTAATCCTATCCCAGAGAAATTATGTGGGTTGCCCAAAATCAAATAGGAAGACTTAACAAAACTAAAAATAGAACTTAAGTCTTCTGACTCACATTTCTGTGCATTGCACACAAACCCACCCTTTCACCCTTTCTCTTGTTTTAGTTTACCTCTACAGATTATTGCCAGCCAGAACTGTCAAATGGTGTTATTCCACTTCCTACTGTTCCCTGGGCTATCTTCTCAGGAACCTGATAATCATTAGTTTCCTCAGATACTGATGAAATAAAAGCTAGCAGAGTTCCCCTCTCCTCTGAAGGGTTTAATCACTAGTCCTCCTCTTCAAACATGCTCAGATTAGCAGTAGCTTTTGTGGATTCAAAATACAGTCCAACAACAGATTTATACATTTTTTACCACTGCAATTCACAAAATAAGCACAAATTCATTAGATAGTGCAGAATTAACAACATTTTAAGAGAAAATTGCTTTATTATGCATGCGGCTATCTCCCACCAATTCTGCAAAATTATGTCACTTGACAATATATCTCACAATAATCTATTCCAAGTTGTATGTTAAAACATTATATTTTTTCTTGTTTTCTATTTGCTCTCGAGCCAAGCGTCATGCTCTCAGAGGACGTATCTAGCTCAGTTAAGTTGTTACACGCAGTTCAGCACCAATGAATGGGACACTAAACCCTGCATATGCTTCCCAGGTACACACTGAGACAATACTTCTGTTTTATTTCAGACTGAAGGTAAGTTATGGCTTTTGCTGCCTCAACAAACTTCCTGGGTGATTAACTGGAGGTCATCTGGAGTAATTACAACTGAAGCATAAAAGCAATGCAATTAAATTTCTCAGTTGTTTCTGTGAATATTTTTGGCTGCTCAAGCTAAAATAACTTGCCAGATATTTGAAATACAACAAAAATTGGAGCCATTACATATCTGGAGGCACAATCACCACTGAAAAGGAAAAAAAAACCAAAGCAACTCTGCCAAAATTCATCCCTGCTTGATTCTATTCAGTATTAGAGGTGAATCTATCCAAGCGCTTCCCACAGAGACACTACCTAACACTGCATCCAGCATTGACAGACACTGAAAACCTTTCTGCAGACAGCCAAAGTTGATGATTCTCTTAACTCAAGAAGAGCATATACTACTTTAGCCCTACCTTGCAGGACATACCAAAAAATCTGTGCCTTTTCCTATACTTGAAGTAGAATGCCTTTAAGTCACTTATAAAGGAAAAAACATCATTATAAGGACAAAGAATCTCAGCTAAAAACCAAAGCAAAATAAAGTTCAGGCAGACAGAAAGACCTGAAACAGAATATTTCCTATTACACAGAGATTCAAGATAACATTAGATCTTGACTAGTAGTATACCCCAAAACCAATGAACTAATTATTACACCAGTCATTGATGAGAACTAAAGAGAGGCTGAAGCCAAAAAGGCAATAGAGATATATGCAAATGCTATCTGGGTTAGGAAGAAAAAAAAGTTAATTGAAGCAGTATTCTGAAGCTGAAGCTTGGGTATCTCCTACTTCACGTTACTTCTGCCCATTTCAGTAAAAAAATATCTCCCTCTTGCAATCGGCAATTCAAAAACATGCAGAAAACCTCTTGGCTTAAAAATCTGGTTTTCTTACTTGTCTTCTCACCCATCAGGGCAGGATGGAATGTTTGTGAAAGAAAGGTGTTTAACGTTTTCAATTTCAACATCGTGTAACTGTCACAGGAGCCAAGGAAAATATAGAACTATTAGCCATATATACGTTCAAAAAAGGAATATATGTTTCTCCAGATGTATTTTAGACATTAAAATTCTTAGTATTTATTTAACATGTTTGGTACACCTGCACAAAGCACCAGCCTTAGGAAAGGCTCCAAAGTAAACATTGTAATACAAACCAATTTTCCTAGTCGTGTTTGAAGAAACACAAAATAGGCAGTGAACCACAACTATTTGAAGAACAAGCATATTTTTGCATCACTGAAAAACAAGCAGGGAGCACAGCAGACCTGCAAAAAAGAACCACTTTTACATTAATAGAACAGATCTCACTGAGAACTGTTCAGTAGTGACCAGTATGATAGCAGTTGCTATACTTACATGTTCCTCTGGGTAAAAAGACTGCTATTTGCTGCCAGTTTATTGGCCTCAGACAATTCCACTATTCTCTGCTCCAGTGATCTAATCTTCGAATCCATTGCATTGATCATCTGAAACAGAGCAATGTGCCTTTGAGACTGTACAATAGAAGTGATTATAAAAACAACATTTAAAAAAGGACGAACTTTTTCCAGCAACAAAAAGAAGTAAAAGAAAACCTATCAAATGGCTGAAAGAGCATCACAGATGCAATTACTGGAGCTATTTACAACTGCTTTCTACTGCTTTAATATTAGGAGAAAGCAACCATTATATTATCAATGCACAAAATGATGAGTACATAGCAAGCTACGTGGCTACTTTTAAGGAAATATTCTTGAAGATATCTTGAATGAAAAAAAACGTGTCTTTTAAAATTAATATTAACTAGAGGATTTCCTTCAAAACAGCCCAACAGCACTACAAAACCTCAAACAAGACTGCTTGAAATCAGTCTCAGAAAGCTACCCTTAAAATGCTTTGATTTCCAATTCAACTATACATACCGCCTTCTGTTCAGCCAGGACTTTACACTTCTCACGTGCTTCTTCTTCATGTCTTCTGAGCATATTCTCAAGCGCTTCCTTATCTGCAAGATCTTTCTTCATCTGATTTTCCAACACCTAAATGAAGACATTTCTTTTGTCTAAATTATCTCTGTTTCACTGGGCAAAGGGCAAGCAGAAAGAAAATCATCAAGAAAGATAGAATATCTTTTTTAAAGCAATTGATCATATCTCAAGCAAAATTAAGCCCAAGATGCAATTGAATGAAATCCATGGGAGAGCAAACTCCAAAAAAGAGCACTCCCTCAGTGATATCTGCAGACTGAATTTAATGACAGAATTTTGTGAAGATATGGAGATACTGCAGTTTTTTTATTAGTATTTTAAGTCCTATAAACTGTGTTGAAGAAATATTCCAGACTACTGCAATAGAAAGTAGAAAAGCTCTATACCGCAACATGTATAGTAGAGGACGTAAGGAGGCGCACATCCTTTGGCTGCCCTAACAATAGGGCTCAGAAGTAATTTGTAAGTTCCGTGCATGAGAAGGCAATTGAGACCTTATGAATTCTTCAAGTTGGAGACAGCAAATGAAACAGCTAAGTAAAAGACTTGTTTTTGTGGCACAAATACCTGTCATTAGGAACAGGACTAAAGTAACTAATTGTTATATTGTTGAAACATGCATGTTATGAAGGTATGTCCAGAGCTATAAATCAGTTGTTAAACTAAAAGTCATTTCCTTCAAAGACAATTTTTCAAAGGCACAAAGTCTGGACACGACAGGATTTTTTTTTTTTTTTTTACTGTTCCAGTTACAAACTCCCGTGTGCTTGTTCATCCCTTTGGACCTCTTTCACCTGGCTTCCTGATTTCTCCTACTAAACCCTGTATCACATGTGACTGTAACACACTGGCTCTCCTTTAGGTCTTTGCCCAATCCCTACTCTCTTTTTCAGTTTTTGTGTTACCACTTCTCCTTTCCCAACATCTACCTCTGATCGTCCTCCTTTCTATCACTCTTCTCATTACTGATTACCACATGCTCTGGTCTGCCGGGAAACCTTCTTAATTCTCTTTTTTCCCCTTCATATTTCTCCCATAAGAATTCCTTCTCTCCTCTCAAATACTACATCCTCTTACATTTAAGCTGAAATGTAGAATTAAAGTCCTAGGTAAGCGTATTAGATAAAGATTGCCAAAAACAGATTACGCTTGTTAGAAACAAAGATTCTTACAAAATGCATGTACTGGCTGATGTACTGCAGGTTCTTTAGAAAAATCCTTAGCCAGTGCACATACTCCTATTTCCCAATTTGTTTTTCCTAATTTTAGATGGTGTCTATTTCTAACTGTTTGTTAAAGTCTTATGCTACCCTGGAAAAGACAAAAACAAAGTGGGTGGTTTCTGTGGCTTCTTGGCAGATGTTACAGCTCCAAGAAGAGGGAATTTCAGAAACGTTCTAGTATTTGCTGAATTTAAAACTTGCAGGTAGGCTGTGCGAATACGCTTAGAAAATCATCAGTAAGAACTGAAAGCTTTTTCAGGATGTGAGATCCAACAGCATCAAGTAAGAATTAATTCAACAGCAATAGCCAAATTACAATCAACAACTGCATTCCTATAGTTCTGACTTCAAATGTCACCTGTTTTAATGCAGTGCTAAAGACAGATATGGTACAAGGGCATGGACTAGAAGAAAACCTTAATCAGACTTCATTGAGCTCTCTGAACATTTCAGTAGTGGTAAGCAAGAATGCAACTCATAAAACAAAGCAATCAGAGCCTAAAGGCAACTGTTTTTCCCTGAACCCGTTCTACCCACAAAACTTTGTAGGAAGATGATAAGAAGATATTTTTACTTTGAGTTTTTCCTCATAGAATTGTTCCTTCTGTTTCAGCTGCAACTCCAGGTGTTGTGCTGCGATCTGAGCTTCACGATGCTTTTCTTCCAGCTCCTAAAAGCAGCAGAGACTCAAATTCAGACACAAGAAATAGTAGCTGCTGTGCGTATGTGTTACACAGGTATCAAACATTCATTCATTCTTTTTTAAGGCTTCACACTATAAAAATCCCAAGACCAGGGCTGTTGTGGTAAAAAAAACATTATTAAGAGCTGCACATTATCAGCTTTAAGCTCTGCATATTGCTGCTGACTCATCTACTGCCAAAGAGAAAGATTTCTACTTCCATGGTAGGAATCTCCATTTCCCAGTAAGATATTCCCAAAGATGGGCCAAGGATGTTTTGTGAAAACAAGCAGTTATAAACACTTTATAACTGCAGTGGCATTACAAGAAGTTCAGATCTATTTTTAACAAGGTCTCTCACCTGTTTTCTCACAGAAGACCTCAATAATGGGGCACTGCTGTCTATACTTTTCCTTTTACATTCATGGAGTGGGAATAGTATAAATACTTGCTATATTCCTCAGACAAATGTTGAATAACTATTTATAAATTGCTTAGAAAATAAAAAGTGCAGGATGCAATATATAAGGTAGAACATACCAGAATATTTTTAACCTCTTTACTTCAGTTAGAGCCATGCACAGTAAAGACTTAAATAATTTTGTATCTCAGAAGTTACCTAATTCTGCTGTCTGAGTATATTATTCAGGATATACCTATAATCACCTTCCAACAGGACACCTTGCAAGAGCCGAGCTCAGAACTTTATGCTCATTCATTGTCATATTTGCCATTCCAACCATTTCCTTAGAACACGAGGCAGATCCAGGTCTGTCATCCACTACCACTGGACTGACTCTTGCATAGACAAGTTCAGGTTTGGGGATGCATCCATGTCTCCTGTCTGCCTTCATTGCTTCATAGCACAGGAAAATTTCCTGATATTTCTACTTCAGCTTTTTTCATATTCTCTTTTCTGATCTTCCTCATCTTGGAAGGAAACAAAGATTTTTTTGCTCCAGTAATTGCAATAGACCTCTTTTTCCAGAAGTGAGAATCAAAGAGGAGGTTCACCAAAAGTAGGTCATCTACAGTGCCTAGTACCCGACACTTCTGCAAGGAATGGAGATTGCTGCTTTTTGCAATTGAAATATGTCTCCCAGCAACAAGAGGGACAACTCACCTCCCCCAAAAGCCCACATGTTTCAGGTCCTGGCAGAGAATCAGACAACCAGATCAGCAGCGGCTTCAAAGCTACCAGCATCAGACTGCTCATATTGTAGCAGAAGCTTCACCAGTTTCTGCAGTGGCACTTAACAGCCAGCGTGGGCTTAAAAAGGTAATCTCTTACCATTCCCATTCTTCCTTACTATTCTCTGTGTATAACTTTGTTATTAGCATCATAGCAGTGATTTAAACTTTCAAGCCATAATAAGTATCTTCCCTAACTGGTTCCTTGCTTCTTATTCAATTCTCTACAAGCAGATCCACAGGTACTTCTCAAGTACTGGGAGATGAGTGCACATGAAACCAATGCCTTTATTCAACAATTTCCACCTTATTCTATGCAATTCTGTATCATCAGCTCCCTTTCTATACCAGGAAAAGTCAGAAGTATTTGAGGATATCAACTTGAGGGAACAAACAGGGTACAAGTAGAGAAAAAAGAACACTGTTGCCCTGTGCTCCCAGATGAGAGCTGCAAGGGACTAGGAAAGACTCTGTAGGATTTCTTCGATGCCTGTTTGACTTTTTGAGGATACCTTTGTGCATCTAACATTCTATCAGAACTCCATGGAAAATATCTATAAAGAAGAGCTAAACATATCCCATGGTGTAAAACAATTCGTCAGTATTTCTGCACTCCCTTCCAGTTTTTCCTCTCCACAGAGAAGATAATCAAAACCAAGGAACAATCCCCAAATATACACAAGAGCCTCATGAAACAATTCAAAGTTTTACACTATTTCTAAACACAAAGTTGGCTCTGTGCCCAGCAAAACCAATCTCCCACTTATCATGAGCTCATGTTATCAAAACAATTTGCAAGAAACAGCACTACTAAAGAACTGATATTACCATTTCTTGAGAGCGCTCAGGCATTCTGATGCTAAAAGTCTACATATGCAGCTATTACCCAGAACAAGTATGGGTCACCTGTTGACTCCCAATACAGTCATTTCTACATTTCCATTTGGCCTTCCTCAGGTGTGCCTATGCTTAGGATTGCTACCAATAAAACGTAATCTTTTTTCTTTATCATATTGACAACACAGAAAGAGAACTCATGAGAAACATAAAATTAATTTAATTATTCCACTATAAAATTATGCTTCCTGTCCCAGGGAAGTAAAAGTATTAGAAACACCGTCTGCTTGGTTCACTGTAGACTGACGTACCAACTCGCTATAGATTTAATAGGTTTAACAAGGAGAGAAACAAGAAATTGCTAACAGAGAAGGTATGTGGGTGAAAATGGATTCCTGACAAATATTATCTTTGGAGACGAACAGTTTAGATGACTAATTTCTCTCTGCTTCAAAATGTAAGCACTCAAGTAGATCCGACCTCTAAATTCCTTTGCAATTTAGTTTAAAAGCTAGATATCAACATTTTTATTGTTGCAGTATGCTGTACTGAGAATGTTTTACTTCTGAAACCATCATTAGGTAATTAATTTAAATATTACAAGCTGACTTAGAAGTGCTCCCACTGAGACAACTAGAATTTTGAAGTAGTATTAAAACTAAAGGTACATGAGTGAGTTTGTAACTAAAGGTGCAAAGAGAATTTGAGCACTTAAGCCTTCTCCAGTATGACTGGTACGAGAAACAAATCCCTTTATTCAACAATTTCCACCTTATTCAATGCAATTCTATGTCTTCTGTTCCTTTCCGATCCCTTTCTTACAAACTCTTACCCTTTATCTTTCATTTTCACCTCTGCTCACCAGAATTTTTTCTGCCATCTGTTGAATCTGTTGAGATTTAGTTTGAATATCTTCCTTTAGACGGTTTTCTCTTCGTTCCACAGTCTCTAATCTCTTCACCTGATTCTCCAGAGAATGGCGCCGTTCCTGTAGAGCAATAATTAACTGCCATTTAGGCTAACCAACTCTGCATTATCACAAAGCAATGAGTAGTTTCTAGAAAAGGTCAGCTGAAGCAGTCAATATATGGTTGTCTTTTAATTCCTCATCATATCTCAAAATCCCTTGAGCTAACCACATGTCCTTATTGACTCCTCACTGAAAATAAAAAGCCTCTTGTTTTTCACAGAATCACAGAATAGTCAGGGTTGGAAGGGACCTCTGGAGATCATCTAGTCCAACCTCCCTGCCAGAGCAGGGTCACCTACAACAGGTTGCACAGGACAGCGTCCAGGCGGGTTTTGAATGTCTCCAGAGTGGGAGACTCTACAACCTCTCTGGGCAGCCTGTTCCAGTGCTCCACTACCCTCAAAGTGAAGAAGTTCCTCCTCATGTTAAGATGGAACTTCCTATGTTCGAGCTTGTGCCCATTACCCCTCGTCCTATCAATGGGCACCACTGAAAAAAAGACTCCTTTTCTTCAAAGAAATATATGCTTTTTAATTAAAAATGGATTAATGTCTAACATCACTTTCCTATGAATAGTTACTACAGGAATACAAGCTGTTCACAGATGAGGGCTCCTAAACTGAGACACATCCCAATAACTAATTTACTCTAGGTAGACATTCTCCACTCACCTCTGCCTCAAGCAATTTCTTCTTCATGCTTTCATTAGAGTCTTCCCGATTCTGCAGTTTCTCTAACTCCTTCTCAGCTCTTTCCTTTGCTTGACGGATATTCTGAAGAAGTTCAGTTGCCTCTGAGCTAGCTTTCACAGCCTAAAGGTCCAAAGGGGAAAAAAAAAAAGCTATTATAACAAAATACACACACAATAACATGGTATACGAAAAGTTCATAACCTCAAGATGGTCAACTTTCTGAATAAACTTGCTACAGAACTTTGGCCTAGCAGTCTAAAATTATGACGACCTATGAACACCTGCAAGAACATGCAAATTCTAACTTTTGTTACACAATTATTTTCTGTTTCACAAAAAAAAAAGGAAAATCCAGGAGATCTACATGTTTGTCTTGCTGTACTGCAAGTTTCTAATTATCTCTATGTACTGAAAGTAAACTCTACCCCCAAATTCAGCTCAAGTTCTTGGAAAGAGCTCGCAAAATATTCTTACCAAAACACTAGGAGAATAACCTGTTGGCCTACAGATAATGTCTTAGAATTAATGAAAGGAGAAAAGGGGAGATTAAAACATGACTTTTGAAATATTAGAAGTTCTATTTCTACATAGTTTTGGCCTCCTAATCATATTCTAGATCACTAACCCTCGAAAAAGACCAAGTTTGAAAAGTTCTCTCAGTGGATTATTGTGACAACCCCTTACTTTTCTGCTGAAAGATCCCAATAAGAGAAGTTCCCCTACTGTTCTTACAGTCGTCTTAAGACAGACTGACCACAACTGCAAACATTAGGAATTACGTACCTCCTTCAGCACACATTGCAAAGGTATTTTAATTCCGTTGTGAACCCTTATCATTCAACATTTTTACTGTGAATAACTGAACTGGAAAGTGATTTTGCAATTAAAACAGCATACTGGGAGACTAAATTAAATCCAACGTGTATTTTACTAGTGATCTAAAAACATCTGAACCCTGTCTTCAGAAGCAAGGGACCAGTACATTGCATACGGCATACCCAAACTGGCCTTTTAAATTAGAATTTCTCTACACTACTCCAGTTCTGACTCAGCTTCATTTGTAAAAATAAACACTGTTGACATGTCTCAAGAACCGAAAGCATATTGAGAACACCAATGATTTCAGATACCAGTTCCCACCCCCTTTTCTTTATCATCGCCCATGCTATGACTAATTCTATTTTTGAGGGTGAAACAAAGTGCATCCCTCCTCTGCATTAAGGTTTCACTGGAAAATCTCGTGGAAAATTCACTTTCACCACCCAGACATTACCTTTGTCAGTTTTTCCTGCAGCTCCTGGATTTTGGCCTGCTGCTCTGTATTGATCTACAGTTAAAATAAAAAGATGAGGGGAAGAGTGTTGTAAAATCAAAAAGGAAAAAAGGCACTCTATTTATGATATTTATTTTAATTCACTTCCCAAAAGTCTGTCTTTCTGCCTATAAATTCCAACACACTAAAATGCTCCTTGGCAAATCTCCCATTTTACTAACTTCTGGTTGGTTTCATATTTTGGTCATCAAGTAGTAGATCGTTCAGTATGAGAATACTCAGAATTCTTTCTATTGCTCATTTGCTATTTTTTATTCATAAAGAAAACCGTTATGTATCACTAAGCTAACCCCAAACTCAGATTACACATAATGGCCTATCTTTGCCTAGCTTCTGAACACAGTCCATTAAGAACAGGATAATCAGATACAGCTTTATATCAAAGCAGGAAGAACAGTGAATTGCACCAAGAAAAAGATTTAAAAATAAAATAAAATAGGAATGGATGCAAGGCTGTGCATGCCATTGACTAGCCAAAGATATTCTTGGTTTCTATGCATAATATGAAATACCCAGGAAGCAAACTCCAGGACACTGAAGTAGCATACCTTCTCCAATTTGGAATACAACTCTCCTGTTTCATTTTTTCCTTGATCTTTAACCTGTAACTTAAATATAAAATATATAAAAGTCTCAGGAAAGGTTGTAGTACACTGGTCTTCTATCCAGTCATGCAATTTAAACACAAGCAGCTACACAAAGTATAAATTACATTATTTGAGTGTACAATTGAAAAACATTTTGTATTGGTTATACAAACCATGCTAATCCTTAGAGGACATGCGCACAACTTGTGTACGTGTACGTGTGTAAAACACCATTAGAAATTCAAGCAAGCATCAGCAGCCCTCTCCCACGAAGCCTAAACTACCTTTTGCAATTTGTTGTGACATTCAGTAGCTTTACGTTTGAATTCTTCAGCTGCCAGTCGGGACTCTCTCAACTCCGATTCATAAAGATCACTACGCCTGCGAGCTGAAATAAGATCCTCTTCTAATTGATTCATCATCAACCTCATTTCTTCTACTTGAGCTTGATATTCCTGTAGTTGTGGTGGAAGAAAAAGGTATTACATTTTAGAGGCAACAGGGGAAATAACCGGAGCTGCAGGTCCCAGAATATTGATTGCAGGCAAGAGGAGCATTTAAGAACATGTGGAAGAAAAGTAAAGTACAAAATAAAATAATAAGAGCTAAATAAAATAACATAGCCGTGGTATTCTGGCTTAAGTCTTGCCATTTTCAAGTCAATACCTCATAAAAGTCAAAGCATTGACTTTTTGAGTGGCTTCACTGAAGAAACACATACATACATCTACATACAAATTATAAAAATTACTTACACTTCTAATTTCTGAAACAGAAATGTGCCCTTTGAGTTGATGTCTCTACTAAATGCCCAGATGCTCCCTCAAGATATATTTTCTCAGGCTGATAACATGACAATTACCACAGATCTGCACAGCTTGGGTAAAAGGAAAGAAGGAGAAGCAGAGGGGTAGCACACTGTGGCTTCTAGCTGTCAGTTATTTTCTCTTGACAGAGTTAAAACGGATCATATGCCTCTGTACGGGAGGCAACCTAAAATCAAATATTAACTTATAAAAACTGTCTAAAAATCACATTGCCCATAGAAAATATTTGTCTATATAGGCATAAATAATGGCTCCCCATGCAGGACACTAGAAGATAGGGTATTTGGATGGGCAATGTGGGAGAAAAAAAGAACATTTGAATTGACTGTCTCAATGAGACTGGGTACTCAAACTGAGACTAGCTCGTGAGATTGCTTCTTGTATCTTCACTGGAAAAAAAAGAATTTAATTATGTTTATGTAGCATTCACCAAGTCCTGTAAGCATATATTTTATAAAATTTCTCTAAACAAAACAAAAAAAAAACAACCAAAAAAAACCCAAAAAACACAGAACCAAAGTATTTTTTATGAAGTTCAGAAAACATGCACATCAAGAGCTAGGAAAAAAAGACTATGAAGGACTGACGGTGGGGGAGTCTATCTATCTTTCTTTCCATTTTAATATCTTACAATATGCCTGACTACCCCCATATTCAAAAGACTAACTGTCTCATGACAAAATCAGGTTTGTCATCACTCCTTCCAGACAGCCAGCTGTCTTTAGTTAGACAAGCGATTGCATGAACACTGACCCTGATGTCAGCCTGTGATTCTCCAGCAACATGGAGAGCTTTGCCAGTATTTGAAGCAGCTGGGCCTTACACAGATTGCTTTACTACCTGTTACGGGGAGCATGGCAGAATGGCTCTTTGGTTTGTAATCCCCAAATTGGTTCTCCAGTTTGTAAGGCAGACAGAGGACCTACTCTCCAGTTAATCTCTCTATGGATGATCTTATTTTTTTGCTTGGAAAGAATTAGAGCCTTTTTATAATAAGTGAGCATACACTAATTCAAATATTCCGTTCATACAAATATACATTTGTGAACAAAAAAGGCAGAATGGTTTGAAGGAATACACGTTCTGCTCAGAAATCATAATTTGTTAAGACTTCGTAAAATACTGAGCTTTCATATCAGCAAACGCTTGACCACAGAATTACAGGTATGGCTACAGCTGCCACTGTGAAAATGAGTGTTTGGGAAGGGAGGAGAATGGGGAGGGAGAAAAGAAGGAAGAAGAGGAGATAATTAGTAATATTTCATTTTTTTCTTGTTTCTTGATATTTGCAAGACTATCTTTGAATAAATCTCAGTCAGGTCAGAGGAATAGGCTGCATCTCTCAAGGTGACACAAAACAATACCTCTTGCATATGCATTGGTGATAGTTTAAAAACTATCAAGATGTACTTAAGCACATATGAATGGACAGGCAAAGCTCAGGGAATACACCTGAAGCAAATCACATCTGGGCAGCTGCACACAAATGAGCAGGCATTTCAAAATATATAGATTCTGGTTTGTTGCAAGTTCATCCATTCATACGGGTCTTCATCAAGTAATGACCATAACACAGATTTAGTTTTAAAAAAAAACAAACAAACAAACAACAAAAAAAAAAAACAAAAAAAACCAACAAACAAACAAAAAGCAAACAAACATCCCAAACAAAGAAATTCACAAACCCACCACGGTCTTCTATTCAAGTACCTGGGGTTAAGTTGAACCTACAGTCTTGCCCTGAAAATACCAAATGACTAATTATTGGTTTTTGAAGATTCTGATTTGCTGTTAATTTTACTGTCTCTCTCTCAAGCTTCAGGTTTTCAACAACAAAACTCTAAAGGACTCTTCCACCTCACCTCCCAGTTCTGTCTGATTTAAAAAAAATGATCCAAGTCTTTAATGGCTAAGATCCACCTGCTGATATGAGTCAGCAAAAACATCTCTGCGTATTTTGTTGTGATGTTCTTGCACATGGGTTGCAGACAGCTCAGAACGACTCCCCCAGATATGAAATTCTGCAAGATATTACAGATCCATTTGTTGACCTAGGCAGCATTTTTATGTCATTGTGAATCTTCAAAACCCAAATTAAAAGATTCTGGGACAAAATATTTGATCAAAAATTATTTGCATTAGTTTTCCTCTGTTACATGTGTCTGTACTGCCTAAGAATCTATTGATATTTATCATCACCAAAAATGTTCCACATTTCAATATTTAAAGCAACTTTGCTAACGAAAGACCAAAACAGAGCATACTGAGCTTTAGATCCCTTGTATTACATAAAAGAGCAATCCAGAAAAATGCTGTAGAGAAGTCTATGGAGGCCTGCTACATCCAGAGGATTGGGTTTGCATTTCATTACTTTTTACATAAGAGCTGCTCGTGTCTGGAGAATTATTACCAAGGTTTCTGGGCTTCCTTGTCTCAAACACTACAAAATTTATCAGTTAATGTTTGTTAAGTGCTCTGAACATGAAAACCAACAGATAAATGCATAGAATTGTTTGAAAGTCATAGCAAATTTCAATTTCTTTTTCTCAATAAAATATGCTGCTATTAATTCAGAAAACTGAATGGATTCTGTCTTGTAGACCATTTTAAATACTAAAAATGTCCACATTTGTCATCATATTTTCATTTAATTTTGACATTTCTTTTGCTTATGAACAATTGTGTGGCTTATTTAATTTTCAACATTCTTCTGGTGGAAAAAAAGTATGAACATCTATTTGCAAATAGGTTAAATCAGGAAAAGACCAGTTAGGCAACACAGATTCCATTTTGAAAGACTGTTAAGCATTTTAAATGGCCAGCTACAAAAGAAGGAAGGCAAAAAAAAAACCAAACCAAACCAATACAAAATTAAGGTTAGATCAGTTATCTCCCAGGTGAAGATTCATGAATTCGCTGTGGAATTTGTACAGCTTGACCATTTAAAATGGATAGTTCATTTCTAATGCAGCATATTAGTAAAGCATTGCAACATTCTCCTAAGTTGGTTTTATACAAAAAGTACCTTCAGAATTAGGACAAGAAAAACATTTGGAGTTTGTGCTTACTTGCATTATACACAAAAGTGTAATCTTGTTGCTTCCCATTTTGTTTAAGAAACCATGTGAAAAAACAAAGATTGGGAGCTACCACAGCCTACCAATGTAAAACGTAATCCTGGCAACAGAGCTAGAATACGCCAAGAATGCCTATTTGTAGATAGCCACCCTGCTCCCCGAAGAAGCAGGTATACCTGTTCTTTGATCTCTTGCAGTTTTCGGCTTTGCTCTCTGATATCATGAAGTAGCTGTAGTGCCTTATCATCTTCCTGAGACACCTCCATCCGTGCCTGCTCCAGGCTTCGCTTTAAGCTCTGCAGAAAGCAAAACGTTCAATACACAGTCTTTGGTTTTTCAGGTGGCTCTATAATAAAGATCTATACCAATGCCTCCTTGACTGCAGTGAGGCATCAAAAAATTCGAGGCACTGATGATGGAACCCTAAAGAAATTCATGGCTAGTGCTGCGTCTGTCTGGATAGAAGCACCCCAATTTACAAACACTGGTTACTACACTGAAATCTTAGTTCAAATCTCTACTTCCTCACATCGAGTTTAGAGACAAAAACTAAACAGAGATCACAAAAGGCATCCATTATTGACAGCATTTATCTATATTTTATCTAGCACTATTAATTCCGAACCTAGATACAATCCTTCAACTTCGTGTTACTAACAGGCCTACTCATTTTTCTTGTTGCTGTTAAGTGAGTTAAATCCTTTAATCATCCTTAAACTTCTACGAAGAACAGAAGAGCAGCTTCTGTATCTCACCACATACCTTACCTGCAAATTTTGACAGACCAGTGGTTCTCCTATCAACTGATATTATTCTTCAACAGAAAGATACAAACTTCATTTTATTTATTTACCTAGTAGCATCTGGTATAGGAAAAATCACTTCGCCTCATTTTAAGATACGATTCCCAACAAACCAGCCCATCAGAAATACTTTTCAATTCTCTAAAACAGATTATCTGGATTTTTGTTCTTGGTATAAGAGAGGAAACAGAAAATACAGAGAGTATTAACTAGAATGAAAATATCCTCACTGAAATCTTGCCAGGACAACTGGGCAGACATTCCAACTCCCATGAAAAATGCCAAAAGATCTTTGAAGACACAGTTTTAAGACCTCGTTTTTATCTCTTATCTGAAAAATAGCACCTGTCCTAGCATCATCCCTGACGTTATGCTGGGGAACTGGATCAGAACACCACAGATGGAGGCAACACCATGGTTTCCTAATCCTCTTATTTGTCCCTGAAGATTGCCGTCTAGGTACTGAGTAGGGCCCCATCCTTCTCTGGCTAAGAAACCTGCAAGAAGTCAAACTCAAGCATGTTCTAGCACAGCCAGTAAGACAAACATCACAAATAGTTTCAGCAAGACCAGGACAGTAGTTGCTCCTGTATGTTCTAAGCACATGACCATGAAACAAAGTTTGAATCAAGCAAGCCTCTGCAAACAATTCAGGGCTCCATATTCAAGAGATATCCTCTCACATATTATTTTCTCTCCATCAAGTACCCCACTGAAACCATGATGGAAGAGAAAGGCAAAGACCACCAGATTTCAGGCCTTCAGAGCTGAAACGACTGGTGTAAGGGCTCACACTGCATTCTGTGATATAGGTGGCCAGGTCCTGCTCCAGGAGGGATCGCTGGGTCTCAGAGGCTTTCAGTTCCACCTCCTTTTGGCTAAGTACAGCCTCCACCTCTGACACTCTCCGGTGCAACCGCGTCATTTCCTGCTCCATCTGCAATAAATATCAAGAGGTTATAAAGGGGGCTTCAAAAGCTTTGTTAACTGCTACTTTCAGAGCTCTTTCTGTAAGGAATTTGTCTCCAAGAGACTTCTAGCTATATTTCTCCAAATGGTGTTTAAATTCCAATACCATTGTCTCTGCTCCAGGAATGCACAGTTCTTCTTAAGGACAAGTAGTAAGTCTAAGTCACCCCATTCATTCAAGCTGCTTGTTCATATTCAGTCATTCTTCGAACCCCAGTTAGCAAAGAAGACACAATCATTTTTCACCTGACTTGCAGAGTTGGGTCACTTTAACCTTATCCCAAATCCATGCTGGACCAGAAGATGGTTTCCCCCCATCTCCTTGTCAGGAGCAAATGGTCAAATCCAGAACAGAGCAGGGAGAAAAGTAATCGAACTCTCACAAAAGTCTCAAAACAAGCAGTAAGTTTTAAAAGACTCCACCGGGTTCCCTTTATTGGAGCACAGCAACCGTTATAAGATGTTCACCATAACCAGTGACGTGACAACAGTTATGTAAGTAGAAGTTGACGACTTAGGAAGAGAACCTCAGAACAGTACTGCTGTAATTGTGCGTATGATGAAGAGGCACGGCCTGCAGGAAGAAGCAGTCGTCTATCACGCTGATAAAAGGACTGTTTAAAATCCAGAGCCGCTTCTTGTTAAGATAAAAGTATGGCCTAAATTCATCTCCCTTTGTACTGGACAGGAAGCCACCTCACTGAAGGAAAAGCACTTTGCCCACCACGATTCTGGATGATCAGCAGCATCTGACAGATCCCTGGACATACAGTGGTTGCAGATTCCTGGAGCAATGGAGATGGCCAATCGCATAAATAAATACCTTGTGACACTTGTCCTGGGCGTCTTGGAGTTCTTTGCTCTTGAGAAGAAGTTTCTTTTCCATGGAGCTGACCTTGGCTGGAGAATCCACACTTGAAAAAACAGATCTAAAAGAGTAAAGCCAAACAGCACATGAATATAGGTAAAACGTACAGAAATTTGTACTTAGGCAGCCTTGGTAAAGGCATTGGGTACTTATACCAGGATAAAAGAAAGGTGCAGCAATCACAGTCTAACACCCATCATTTCAGATCAAACATACCGTAAAACCTGGTGACAGTACATCATTATTAAGTAATCCATGTGTACTTCTAGTTACAATATTAATATTTGCCATCAGTGACTTTTATGTCAGAGTACAAAACAATAAATCACAGCAGCATTTTTGCATAACTTGTAGGGATTTATAAGCGTAACAAAAACAAAGCATGAATTCAACATAACCACTTGGAAAGATAACAAATTTTCAGAGAATTACTTTTTATTTTGTCCTGTATTTTTAAACGGGTTTTTAAATTATCAAAGTACAAAAGCCATAAAAACTTTAACATGTCATAATCTGTACCACAGGAAGAAGCATTTAATATCCTTAGTTACCTTCTGTGAATCAAAATTGAACTGAAACTTTTCTAACTCAATTCATACGTTCCCTAAGAACTCAATCAATATCAATATGATTAGTCACACTGCAGAACTTCGGAGTTCCACTTCTAAGTAATTTCTTGCGTGAGACACAACTTAACTGTACTATTCAAAACGATTTGACTCCAGAAACCTGGGGAAAATATTTACATATTCTTAAGCTTTCCCTCTAATTGGGACTCAACATTTAAGAAGTTTATAATTTCGCTTAGTCTAAATTCATTCTAGAAAAGGATAGGAAGCCACTCAATGTTTTGGAGCACATTTTTAATGCTTTGCAGACTTAAAGATGTAATTTGCAACCAAAAAATTAAGTACACATATCAAAACATAATTTAAAAAAATCACATTCTCCCTCGCATAAAATGATTCAAACTAGGTATTTAAGCAGTTAATGATGGAACCAGTGTTAACTGATAGATGAAAACGCAAAAGTACAATGAAGGTGCTAATAAAAGATCATACAGTCTGCCCACACATTGCTTTCTGCTTCTCCTGGCCACAGTTTGGTATGCAGCCAGTTATCCCCATGGAGAGAAATGAGCTTTGAGCAGCTCTCTGCATATAGCCATACACCCACACACAGCAGCACAGTCTCTTCTTAACACCAAGGAAAGTTTGATTCCATCACCACCATTTTCTGAGAAAAATCTACTCCTTAATCCAAACAGACATGCAGGATAGTCACAAGAAAAAAGACACAGATTTTTATCAAAATGCTGCAGAAACATATTCATCAAAATAGATCTTCAGTACCACCACCTTACACAGTCATTAGGAAACACTGTTTTGATGTTAGCAAACAAACATAGCAAAATCCACCAATTCTGCCTTGAATTGCCAAATATTAATATTTTTTCAGAAACCAGATGTGGAAAAACTTGGAAGAAAGAATGCTGCATGTCAACAATACAGATATGGTCAGGACTTAATAAAAAACAAGTGTTAAATGTGAATGCTTTTGTAAAGCATTCCTTTAGTCCTGGTCCAATCAATCCAACCCATCAGATTACCATACTTAAAATTCAATTTATAAAGCATGTCTATACTCCTACAGAGAAAAGGCAACCATCTGAGAAAGATGCATATTAAATCCCGTAACAGCTGGGTGTACAAACAAGGCTAAAAATGAATAGTTGAGAAAAGCAGTCTAAAAATACAAATTAAAGCTCACATTAACTAAAAAAGACACTAAGGAATCTGCTTTAAAATGTTAATCAAATATACGTAAATAGCTGCAAATGGGTACTGAGACAAGTCTGAAAATCTTTTTATAATAAAAATTTAGCTTTACAGGTCTGAACTGCACTGGCTAAAGCAATTTTTTTTTTTTTTAATTATAGTTTCAACATTAGACATCACCTTTTTACTTTTATTCTTTTCAAATCTGAGGCATTACCTAAGAAAACTCTAGTCAGTTCTCACAGACCTGGTTTCATTTGCTGCTTCAATTTCACCTCCCCAAAGGGGCTCATTTTATTCATTATTTTTGTTTATGTATTTATTTGGTATTAAAAGAATCAGAGCCTAATATCACAGGCATCATTTTGCATTTCAAAAATTTCTCCTAGCACACCAGCATGGAGCATCCATACGCACTGCAACCCAGAAAGTAACAGGATAGATTCAGGCATTCGGAAGATACAGAGCTCTGCAAAGAGACATTGTTCCGCCAGGAGTGCTGGGATGGGACAGCGCACAGGAGACTCGCACTGACCGAACTTTTGAATTTCATTAGGTGACTGTAGAGGGAGCTGCTCCTCAGGGTTGGTGCCAGTTTTGTAAGGAAAGAGAAGGCTACAAACTAGAACTACAATCTTTCTTCCTCATCCCTGTCCAAAGGGAAGAAGAAATTCCGTAAAAATATACATCCTGGTGACACGATGATTTTCCTGCCATGAAAACAGTACACGTTATCCGCACATGAAGCTAGCCTTGGACACACAGTTTTTAAGAGACATCCTTTCCCAGTAATTCTTTCCTGTTTACAAATTATATTAGGACAACTCCATGAACATCCATACAACCTTCAAAGTATCAGAAAGGGGTCAGACAGAGGAAATCACGAGAAATGGAATACTGGCTAATCTAATAAGCCTTGTCATGGTGATATAAGCTCTCTACACAGCATGACAAGCTGTGTAATGTGGGAAAATACCCACATTGCTGGGGCACTTACATTCTTCCTCAGTCAGCATCATCTCAGAAATTAAACGCATTCAAACCAACATCAAAAGCCATGATGTGAAGCTATCATTCAGGTTGGTATCATCTCAGGATATTTCATTTGGTTAACTGCTGGATCAATTCTCTTAGCACAACAGAGCAGTTTCTGCTGTTTCCTCTGAAGCATGAAAAAAAGATTAACAAAAGGTAACCAGCATACAGCAACAAGAAAATTCCAATAAAAGATTAAAAATACCCCAAAGTCAAGTCTATAGTACCAAGTGCTGATAGCACTAGCTGTGCCAATTTACTTTCAAAAGAAGCACTGCCTGCATGACTAAAAACCAAGTTAACTTGCAGCTGACTATCTAGTGATTTCACAGCTACATCAGCAACAGCCTCAACCAGCAGTTATCAGAAATGGTGCTAGTTGTGTAAAGCTCTCCAGTCTTAACGTGGCTGAGATGAAGAAGAAAAAAGTATTAGTACAGGAGAAGCTATGATTCTATCGAATTCATATCAACCTCTCCTGTGCATCATACCTCATACCTTCCTTTGTCCTTTTATGCCACTCATAAACCCGCAACTCACCTGTGCTGCTTCCTTCTCACAACAATTAACACCATCTGTCCTAATCCTGGCCCCCACACAACATGCCTATAATCTCATCCCCCGTCCCTCATGCTCTATTCTTTTTAGCATTATACTCATCTGTACCTTCCGCCCCCTCGTAAATGCTTGCTCAGGCCTAAAAAAAAACCAACCAAAACCAAACAGTGATACCATCAATCTGTGAATAGAGCTAGCTGAAGCAAAGCGTATTTTTGGCATGCTCATCCTCTGCTTCCTCTTTAATCTATCTTTGGTGAAAGAGTTTACCAGAACCCGACAAACTGTTGGAAGACAGCTGTAGTCCTTCTCTTTGGAAGAATGGCCCATTTTAACACTCGCTATTTTATAATGACAATCACGAATCCATATCAAATTTTAAAATTAAAAAAAAAAAAAAAAATCTTGATAAATACTTCTTGGGAACTTACAGAAAAGATCTGAACCACCTGCCAAAGCCTCACAGACCAAAATTCAAGAATAAGTAGGATTACATTTATTATATTCTGACAGATAATTAAAAAAAACAAACACTAATATCAGCAACTGAGATGAGGTACTAGTCCTGCTGTCAGTCTTACCTGTGAATATATCACTAGGTTCTAGTTTAGCAAGTATTTTGTATTAACCTAAGTTTTGTATCATAAGTACTCAGGCCCCTTTAGCTCCTTACTCCAGTCTAAGAAAGGACAGAGGCAGGCAAAAAATTACACTATAAAAAAATTTTTCAATTACGTATTTTGGTATATTTTATTAGGTTTTTATTTTTATTAGGTATTTTGGTATATTTGGTTTGCCCTGGATTTATAATGTAGCTATCTTGTGCCTTAGGGCTTCTGCTAGTCACCCGCAAAGGACAAGAACAATTTTCTTTCACCACTTGATGCATATTTCTGGCATCTAAGGGGTTTTGTCATTTGTTCTAAGCACTGGAGATCAGCCACAGTTATGGAGAGGAAGCAAGGTGGGGCTGGCTTTTAATGGAATTAAACTCTCAGTTGCCTGTTATCTTGTCACAGTCACACGCTCACAGCCAAACCAGCAGCCAGATTTGCAGTCAGACAGGCATTTCTCCCCCAAAATGAAGAATTCAGAGGCCATGATGGGAGAAGGAGTTAGCTGGTCCTTCTCTGCAGCCTGATCCCAGCTCTTAGAACCATACAGGAGACTTATTTAACAAACACTTTGCTAGTACAGGAACCTATGACATAAGCAATGCCCTTGATTTCTCCTGATTGCTTCCTACAACATATCATTGTCATGTCTTTCGCTCTTTTGCTAGATCTCACATGTGTTATAGCGTCACAAATTCTTCCCAAAACTCATGATACGGGACAACATACAGAACATTTTCATTCAGTGGACCCTTCTAAACCACACACTGACTATATAATTTCTGGCAACAGGTCTCAGTGACTTAGGTAAACCCTTCTAACCCTAAGTGGTTGGGAGAAAGAGGAGAATGGAAAAGAGAACTTCTTTTATCCTTCTTCTGTGCAATTTTTTTGAACTGTTCTTTCTCTGAAGTATTTGAAATTCATAGCTCATCTATGGCTTCTTACTGTCCAGTGAACAAGCGCAAGAGTATAACCCCAAACTTCATAGCTTTGACACCCTCAAATTAAAAGCACTGGAAGTTTCAAGGACCTTATTAATGGCACTCTGCAGTTGCCTGGCCTAACTGTGAGCAGCACTAGAGGCATTAGAGCTATCATGCTGCAGACCCAGGAAAACAGATCTGCATCACTTAGCAACCATAAGGGTTAGACTTTCGGAGGAAGGATTTTAAGAAGAAAAATTCTGGACCAATAAACTTGATTACCTAGGATGCTCCAGAGGAGACATCCCAAGTTTCACAACAGATAAGCCTACCCTCCCCATTTACTGTTCTCTTCCTCATCTAGAATTTGACATTCAAGCTAGTGTGGATGGAAACAGTATTTTATTTCCTAAAGTAAAACATACACCACACAATATTTTAAAAGTAAGAAGTTATCCTTATGACCCAGTGTGCAGTGATATTGAGAATAAACTAGTCACTGCATTATTTAAATACAGACATTTTCAAGTCTCCATACACTCTTTGCCATATTTAAATCACCTTCTTAGAACAAAATGTGAGTATTTACTGCTAAAAATATCAAAGTGCATTTATCGAGTTCTCATTCAAAAAAAGAAACTACTAAGCTCTACTTATATTCAAATTACTTCAGAGAAAATTAAGTACATGATGTCTTTCTGTTCCAGCTCAGGAAAAAACAGGCCACACCAAGCAGAAATTTTACTTCAGTCAAAATTTCTCCAGAGCACATTTATCTCTATATATTTTTGCTGTATTCCTTCTCACCTATTACCAACACTCAATTATAACTACAATACAGATCTTTGGTACCAGCGCCACAAAGAAAGCATATCAATCAATCTGCTATATCAATATTACTTTTCAGCCTTCAACCTCCTGCACAGTTACACCACTATTCCCAACACTTTACCTCACGCACCTCTTCAGTTCTAGTCCTGGGCCCCGATTACATACACATTTTTACCATACATCTATGGTCACTGTTGAGCCTCTTCTGAGTGTTACATGAATGGTCATGTAGCCTTGATAGATGGACTGCAGTTCCCCAGGCAGAAAAGATAACCCGTAAATTATTTCACTTCTAAATCAAGATAGATTTTAACCCCAGGTATCGACAGATATAACATTCCATTTTTCTACTTCTGTTGACAATATTAGATCATTTCACCAAAAGAATACTTTTTTGATTGTTAAGCCCTCTCCCTTCCTTCCTCTTTTGTCATAAAAGCAACTCAGCTGAGGAGGGACAGTCAAAGGTTCCCTTTTTATTACTGGCATAACCATCATATAACCTTGATTCACAGTGTGGGCAAGATCAAAGATGTCAAGAGTATCACCAGATTTGGTTACACACTTACCGCAGAGCAATTATCACAACCAATATGACAAAAAAAAAAATGAAAACAATTAGACAGATTGACAACGAAGTACCTTACAGGAACTAACTAGCAGCAATGAACGATGGTTGACACGAAAACACAGCGCCTTAGTGCATTGAGTCACTAACCCAGCTAAAGCTATTGCATTCCTGAGAGGCCCTCATGATTCTGAGGTAAGGACTTCTCAACTTAACGCACTGCACTAATACTTTTTCAATAACTCTGTCATCAGAAACTAACCACCCACCACACCAAATGGTTTATACCATACTATTTATATGCTGCTTTTTCTCAGACTCCATTCTTTCAGAAAGCGTATTTTCTTTCAATTGAAAAGCATTTTTTCTAGATCTTTACCTCCCTCCACAAACACATACCCTGCATACTTCATCTGAATCTCCAGTCTCTTAACACACAACACAGCAATGTCCAGTCTTCGTATTTAACTTGACCCAACAGCACAGCCAGCTGCCGTGAAGCTCCTTCTCTTGTTCACTGACCCATCACCGCACATTCCCAGATTAGCGGAGCTCCATTTCTGTGGATCACTGATTCAGCCTTACACATCCCCAGCACTTGGTGCCCACTCTCTGACCCAATAAAATAACACCCCCCCCCTTTTCCATCTCTGAACTCCTCAGTATTCTCCTTCATTCAGGGATCTGCAATACCAGAAATGCAATCACCTACTGTTCCCTGGTTAACAAGGAACAACTAATTCAAAGTATTTGAACAACAATTTTAACAATAACTGTTTTAGGAGCAGTCTCTCCATTCCCTTTCCTCCCCCTCATCCCAGAAATAATCACGGAACGGTAGGACATGCACAAGCCACAGCAGCAACAGATAAAGCCAAAATCTGGCAGCTTCCCTAAAGCAGAGTACAGGCCAGTTAAAACAGCTTTTCCCACGCACACACCATGCTCACTGTAACAAACCTTTGCATTTTTCCAATGGTCCTATCCACCTAAGCAATAATTCCTACTTACTCTGATCTGAGGATCCCTAATGCCTTGATGAATGAAAACCCCACAAACGGCAAATCTTCCCCCGAGAAGCCTGCTGGGCTCAACTGGCACGTAGAAGATAAAACCCGCGAATTCTTCTCCGGTTCATCAAAATTTGAGGTGTCATCATCAGACTTGAGAGTAGGAACGAAGGGGGGAGGAGCTGGTGAAAAAAGCAAGAAGAAAAGACAAAATTCAGCTACAGTTCACTCTGCAACAGTCTCACTCATTCAGTGCTTGCAATGGCACTGCAGCTCCTGCTTTTAATCTTGCTAACACAAGCAGACTGAGCTGCTGCTCTCAAATCGTATTACAGCAACAAGAGATTAACCCTTAAGCTACCAACATGGCTACCACTCTGCAGGCAGAATGTCTTCCACACTGACTAAACTGGCTTTTAGGTTGGGGATTTGGGAT
Organism: Vanellus vanellus; assembly: GCF_965231255.1. Lineage (NCBI taxonomy): Eukaryota > Metazoa > Chordata > Aves > Charadriiformes > Charadriidae > Vanellus > Vanellus vanellus. Next base: position 4,556,569 of record NC_138921.1, read on the forward strand.
TGTTGGATTTTGGGGTGGTTTTTTAGGTTAGGGATTTTTTTTTTTAAACACCTACATTGAATCAAAACAAAGCACCAGGCTAAGAAAATTATTACTGTAATATAGCTGAAAGTAATTCAATTCAGATTCATCTAGAAAAAGAAAATGTCTCCAACCTACCCAATTAGTGACACTACATGAGAATGCAGCCTGATCCTTTGCTAGTCAGCTAAGGGACATATCTACCCCTTAATGCTACCAAGAATCTTCCCAGCATGGGCTTCTAATCAACAGCAAACTGGTCTTTCTCCCAGAAGATTCTAATAAACTATAGCTACTAGAAGCTAATTGGTCTTTAGGAAGGGAAGAAATATCAGTAAGATTTTATTTCTCTAAAAGAGCTTGCTAAAGATCTGGAACTCTTGTTGGGACACCACTGCAGTCTGGCTCTGATACAATCAGCACTGAAGATAGATATAAATAGCAGGAATTACAATGTATTTCTCACTATAATTTCTAAATTGGTACCACTTAACTTGTTAAGCAGTTGTTGAATTTCAGCCGATTTTCTCATGTTTGCTTCAGTTTAATTAACCAACAGAACAAAAGACCAAGTTCTTCTCAATGATGTGCAGCACCCGAGCTACCTGCTGGCTTGGCTACGTGTGTGAAAGGAATGAATGCAAAAGCCTGCTGTGCAATTCCTACCTCATTAAATCCCGTTTTCTAAGAGATTTTTTTTATTTATTTATTTCATTACTCAGGTCCTCACTCACTGCAAAACTACTAATCTCTTTTTTGCTCTATAAAGGAGATCGCTCTTCAGTCAGCTACTAGAACACAGCCCATTGTCACAAGCTGATGGAAGTGTAGTGTGCTAAAACCGTTACCATGGATCCAGTATAGATCTCCTGTAGCTGAAGGGCTGATGAGAATTGAAGAACCGGGAACAAACATTCCAACCCCTGCAGTGCAGGCTCCCTGCTCCTCACTCTCTGCATGCTCGGAGTTTAACCCTACCTGCCTGCATCGGTGACAGATGCTGATGCTTATCTGACTGACACAGGCAGAATGAGTCACGGCTGGAGCTTGCTAGCTCCCTCTAGGTTGCCAAAGCCTTTCACAGCCCGCTTTTTAACTCTTAATTCTCTACACAAATGTACGCTTAAACTACCCACCAGACCAGCATTAACAGCCCCTCAAAAAAATTAAAAAAAAAAAAAAAAAATCTGTCTGTATAAACTGCCAAATCACAACTACACACGCAGGCTTTGTGAGCAGCTCCCCGAGGAGCCGTTCTGACGCTGCTCCCCAGCAGCGAAACGAGAAGAAATTCCATGAAGCAGCTCGGATGCTGCTCACGTACAGTAGTTCCAAGTCCATTAGAATGAGATTAATGGGGAAAATGCACAAATTAAAAAGGTTCTGGAGTAAGCAGTTTTACATACTGGCTCCAGAACATTTAAATTTTCTGTCAATATCACGAATTTGTTAATTTCGGCTATTTTATTGGTTATAATATAAATTTAGATCCAATGTAATGCTGACGTTTCTGTACTGTAAACATAATTTTGGCATACAGATTGTTGATTAGGATCTGTATTTTTTTTTAAATTCACTTAATGTCAGGATAATGTCCAGCTACTCTTTCATATGCTCTTAATGATTAAAACCAGAGAAGCAACAGAAAACAATTTGTACCATCTGTAATGCAAATATAAGCCCAAAATTACAGTTAATTCATAGCAGAGGAAGATAAGTTCAGGAATTGATATTTTTTAGTTTAGGACCTCTGCTGAAAGAACTTTGCACGTCCTCTTACAGGAGGGGTTGCTGTGGGGTTTTTAACATTGTCTTTGAAGAGAGATACAGTCTATGAGGTAAAGGATTAAGAAAACAGCAAACTATTCACTTCGTCTGGGGAAGTCTAGAATCTTTCTTAAAGAGGTAGCAAAAGGCAACATAGCCACCTTTTTTTAATGGTATAACAACCCCGTTATATACTCCTCAGAGTCTGACAGGTACTTTCAGCTTAGAAAGAGATCCAATGCCTTATTTCTCACCAGAAATTAGCTAAAATCTTAAGAGTCATCTTCAAGCCCTTGCAATTAAAAAGAAGCTCTTTCCTCTTACCAACAATAAGAATTCCTAGTAAAACCACATGCATAAAAGAAAATAGAATTTAAATATGCCTAAGATCAGCATGCACATAAAAAGATGAAAAGCACTCAATAGGGGAGCAATGGATGCAAAAAGATAAAACTGAATGCGAGACAGAGCAAACCTTTGGGGCTGGTGGGAAACTAGTTTAAAGAGCACAATGTTTTACACTAGTTTACTCTTTAATAAAAGATGTGAACGAAGAAAAGAAATTGTGAACACTAGATTAAAAAGTTATGAAAAAATAATTTGCCCTCTATTTTGCATTCACTATAAATCGATGACAAACAGTCCAAAAACTCTGCAACTTTGCAGTATAACCTTGTTACAGCGTTCGTATCAGGAAATAGTAGCAACTAAAAAGAAAACCTGGAAACAACAGTCATACAACAAAAACACCTCTAGATGTTAAGTAGTTCTGAACTGTCCACAGTGACTGAAATGAGAACTTCAGAAGTTTCAGGACACTGGAGAAAAACTCACTTAGGAGTTAGAGGGAATCTCTTTAAAGAAAAAAAAAAAAGCTAGATCCACTCTGTCTGATTTTGTTAATTATTTGGTAGCTTCTTCACAGTCCTTTACTCCTAAGACCGAGTCCTTTGTCTGAAGTCCAAAATATCTACAGAATAAACGTAGTTGTCTTTGTAAAAACAAGCTAAAACAGATGAGCAATTTTGTTCTCAAATGTGGGTCACATGGTGACATCTATAGTTAAATCATTATTTCTTGCTTAAATTCAAAGGACTGCCACACAACAATAGTATTTTCAGAACAAGATGAAGACTGGTGAATGCAAATACACTGATGTGCTCATCAGTTGCTTCTTTAAAGGGAAGAATCCTTTAGTGGAGGTCAAACTAAGCCCCTGCGAACTAAATGTTAAAACCATGCCATTGCATCTGACAAGGTGAAAAATTTGCACTTTTTTCAGGCTTACCCAAAAGGGAGGCAAAACTATTGCTCAAAAAGACAGTAAACCCAATGCTTCTACTCATACAAACTGGTTGGGTATAAAGACCTCTTTTTCCCTCCGATACGTTACACACGAAAGTACATATTCTGTTTACCATTTAAAGTATCTTGTAGAGAACTGCATGTTTTAAAAAAGCCAATTGCTTGCCTAGATACCTCCCCACTTGTGGAAGGATGTAACCCTCTTCCATCTGTTCCAAAGAATGACTTTCAGAGGAAAAGGGGGTGTTGTAGGTTGCTAAGTTTAAAAAAAAAAAAAAAAAAAACAAAAAACACCAAAACCCAAAACCACCACACACACACACTGCAGTACTTTAACCAGTTTATCGTTAAGATTAGATAAAATGTCTCTTATGGAAAGAAGCTTTTTTTTTTTTTTTTAAAACTCTGCACTAGTGTGCGTATTTATGATTAGTTCAAGGAACATTGCCTTAATCGGGTCTTTTCATCCTTTGAAAATATTTGCATGCAAATTCAGAAAAGAGATACTGCATTTCCCCCGGGACAGTGAAAGACTTAACTGCAATAGGAAATTTAAAGGAAATATAGAAGGTTTATTAAGAATAAAAATGCGTCTTTTCTTGATCTACAAGGTGATCTATATATACTTTCTGAGGAAAAGCATCCACACAGCCTTTTTAAGTAGGTTAGGCATTACTCTTCCTCAGGCTTTGAGAGGCCTATTTGAGTAAACTGCTATGGAAGTAAAACAGAAAACAGCAGGTCCAAACGATGTAATTTAAGGATGTTTTATCTAAGATCACTTTAAAAAAAGTCATTATACTAGTTCTAACCAATCTATACAACATTATCTTTCTGTTCTGTCAAGACAATGATCCAACACATACATTTCTGTTAATAAAAATGATCTTCAGGCTGACATGAAAGTAATCTCTACTTAGAGAAACAAGTCAACACATTTTTCTGAAGGTGAGCATTTAAATGAAACATCACACTGTTTAACTGTCAACATACTGAATGACAACTTTGGGTTCAGAGGGATAAGGAAGAGTTTTGGACTTATGAAGAATGGGATTTGGTTTCCTGCCCGTTTAATAGCAGAAGACAGCCTAAAAAAAAAAAAAAAAAAAAAAAATCAGTCTTCAACTTTTTCTTTTCTTCTGTTTGCACAAGACAATAATTATTTTCTTCTCAAATATATAGTTTCCTCATTCAAGACCAAGTCCAAGAGACTGCAGTTAAAAAACAACTCTTAAAATGAAAGATTCTTTATGCTATACAGACATATCACTTAGATGAAAATAAAAGTCTTCTGACTGTCTCTCAGCTAGCCTTCAGCAGGCAGATTTTTGGTTCCAAAGTGAACAGCTGATGTAATTTATGGATTTCAAATAACAAAGTGATTAACAAAATCCCCACATTATATAGAATGCAACCTTGTTGCAAATAACTCAAGTATGTCATCCTCTATTATCTATCTCTGATTTTAGATACTTATCAAGTACTCAAATAGTTCTGTTAACAACTTTCCAGTTAAAATCCTGATCATTTAGCTGAAACACAGATACAAATGTGTTTATTCTAAGTAAATAAATTCCAAAGTATTTTTAGAAGATTCTGTCAAGTAAATCAATACAATCTTTCAAAACTTTTGTTTTGTTTTCTTTTGTTTGGGCAAGTGTGGTGGTGTCTGTTTTAGGGGGGGGGAGGGGGTTTGGAAGCTTTAGAAGTCATTAAAAAGCAGAAGTCAACAAATACAGAGAGCAAAATCTAGAAATATGTTTACCTGCAAGGCAAGGGTACCAATTTCTTCCCTACCTTTCTCGGTGTGAAATAGAAATAACATCATTGCTTTTACAGACAAGAGGAAAGTCTGACTGTGCTGACACTGAATTTAAGAATCATAGAATCATTTAGGTTGGAAAAGACCTTTAAGATCATTGAGTCCACCATTCCATACCCCCAAAATCTTTGGCCAGATTAACTTGAGGGAGTGAGATTCTTTAGTCTAAATCCTGTGACCTCTTCCAACACTCACTAGTTTCCCAATTTTCTCAGGCTGCCATTGCTCCAGTTAAACACCACTATCAGCAGAGGTCAAGATAAGAAAGAAACCTTTAGCTTTTAGATAGCCTGGGCCAAACGCGACAAAGGTTTTGAATAGAACGACGGCGACACTGCCCTGAATAAACCAGAAAATGGAGAACCACTGCAGAGAGCAAAGCAATAGGTGATACATTGAATCTGCTACGAAAAGCAAGAAGACTGCTGTGTTCTGTGCTAGTTACTGTGGGGTTTTATGAAGTATGAGACATAACAACCAAGTCAGGGGTCAAAACTGCATGAATCTTCACAGTAGGTAGGTCCGGATATTACAAGGAATGATGCAATCCACTGGCCAGCTGCAGACAGAAACGGGATTTTTAAAGTCCTGAATGACTATTTCAACATTATAACCACATCAGGGCTGCCTACCAGCTTGTCCATCTTTATCACTGTTGCCACACAAAATGGCAAAACATTCAACTAACTTGTGCAGTTAACCGGACAGACAATTGCCAAGGAAACATCAGAACATATGCTCATATGCCATTTTTTTTTTCAGATCTGAGATAATATGATACAAACACAACACAAAAATTTCAGAAACAGAAACTGATGGCTTAGGCAGGGTTCTGGAGAAAGTAGGCAGAGCAAGCTGAAGTCTGGCAAATATATGCTAAAATGATGAAAATGACTCAAAGCTCAATGGCTCTAAAAGGGCAGAAACAATGGAACTTAACAGAACAGCAGCTCCACAAGTTCAAAATTAATGAATCAACAGAAATGTGAGTAAACATTCTGTGGAGCTCACAGCTGAATTCCTGAGACAGTCATCAAAAGTAGCAGCACTGGCTTAGCAATTTATCATGGAAAACGGAGCACAATCATTGCTCTTACAGCATATTTGATAAAGAATATAAGGCAGACGTGTTCCTTGCCCAGATAATCTTACAGTCAAAATAATTTAAAATACTGTCCAACACAAGTCAGGCACTCATACATAGATCATTGATGATCTGTGAAATATTTGCTTTTGCCACAGAGCTGGTGCCTCAGTACTTCCAAATACTAAATTCCATAGTATTCTTCCACAGTATTGTAAACAATTTTCCGCACAGGAAACTACCTGTTTCACTGGTTTTATTCCATTCCTAGTGCAATGAACAGATTCTTGACATAAAAATTAATCATATATTAGCCATATTAACTTTGATGAAAAACTCCAATGCCCCTATGAATGCTGACATTTTATCACCTACAAGAGCTAAAAAATCCCAAACAAACTTAAATGAAGCTGTGTCACAAGCAAGAACATACTGATGCGTTTTAATCTGAGGAAAGACATGGAAAGGACCATTTTGATTTTCCAGTCTAGGGCCTGCAGTAATATGGCAATTGCAACAAAAATTCATATGGAATTGTATTAAACATCATCTTACCTTATAATTTCCACCTGCGAGATGTTAACGTATCCTATTCAAAATCAAAATTACTTGTTTTGTTTAAAACACCTGCTCCGGGACACAATTCTGTTTCATTATGAATAATTATTCAGATCAAACACAATTAAATACTCACATTGTACAAAGTGTCACGTTACCCAAAGAAATAGGAATTGTTTATGAATGCAGTATTATTCTACTTACAGTTACGGATATCATTCCAATCAATTTTAGAAAAAAATGGATGGCAGCAGAGTCTCTCATAACCTAGCCTTTCCTTCTGCCCACAAAGCAGGCTCTGGATCAGATCAAGAAATTCACTACTAACTTTCACATCCTCTGGGAACTTCAGAAATCTCTGCATTAGAAAGAAAAGGATTTCTGCTCAGTAGGGAAACAGTCCCAGAACAATAAGATTCAGTTTCGTTATTCTAAGATGTCAGGCACAAAGGATAAATATTTATAGCATACAAATAACAGTATTGTGCATTTTTTTCCAAATAGGCTTTTATATGCATTTACTGCAGTAGAGATAAGACAGGAAAAACCATACCCAATCAGACAAATGATAGACCCAGATCACCATCTTGTGCTGAATGGCCAATGGCATACACACACGGAAGAGTAAAACAAGACACTGCCCCAGAAAATTCTCCCAAACTTCCAAGGATTTTGGCTTAGGATTTTCTGAACGAGGGATGATGTCTTTCTATTTGCCCGATCTCAATAGATTTTTCTTCTATGAATTTTTCTAGTCACTTCTTGAACCCATATAAACACACTTAATAGCTGCAAACTTGTGGCAAAGAGCTCCCCAGCATGAGAATGTGCTATATGAAATATCCTTTCTTGTTTGTAACGTAGTCACTGCTGGTTACTTTCACTTGATGCTCCTAATTCCCATATTAGAATTCTGAGACAATAGGCAACCGCTTTTTTCACTTCCTCCCAGCTAGACGTGATTTTTTTTTTTTTTTTCTTTTTCTTTCGTACTAGCTCCTACCATTCTACGTGCTGCTTTTTGGACTATTACTAAGAACTAAAGCCCACCGCTGGGTAAAGTTGGGATACTTTTCCCTTCCTATACATCGGTTTGAATTTACTTATGCTAAATTTCACATGACATTTTAATCATGCAGACACTCAGTATCCTCAAATATCAAATCTTTCTCCAGTTCTTCTAGCGCTTATCTTTACTACCCAGAAGCACTTAGTAAGATTCAGAAACTTTATCAATCTATAATTCATCCTTTCTATCCCTTTTCTAGATTATTTTGGAAATGCTGCAATTACAGTTGCCTAAGATGAACAGCTAAATCTTTTTTTTATTCATGCATTGCAGATGATTATTTTTAGACACCTGTTACAAAAAATAACTTGATGTGTACAATACACAGATATACAAAAACAATATAAAGCATATATTCTAAATATTTTATGAAAAGTAAGAGACATCCACAAGCTTCTTTTTTCAACTGTAAAAACAGTATTTAGTTAAAGCCTTTTACTCAAGAACAAGGAAGGAATTCTCTCTACCTGGAAGTTCATGATGTTATTGAAAGTTTTTGCTGAAGTCCCTTCAGCAAACGGAGATCTTCCATAAATCATTTCATACGCAATTACTCCTAAGGACCACCAGTCACATTCTGGACCATAAGAAGCTTTGCCATCCCCGTTCAACCCTGTTAGCATTTCTGGTGCCATGTAGTCAGGTGTTCCCACAGGTAGCTTGGCATTTACCTAGAAGCAAAGATATACCAAATGAAAACATAGCACTTTCTGTTCATGGTGATCTTGGTAATAAAACAAATATCTTTTTTTTCTTCCTTTTTCTTTTTGTTTTTTAAATGAGACAGTTTTCAGCCCTTCAAGTGAATTTTAAGTAAGTAATTTTAAGCAAGGCTGTTAAGCAAAAAAGTGCAAGGTTAAGGAAACTGCTGATAAACAAACAAGACAGCAAGCTATTTGGTATAAAAAGAGTCAAATTATCAGAGCTAACTGTTACTAGACAGTACAAACAGCTAAAGTAGAAAAGCAGCATTCTAAAAAGCACAGGATTACCAAACACAAGTTTTAAGCAGTACACATACTCTAGCACTACTGCTTCAACTAGTGTTAACAGGGACATCATAGCTGAAATTTCAGAAACAGTCAAATTTAGACATAAATATTCCCTGCCCTCATTCCATTCTGTGTCATCCATACCTTTTTACGTTATGTTCCTGATCAGCAAAATATTAGTATTTGAATTTCTGGAGTGCTTAAAAAAGGTAATTCAGGAGCCAAAACTGCAATCATTTTTGCACTGAGTGGCATAAAAAATGAAACAAAACAGCAGGCAGACTAAACACAAAAACCTGAAGGTGCTGAAAAGATAATGTAAAGAAAAAAATTAAAAGAAATATGCAATGCAGAGAAGCACTGAAAAGGGAAGAACGGGGAAAACAAAATATTAAGAGTCACAACACTAAGAAAAAGCAACAAAAAAATAAAAATTGTAAAACAAGACAGGAATCTGACAGAGAACTGCATATTCTCGCTTAGATATATTTTAATTTCAAATTATCACTTGAAATGGTATGCAGCTACCTAAATTTACAAGCAACTTATAAAAACACTCAAGCGATTCACAGCTTTGAATATAGTGCTTTCTGGTGAGTAAAGCCCAGAACATTGGAATGTGACTCATTTCAAACAAGTGCTCCCCAGTCTTCAACACTATGCCACCTTAGTTAAAACAAACACAATTTTCAGTCCAATTATGAACAACTGTAAGTCCGTGTCCTTCTTTAAACACAGCACTGAACAGCTGTAAGAATCTCTAGAAATATGATTTTGTATTGCAGTGCAGAGAAAGTAGATTTGCCTTTACCTTACTTGTGTATTAGAATTTCAATAAGCAAATACATATCTACTGAGAGCTGCAAAAGATACTCGAGCTCATGTTTGAAAAGCCATTCATAAATAGAAAAACATCATTGTGAATAGAATTATAGAATCATAGAATAGTTTGGGTTGGAAGGGACCTTAAAGATCATCCAGTCCAAGCCCCCTGCCATGGGCTGGGACACCTCCCATCAGACCAGATTGCTCAAAGCCCCGTCCAACTTGGCCTTGAACACCTCCAGGGATGGAGCTTCCACAACTCTTCTGGGCAACCTCTTCCAGTGCCTCACCACCCTCGAAGTGAAAAATTTCTTCCTAATATCTAATTTAAATGTGCCCTCTTCCAGTTTGAAGCCATTACCCCTCATCCTATCACTACATGCCCTTGGAAAAAGTCCCTCTCCAGCTTTCCTGTAGGCTGCCTTCAGATACTAGAGAAAGCTGCTATAAGGTCTCCCCGGAGCCTTCTCTTCTCCAGGCTGAACAACCCCAACTCTCTCAGCCTGTCTTCATAGGAGAGGTGCTCCAGCACCTATGGAATAGATTCCATACTGGACAAGTAAGGCAGAAGAACAAGGCTTAATCAAGGAACAGATATAGCATTAGTTTTCCCTTTTTGACTGGACTACCCAAACAAGCCACAGACAAAGTTTAAATCCACATTATTACCGTTTTGTTTACTGTCATTTTGGCAGCTGACCCAAAGTCCACCAGTTTAATGTGTCCTGTTCGGTCAATAAGAACATTCTCTGGTTTGATATCTCTGCAAGCAAGAAGAAAGCAATCAGTATGTTTCCATACTGTTCACCACTGTCACATCTAGATAACAGGATATCCCTATTCAGCTACACCCAACCATGTGCTCAGTTGCATAAAACCTTAACAAGTACGAGTCATACTTCCAACTGTTGTTCTGCTTCCAAGCAAATATGAAACTAGTAAAGTTCCCTTTATTTCATGGAAAGTTAATAATTACGGACAGAAGATGGAAAGAGAAGGTAGTTTCACACCTTGACTATATTGTAACTGAGATAAGTGAAGTATTACGTAGCTTGCTTCCCAAATTTCCCCGCAGATTATTGTGTACATCTTTCAAGTCCAGACAGCTATCCTCCGTTAGAAAGCCACAGCCTATGCATAAGTGCAGCCACTACAGCTGCTTGGAACATAAAATACTTCATAACATTTCCAAAGACTCAGAACAGAATAAATTTATTAACCACCAACACAATTTGAAAATGCACACTGAAACAGCCTTCAAGCCTTGATATGATCTTTAGAAAACTCTGATATTTAACTATTCCAACACCCTATACTGCCCTATTCACCAATCATACACAGCAAGTTTTAACAATTACACTTATTTCCCATACTAGTTGGTGCTAAAAGCAACAATCTCTGGAAAAGTTTTTCATTTTTTATAGTGCAACATTGAGGCTTCTTTCTTACTAAGCCTCCAAAAATATATATATAACAATCCTCTTCTGATATTAGTTTGAACTTTACATCAAAGTTAATGCCTTTAGCTACAATTATAGTTGGAGTCTGATTAATTTTCTAATTTTCTCTTCCGATGCACCATGTGAAATACTGTCCTGAAAGAGGACAGAATATTAAAAAAAAAAAAAAAAACCAAGACCAAGAACGCATCATTCCAGAACACTTTTTCCGGAATGATACTGACCAAATATTACGTGTGATGCAAAGCAACGTTTACTTACCGGTGTACATAACCCATTTGGTGGACACTGTGAATGGCTAAAATCAACTCTGCAAGATAAAACTGCACCATACTCTCATCTAGTTGGTCCTCATATCGATTTAAGAGTGACAGTAAGTCCCCTCCAGGCTGATACTCCATAACCTACATAAAAATTTAAAGCAACAGATATAGTTCATATATACAAAAGATATTCCATTCAACTCCTCCATATTACACTGGACACACATCAACCAATGGCATGTAATGCAGGAAAATTTACAGAAGATGAGCTCATTTCAACCACCACATTGTTCTTCAACATAACTATGGCGATAGTGTTTAATAGAGGAGAAAAGAAATAAAGACTAGGCATTACCAAGTAGAGATTTTTCTTGTCTTGAAATGCATATTGTAACTGTGGAATCCATGGACTGGTGCTCTGAGATAATATACTGCGTTCTTCCTCAAAAAATGACACCTACAAAAAACCAAAGTGTTCAGTTATATCACGATGAAAATGAGTTAGAATACATTAGAATCCCCTAGTTTTAGAAAGATTTGAGTCTGTGCCAAAGGCTCACATCACAAAAAAAATACACAGAAAATATTAAATGCTATTTCCTTGTGATGCCCAGCTTTAAAAAAGTAATTTTACTCCTTTGTGTTTTCCATTCCCCTCACACCTTCTGTTGTCTAGCTTGCACTCAACTGAGTAGTCCCTGCAGCAAAGGCCAGTTTCCCTTTCAAACTGGTGAAGAATCTACTAGTCTGGAGTGCAATCTTGGTTGATCTCATCTGGACTGATCCTAATAAAATAAAAATAATCTCAGAAGGATCAAACAAGCAGAAAAGAAGCTAGAGCAACAATGGGGTAGCACCTTACAGCTAATTCAGTAATAAATTCATTGTAAGGTATTAAAATACAGACTTTCTTGAAATCATCCTCTAGCAACTATTCAGATGTGCAGCCAGACAACAAGAAATTAAATTTTATTACAGAGATACTGCAAGTTCATTTAGATCAACATTCCCTACTTTCACTGACATACGCTCAACAAGACTGAGCAAGTATCACATTGAGGGTAGTATCACACTTTGCTTTCTTGTCAACCTATGCCATAGGTTCATTCTCCCCCTCTGCTCTGCCCTGGTGAGGCTACATCTGGAGTACTGTGTCCACTTCTGGGCTCCCCAGTTCAAGAAAGAGAAGGAACTGCTGGTGAGAATCCAGTGGAGGCTATGAAGATGATCAAGGGAATGGAGCATCTCTCTTATGAGGACAGGCTGAGAGACCTGGGGCTGTTTAGCCTGGAGAAGAGAAGGCTGAGAGGGGAACTCATCAATGCTCATCAATATCTAAGGTTGCATGTCGAGAGGACAGGGCCAGACTCCTTTCAGTGGTACCCAGCAACAGGACAAGGGGCAACAGGCACAAACTGAAACACAGCGAATTCCATTTCAACATGAGGAAAAACTTCTATACTTTGAGGGTGGCAGAGCACTGGAACAGGCTGCTCAGAGAGGGTGTGGAGTCTCCCTCTCTGGAGATATTCAAAACCTGTCTGGATGCGTTCCTGTGCAACCTGCTCTAGGTGAACCTGCTTTGGCAAGGGAGTTGGACTAGATGATCTTTGAAGGTCCCTTTCAACCCCTACCATTCTGTGAAGAGTAATTTTAGTTTACCTTCATTTCTGATAACCACAAACAATGCTAAGGGATCTCAGGAGTAACCTAACTGCACCATATATTGGGAACAACTGATGCAGGTATTGCTGTATAAATTCACAAGCTCTTTCATGGACTATCTCTGTCCTACTTGTCATCTCATATCAGTGAAAGATTAACTTCTGTTTCTCACCAAACTATGATAGCAACCTCCATTATCCCTTTTTTAAGTTTTCAAGTAACACATTTCTCAAGCTAGTGAGAGGATCTCCATAAAAATCCAATCACCACAGTTTGCCTTCACACCCACTCTTGACATTCTACGTCGCTCTTTAAAATAAAAAAAGCCCTTAATGAATAGATTGCCTGAAAATTCAAGCCATCATCAAGCTGATCAATACTGATCCACTATTTTCTTCATCTGTTTTTTCTTGTCTTACAATTAGATTCAAGCTCTTCAAGACAAAGGCCGTTTTTTGTTTTGGATGGCACCTCACCCAATAGATTCATAGTCTATGACAATGGCTTTTAAACACAGCAAAACTACACACAAATATGTAACTTCACTGAAATGTAGGATGATCCTTCTCAAGATACACTTTTAACCTAATTTTAACAGCAGTGACAAAACGGAACCATTCAACAAATTGTAATTTATCATTCTACTCTCATAACAAAAGAATATACATACGTGCTCCTGCACCAACAAGGACTCCTTGCTCATCACCTTCATAGCATATACATCACCGGTAACTTTCTCTCTTACTACTTTTACATCTGCAAAGTGACCACAGCCAACCACACTCTTTACTTCAAAATCCTTCACACTGGGTTGCAGTTCCCTTAATTCAGCTATAGTCTCTGCATCTATAAAAATAAAATACTTATTTTTACATTAGCCAACCAGCATTTCATAACAAATACACCATCAAAAATAAGGAATAAAACAAAAAAAAAAACCCTACACATTTAGTTCCAGACTCTCAAGAAATGTTAAATCATTCCAGAATATGCTTCTTAAAAAAAAAAAACACACACAAAAAAAACACAGTATGCATAAGTACTAGAAAAAGACTGTTATAATGCATAGTTAAGACTGAAATACGGTACATACAAAAGAATCAGGAAATGTTAAGACAGTTCCCATAGCAACCTTAATTCTGTCCCATTCATAACATCATAGGCTGATAGCCTCTTTTGTTTCTAATTTCTTTCCAGCCATCCCTTACCAATACAAAGTGTATTCTCTAAATATGAGGCGAGTCAAGTGGCAGGGTTTTCTCCTCTGCCTGTGGGAGGCACTAGTCTATTGTCTAACAAATAACCATAGACTTATTTCAGGCATTCAGTTCAAGTTTTCCATTGACTAGTTTCAACCAGCATGCACTGTGATAATCAATTGCTCACTGTAGACTGTTCTAAAAATTCTTCAGACTAGCATAAAATTACTCTCTGCTAATAATATCTAGAAACTGTTGGATGGAACTATTACAGAGGGCATAATATGTTACTGTTAACCAAATAGCTTTCTAGTATATCTTAATAGAAAGAGCGATGAACCTTTTTTTTTCCCCTTTTGCCAAAAAGAATCCAAGCACATTATCAGGAAATATTTACTCCATCAGAAATTCTATTTCTGAAGCACAGAACTACTATTTACAAGATACACTGGCAAAATTCAGGTAACACATGGAATCTAAAAGACTACTTCAAGCTGAAAGAGCCAAAGATTACCAAGTTCCTTTCTAGAATTTTTTTTCCTCATACTTCTAGTCCTGCTCTCAACTTCTGACATCCTTCTATTGTGCATACTTGGAGCTTTGCTGTATGCAGTACTCAGCCACTTTTAAAGAAAGTGCCTCCTCAACTATGAATACAGTACAGACTAAGAAGCATGCACATTCGAGTCACAGCACTTCAAAAGCCACTTGCATTTGACCTTTTTGGACCTGAACAAAGCCTTATTTGAGATTGCCAAGATCCCCTTTGCAATGTTGAGTCTCTCCATAAAAAGTCATATTCTCAAAGTCCTGGGTTACAATTATTAATGAATCAAAGCAACTAAAGCATTATTTAAACATTCAGATTCTTAAGAACTGTATTTTAAAATGACACCTGTAAATTAGTCTAAACAAACTTACACTTCCTGACAAAGTTGCCAACATGTTTAATTTTCATTAAAGCAGGGTTTCTGCATTCTTCAAAAAGAACGAATAAAGAATCAAGGATGCCTTCCCGGGAGAGAGGAGACATCTGCTGTTGAGTCGCAAAGAGTGGCTTCCCCTGGAAAAAAAAAGAAGCAACAGCAGATGGAGTCTCAGACAACAATGAAAAGCCTCAAATCAATAACATATGTATAGAGCAGATTATATATTATCCATTTAAAAATGACTACTTCAGAAATTAGACAAATGATACAGAAGCGTGAGGTAAATATATTGTACTCACTAATGTCTATCTGTAAGAGCTGTTACAAGTATTTTACTTCTAGACAAAGCAATCATTTAAAGATTGTTAAAGTTCAAATCACAGTTTTCTTGAAACTATCTACATCCTACTGATGATTCTGATCTGACTGGCTTTCTTCTTGACATTGTACCATGTAGGTTTTTTTCATGGTACAAATAGTTTAAGCAATCAACATGAATATTAGCTCTAGAAGGAGAAGCTGCCGAACCTCAGATGATCAAATAGCAGCTACTTAAGTAAATCCATCTCATGAGAAACCCTCAGCTACATCACCCATGAAAAAACTGCCGATTACAGAACATAGAATGCAATATTCCATCCTTATGTGTGAAAATCCACTCAGACTAAAACATTAACATGTAAACATAAGACCAGCTACTACGCACTGAACTTTGCGCAAACTAGACTACACACTTTGAACTTCAACAAGTTATCCTCCTCTTTTACCCCTTCCTCCCAAGGCCCACACAGGCACACTTTGAGCATCCACATGAACAAACAAAACTGTATATTGATACACCGGGCAGGGACACTGACAAAACCAAGATCGGCTAATCCCAGGCCAGATGCTCTTTACCTGAAAGAGCAGATTTAGCCGAGAAATTCGGCTGGTGATGGGCTCCATCGGTCCTGCCTCTACCGGATTTCGGGCACCGCATTTAAACTTCAACATCTTTAGAGATTATCTTGTATAAAAAAAAGACCACCTGAAAAAGAAAACCGGGGCTTTCAAGAAAAACATTGGAATAATGACTTTAAATTAAAAGAAGGGCATGAGACAAAGTATAATTTGAGCAACGTTTATATTTCCATGGAGACAAAATTTATTAAGCAGTTTGAACGCATCCGGAGTGTCACAGCAGTTCGTGTATTTCCTGGGAAAGGCAGGGAGTAGGAAAGGCTGCTGACAGAAAACGAACCCGGACAGTGCTGAGCCTCCCCCCCAGCCGGCGGCGTTCGCGGAGCCGCTGCCCGCGACACAGAAGCCGCCGCTTCGCTCCGGACTGCCGCGGCCTCCCCACACCACCCCCGCGCCGCTCCCCACCTGCCGCGCTCGCTTTACCGCCATCCAGGTTTGAACCCAGCGAAGGGCGTGTCCCACCCACCATCACTTCCGATGACGCTGACACCCTTCCTCCTCCTCCTCAGCCAATCCCGAGGCCGGTTTGGCGGAAGCCCTGTCGTCACGTCCCCTAGAAGGAAGGCTGAGGGCTAGCAAACCTCCCCCCACTCCCCCTGGGAACGTGAGGGGGCGGGCGCGAGCGCGCGTGCGGGCGGTTAACGGTTTTAACCGTCAAGTTGGCGGTCTGTCCACTGTGTCTGCCGCTGAGGAGGCTCGGGGCTTCCCCCACCGCTCTGGGCTTAGCAACCGCTCACTCCCTCAGGACCGAACAGTCCCTCACGGGCTCCCGGTCCCACCGGGCCCTGAGGGAGCTAGAAGCGTGAACTAGTGCGGGGCTGCGCTCTCTGGGGTTTGTTCCCTCCACCGCTTATTTTACCTCTTTTTTTTTTTTTTTCTTTGCCAGATCGTGAAAGGCAAAAAAAAGAAAAAAAAAATTTAAAAAAATGACTCATTCTTAATAGTTCTGACTGGAACTGGTTCAGCTGTAAGACTAGACGTCATAATTGGCAGCAGCTAACTGCCAGGTAGGGCAGCCAGAGGGGAAATCGTTTTCAGAAGCTTTAAATTTTGCTCTGTAAAATGCTTATTTCACCTTTATTTCCCAATATATATTTTTTTAATAGCTGTGGCCATTTTATTCATGTATAGGGTGATTAGCTTTCAAGTGAAGCATTGGTGAAAATGTTCCAGCTTGGCATCCAAAGTGCCTACGTGCCATCCATCAAAATGCTAAGTGGAGTGCAGCATGACCTTGTTTAACAATGGATCGGTACGGTGATGTCAGAGGAGAACATCAGCACGAAGCATTGATGCTATCTGCAAACATCACAGTTATGCAAAACAGAGGATGCTATTTCAAAGGACAGTTCCTTATTACACAGTGTCTTGGCAAACTTTGAGCTAGTAACAGAAATCCAGGTGATGGGGTTCCATGAAAAAATATAATCATGTTGCTGTGTAGTAAGATGTTTTGCTATCCTGCAATCATTTTAATTATGCTAATACAGGCTTGGCATCTGGCTGATAACGTAATGCACTGATGGATTTATTATATTGTGACTTTATACAAATGATTTTACAGATTTGTAGTTCCTTACACCTCTTCCAGTCTGCCACTGGAACACTGACTTATTTTTGGTGTATTTCTTGTCTCAGACTTGCATATCTGGGTTCATTTCAAGTTATTAAACCTGAAATAGCTTTTAAAATCTAATTTATTGTCCACCACCTGCACTGCCAATTTGCTTTTTGGATTCCGCTCAGGACATTGTCATTGTCTCTGTCTCATCTGCATTGCACAGGAGAGATCAGCTCTTAAAAAGAAGTGCAATAAAGAGCTTCCTTTTCATAAACTGGTCAATTTTCATGCTAGTGCATTTCAGTAAAACACCATATCCTGCCTTGATATTTGGAACCCTCTCATGTCTAAGGGTGCTCTGTCCTAGATTTTCGACAAGTTTCATTGTCTGCCATCCAAACTAAGAGAACTTTAGGCTCCTCTGCCTTTCCCTTTCTCCAGCCTACCTTCTCCTGCACAAATGCCGTTAGCCCCCTTCTATTTCAACTGCCAAATTTACTGTTAAATATCCACACTGTTTCTAACACCACTTGGGAAATTACCATATTACATTAGTTTAGATTACATTACAACTAATTACATTAGTTTAGATTTAGCAAATGGGGGAAGCAGAAGAGCTGGGTTCTCTTTCTAACAGCTCAATTCCATATTGTGTTCAAATAACAAGGTGTGGCTGATTCCATCGTCTCTGCAGGATGGTGTGGAAGAGCTGATCCACAAACTGGATGGGGAAATGGGTCATTAAAGGTTTCATCTCACCCACATTAAGATACCCTTTCCCTTCTACAACATGAATGCTAGCCATGGGTCTCACACAATATCCCAAACCTGTCCAGCCAGGAGAGCTGCTCGGCTGGAGAGTCTGCCTCAGTTGGATAACCAGCCTCTCAGCTGCCCAGCAGCTTCAACAATGGTCTGAGTTTAGTTGCTGCGATTTTCATTTTTACAACTTAATTTTCCCAAATAGAGATTTCTTTGTTGGCATACTGTTGAGTGCTTGCAAGCAAGGAGGCTGGCTGTTAAAAGCATTGTTTGGGACAGATACAGTTTTCCTCATAATTTAGGTGAAGGCTCAATTAGTTCCCTTTAAGAAGGCACTTAAATACATATTTTGCTAGAAGCGGCCTTGTGGTAGAAGGTCACTTATTGTTTTTTCTTCTTTGTTGCTGTGTAAAAGGCTCACATAAACAAGAATGTCTACCAGCAAAATGAAACAGCAGCATAAAAATACAGCTGCACCAGAACTGTTATCAAACATTAAGAAAAGAAGCTGAAGTGGCAGATGGAGGGAACAGAGGAGAGAGAAAAGCTGTGCAGTTTCAGTGGTAAAACCTCAGTACCCATTTCTGATGTCTCAGGTAAAAAAAAAAAAACAAAACATACATACCTTTTCAGAAGAACACATATTTTGTTTTTCTTTAAATTGGTGATCTGAAGTCTTCAGAGTGAAAGTGATGATTCATTCATACTTTTGATATTTTTATCAAGAGCATTCATAGTACACTAGTTCTTCATCTTTATAACGGGCAAATTATATATTACTTCCTGATCTTGCAGCTACTCCTGTGGATAACCTCGTTTCACTTGAAGGATCATCAGCAAACCTGCAATTGTACAAAACAAGAGCTTATTCCCTACTATTAAACTAATAGGCCATTCAATAGCGTAACAGAATAAATAGCTCTCTGATTTTCCCTAAACAGGTCCCAATATGGTGCTCAACATGTTTTGACATCTCACCATGCATTGAATTGGTTACCATCTGCTTGGCATTTTTTGATTATAAGAGTTGGGGTTTCCCTTTATTTCCTTGGCCAAAATTCTCCTCCCTCATGCTGCTGTTGCTGTGTAAAAAGTGACCGTGTTCCAAAGATTGCTTGTCACTAACACCCTTTGGGTTTGCCCGGGGTCTAAGACACTAAGTGAATGTAAAAGTAAAAGATCAGGCATGCAGGTACGCCAACCTTTTGCCAAGAACCTGGCACTCAGATTCTCATCCAAACTAACATAGCCATATTTTAATGGGCAGAGAGATGCCAAATCCCCCCCTAACACCATCTGGCTGTGAACTTCTGTATTTAAGGCAGCATCACTCTTAAATGTCTTCATTTTGGAGAAGCAAAGGTGACTCGTGACTGCTCCCAGGATGCTAACTTCCTGATATTTACATATGGCTAGAAGGTAATAAAAAAGGCTTGTGCTATCACAATTCCAAGACCTAGGCATGACCAAAAAAATCCTATTTTTTGTCCTACTGTGGAAATCTCTTCAGCTCTGTTGTTTACAAATCTAATGCTAATCCATTCATGCAGTTTGCAACCAGGGCTTCCAGAGTATGTGGACCCCAGAAATAAATCGTGTTCTTGAGCAATTCTTTTGTTGAATGTTATAGCTGGCCTTTACCATAGCTAAACTATATGCGTATGAAAACAAAAAATGAATTATCCCTTATCAGCTGTATTCCTTTCACTAACCCGCCAGTATTTAAAGATCCTGTAATAAACCAAGCTCTTCCATTGTTTTTCCTAGCCCTAACCCTGATCATAGTTACCACCTTCTGCATCAAAATAAAGGGCTAAACTTGGCTGACTTGATTACAGTCATAAACCCTTGCTAATAGTAGCTCTCACCATTGCTTAATAGGACCTAAGTAATCCTGAGATCCTAGGCACATTTTTTGTCCACTTTCTTTTCCCAAACTATCACAAAATATCAAACTTGGATGTAATAGTGATGCACACTACAGGAGACAGAAATATTTGCACAATACATCTTTAGGAATAACAGTTATGGAAGAGGTAACTAAATTCCTTTTCTGAGAAAGATATGAAGGCAAAGAGAAATAATCACCAGGAAAACAATTATATTGTCTTTCCTTCTGCAGTATTTTTAATTTCCTCCTTTGAATTTTTAGAAAAAGGTCACTCTGCAATCATTCTCCTAGGATAAGCAGAAAGGAAATGAAACTTTGAAAGACCTAAGTGGCTGTTAGATGTTTCTTCATGAAGATGGACTTCAACCAGAAGTTAGGTACAGAGCTACATCTGATAATATTCTTCAAGGTTATTTTGATTGAAATAATAAAAGCTTTTTTTGTTTATATTAGCAATATGCGAATAATAGTATTATATAAGTGCTAATGTTCACTGTTTTTTTTTAATACGTTGTTTTTATTTTCTTTATATTTACAGAACTAAAATCCACTAAAATAGTTTTTTAAATACACATGGTAGCCTTCCTATTAGATACATAGCTATCATCTATCTTTTTATTTATTTCTAAAAATGCAAACAGACACGTGATGCTCTTCAGATCTAATCCCAATTCGGAGGATTCCTCATTCCAGCACACACTGTTCAGTGACTACCCATGTTTTTCTTACCAAACTCTACTAACATTACAGCCCTATGTTGAATTTCTCTGTAAGCCAAAACATAATCATGCTGAATTTCTGGTTTGACCAAAATGAAGTGGTGATCGAATTGGGTCACTAACAATCCTTTTCATATGCACACTGAGCATTTAACCACATGAAAGCACAGTGCTTTTTAAAACCTAATTGTCTACCAGGTTATTTTTTTTTAATGTTTATTCTAAAATAAATACCTAATTACTTACTGGAGAAATAATTTATTAATTTTCAGATGCAGTAAAATGCAAATTATCTTTTTCATATCTCAGCTTCAGGCTTCCTTCGTGCCATCACAGGAACACCCCTGATTCCACAAAAATTGTTTTATAGAAGCAATTTATTAAACCTCATGATCTATCAAGACACATGAATATTGATGTCTTCACATTAACATCTCCTGGAACTGCTGAAAACTAAATTTGTCATGATTTAAAACAGGAATTATATGTTGCAAAGCAACAAGTGACAGGGGCCTAATTAAAGCAAAACTGACAAAGTATCTGAGCAACTAAAATAAACATTTTGTTTTAAATGTAGCTCAAGAACTACTTGCATATTTTCACTGACATAGAAAGGAACGCAATGTTGAACTCTGTTTTAGAAGACAAAACCTAGAATGGGACAAGTGCAGTTTATCATCTGGATATGTCATGTAACAAAATACTCTGGAATTTAGATAATCATGTAAAAGATGGCCACATCAAATGATATTTTACCTAGATTCCAAAGAAGATATGAACTGAGATACCTTTATAGTGAAGATACCGAATTCTTTTGAGAGCACAATTAAAACTTATTATTAGAATATAATCCTACATTGGTCCTAGGATAAATGAATTCTAGATGTTCACAGGAGGACGTTTTCCTTGCCTTAAATCAGAAATCCACAGGAAAGACAGCCTTTAGTTTACTACAACAATAATTTGCTTGCTTGTGGGATGGTCATCTGCACTTCATTGCTACATGCTGGAGTTCTATTTAGAAACCTGGCATTCCCCACCCTCCTGTGGGCTGCAGAACATTGCGTATCCTGATTTGCGGTGGAAGATTTTCTGACTCAATCCAGTCCAGGGACTATATTCGGAAACTGGAAATCTGACTGTCATCAAGGGAAAGTGCCCCAAAAGATTCATTCTGTCTTAATATAAGTAGTAGGCTCTTAGTCGATCTCTGTCCCTGAGATCAGCCAGAGACAGAGATGTGCCAGACAGATGTCTCCCTATCCAATATTGATGAGTAGCAGAGCCATGCGTACCCATAAATCTTTTTGGCTGACTTCCAGAAAGGTGGAAGAATGTGAATTAATTTAGGAGTTAGCTAGATGGCATTGAAAGATACTCATATGTCGCTATACCATTGTGATTTTGGGGAGAACAGGTCTAGTTATTGTTTGGAGTTTTCTGGAACAAACAGGGTTAGATTGATGTTGAAACTAGACTGTATAACAAAATGGCAGGCAGCCATCTGGGGAGGGAAGCGTCATTAAATCAGTTTTCCACTGGAGTGGAAAACATCTCCTTTTTTGAAACAGGGATGTTTGTTAGTTTGTTTTGTTTTTTAAATAGGTCAGTTCAATGCCAGTTGCAAACTACAATTCAGTTGGGAAGAGCCTGCTCATATAAAATCCACACACTGAGGCAGTTCCTCCAGCCCTCTCTGCTGTAGAAGTCATTGGGAGTATAAGGTGCTTTCCTGCAGCCCAGTTTTGGCTGACAGACGTAGCTGCAACATATTACAGAGTTCCAAGATTTGTTATCTAAAACCAAAATAAAACTATTCATTCTTACCTACAGTTTAGTAAAACAAACAGTGTCAGACCGAAGCATCAAAATTAAGTATTGAAATAGATTAAACAAAAACATGTCTGTCAAAATTATGTAAGGTATTAAAAAAAAAATCAACTTTTTACTAACTCTGGTGAATCAAGATACAGATGTAGACTTGGCTTCTTCATGTAATTGAACCTGAAAGAAATTCTATCTGGTTTCTTTTGAAGATTTATTTAAAAAATTCCAGTAAACAATAATCTGTGCACTGCAGCCTGGTAGGCATGGTGGTGAGAATGAATAGGGTAGCAAAGAACAATAAATAGCAGCACTTTGTTCAGAGTATAAATAAAAGCATCAGATGAGGCAATGACAGCTTTAATGTAGAAGGACTCTTCCAGGTAAGACTAAAAGAAATTTAGATGTGAATGCCTGTCTATTTTTTAATTTGGAATCACGATTTTGGTACTTTACAGATTTAAGATGTTCTTGCTCTGAGTGGGTGCGTTCATTCCTGTCTTGAAGAACTCAGCAATGACAGCCTACATGTTACTTTATTTAATTCTTCTAGAATTAGTTCTATACTGTTTGCTTGGAGGCCAAGAAACATTTTACAGTGACTACTGTGGGATTCAGATTTTTAAACAGCTTTTCCATGTTAAGAATTGTGATGAATAAGTGATTAAGACATAACACTGACAAACAGTGAAGTAACTTAATGTTCGTGTAGGGATTGAATGACAATTTCTGGCTGCTCTGGAGGTTCCTGCATGGTCAAATCACTATTTTGGAGCGCTGTTCACCATTCCTGATGTGCTATTGGCCTGCCTCACATTGTTTTCTTACCCTTTTAATTTCTTTTGCTACCTGGAAGGAAAAGGCTACAAAACCAGTATATTCTTCCTCAAACAGACAAAAAACATGGTGGGAGGTTGTGGCAATGATGACATGTTCATGGTCTGCCCAGGAATTGCATTTAGCCATTTAGAGCCAAAGGCTGTATACTAAAATACAAGTCTTGAAAGAAGAACGGCAACTCCATGCAGAAGAGTTTCTGTGGAATAAACATTTCCTGAAAAAAAAAGAGGCTTAAGGCTACTTTTCTGGTTTTCCTGTGTTTTTAAAGTACTGCAGATGGACTTAAAGTTTTAGAACCCACTTTTTAATAAAAGGTGTGGGTTTGCCACTGTTTCAAATTTCTCTATAATGGAATAAATTACAGAAGTACTAAGGGTAGAATATTTTCTACTTTCTGCTCTTCCCATCACTCAGCTATCCAGTTTTCCTAAGAGCAATGAGTCTCTTATGCATTGATTCTCTGAAATTTTGAAATGGATCAGATGCAGCATTTATGAATTGTACCAGTGGATGAAAACAGCTAATAACAGTTACTTTCTTGAAAACAAAGGGAGAGGTGCAGACTTGCTGGAACGTGTCTCTATTAAAATTCTTAAACCTTTTAAACATGAAGCAGAAAGTAATCAGCTTTTCATATCAATTATCAGAAAAAGCCTAATAGCCAACCTCAAAATGAAAAAAAAAAAAAAAACACAAACAAAAAAATCAGCGCTAAGTAATTGTTATTTGCTACCAACCTTTCTAAAGCAGAACACCAGCTACCACTTAAAATCTTCCAGAAGACAGCAGTAAAAGCAGCAGAGAAGGCTGGGTTATGCATCTACTCAATCCACCATGAGCAGGATTAGGAAATAAAGATTTTATGTTTTAGAATACAGGATGCTAGAATAAAAGGGTATTTGCACACAGGCTGCATAGTTTGTTGCACCTCTGTCCTCTCCATATTCTCCTTGGTTTCATTCTGATTTCTTTCAGTAGCCCAACACCAAAAGATGATCTATCATCTAGTTTCCATGAATAAGAACAGCTATTTCTCTCTTGAAAATGGCTCTTTAAATCCTACTGTTTCTCTATTTTGCCAAGCTGGGATTCTTCAGCATCAAACTGAGGCAGAGGCAGAGATAGGCAATGCTGGCAGTGGTGTTCAAGAGCAGTGTAGAGTCTGCTAAAGGATGGCCGTTCTAGAGCCAGTCTTCCCACCTTATATGTAGCCTCCTGGGGCAAAAATGCCATGTAGACATTCAAAAAGATCCAATCAACAGGCTGATACAAGGTATTTCTAAAGGTGCACAAACAAGTCTCTTGTCACCACCCCGTTGTCAACTGCCCAGCTGTGGTATGAGCAGGAGGACACCCAACTCCCACAGCATCAATCGGGAGTACCAACACATCAGAAAATGGCAACTGCTAAATAACATTTTTCTTTTCATCCCTATCAAGTCTTTTGTAAGGGGCTATTTCTCCCCAAGCTGCATATAAATTTTATGTTGTCAGTAGATTGATGCTGTCTCGCTTCATCTGCACAGTGCTTCATGCCAAAACCACAAGACTGCAGGACTTCAGTCGTAAAGAAAAAAATAATCAATAAGCCTGGGCAGCTTGTGACGCTTAGTGACATATTTTCACTGCCTGTATGGCTATATTTTAATTTAGACAAAAATAGTTAACAGCGCACTTGCATGCAAAAATAAGTCATCTGCTTCTTATCTAATGTGTAATTCAATAATTCCTATAATTGATCTTCATTGACAGTTTATGCAAGCTCACTCACCCACACTGCACATATTGTGCTTCCTGACATAATTCCCAACATAGACTATGATATTTCAACAGAGGAAGCTTGTTAAATCAGGTCAAACAAAATAAGGAATCAGAATCTGCTACAAGTCCTCGCAGCTGCCTGTCTTTTCACCCTCTTGCTCCCTCCCCCCCCAAAAAAGGCTCCCAACTATTCATATTTTTGTAATGGACTAAAAATACAAAAAAACAGTTTTGTTAAATGTTGATAGGCTTCAAAAGAAAAATATATCATCATTTTTTCCCTAGATGCCGGACTATTACTGTTGATCAGACATAACTACCAGTCTTTATTGTTTCCACATGGTTTGATTTTCCCTGGAAGTGCCATATATATTCTAATGACCTGCTGAATTAAAAGAATTCTAAATCACTTCCCAATTGATGAGATGCTATTTCTGAGATAGGCCAATAAAGGACATTTTCTCTCATCTCAAAGAGTGATATGTAATTTCAGACAAACACAAACAATAGATGCATTTTCCATTTACAATAATGGTAAATAAAGAGGAACATAATGTTTCTGTTTTATAAACACAATCACTTGCCTAGCCAGCGTTCTCCAACTATTTCAAATTACTCTTACTCTCCAAAGAAATGAGATATAGGAAGAGTTTAACAGGCTAACGACTAATAGATACAATTAATGGTACCAGAAAGCATGCTAAAATACTAGACACAAAAGGCTGGGAGATCATTTCTAGAGCATATGCTAGCACAGGGGAACCCCTGATTTAATTTTCTATAAATACAAAGAAAACTCCAGCTTTTTAAACAAAGCATTATTTGAAGGTTAGAGTGAGGCACTTTTCCAAAGATGTAGATTCCTTTATTAATGATTCTCTTTCCAACTGTAAGACCTAATTCTGTAGCAGTTGAACAAATGTTTCCCATAAATAACCTCCTTCACCCACAAGCCTCTTCCCCCATCATCTTGGGGTAGGCTTTTAGACTAACTATTGATTGTGCTGCTGAATGATTTTCCAATTCCTGATGGCTATAGCACTTCAGGTTAGTTATGCTACACTTTATTGAGCTAGTAAGTCATCAGGAGAAAAGGGGAAGCAACCAAGGGTGACACGTGCAGACGCAATAAAAAGCACAGTAGCCCACTCTTACCTTTCACACCCACAGCAAGTTCCTAGGGAGGCTTCTGCACAGGATAGGGATGTTGGTGTGCTCCAAAGAGTAAGACAATATTTCATGAGCTCTGCAGAAATAGCATTTTATGTGGAAGCATCTTCTTTTTCCCACAGAGTAACTTCTGAAACACCAAACAAACAAAACCACTTGAAGGGCAAACTTATAAATACTTTAATTTATTTGTACATAGCTTACTCTTTTTGAGTTAATAAATGGAGTAAAACTGACACAGCGTGTATCTTACCTGTCACTGATGCTGAATAGCACAAAAGTGACCCAGGGAGTAGCAAGGATTACAAGCTCTGGGCCAAACTCTGTGGCACGGGCAAGCCATATAGCCTCTTTTGGGAGGATATTCAATAAGGCTTTGGAAGGTAGTTACTTCCTTCCCTTTTGGCCTTTGCTGAAATTTCTTCACTTATACATAAATTTGGGGAAGCAATATTCATCTATCTATGCAATGTCTTTGAATCAAAACAGGGAGGGAAAAATGTAAAAATTAATTAAATTCTTCACATAAGGTTACATCTGACACCAAACTAAAGGGAATGATTAAAATAGGCAAAAATGATATTCATCTAATCTAAGTTGTTCTTTTAATAGTAAGGTGTTTCTGAAAGAAACCAGATACCCAAATATGTGGGAGATAATGCAAGCTAGCCCACAGCACTGAAATCATGCACATAAGAAGACATTCAATGACTCTTCCTGCCCAACAAGGCTGATTTTGTGTGGTTCAAAAGATCTTGTCAGGCAAAGGTCTGGAAGCTTTATAAAACAACCTGATCTCCAAGAGAGAGGAGAATCACAATCCAAAGCACAACAGGTACGAAAGGGCAATCAGCCAAACCGAGCTCTGCTGGAGAGCCTGGATTGCTGTAGAGTCATAGTCTCTGCATCTAAGATGAAAGGCCGTCAAGTAAGCAAAATAAGCACACGATCTCTCTATCCTTTTACAACAGCTTGTCAAAGGATTCATCAATCCCAATGAATAATATTTAGCTTCATGTTTGTCACATCTCTCATTTGTCACGTTGCAGGTCATGCTGCTTTCATACACCCCATGGGAGAAGTTGACTGTGAACTCAGACTCAGGCTGCACTAAATGTTCATAAATGTCATTTCCGATGAGACTGAGCTTGCAGAACCTCGGCAGGCATGGAATACTATAAAGCAAAATTTAAAATGGGAAACAAGAATAGAAGATACTTAATTAAGGTAATGTTCATGTCTGAATTTCACCTCCATATAGATCATGTGTGGGTGAATATTATATTGAAGCAGTTAACTGAATGCTGAATATGTTAGTGACAAATATGGTCTATGCACGTCCTAAAGCATCTAGAAGTATGCAAAGCAATAATATGGGAAAGGCAAGACAGAAAGACAAAGGAAAGTTTTAATCTGAAAGTTTAGTTTGAGGTTATATATTGAATGAAGGTTTGGCTTTTCCACAGAACGCCCACACCCATGCAGCAGAGCAAAGATTCCGATGAATGTGATAGCCAGAGTGTCACAACTTTCTCCATGGTTGTTTTTTCTCACATAATGTAGTTAGTTAATTAGATCTCCTCTGATCAATCATCGAATTACCGCTTCAAAAGGCATTATGATACGATAAGAGTGCCTCACAGTAGTTAAATGCTTTGATTTTTCTGTCCTAACACATTTACAGCTAGTATGAACTAGGTCCTCCCAGCAGGAATAAAGAAATACTTTTTCTTTTTTAAATTACAAGCACAGTTTATCTCACAATTTAAAAACTGACCAGTAAAACTACTGTCATATGGATTCATTCTCTCACCTTCTCCTTTCTGGTATTTAAAGCTAATCCCTTTCATGTTTTCCATGTTTCTTATGTTGTGATCTCAAGCTCTTTGGAGCTGTGACCTTCTCTCTTGCTCATGTTCTGTTCAGCTCTTTTAATACCATCACCATTACACATCTGTGACTTGAGCTGTGTTACAGCGTCTCCTTCCTTGATCCTTGGGAGTCTGTCTCAAAAACCAAAGTAGTGTAGTCACTACAGGAAGGTACTACCAGGAACTCTTGTTTTCCTCTTGTGACTTGGCTCTTAAAGAAATTGTGGCCTAAGGGTTAAGACTATAAGTCACAACTTCAACATGAGATTGGTGTATGACCTGGCATTGGGGACCGTTGGCTAGTTACTGCCTTGGCTTCTCTTCATCCCTCTGTGAAAGTGGAACAGTAGTTACACGACACTGTTACCCCAAGATTTGCCTCATTATAGTTTCTATGGAGAGCTCTGGACTCCTTGGAAAGAAGACAGCATGGGAAGACAATATGTAGTTTTTGGAAAAGTCTGGGTTTGCTGCCTCTCCACAAGCAGATGACATTGCTTGTGTGATATTCAGGGATCTTTGCATAGCGCTGTACAGAGATGTTCTTATGCTAGCAGTAAAGCAAACAAAAAAAGCTTTCAAAGTCATGCTTCTGTTAGTGATACAAGTCCCCAAACAGGGAGAAAAGATGCATTATTTTTTTGAGCAGTATAAACGATGGAAAATAATTTACTTTTTAACCCTAAAGAAGGACATTTGCCAGATGAAAGAGAGCTGAACTGTAGTATAGGAAGCACTGCAGTTGCCTTCCAAGCAAAATAGTGCAGGTAATTAAACAACAGAAACCAATACCCATAATTCAGCAGTATGTCTTAGCTTTATTTGGCAATTCTTTTTCTCTTGAAAACTCTTATACATAAATATGAGCTTAAAGTGGAAATTACTCATAACAAGTTTTATTTCATTGTGAATTGTTCTCATACAGCAGTAGGCAACCACATTTGTAAAAAAAAAAAAAAACAAATCTCTTACTGCCAGCCAAAGCTGACCCACACTCTTACAAAGTCTGCTATTTTGAATTTGAATGTGCTACCTGTTACGTGGGCAGCAGGCCCCAGAGAGATGATACACCAGTCTGGCAACTCTCCATTCTGTGAAGTGGAAAGGTGATGACAAACCAAAGGGTATTTAGAAACCAGCACCTAGAAAGAGAAGACACCGGATTTTCATTTTTCTGGAGAGGTTAAGACCTGGCTATGTTTATAGCAATGTTGATTACAACCCCCAAATTAAACCCCACTACTCAGACAAGGAAATAAATTATCATCTGGAAGCTCTTTTCCTAGTACTCAGTGTTCCCCATGGCCAGGCCAGCCGAGGAAAGAGAGATTTCCAGGTGCCCTCCAGAGCCAAGAGGAGGAGAGGTTCCTGCTCTAGACCACCCTGCAGAGCCACTTTTCCTCAGGCCTGGGGAGGTTGTGTCTCTATGCGGTTCCTGTCCTGCAGTATTCACAGACACTACTTCACTTTCTGAAAGTTATTTCAAGAGGAATGGGCATTTTGAATAGAAGCCACTTGGACTTCTCAGACATAATTATTAAGAAGTTTTGTTACTTCTTTCATTGCTTTTTTAGTGTTGGTTTCTTTCTGAACACCTCTTTCAACCTAGAGGACTCTGTTTCTCATGAGCTAGTATTTAGTAAATACCACGAAGCAATTTAGAATTTAGTCAATATTAAGAAGCAATACCTGTCTTTTCCAGCCTGAACTGATATGGGCAAGGTGAAAACCAAGAATGTTTCCCAGTACGATCCTGTTACCAGAATGCACACTGATAGACATCTCCCCCTGCCTGTCCCCTGCGTCTGGATGTCAAAAAGATCAGGCATTTAACTTCAGGCTTAAGATGAGCATGTATAAGGTAAAAACATTCTCTTTAGTAACTGAACTGTTTAAAAGAAACAGAAGTAAAGAAACCACTGTTTGAAAGCATGAAAAAGGAGAAGGACGCTGGGGAACAGCACTGACTAACTCATGCTAATGCAGGACCCGTCAACCATGTAGAATAAGCTTCAGTTAATCAGGAGCAACTTAATTACTTCTGCTCAATGTTTTTCCACCTACATGTTTATCGTAGTTCATGCTCTTGAAAAGTGCTGAAGAAACAGCTCTGGGGATGAAAGGCTGCTCCTCTCATAGGTAATGGGTGTTTTGAAAGCTTCTGTGCTGCACATATCCAGGATGTCTCCATCTGGGCAGGATTGTCTGGCTCCTAATGATGTGACAGTTCAGGCTCTGTGATTTTTTTCAGTGCTTGGGATTAGTAAATAAGGGGATCCCTTCACATCAGCTGAAAGGGTAGGTTTTGTTTGGAAAAAATACCCCAAACCAAAAACCCCTCAAGGCTGCCCATTCCTTTACCTTAAGGCAAGAAACTAGCAGTAGATGGGAATGAAACTCTGTTACACATACAGCCTCTCTGAAATGTTTAAATGATTGAACAGGAGCAAAACGTTCTTGTAGCAGATTATCAATCTCTTGCAGTGTCCAGTCCCCCATAAATCTTGGTCTCAAAAGACAAAAGGGCATATCCTTCCTGCTGCAGACACATGCAGCATTGACCACAGCACAGCCAAGGCAAAGTTTTTTGAGCCCTGCAAATGGAACACAGAAATGTTCCTCAAATCCAGCAAGGTTAGCACAGGGGTCACCTAAAGAAGGGCAGGAACAAGCTCATCTTCCATTGTGCATACCCACATTCTCTAATGGCAGAGAAAACTGACCAGATCTTGCATGGATGCACAGGTGCTGGTATTTGCACCAAACAGTTATTAGGCCCTAAGGATTAGTAATTACACAAATAAATATATAGCTAATTAAAAGACACTTATCCTGTACTTTTTACTTTCAAACTTCTTGTTCCCAAGAAGTGAATCAGGCCTCTCCGGATAATTTATAGAATACCAGTTTCCATAACAACATAATTGCTCAATGAAGCAAAAACACCTGGCAGAGTTGCCATTATCGTGAAATAATTGACCACAACAGTGAGTGAAGGAGGCTGCATTAAAACCAAGATTGCTTCATGTCAACACATTCAATTACAATCCAATAATGCTAGATCAAAGACCATCATTTCTAACATGAGTCATTAAAATCACAGCATACCCATAAGAAGTAGAGCAAGATGAGAGTGAACAAATATTTTTTCCCCACAACAAAGCAGAAAGTCACATTTAATCATTTAATGGTTGCAGAACTCCATGGCCAACACCATGACAGGTAATTTTAGGACATAATGGTTCCCTATAAAGAAATACAAGCAAGAACATCTCACTCAGTTTGTGTCTTCATATGAGCAAAAGCACAGGCTACTTTTTCTTTTTAATAGGAGTGTTTGTTCCACAAAGACTTGTCAAACATTGTCATGTTGTAAGATTCACAAGAGAGTAACTCACACCCACTGCTGAAAACACCTACTTCATTAAAAAAAAACAGGCCTAGCCTAGATGTAGATCTGTATCTACCCATGGAAGCATTACATCTTTACTGCTTCTGTGGACTGCAGAAGCAGCAAGCCCAGGGCCAGGTTTGCGTGGAAGTGTTCAGACCTAACACCTCTCAAGTGGGCGTGCAGTGCCCACCCTGCATGGCCCCATTCCAGGTCTGCTCTGGACCCTGGTGTGCTCACCGTGTCCCCAGGACATTTTTTGTTTCTTTGCAGCTTCTCCAGCTGAGAAAGCCTGAAGCAATGAGAAGCAGCGCTGCAGCCGTTTTGAATAGAATATGTCTGTAACACAGTGCTGAAAGCACATGGTGGCAATCCCCGCAGTTGGCGCAAGAGTATGTGAGGACAGGAGCCCTCCTGGGATAAGCATTGGAAGATTGTCCCAGTAGAGGGAGCCAGCTTGGACCCTGTCTGTGTCTGTAGTCTAAGTGGAGCATGGTTAGTCAAGAAGGAGCCCTAGGTGCAAAGCAGCATCTATGTCATATGGTTGGTTAGGGCCAGGTGTAAAAAAAAGTCACATTGCCAGTCTGGTACCCCAAACAAACCAAGCTGGCCTGAAATATTGGCTACGCAACTCCACTAGCTCCAGAGTAGTTCTGCTTATTCCCAGCACTGTCAACTTTGTTCTGGAGAATCCGTTACGGCATGCTTCCAAACTTCACACCTCAAAGTGACTAAAAGCTGTAGTACAAAGTATTTACATCTCTAACTTATAGATTTCTCAGCACGGTACTCATATGTGCCATAAGATAAGTCAAAACTATTACCCTATTCTTTTCCCTTTGCGTGCCTTGTTCCTTACACGCAGGCAGTAGGGTGAGCATAGTATGGTGTTGGCTCTGTCCTTAGGCAGTCCTGAGTCAGCCAGGACATGCTTTATACCCTTAGCAGTGAAGGAATTTTTCCCCTGACTTCAACGTTATGAGTCACCTTGGTGGATGAGTGCCTTTTGTGCTCTAACTGACGTAATATTGATAACCCTGGGAGACAACAAACTTGCCGGGAACTCTGTGGGGATCTTAAGCCTTGGGAAGAATCAGGGTGGTCTTTTATTTTACTACATGTTGCTTGGCTAACACTCATAACAGCTTTTTTTTCCCTTCTGTTTAACCAGAAATTTGTGTTTTCTTCTCCCTTACCAACCTCTGCAAATACACTTTCCCATCTTGTATTTCCTCTACCCAGCACCAGGGAAAACCTGGGCACACACATACCCAATAGCTTTGGACATTACAGAAGCAAAGAGAAAAAAAGGTCACATGAGTCTTATCTCTGGCTTTGCAGTTCTGGCCTGCTTCAAAAGCAAGGCACGTAATTTCTTTAATTATTCATTTGGGTGACTGCGAACTCTGAGCAAACTCTCTTAGGCTGCCTGCACCTCTTGCTGCCCATCTTGCAGCAGCAGGAGGCTGTGGTGCACTGAAATACCTCAGCCCAGAGGTACACAAACAACCAGAATAACTAAAACATTTGTCAGAAATAAAGCACAGTAAAGCAAAGAGAAGAATAAAGTAATTAATCATTCAAAAAGATGAGAGAGAGAGAGAGCGCATGGCAAAAGAAACCTGATAGCTTGTGCCACCTCCCCTGGAAGACTGTCAGCCCACTGACAGGAAGATTAAGGATGCTGATGGGAATTCCTCTCTCACCACAGTCCGCTTTAAAAGCACAGGACAATAATCTACTTTTACAGTTCTGGCAGTGGCTTTCCCACAATGCATCTTTTTCTCCCCTTATTCTAAATAAAAAAGGATGATCCCTTGCAGTGCTTGTTTTCTGAGTGCTGCCCTCACAGCTGAGGTGAAAGTATTGATTGAAGCACTTGAACATTTATTGGATTTGTGGCTTTTCTGATGTGTGAAAAATGTTTTGTCCTGCTTAACTCATACAGTCCTACATAGTCCAATATTTCTTGGTGTAACCACCAAAGATCCAGACCCTCCAACCACACTTCCTTTGTGAAGAGACGAACTGATAAAATCGCTGAAGGCAGAATACAAATTTCAAAGCATTGGTTTTAAGGATGTACTTGACATTGGGCTTGAAGAGCCTGCACAGCTTAGAGTTCACCTCTCCTTGACCCTCTGGGGAGGACAATACACGTTGCTATATCCATAGCTTAAGCTGGATTGCCTGTTTCAGTACCTTGCTCCTTCAGGAACCTGTTTAGCAGAGTGAATTGCATTGGCAGATTGCCATGAATGGCTCCTTGAGTGAAGTTCTCCAGCCATCCCCATGGCTTATTTACTGAATTGGGTAATGGTGGGTTGAGGAAAAGCAAGAAGGGGAAATTACTTAGCAACAAAGTCAGTGATGTCCTTTTTCCTTATACAGGATAGAACTTTTTGCTACTTGCTTTTCTCATACAGCCCTGTAAGTTTTTCACCTGAACAGGAAAAGAATAATTGCTCCTCTTACAGGCAATCTTACACCACTCTCTAATATAAATGCCTTATTTTCACCCTAGTTTCCTAATACCGCAGAGAAGGCCCTCATATGTCCTGGATAAGGTGACATTTTTGTGTTATATGATGACATCATTTTCATCAGTCACTTGCACTCAGTTCTCTGTGTGCTTGAATCAGTCTGGCTTTTTTGCATTTTCAGAAAGAATCATCCCTGTGGTGATTTCCATGCTGAAAAATAATTTGCACTGCACACACAGGAACCTTCTGTACTGAGAGAGCATCAGCTCCTGAAATGCTTGATCTAAATTTCCACAAGAACTACCCACTATTTGCAGTTCTTAGAACCTGAGTAGTGAAGTCTCACATCAGGCTTGAGCAGTGCAATTAAAAAACCCAACCAAACAAACTTGGTTTTGACTCATTTCCCTTAACTCATTCTTCATTTTTCTAGGCTGAGGTCCTCCAAAGGACATAACCAAGCCTAACTAGAAGAGCAGAAATGGGAGTGGGTGTCCATCTATGGACAGCAACTATCCCAGTTCTCAACTGAAATACATTTTAGGATCCTAATGGATAATGCCACCATATAACTCTAAAGAAACTGTACTGTTGTATTCTAACAGTTTTTCATGGATATTTTATTGGGATAACACATACAAGATGAAATATTAGTAAAGTAACATACAAAGGAGTTTTAAAAAACAGTAACCTGATATATTTCTAAAAAGTCAAATCAATAATTAAATTCACAGGACAATGATTATTTTTTAAGTGAAAGTTAATAACAGGTGATGCTGTGAAGAAAGCTTTAATTCAAGGTTACTCTAGATAACACTGTTATGTTTTGCAGTCAATAAGCCCCAAACAAACATTAAGGTTGTATAAATGCCTGACTGAGATAGTGGTATATCTATGATACATAGCACTGATTTAGATGTGCTTTTTCTCTCCATCCACGCAATAGCTTTTTTTCCCCTCTCTATCCCAACAGCTGCAGCTATGGGTTTTGTTTCAGGCTTTGTTTGGGGGATTAAAGCCATCTCAGTATAATCTCTTTTTGTTTTATACACTGGAAGAAGCATTAGAGATAAAAATTAGTGCCATAATGGATTTCATTAATCACACCAGAAGGCTTGGTTTGCCGTAGTAGGCACTTCCAGCAGAAGATGCTCACAATCAATTTAAATATTAAACGCCTTCCTCTGTTTAAATAGTGATGATCAAATCTGTGAAAGCATGGTTCCCGCGTCGGGGCAGGGAGATTCTTTTAAAAGGGCCAATACTGTTCAAATCATCTCGCCTTCTGGTGAGTCCCGCTTTCCAGAAAAGTAAGCATCAGTTGATTGAGCATCAGTTGATTGCAAGGACAAAAGGTCTAGCAAAATCAGTGCCTGGGGGAATTGCTATGAGATAAAGGCTGTCACCTCTGGGTCACCAGTGCAAAAGTAATCACAGTCATAACAGCCAACAGTTACCATTGTGGGACAGATTCTGGCAGGCAGCATGACAAGAGGTGACAGGTCTCTGCCTGGTCTTTGGAGAGCAGGTGCTCACATGACAAAAAGCACCACTAACATTAACTGATGCTGCCAGGAAAAGGGCCAAGTATTGGCCAGTCCTGCTAGCTGGGCTGTTGGGGTGTATGCCACACAAAAGGCTAAGTCCCAGTGGCAGGTGGCCAGAGGGAAGTTTGCATTCCCACAATTCATGCTCTAACCATTACGAATAATCAGCAGCTCTCTAAAGCCCTGGGTCTAATGCAATGCAGGAGCCAACCCCACTAGAAAACTGCATCAGCCATAAACTGTCCCAGCCAAAACCATCCTTGGACTGATGTGTTGGGGCAGTTGCATACAGATGAACATGGTCTAAGTGAATCTGCTGTAGAAGGAAGGAAAGCAAGCTTCATGGAAGCAAATTCTAAAGAGAAAAGACATAAAATTCATCATTTCTTTCTGCAGAATCTGGGAGTCAAAAGCAAAGGTTTCCGTAAAAATACTTTTGTTCAATCACTATTAAAGCCTCACTTGCAATTAAAGTATAATCAGAAATTGAGGAAAGGCAGTCTTAGCAAATATGACAACTACAGTTTTACCTCACCTTTGTCTGCCTCAGCCTCCCTCCCATGGCAAGAAAGAAAGTGATGCCTGGATCGAAGGGGAAAGAAAGCCCACAAAACCAAAACTGAAACACCAACAGGTCCTGCCCCCAGCAGAGTCTCCTCCCAGAGAGAAAAGTGCTATAAGCAGAATTGACTACAACTCCCAACATTCACCGAGGCTGCTTTTAAGACAAATATTATCCGGGAACATCCTAAACAATCTGAAATTGAAAGCAAGCCCCGGTGGTTGTTGGAAGCTGTAGTCAGCTCTCCAGGGGTGAACTACTGAGTAGAAAGATTGTGAGAGCCACTCTCGTAACCAAAAGAGCCCCACTAGGGATCTGGAGGAGCAGGCAGTGAGCAGGAAGAAAGCGCTGTGCCCCTGTGGGGGTGTCAAGCTCCCTCCTTGGGGTTTTCAGGACACCCCACAGTTTCAGGGGAATTTTTGGCCTGGGCCTGCAGCAGAAACAGTGAGACCCGATGGCAGCAGGCGGTTCTAGCAGGACCCGCACCCAGTTGAGAAGCACAAACCTACACACTCAAGCACGCAGCGTCCCCCCGCCCTGCGCCCCCCTCCCTGCGCCGAGGAGAGCGCTGCGCGGGCGCTGCCGCCGGCGGGGCCCGGCGCCGGGGGGCGGGGGCCGGGGGCGGTGGCGCTCCCCGCCCAGCAGCCGCAGCCGCGGGCCGGGCGCGGGGGGCGCAGCGGAGCGGCGGCGGCGGCGCGCAGGGCCATGTCGGCGCCGTGCCTGCGCCTGCCCGCCGCCGGGTCAGCACCGGCGGAGGCGGACAGCGCCGGCGGCATGGAGCCGCCCGCCGCCGCCGCCGGGGCCGGGGCCGGGGCCGCCGCGGCCGCCGCCCTGGAGCTGGCCCTGGAGGAGGAGCTGGCGCTGCTGGCCGCCGCCGGGGAGCCGCCGGAGCCGCCGCCCGCCGCCGCCGCCCGCGACCCCGAGCTGCTTTCGCTGATCCGGCAGAAGGAGAAGGACCTGGTGCTGGCAGCGCGGCTCGGCAAGGCGCTGCTGGAGCGCAACCAGGACATGAGCCGCCAGTACGAGAGGATGCACAAGGAGCTGACCGACAAGCTGGAGGTGAGGCCCCGCCGCCCCCCTCCCACTCTTCCCCGGCCCGCGGCGCTCCGCAAGGGCCCCCGCTTCAGGGCCGCGGCTGCCGGGAGCCCCCGCGGTCTCTCCCCGCGGAAAGCGGCCCCTTCCCCAACAAATCCCGGGGGCGGCAGGCAGGCACGGGCCCTGCCAGGCAGCCCACGGAACTCCCTGTGGCCGTGATGGGGAAGAAAGGGTCTAAGAAAACCCTCCTAGGCCTGGGGGAGTCAAATCTGCTGTTCTTCCCCCTCCCGGCTGCCAGCTGGCGAATGGGCCTGGTGACAGGCTGCAGCACCTTGCTTCGGGGGTTCCTGTGGGTGCTGTTTTGCCCCAGAACCCACGTACTACCTGGGCAAGGAGACGTGCACTGTGCTCAGCTCATCTCCTCACAGATATGCCTCAGAAGTTAAATTTATACAGCAGGTACTGAGCTACAGAGCATATGTAACCCTTATGCTTAAGCTGTTGCAGCTAAGGCATTAGGCATGGCAGGAGATAAACCCTAGTGATACATCTCTGTTAGGTGGTTGCTCTGAACAATACCTACAGGTATCCAGAGAGAGCTGTTAGCCAGTAACTCAGTGGGTTGAGTATTCATTGATTTTTAAGGATGAAATAGAGCTATTACCAAAAAAAAATTACTTGTGCAGGCAGCTTCTTTTGGAAAAACTCTCTTGCACAACGATATGAGAGAGCCACTATTACCCCCACTCTTTTTCTTAGAGATACTCTTGAAATTTTAATTCTCCCAGCAAGTAATACTGCTTAGAAGGCTGAGAAAAAGCATCTCTCACCTTTCTGGAGAGAGTTTGAACACTGCTGGATTAACATTCAAATTTCAAGTCACAGCCCCTGACCAGTTCTTTCTGCACAGTCCTGTGTATTCCTGTGTTCCATCCTCACAGACTTACATCTTTAAAGTTCAAGACGACTTGTGAAATTACTCTATGGCCTTTGTTCTCCTGACAAAATCCCTCTCTGTTCTTAAACTTAGCATTTTACCCTAGCTGATCCCTTCCTCTTTGCAGGGAAATCTCTCTGCATTTACTATTCTGATAGAAACAATAATGAAGGTGACATTTGCTCAAATTGTTGTTTAGTGGCACTATTTATCAGATTAGAATTTCCCAGAGTATTAAAATTTGCCACAGCGAATGCTTTCAGGTTGATCTTTAAGCAAGAACAGACGTATGTGGCGTTGTGCTGACGTGGTTTTGCTGATGAGTTGGAGTAGAACCTTTCCTACCGTTAAAGGAAAAACGCACAAGTTTAGGTACTCACTGAGCTGCCTTATAGGGCGTTCGAGAGTCTCAAATACCACTTGCTGTTTGCAAAATGTTGTAAAGCTGAAAAGGAGAGGGGAAAAACCATGACTTTATACTACTTTAAATAACATCCCCCAAATGTTTACCTCTGCTCTTACGGGCCCATTCAGAAGGTGAATGAAGGGATGATAAACACAGCCAATTGTTTACTTCTTTTCATCCCACTACTATCATTCTAACTTTCCCGTTGAATAACAGATTCCTGCTTTTCAGGCTACCCACCTGATAGGGGTTAGTATTATCTACTTAAGGATCAGATTTTTTTTCTGCTGGGTTTGGCAGATCTAAGATGGTGCTACTTCACACACACACAAAAAAAAATCAAGCTTGAACATTAATCTTCTACAACACAAGCCTGGTAATCCTAGCCTCTGCAGATTAAGTGTTGGCCTCCTCCTGTTGCCACTGAAGTGAACAAAATTTCACAATAAGCTTTTCAATTTCAGAGGAGCAGGGAGGAAGGACCCACATCTGCTACCTCCTTCCCTACGCTGAGAACTTCCCGATGATGATCAGAAGGAAAGTCTCAGATTAAATCCTTGGTGACAATTGCACCTGGTACAGTGATGTTTAAGTAGCATTTAGGAGGACAGATTTTCTCCCAGTTAACAGTTCAGAGTTGGTTACAAGAGCTCAGTGAAGCCACTCCATTCCCAACAGCCAATATGCTGGCCTGCTCCTCTGGTGCTTTGCCTCAAGACTAAATGTGTTCTAGTTTTGTAGGTTCATTACTGAAGTGCAGCATTCCTACCATACACCTATTCTGGCAACTCTCGCTTCACAGCCTGAATTCAAATTCATTTCTAATCATGGAAATGAAGTCCTGTAATAAATTCTGATTTGTGATCCTAGTCAGTTTTATCCTCTGTACGGGATTAGAAGAGCTAATACCTCTGTTCCTCTGACACAGAGAAGCTTGCCCTGTCCAAGCATTTTACAGTATGGACCCTCTTTGTCAGCTGTGAAACTCCCCCTTGCTGTCATCTCTTTAAATGAGGACCAGCTCAGTTAACTTCAAGAGAAGCTGCTTTCGGAAGAAAATGTCTTCTAGAAAGCTGTTCTGTGTAAAAATCAGTGAGCAGCTGGTGGGTGGAGAGACACCCAGAAATCAAGAAGCTCCCCTACTGAGGACAGCAGTTTGCCCTGTCATCACTACATGCAAAAAAAAGACCATTATCCAGATCTGCAGCCGTGCAAGAGTGAGGGCAGGCAAGGGGAGACGTCTGCTGGGAGAGGAAGAGGCAGCAGGAATCGGTCAGCATGTTCCATCTGGTTTATCCCCCCATCTTTGCAACAGCCTCTCTGTGCCCCACTGCACTGTTTTGGTTTCTCCATAACAAGAGAATAAACCTGCTATTCTTCACCTCCCTCTAACTCTAACCTTTGTGATGACCATTTATTGGAGCTATATGTAGTGAGGATTTTCTTTTGCAGTAAAGGACTAAAGTGGTTTTTAAATGATTGACAAGGCTTATCTGTGGCTTCTAAATCACATTTGAGTATGTCTGGGGAACTTCGGCTGCAGTGCTGCTCCTTAGTAGGCTGAAGTTTCATCTTCCATTTAGAGAAGTCCCTGGATCTTTCTAAACGTTGCCTAGCAGTGAAGAAGACAGAGCTATAAAAGATAGCATTTTCAGTGTGCCACTAAAAGTGAAATTCTGGCTGTTTCAGCCACGCTTAGGCTACAAACAAGATTTCTTTGCAATGTTTGTCATGGGCCTGGTGCTGGGATCTCATGCCCACCTATTGCATTAAAAATAATTATATATTACTTAGCTCTCTCATTTGCAAGGGGTGCTTGCTCTTTTAGCATCTGAAACACAGGGAAATACTTTTGCGTTGGGACAGTGGTTTTAATCAGCCTTCCCTCACATTTGAGGGTTTTCCAGAAAGTCCCAAATTTGCAGAAAGATTTGGAAAAACACAAGCAGGGTGCTGCTACACTGCACTGTAAGGAGCACAGAAAAGGATTTGGAGATAAGACCAAGAAAGAGAAGACATGGGATCTTCTGCAAAGCAAGAGGTGGAAGATCAGTGATAACGCAGGCCAGAGGGCTGCTGGAGAATTGGAGAGCTTTGACGTTCAAACCTGCTCAGGAAGGTGGCAGAGACCCTGCAAGGGAGGCTGTGTGACATCAGCAGTAGGCACCCAGGGGAAAAAGCCAACTCACAGCCTGTGTTTCTAACAAGAAATAAAAAGGCACTTCACATAAATGCAGTGCAATTTTCTTTTCCTCCTAGCAGGTTTATTTTCCCCTCCTATCATAAGTGCCATGAGGATTGCTCACTGGGGGATGATACCCTGTGAAAAACGGGCGAGTGCTGCCAGTGCTGGGCCCCACAGATTTCTGTTCTTTGCTAAGACATATTCCTAAAAGGCTGGTGCATGCAGTAGAGAGTAGCAGCAGCTTATTCTAGGGAACAGAAGACAACCAACAAGGAGAAGGCTCCTGCTTTTCAGGTTTCCCTGCTAATCTTGAGACATCTGGAGAAAAGAAGGCTCTGGGGAGACCTTATTGCAGCCTTCCAGTAGTTAAAGGGGGCCTACAGCAAAGATGGGGAGGGACTCTTTATTAGGGAGTGTGGTGATAGGATGGGGGGTAAGTTCTACACTGAAAGAGGGGAGATACAGATTAGATATTAGGAAAAAATTCTTTACTCTGAGGATGGTGAGACACCGGAACAGGTTGCCCAGAGAAGCTGTGGATGCCCCATCCCTGGAGGTGTTCAAGGCCAGATTGGACAGGGCTTTGAGCAACCTGGTCTGGTGGAACGTGTCCCTGCCCATGGCAGGGAGGTTGGAACTAGGTGATCTTTAAGGTCCCTTCCAAGTCTAACCATTCTGTGATTTTATGCCCATGTCCCCGGTCTGTGACTGTTCTGCAAGTACGTGCTTGGCTTCGGTCACCAAGGGAAATTCAAGCTCAGAGTTTTAGAGCTGGGATTCTTTCAAACAGGCACACATAAATCTGTTTTTGACCTGATTTGCAGCTCTGTTTCAGTCAAGACCTGATTTAACTGAGCCTGTAAAACATGCAAAAGTTCCACCAGATCCATGCTGCTCCTCATTTTCCAGCCAGTCCTAAGCAGAGCAGAGTCTCCAGAACTGAGAGTGGTTTCTCAAAAACCTGCAACCCAGAACAGGCATGTACATAATGTCTATAGAAACTACTTCATTGCATCCATTGCCACTCCAGAACAGACTGCATCAAACAACAGAGTTACTGTGCACAATCAAACTACCAGACAACTAATTAGGTCAGGAATAGAAGGAGCAAATGGATAGATGATTCAACTGTTGTTCGTAAAACCCATATGACAAGAAAGATGCCTCATCTAGATTCCTCATCAGCAGTCAGGAAACAGTTTGTGTAGTTTTGACTATAAAGGCAATTTTTAAAAGAATTATGCCACTGCCTACTGAAATATTGCCTTGGAGTTAAGCTAGGCTGTGCCAAATCAATTGGCCTGCCTGACCTATATATTCCGCCTATTGACATGCAGTCTGCTTTACTCTTTTGGCAGTTGTTTCAGTAAAAATTCAATGTGCTGATCTGCAAAGGCCAAGGACAGGCCAATTGCTGGAAGTGGAAAGCAAGTTTAGTGCCAGTGACCTGCCCTGACTTGGGATTGCCACCTTCATGGCATTGTCACGCTCTAGTACCATTCTCTTTCCTGC
Organism: Vanellus vanellus; assembly: GCF_965231255.1. Taxonomy (NCBI): domain Eukaryota; kingdom Metazoa; phylum Chordata; class Aves; order Charadriiformes; family Charadriidae; genus Vanellus; species Vanellus vanellus. Next base: position 4,598,945 of record NC_138921.1, read on the forward strand.
ACAAAAGGTTTCAGCCCTAAGCATAGAGGGGAAAAGAAGGCGGCATTCACTTTTTGCCTCCCTTCCTAACCTCTTCTCCCCCCTGTTATCTAGCACCTAGAACAAGAGAAACACGAACTAAGGAGGCGATTTGAGAACAAAGAAGGAGAATGGGAAGGAAGGGTGTCTGAACTGGAAAGTGATGTGAAGCAGCTGCAGGACGAGCTAGAGAGGCAGCAGGTTCACCTGCGCGAAGCTGACCGTGAGAAGACACGGGCCGTCCAGGAACTCTCCGAACAGAACCAAAGACTACTGGACCAGCTCAGCAGGGTGAGTCACCGCCGGTACAGTGAGGGCACGCACCTAGCCACCTTGGTCATGGGAAAGGCTTGCAGCTCTGCTATAATCTACCTTTCAGGCAAATGAGTGGGAAAGCTTCCTCTAAGGGGAAAAAGAAAATGGTTCTGCATCTGGTCAGATTACACAGGTGTCCCTATAAAGGATGCTGCCTTTAAAATGAATTTTACATCTTTAAGGAATGCTGCATTTCATTGGCAAAACTGTTATGTTTCTGGATTGAGTGGTCATTTACTGCATAGATGTCTCTATCAACTGTTTTATATATAAAGCTGATTTAGAAAATCTGTTTCTGATTTCCAAATAGGCTGAACAAATGCAGCACGCAAGAAAAAGGCTAATCGGTGACAGTGAGGTGAAAGGCTTTTTGCTGACCTCCCTTTTTTGACATACATTGGCCATAGTGTTGTAGAATTGAACATACTATGTCATTCTAAGATGGTGCATCCCTGCAGATAACTTTGCCATGGTTAGATGTGTGAGAATCTACTGAAATTCCTTGGAATAGCATGTTTCAGCAAAGAGCTTAACTTGGCCCTGAATGAAAGAGGATTTATAGAGAGGCTGCTACAAATCAGCCTAATTGACTGAATACTTCCAGCATGGGTTTCTTTCTGACAGCAAGACTTAACAGTTTCTGTCTCCTCACCCAGAAGTTAACCTGTCTTCTAGAATTAAGAACCTTGGTTGATTTTTTTTTCTCCCTACTGGACAGTTAGTACAAACTATAATTTTAATGCTTGAGAACACAGTTACTCCAGCAGATGAAAGCATTTCTACTTGCCAGTTGCTTATCCCCAAAATAGCATAGAGCAAAAATACACACCACAGACTCATGCTGAAGAGGCCCATTTAATGTCGTAAGAGCACATTTCAGACTAGACTCTGTCAGAGGTGAGTCTCTGGGGCTGACACAGGGATTGCCTAAGGGAAGGTTGAAACCTTGAGCACAACATTAGGACCAGAACACTCTGAAATGGGCCAAGTGTACAGACCTCTTCATTTGATCTGGGTATGCAGTTTTCCTGGGCCTCTGGAGGTGAGAAGAGCAGGTCTTGGGTATAACACTCTGTACTGGCACTTGAGGATATAATTCATCATTCTGCTATAGATTTTCTTGTCAAGTACTAAAACAGCCACTTAGTCTGTGGATTTGTTTAACTGGCTTAAAAAAAACAACAAACAAAGAGACCCCCAACTCCTTTAACTTAGGAACACTGCTAAACTTATTCATGGTTTTAAAGCCGTATCTCCCAAGTATAGCAGACAAGCTAGTGAAGATCTTTCACCTCGTCTCTGGACGGAGCATATTTCACATACAACACGGATGAGAGATTCCACCCAAACCCTTGCAGAGCTCCTTATGTCAGGTTTCTTCTCCAGGGCTAAAACTTGGGTCCCATCAGATCTGGTGACCCTCAGTGTTTTTCTGTCTATGCGTTATTTCCACCACTGGCTGGGAAATCTAAGATATATTACAGTCCCAGCATAAGCACAAACTGAAAGAGCAGTCTAGAAGATAGGGGAGGAAAACCAGACAGCTTGCTTTGGCCTTTAAACCACATAGGATTATCCTCATGTGACACTTGTGCTACAGGAGCCTCTCGCAGCCCAGATGCTCAGAGAGCTGCTCAGCTAATCCTTGTGCAAAGGAACAACCAAGTTAGGTCTACCAGCATGCAGTGTCCCTTAACTCCCTATTACTGCCAGAAATAATCTTCATCCACCCACTTCAGAACTGCCACATCCTGGGAAAAAGTTGAATCTTGGTGCTGCCCTCACTGCTCCAGCCCAGCCCTACTCCCAGCTTGGAAAAGAGAACTGTTGTTCTCCAACACAGATGAGGCAGACTGATAGAAACAACTTATGCTTGCTGAGGCACAATTCAGTCAAGTTTGTCACCTGCCCAAAACTTGCTAGTAACTCAAATACAGCAATGGATATAGCAAGGGTGTAAACAGTCTTCCTAGAGTCATGAGAATCTGGGCAAATTGAAACAGAATGGTCTATTGTCATTCACCCAAAGCTTTGGTTGAGGCTTTTTAAAATCTCAGCGTTATATTAGCACTCGATTACTGGATACTTGGTATTCCATGTTTGCTGCTCCATAGTGCAAGTGCAGTCTGATTTCATAGAATCATAGAATCATAGAATCAGTGAGGTTGGAAGGGACCTTTAAGATCATCAAGTCCAACCATTAACCTACCCTGATAAAAACACCACCACTCCTAAACCATGTCCCTAAGCACCTCATCTACCCTTTTCTTAAACACCTCCATGGATGGTGAATCCACCACCTCTCTGGGCAGCTTATTCCAATGTTTAATAACCCTTTCAGTGAAAAAATGCTTCCTAATATCCAATCTAAACCTGCCCTGACATAACTTGAACCCATTTCCTCTTGTCCTATCACTTGTCACCAGGGAGAAGAGGTCAGCTCCCATCTCTCTAAAACCTCCTTTCAGGTAGTTGTAGAGGGTGATAAGGTCTCCCCTCAGCCTCCTCTTCTCCAGGCTAAACAACCCCAGATCCCTCAGTCGTTCCTCATTTGTCTGTTCTCTTATTCTGAAGAGGTTACGCATGTAATTTTTGAGGCAGTGCTTGCTTAAATCATGCACCCACATAGTTCTGGCTCCTGTTACTACTTAGGCTTTCAATAAATATAAAGGACAAATACAGCTGCATGAATGTGCTTGCCTACAGCTATATTGCCATAAGCTGAGGTCTTTCTAGGGGTCATGAACTGAGCACTGGGAGAGTAAAAAACCCTATGGAGAAGTGCTGTTACAGCTTCTGTGAACTTTGAGGTGTTGCTGGTATCCTCCTTGCATTCCTGGTTCTGCATTTTGCGCCTGCATTTTGTGTCACAGTGGGTTGTTTGGGAGGAGAGGGTTATGAGAAGTCTGGGATAAGGGAATTAAAGCCTTATTCAGAGCCTCAACTCTGCCCCATCCTATACAGTATACCCTACTAGAGGCTTCACTCACAGGACAGAAAGGAAGGTTGTTCTCTGGTACAAATCATTCTAGAGTGGTAGGTACTAGCTCTTTAAATTTGGATTTTTACAGTTTTTAGCAATTAACACCTTGTGGCCCAATTTCACAATACACAAGCATTCTCTCTCCTGGGGAAGGTATTCCCTTGGCACTAGGCTCTATATGTCAAATGACAATCTGTCTCACAAACTAACAGTCCACATGATCCTGCTTGCTCCTTTCAGAATCCCTGGGCTTCAGCCCCTTTTACCTCAAAGCGGGACAGCATCCACCATCTCCTTCATCTTACTCCTCCTCCTACTCCTCCCTGCTGCTGTGATATTCTTTCACCAACTAATTAAGCCTTAGGACATTTTTTTTAACCCTGCCTTCCCCAGAGAGGAAAGGCCAAGCCAAGCACACACTTCTTTTGTCTAAGCCTGGCAGGAATGCTAACCAACCAAGCACACAGTCCCACACACCCACACAAGGATAGCAAAGGGACCTGGAAAGCTCTGTCTTGCAATTAAAGCATGGGACTGAAAAAATCCATCCTCAATTCTGGCAAAGACCGATAAGGAAAACTCAAGGATAGGGATTTTTTATCTGTTCCAGTCTCTAAAAACAGGGATAACTGTCTCACCTCAGAGTCGCCAAGAGGCTAAATAAGGTCCATAAAATTATTTGAGGTCTTCAGACAAGATGATATAGGAGAACTTTACGTATCTAATAATAAGAAGTAAGCTATAAGGAACTTTGACTCCTCTTGAAATACAGCCTTTGGTGTAGCTCTCTGCTTTTAGCAGAACAGAAATACTGCCCAGGGTTATAACAGTATTAAACCATGGGGAAATTAGGTGGGCTGGACTGGGAGCTCATGGTGAAAGACATGATTCAGATACCAAAGATAAAGTTTAAAATCTCCACAGTAACCTTATTTATTTGCTAAGTGATGATTAAAATCCCTTCTGCATATTGATTTGATTTCCCTCCCCCTGCCTCAGCAAACCATGTAGTAACTCTCAGCAATGTGTTCATGCCAAGCTAAATGCCGATTTTACTTAGAACTGCAGAGCACATTGCAAGCAGTATGCCAAGGTACATACCACTCACCATGAATGCTCAAAGATAACATATAGGAGTCAAAGTACAGTTTTGCCGAGAAAGTTGTGGCTTGGGAATTATTACGTGTTCTGTTTCCAGCTCCTTCAGTCTCTTCCATCTGTTTCAATTCCCCATTCGGAAAAAAAAAATCCTCTGCTTTATGTCCTTTTAAGTTATAAAATTTGGGGGAGTGGGTATAGGGAAAGGTCTCCTCTTACATGTACCCACAGCATCTAACACAGCAACAGTGCTGTCCCCACCTTTGGGCTTCTAGGAGCTACTAATGTGAATAATAACAACAAGCAGCCCTCGTTCTATAACGAGGCAACATATTACTACTTTGTCAGGAAGTGAATGAAAAAAGACTTTCACACTGTTTCTAAGTGGCTTCACCAGATGGCTTTCCCACACATTTCCTGCTACCGAGCTCTGGGCTCCTGTAGCTGTTTGCTGCATGTAGCTTGGGTAAGGATGTATCCTTCCCACTTTGCTTGGGCTTCTTTTATGGTACATAGAGCCCAAGGAAGTAATTTCACAATGTCAAGCTCAAGTAGTTTTTGCAATGAAGATCGGTTTTCAGTGGCAGGAAGAAGCGTGTCATCTTGCACTGCTGAAATAGCTCTTTGTGTTTAGAGAGGAGCGCTCGGCTGCTGTGGCATCCCTCAGAGGGGCCCTCAATCACCAAGTTCTTATATTCGCTCAGCATCTAGCGCCAACATACTGCTACAAAGAATGAGGTGTTTCAGTCAATCCCTCTGGTACAACAAGAAAACTATCAGCCAGCCCACAAGTCTCCAAAGGAAGTTTTATCTGCTAGCCACAAAACCTGCCTTTCAGTATTATTTCAATTGAAAGAGTTTTGTTTCTAACTTTGCGCTGTAACATGCAGCATAGCTTCAGAGAACTAGCAGGCACTGCCTGGCTTTGATTTGAGAGAAACATGTTTTTATTCAAGAATGAGCTGACCATATTATATTCGCCTTTCCAAATCACTTTTACTTTAAATACACCTTTTGTGGTCGACCACATTCTTACAAGAGAGGCAGCTCTGTTGTCAGTTATTGATTTGAAGAGCTTTTTCTGAATGGTTGTTTGTTGGGTCTATCAGCATAGGAACAGTGTTGGTTTTAAGAAAACCAGACAAATCATTGAAAAGAGTTACTGGAACAAGTGCGCTGGGCAAGATTCACTGCTTTCGCCATGCCAGAGATCTGTAGCCATTACACTATGAGCTAATTTGTCTTTAATTCCTTATTTTATCTGTACAGATGCTTAATACAAGCTTCCTTGTTTCTTGCATATTAAGTTGTCTCCAATAGCCCAGCAGGGTATATTGGGAAACTTCACACTTAGCACAGAGGCAAGTAATTCAGGCTGAATTTAAGTACTGCTTCAGGGGGGTTATTTTTAAACAGAAGAGGATCCTTAGTGGACCTACACTCAAGAAGAGCTGCTTTGACTAGCCCCACATTTCAAGGTGCAGATCAGTCACTACACTGATTTCTTCTTCATTAAAAGTCTCTAGGTTTTGCTGTGGCTTGAAGTGTTTACCGTACCTATTCAGTAAGGAACACCCTACTGAGCTACTCAATAGCACATGAAGTCCTGCGGAGCAAATCTTGATCTGCATCACCTCTGAGCAGTCTAAATTCACTGGAGGGAGGAGATTGCATGAGAAAAGGCACCATCCCTTCCTGTTGAAGGGGCTGAAGTACTTCCATTTCATGGCAGCTTAGGTAGGGCTGCTCACTCCTTGGGGTAGGCAGACAGCGCTTACAGCATTGCTTTGTGCCTGGCATAAGGCACACTTGTGTTACACATGGTAGGACAAGAGGAAAGCAGATACCACTACAAGACAGAGCCAAACACTGAAGCTGGCAGACCTCCCATTAACCACATCAAGCACCCTCCAGCTCCCTGCCCCTCTGGAGCATCAGCAGCTCCCAGAACCATGTAACCAGGTCCCCAGTCACCCCAGGAATACTGATTAGTGCACATGCAGGAAAGGCTCATTTTCACCAGCTACTTCTCCCCTAGAAGAGAGCACTTGTTAATAATTCAGCTTCATGCCACATCAAGACTGGAGTGCTAAGGCTTTCTATGCTAAAGCTGTAAATATAGGACGTGACTGCAGCTGTGTGTTCTCGCCTGCAAAGTCCTTCAATGAAATGATTCAGTGCCCTAGAAGGTAATGAAGAAACATCTTGAGGTCACTGCTGAGTGGCAATCACCCACCATCCATCTGAGGGAAGGAAGACAGGCAAGAAGAAAGGCTCAATCCTCTGCTGAGAGTCTGGACAAGCTTGCAGCACCCATTAACCCCATTTTAAGGCATCCAGAGCTTCAGAAGCCAACTGGAACGGGGCCATCTGGACACTAAAGCATAAATACAGCAAAGATGGGGGAGGCACCCCTACAGAGTTTGCCCAAAGATTTTTGCACCCACCCATTTCATGCAAGATTTTTACCCTTGTATCCTTTGGTTTAACTACTGGTAAGCACTGAGGGAATGAGCAAAAAGCTATACACAGAATAAAACAGGGGCACACACTGCTACTGAACAACAGTGCAAAGCCCTCCCTAGAGAAAGGGTTAAAAATTACTATTAAGGTAAAAAAAACATTGCTATTAAGGCAGTGGAACTACACAAATCCCTGCTCAGGGGAAAAAGGATAGCATCCATCAGTCCCAGGGGCTGGGTGGGACCCTCATCCTCCCCCAGGGCAGCAGAACAGGTACCCTGCCATCCCGGCAGACCCCTTGCCGGTTGCTAGGTGACAGCACACCACAGTCCCAGCTGGCAATGTTGCTGTGGCAACCGGGTGTGATTTCTCTGCTTGTAATGCCATGACAGTCAGTGGACACGCAGGGAGACGCACTTGTGACGTCCAAGGCAGGCAGGCAGGCGAGATGTGTCCCCAGCATCCACCACTTCATCCCCCTGCCCCCGCTCTATTTTCTCCCCTGTTCACAGCATTTTTTCCCCAAAAATCACCCTGGACATCTCCCAGCCCAAAGCAGACTGTTGTCCACACCATCCACAATGAGCTTTTGAGCCTGCTAGGGTAAAGGTAAACATTTTATTTTCTTGGTAAAAATAGCTCCTTGTGAGCAGGTCAATCAACCCACACAAAGGTCACTCCACCAGGGATTGGCACAATGCATCTTCCCCTGTGAGTCCAGTTCAGGGAACGCAGCACAACAGAAATTACTGTCTGCCAGAGCCACTTAACCTCCACACTGTGTATGGCTCATCTTACATCCTCAGAGGCTAGTGCTGCCTGGATGGAGCAGCAGAGGCTGGCTCCTCAAGACACCCCCAGAACCCAGAGCTCCTGCCCACCACACCTCGGGAGGCAGATCAGCACAGAATGAGTGTCTAGAGCACTATCTAGGACAAATATACATGTGTTAAGCACCTGGTGGTCAACCATACACTGCTCTTCCCTGCACTTCAGCTGCGCCCAGCTCACAGCCCAGTTTTCACCTCTAGCAAGTGGTTCTGGAACAGATTTCAGGAGTTTCTGCAAGGCTTCTGCCTTGAGACATCAGCAGCATCACTAAGCCATGAACATCTGGAATCAGGAATCCAAGATGAAACTGAAGGTGAACTTGTTCTGGGGTGAGGAGATAAAATCTGAATGAGTCCCTTCATCCCCGCTTGCACTGCACTAAAAATTTCAAGTGGCTATTCTGTTTGGGTCCAAGTCTTTATAGGAAATATTTTATTATGCGGTAGCTCAGAGGTAGGAACACGTGGGCAGAAGAGATTTTTTCCAAAATATTTCTGCTTATTCACACTTGCTGTAAACACTTCCTCCAGGAGATTCTAGAAAGTAGGACACAGAAGGTGTTTGCATCCAGCCACTGCATTACTAGCTAGAACCAGAGCTAAATATGATTGAAGGCTTTGCAAATATCTACATAAGAAAAACACAATTAAAAGCATTTGATCTTTAAAGAGCCATTTCGGGTTATAAAGTTTGCACACCTTATAATGAAAGTCTTTAAATTCCTTTTTTTTTTTTTTAAGCAGGGTTGCTTTTTCTAAATGCAATTTAGTAGACAATAGCTCAAGAGGAAGGTCTCTTCTACACTGAAGGGTTGGGGGTTTTTTTGCCAACTGTATTAGGTGCTCTGATTACCCAGGAAATCAGAGGCCCCTTGCAAAGCAGCCTGATCTTAATCAACATTTTGTTTAGAATGGCATTTAGCAAAACCCAGTTTATTTTGAGCACAGATATAGGATCAGCAAGACTCTCTTGCTGACTTCTGATGGATGCCACAATGAAATACAGAGTTGGCTTATGCTTGGCAGTACCACCCATGGGGATGGGAAATGCCAACAGAGATGAGAACGAGGAGCTGCCTAGAGGTACAACAGGAAGCAACTGACAGATTAGGACATAAATCAAGTGACCTGCGTGACAGATTGACTGGGGTAAAAGGTTGCTCATAAGTAGACCAAGAGAGCATTTCAATTGGAGGAGATGCAGGTTGGCCTAACAATTTCATTAGGTATTCTCCTATATAGAGGCTCAGTTATGTAGCTGCAGAGATTTACACAAGATTTCCTTCGTAGACAAGATCCCTGTCAGTGTCTGAGGGGGAAGACTGCCAAGATCAGAAGTGTTGGGAATGTTTCCATTAACTGTTCTCACCATCTCCTAACTATTCTTCCCTGGAAGGTTCTAACGTTGAAGCATGTAAAGAACATTTTTAAAAGGAAGAATTACTTGGATAGTTTCAGCTGGGTTATGATTCTACCAAGATTAGCACAGTAATGTAGATGTGTAATAAATTAGAACTATCACAGAACAATTAAAAAATTTGGGAACATATGGGTACCTAAAGCATCCAGCTCACTTGAATTTGCCCATTAAATATTATTTACTAGTTCCACTGTGTAGTTCACCTGACCTAAAAAAAAAATAACCTACTGTGTTTTGTCTTCATTGCTTCCCCTTTCCCTTTTGTCCCTCAGTCTTTCTCCCCACCTGGATATATCTCAAAAAAAAAAAAAAAAAAAAAATCAGTTGAAGCTTAAGTTATCACCAGACTCAGGCTGGTAGTTGTCTCAGCAGTTTTGCTCCTTAAGCTGATGTGAGACCATGTTCTCCCTCAGTTCCTTTGGGGTTAGCTTGGCCTCCACTTTCAGTACACCAAGAGGGGAAAATTTAGCCTTGTGATTCCCTTGTTCTCTACATCATTGGAAGTCTGTTCTTGAATCCACTTCCAGGCTTGGCACAGTTTTGTAGTAACAGGGGTGCTCTTGGAAAGCTATTCCATTGGCAACTATTTAGCAGAAGTTGTTCATATTTATTTGTTGAACAGAACACCATTGTATTTGGTTGCTTACAAGTTCAGATCAAGGAAAACTGAAGTCTTCTGCAACTCCAGTATAGACCAGCAGATTTGTTGCTCACACCAGGGCCATGAGGCAGGTAAAAAAACTTCAAGATTTGCTTGAGGGTAGGGTCTATACTTACAGAAGAGATCCATAGTCCCAGTAGCTTTTGCAGGTGAAGTGTTTCAGGACCAAGTAAACACCCACAAGTTTTAACAGAAGGGGACCTTTCAGAGAAGTACTTAAAGAATTCTGCTTTGTTTCTTTACTTGGTTAGCAAGTGTTTTGCATAGATTTTATTGCAACACCAGAAAACTGAGGCACTGAGAGACTAGACAGTAATTGCCAGTGTAAACTGACAAAGACAACCCTAGTAAAGCAAAAATCTCCTCTCCACTTAGGCAGACTGCACAAGAGTTTGAACTTTTCTCTTGATCTTACAGAATAGGGCTGAATTGTTAGTGGGGTTTTTTGTGTTTTGTTTCTTTTGTTTAATGTGTGGATTAGGAATTTAGTGAGCTATGTCTTATACTGAAAGTGTACCATCCCAGGAAAAACCTAGTAGCCAAGACATTACTCCTTTATAGAGTTTAAGCTTTATTCATAGAATCATAGGGTTGGAAGGGACCTCTGGAGATCATCTAGTCCAAGCCCCCTGCCAGAGCAGGGCCACCTTAGAGCAGGTTGCACAGGAACGCATCCAGGCAGGTTTTGAATGTCTCCAGAGATGGAGACTCCCCCACCTCCCTGGGCAGCCTGTTCCAGTGCTCTGCCACCCTCAAGGTAAAGAAGTTCCTCCTCGTGTTTAGGTGGAATTTCCTATACTCAAGTTTGTGCCCGTTACCTCTTGTCCATGTCCCTTACATAAAGGACAATGTGTGTAAGTTGCAGGATAAGAATTAGACCAGACATGAAGGAAAACACCCTAGCTGTAAGGTTAGCTGAGTAGGAGAACAGATGGCCCAGAGATTCTACAAGCTCTCCATCAAAGGAAGCTTCCAGGAAGTAGTCACCAGTATATCAGGGCTGGCCAATTTTTGTCTTGGCATGAGAAGAACTAGACAAAGTTAACTCTGAAAGAGGCAAAGAGGCTTTCTGAGGTTTTCCCATCTTTTATGCAGGCAAGACTTTCAGTAACATCAGGTCAAGTTTTCCTGCTATTTATGAATATTGAAGGAAAGAGGCAGAGAAGCCTGAAGAAATACTCACAAGAAAGAAGTGATCTCTAAGGCTTTAGAACAGACTTGCATTTTCACTCTACATGGGCATAAAGTAACTGAGGGATGAAAACAAATGTAAACAGGGGACTATTCAGAAGTAGGTTCCAACCTTTGCTTGAACAGACTCAGATACTAGGGGAGTCACGCTTTCCAGCAGATTTATGTTTAGATGAAGCCAAAAGAGAAAGCCTGAAATGACTGTGTTTGTTCAAAAGAGATTGTAGAATTTAGAAGTGTGATATTTGTCCAGATAACATCTATTGATCAGCTGTGAAGTTGCACAGGGATTTGCTAACTCGAATTATTTCTGTAGTTTTTGCCTCTAGTCCAGAGAGATTTATTTCCCTAGGCTTCACTGGATGTTGTATTTCACTTTGTGCACAAACTCTTCCTAAATGTTGTGCTTCTTACTCTTTATTTATCTCTCCACCATAGCACAAGGGACCAGATGTCTTAGTGAAGACTAACTAATAAATATTCAAAGTTTTAAGAGCTCAAGGCAAATGCGTATGAAATTGACGATTTCATTAATACTCCTACCTCCTCCTGGAGCCTTTCTGTGCCTGAAGCACTTGTGCCATGGGCACTGGCCCTTACTCTGCAGAGCTACAGACAAGGAGGAGTCTCCCAGTCCTGCGCTGCTTTATCAGCCTCTGCTGCAAGAAACCACTACCCCCAGATCTGCTGAGCTACCCTATATTCATCTCAGTCAAGGCAAGACAGCCCAAAAAGCCACTATTCAACCTGTTCAGGTTCATCTGGCTTGTTTTCATGGTATGGAGAAACAAGCTCAGCCCAGAGGGAGAGGTGGAAAAGGATAATACACACTTGGGAACAGCTTTTTGTTTTTTTCCTACCAGATGCAATTGCATACTCCTGGTGCTTTAAAGCTAAGTAAACGCAGGCACTGCAAGATCTCCCAGGCAGTACCCTGCCTTCACATGGAGCCCATGCTGAACAGACCTCAAAACAAGCAAATAGAGAATGGGGGCATTTAAGAGCAGAACTGATAGCAGGCAGAAACATGGCTCACAAGCAACTTTCTCGACTAGCTGGAATAGGCAGGCCAAATACCGTTTTACTTTGAACCCCTTGAAGTGGGGGCAGGTGCTACTGCAGAAACCTCTGCTGAGATCGTAGCCACCGATTTGTACATTCTAAAACCACTCCTCAAAACCCACCTACAGATGATTAACAGGTTGATTTACTTCACTTAAAGAGGCCTCCTCCATTCCAGGCATTATCCAACCCAGCAGCTCAGAGCTGCTGACCGAGATTAACACCGGCACCACGAGACACAGCCCATGAGCTGCAGGCTGGCTCTCAGCAGCTTCTTCCTTTCAAGGGAGTCATTTGCATCAGGCTTTGAAAACTTGGGAAATACATTCCATCTTCCCACCCTTCATAATCCTCAATCAAGAGACAGTACCAGACTAAACAGGTCAACCTGGGGGAGAGGGAGGCATGCAGCCTTTCTCCCTTCATTACAGGTCGCTGCCTCACCTCAACACAGGAAGGGAGGATTTGCCCCCTGTGGGACAGTTCCAGACCACACAGCTTCAGGGCTCCTGGTCCCAGATATGGGCCTCCTCCATCAGTCTGTGCCCCATCTCATGGCCAGGGAGCACACTGCCAAGAAAACATTTTGCTATGTGAAACATGATGCAGAAGCCTTTCCAAGCTTGAACCTGTTCAAATGAAGATATTAGCTCTCCCGCTTCTTTTAATCTCCCTAAGCAGAGCTATAAACTACCCCAGGTCAGCAAAAACTGCCTAATCTGACCAAAATGCCTGTTCAGACTCACATACCAAGTAGCCCATGATGTTAACCCTTCCCACAGCTCAGGGAATGTGACATAAGCACCCAGAGCCAGCTGGCCATGGCACAACTTGGCTCACCCTAGGGAAAGGGAAGGAGGAAACAGCTGGTTATGCTGGAAAACCATTGCCAAAGCACACATATATGCCTATATACACACACACAATACCCTCCACTCTTCCCTCCCTTCACATCACTTGGCATACAAGACATTTGCAGGAGGCACCTGCTAGTATTTCAGGCAGGTGAAGTGGATAGTTTTCATTAAGTCTGTGTCAGCAACACAGACTAAAATGGCTTGTTTATACTTACACAATCTGCTGATGCTGCAGAGTGCAGACAGACAGGCAGCCATCTCACAACACCACAAAAGCCTTGTCTGCCCCTTTGCGCAACAGTGGATCAGGCTACTGCAGGATAAGCTGGAAACATCAAGGCCAAGTTGCTGCTACTTTAATATCACAGGGAAGTCTTTTTGCTTGTGTACCAACGGTCTCCTATATTCACCACAGAATAGGCAGTACTTCAAAGGAACTCAACTAATCACTTTTTGGTGCATTCCACCAGCATCGTTAGGCAAATGTCCGTAAATACCCTTCTCGCATATCTTGTCTCACTGAGATTATCCTTGTCTCCTTGGCAACTGTCAGATGATGTATAATGCTATCAGGCATTAGCCCCAATGAGCCTTATAACCCTTGTGTAAATTCCTACTCTATGAAGAGACCTGGCCAAACATTCTTTCCCAGTAATGTTAAAATGTTGCCATAAACAATATGAAATCCAAGAACCTTCCAGTAAACCTGAGTAAGGAAGAAAACTAATGTGGAGCTTTTTAAGTGGTAGTATTTGTCTTGTCCTCCAAACAAATAAGTTTAAGACAAGTGGATATACTTGGCATTTCACAGCTTGACAAGTAAAGCTGTATTTTGAATCAGTACTTAAGAGAAGGCTTGTGCTGAAAACTTGGGCTGTAATATCTTTATCTCCTTTGTCCCATGGTGCCAGTGGGGATCACACTGGGAAATTCCAAATCCCCACAAGAGCTTAGCAAACTTATGCTACTCTTTAACCTATTAATTTCTGAAAACTAGCCTGGATTCACATCAACACTTGAAATCCACGTGCATACTGTCTGACACCAGTTGAACCGAGACTTTCTGCCTCTGAGCAAGCAGCTATGGGCTGCACCCTCATGCCCCCCCACTCCTCAAGCGGACATAATCAAAGCATCAAGTCAAGGAGGTACAGCCACAACACCACAAGCTTTCTACATTTCTCTGCTCCATAACATGTTTGGGCCTGGTGAGGACAAAGTTGTTTGTTGGTACCCTATTTGGCCTGCCTGGGCACCCAGAGCAGACTTTTGCCACGTGTGATACTAACAAGACACAGATGAGTCCTGTCCCCACATAGGAAAAGCAGAGTATGCCAGTGCAGGGAGACAAGCAGCACTGAATTACACGCAAGTGTTAAGTGTTGGAGTATCTAAGCGATAGCAAATAGCCTGCAGTGCACAAGTGACACTGTCCATTTGAGTCATTATAATGTCCCAGCTTGGGGAGATCTGCTCTATTTCAACAGAACAAAAAAAATAAATCTTTGAGCAAAGCCAAGGAAAAGAGGCTAAAAGAAGCACAAGCCTCAGCAGCAAAACCAAAACCATACACACTACAGGAGAAATAAAAGTATTTCTGTAATTAAGCAAACACATCTGGCACAGCATTGTGTCTATATATGAATTCAACAATGTGCCATGACTGGTATCTATTAGACTAATCAACTAGAGTGAGGTGAGAGAAAGGAGGGGAAAAAAGTCTCCAAGATTGTTGCAGGAGGTAGGTCACACAACGGCCAAGCAGTGATGGGGAAGCCAGTGCAGGCCCAGTAGTGACAGGCAAAAGAAAATCCAAGTCTTGGCATAAGTTGGTCAGCAATCATGCAACACAATTTCTTTGCATGCTTCTGTGGACCTGTTTGCTCCCCAGCCATTTGCCAACTCCAGCACACACCTTATCACATGTGAGACAGGAGGGGTCAGTGGCTTAAGGCAGGTGAGTTTTAGCACAGATTAGGAAGACGTCTTCCTAACCAACTCACATGTACTAACAAAAACTTTAAGTGACACCATTTTAGACACTCCTGTGCACAGCAAACACTCAGCAGATTTAGTATTGCTACCACAGGCTTGTACACATAGAGAAATTCAGCTATAGCAGCAGGAAGAATGAAATCTGCTGGGAGCTGAATACCATTACCTCCTCTATCACTGATCACATTATTCTTGCTTTTGGGAAGCAAGAGGAAGGGAAAGTTTACCATTTAGAGGTAGTGATGCTAGGGAAGATCCCAGTTTAAAATCCTACTGTGGAAGCATAAGAATTGGAGCAGTAGATCAGCCCGTGCTCAAGTGCAGGATAATCTGCATACTCTCATGCAAGGCAGTTCCCTCCTGAAGATAAAGTGATAAAAGAACATAACTGGAAAGCAATGAAAGTTGCCACAGTTAAAGTATGAGCCCACTCAAACAGGGCGTTCAAAATGAAGCACACTCCAACAACCCAGTAACTTGTCCAGGAGACTTTGAACCTGAAGAACAGCCTTTTTGTTGTGTTTTACCTGGTGTACTTTAGCTGGTCTCCTGTTACCTAATTAGGGCCAGAAAGCACATGCACAGGGTACCTGACACTCATCAGTACTGACATTTGCTCAAAAGTACCTGAGCCAAAACCAACAGCATTTTCCCCACCCTCTCCCCTTTCTCCCGAAGGGCAGCCATAGGCCTTTATACACTCTGCCCCTCCAAGACAAATCACTGAGGGTGAAATGGGGAATTTTGGTGAAGGAGGAAAGCATGCTCCCCTTTCTCCTGACTGCTTTATCAGGTATGCTACTTCTTTCCAGACAAAGCTTCAGCCATCAAACCTTAGGCCACCAGGGAAAAAACATCTTTCTCAGCATCAGACACACAGGACAGGCTGCCAATTCTCACAGCATCTGTCAGTACAACGTTTCCCAATCTAAGACCTTACAGGCCTCCACACCCCAGTGTGGATTTGCAGGCAGTCTCATGGCCCGGTTGCGCAGAAAGCTGGGCTGCAGATTACCCCCAGTCTCTATGTCTGCCTAGCACCTATCTCTGCTGCATGCCCTAGGCAAGGCTCACCACAAGCTTGCTGTGTCTGCATGGGGTCAGTTGTCAGAAACCAACAGCCTCGGTGCCAAAAAAAAAAAACACAGCTTGAGTGATTCTTATCCCTCTAAGCAGCATCTCAGACTACACGGGAAAGGGCTTTCAATTCAATGACGCCTGACCTACATTTGCAAAACCTTGGATATAGGTGCAAATCTAAGTATAGCATGCATGTGCCAAATTTGCTGCCCACAGCCAAGCACAGAGCCTTTATCTGCAATGCTTTCAGTGGACTCTAGTTCACATGCAGTTACTCTAACACAGCTGTTAGGATGTTGCTATAACAGATTTTTCTTCTTCTGACAGCACTGCACCTCTCCACCATCAGCAAAATAACTGAATACATGAAGGGTTTGTGACTGAGGTGGCTCCCCCATACAGGACCATCCATGCTTTACCTTAAGTGATATTCACAAATGCACCAAAGCCTGAAACTCATATAGAGAGGGGCTCTTTCCAGTCCCTGATAATGATTCCCCTATGTATGATTTGGCAGAGCATAGTATATTTTATACACCATCCTACAGTATGTGCTGCACCCACCTTGTTTTTAGCTAAGTTTACTCTCTTCATCTACTTGCTTTATTTTTTTATTTCCAAGCACAGCTTTTTGTAGGACTTAAAGTACTGAAATGCCAGTGAGTGTGCCAAAAGCTGTTATTTAAATAAATTAATGCAAGAACTTTTTAAAAACTGGATTTTAGGGGGACAAGGGTCCAAGGAGAGATCCACATTCTTGTTTCTGGACCCTCCCATCATCCAGAGACTCTGGCCACAGCAACACCTGTGCAGTCTCTTCAGGGGAGTGCCTCATGTGCCAGCCTGACACATGCATAAGAAGATCTGGTCACTTACAGAAGTGCTCAGCAGCTTCCCAAAAGCTGAGTTACAGGTATTGTTTGGAACATTTACCCTCGACTTTGAATGCAAGCTGTGGCTTAATTTAGCAGCTCTGGCTCATGCTGGAAGTTACTATTACATATTTGCCACTACATACTGCTGTTGAGGTAAAGACTGCTCTGAAGGCCAAGCCCCTGCCCTGAGGATCTACGACTTAAGACACTAATCCCCTTAAGTGCTTACATCTGTGGCACTGCACAAAAAGGTAAACAAGTACTTCTGTGTTCAAGCGTCTGCTGCACTGAGTCATAAGCTGCACCTTAGTGGAAACAGAGTAAAGCTGGGCTGAGAGGAGACAAGTGTTCATGTACTTACTACATAATGTAATGTACAAAGTATGATCTGCTGAAGTTGAATACAGATCTAGAGTGCTCAGATGTTATTACTAATACATTGTAATTACCTTTTGTCAGGGATCACCAAAAGCAAAGTCTGTCTTCTGCTCGAAGTCTGCTCCAAAGACCTTATGCTCTAAACAGATCTTTTCATGCTGCCGACATGGGAGAACAATTCAGGAATAGCTGGAGGCTGCTGAAGTACAGAAAGAAATACTGCTAAGTTAAATGGCATCTTCTAGGAGCTTTTTGTCTGCAGCTATCCAGCATAGTTCTGTTGTGTTTAGAATGACAGATCAAATACTAGCTGACCAAGAAATATTTTTAAGTAAAACATTACCTAACAACTCCAGAACAATCCTTCAAAAAAAGTAGATTTTGACCTTTTTATTTAAGCATTGCAAGTGTGACATGCTGCCATGCAGAGTTGTTTGCTGGATTTTGTTGTTTGGGTTTTTTTTCCCCCCAAAAACCTTTGTGATGCACTTGCACATTTTTATGGCACTCACCTCTCATTCATGACCCTACTGCACCTATCAGTGATAAAAATGTTTAGTGAATAGAAAGCTTTAATGGAATAGTTTGAAGCTGTAGCTCCCATCCTGGCCAATATTCACTATATGGTTTGGATTTCCTTATTTTTCTACAGAAAGCAGCCGCTACTGTGAGAAATAAGCCTTCTGCACAGACCATCTTCTATCTAGCTTTAATCAAGCCGAACTTAAAAAAAAAAAAAAAAAAAAAAAGACTACCTCGCTCTTCCTCCTCTAGGTTTTGAAATTTATCAAGTTGTGAAAGAAACGTACTGTTTTTAAGAAACAGCTTGATGGAAATTACCGGGAGTAAGACTTAGCAGGGATTTAAAAGCTAATAAAATATCTCCCGGGTCAATCTACCATAAAGTTTAAATATACACCATATACACCTACATTTTAGAAAAAAATTTCTCTCTTCCTATTTGCAGGCTTCCCAAGGGAGATTAATATCTTTTAAGCCAAATCCTTAAATTTTGCCCCATCTTTTTTGGCATCCACTTGTTTCACATATATGGGAACGTACACCAGTATTTTTGTGCACTCAGACATGTTTGTAAGTGCAAGTTTGAGCATCAGGTCTACATACATTGGAAAGCTTTTGGTTTGTATATTACTACTAAATCCTAGAAGAGTATGTTCTGAGCTTAACAGGGTGTATAAATGAAGATTTTCAAGACCAGGCAGAGCTGCTAGCCTGCCATCACATATTAAATATCCCCAACAGAACTCAGTTCATTTTCTTTGAAATAAAGGAGATAGAGTGCTTAAAGCCAGAGTAAGAGACTGCAAGAAGCTTAATTATTTTGTCTTGCTCCCAGGCACAGACATTTGAATTTTAACACCTCCAGCTTTAAAGTCTTAGACTAAACCAATTTAATAAAAAAAAAAAATAAAAAAAAATAAAAAAAAATCAAGACTGGAGATTGGCTGTCCTGACTTCTGGCTACCAGGGGAAGACAGCTGGGCCTCTCAGAGCAGGAGGGTATGTTACATTTCTCTTTGCCTCCACCATTACAAGTTTCTGCTTCTTTATTCAAAAGCTTTTAATGACCAGGTTAGGTCTTCATGTTTCCAGTTCTTCTATTTCCAAACTACTCAAACCTTTTGTATTTCATTAGGCTATCATCTGACCCCCACTTAAGGCTCACTAGAAATTTACTGGAAGAAATTTTTTTCATCCTTTATCTCAAGTAGAAAAGGCAGACTGAGCTCAAGAAAATCTGGATTGAAAATCCACATCAAAAGTAACTTGGCCAAAGTCCTCTATTAAGATAAAATATGCCTTTTGTCAGGGAAAAATAACTTATTTGTGGAAATTAACTTCTAATGCATTTCTAATGCTTATCTAGGAGAGCAGATGACTGAAACTTACTGATGCAAAACACAAACCATCCAGCTTTCAAACTGTACCAGTCCCCTCTGCTAGCCCAAGGCAAAGCTTTAGAAACTGCAGTCTCACACACAGGTGTGGGGGGAATGACAGAGTTTAACCTGAAGGTCCCAGACCCCCTTGCAACACACTGGACCCAAGCTGTGCTCCACTGAAATTAACATGGTGGCTCCTCTCAGGTCTGCTTTAGCATCACTGGACTTGATTATTTAACCCATAAGCCTTTCTGCTTCCGTTTACAAATAGGTAACTGAAATGCAGAGGAACAAATGCTTCATTCAAGGTCATGTGCAGCATCTACACAGAACTAGAAGAGCCTGCTAGTGTTACACTTAATTACCCTGTTACTTTTCAACAACCAGGAGCCAAGTTGCAGCCAACAAGCTCCATATTCAGCTCTCCATTCAGAGCCCTACAACAGGCACCAGCCCCAAGAGCCACTGTGCAAGGCTGTCTCATCTCCCACGTTTCTTCTGCAAGCAGAATTTGTACACAGAGAGCAAGAGCCATTGCGCACACTACTTAGCACTGTGTGTCCTCCAGGCACACTTTGTCCTCTGAGTTATCTCCAGTGCTAATTTATTGCAGCATTCAAAGCAGCGGGCCTCCGGCAGTCCCTCCCACAGGAAGCAGGCTGACTCATTTTTCCACACACTGTATTTTCCTCTCCACAAGAGCCAAATGCTTAGGTCAAGAATAAACCACAAAAAAGGGAGGCTCATGTTTAAGCACCTCCTAAAACATGTGCACAACCCACATCCACTTGTGACGCTATTTCTTTTATTCAAACAATGAACCTGGAGACATTACACCCAGCTAGAGTTGCCCCCATATGGCACACAACTGTCTTTGCTTCTACTCTAAACAGCAGTTCCTAATCCTGTAGGATGATTTAGCCTAAGCTAATGGTTTTTGGCCTTAGCCAAACAGTTATCTGAACACTTACTGAAAAACAAGATGAAGACCACAATTTTGCATTCATTCCCCTAAGCTCTTTCCCAAAGCATTCAGATGTTTGCCTTGCAAACTGGTTCTCATATATCAGCTGGCCTTATAGGCGGGAAAAAAAAATGAACATTGCCAGGAACACCCTGACTATCTACTCTTTCACACTTTGCTTAGTGATGCAGCAAAAGTTCACTATCCCTATTAAAAGGATTTTTCAAGGACATTTGGAAAGAAAAAAGTAGCAGTACCTTAATGTGTCTGAGTATTAACAGCAGGTATCTCCAGCAGCACTTCCAGGCCTCCAGCCATGAAAAACATGGGAAGCAACCAAAGCCAGCCAACACAAGCACTTCACCCCCAAAACAGGCAATCCAGCTTCAGGTTTTGTGAAGGTTTCCACCAAGGAGCTAAACATGGCCACTCTAACAACACTTCTCCACCTCAGCAAGCAGGTGCAAGCCCAGCCATACACCAAAAAAAAAAAAAAAAAAAGAGAGAGAGAAAAAAAACCAACACAAACTAGCTGCTCCCTGCTCTCTCTTATAGCCAGCTCCCCCTGGCCTCAGCCTCTCAGGTGTGAGGCATCTCAGTTGATTTGGCATTAACTCATTGCTATCCACATTAGCCCACTGCGTGACTGTGGGGCGTGTTGAGGAGAAACTACTCACATTCTCGGTTTGTTTTATTTTAAAACTGAGGTAAATAGGAGTGGGGTCAAAGGACACACTAAGCATTTCCTACTTGTCCTACAGAAGGGAAAGGGGAATGGATCTGCAGCAAAGAATTCTCACTTTCACGCACGCAACAAAGCATCATATTTCCAAAATGTCACAACTGGAAGTAGTGCAGATCTTAGCATAAGATGCCACTGTTGTCCTTTGTCAGAAAACCTTTAGGTTTAATACTACAGCCATGATGCTTTTCCCATCAGTAACGTGTCCTGAGCCTGATGCTTATAAAAGAGTAATTCAAGTGTCTCTTCTCCATTACTCAGACTCCTTGCTTTGGTAATTAAGGATCCTCATCCTTTAGATCTTTGATTCCCTTTTTTCTTGGCAGGTCCATTTTGCACTAAAAAAATGCTCATTTGTTTCCTCTTTTGTCCACCTGCTCTGTTGTCAGTATAGGACCCCCCCCCCCAGCCAATCTAGCTGGCCTGTGCTCTACAACATCAGCCCATTTCCCGCTGAAGGGAAGGCTCATTAGCCTGTACGGCTGTGACAAAGATCAGGCGGTGTGCCACAAAATCAAACCCTCCTGTCTAAGCAGATATGGATTTATTGGATCCTCTGAATAAAAAGAGAGAGGGAATAACAAGGAGGAGGCCTGCAGCTGAGTGTAAAAGTGTGGTACAAAGGCACCAAATGCCAGATACAAAGTAATTTGCCTGAATTGCACTGAAAAAGGTGACAGTGTGCCACATCCAGCTTTCAATTTCATGTAGATGTATGACTTCAGTGCTGGGCCCCAGGGAGGACCCCTCAAGGCTGGGTGCTGCATGTCCCTACCGCGGCCACCTCACAGATCTTACCAAAACGAAGCAGCAGGAGTGGGCTGACGGGTGCGATGGCAGGTTGCAGAGATGGTTCCTGAGCAGAGGGAAACCTGCATTAGGAAGTAAATCTTACCCGCAAAAGCTGAGCAGAAATACTCACTCTGGCTACCGGTCTTTAATCCACCCGCCAGTCTGCTTGTAGATGGTGGATAAATACTGGGAATATATATTACATAGCACTATCCTAGCACTTTTACAGTCTTAAAAATCCATTTTTTCTAAAAATATCCCATGGGACCAATGTTAATGGTCTCTGTTGGAAGTCTACAGGCAAAATATTTTGGAAGTGTTGCAGGTTTCCTGAATTCTCATTTTTCCACCCAGCTCCTGCAGACAGTGACAGCCCTCACACCAGGACCACGCTGCCATATGCTTTGTATAGTTAAATTTCCCCACACCTGGGCAGCAGCAGAGCAAGGGACGAGGCAAGGAAAGGAGGATCTGGCCCCACCACATCGTCTGGCTGAGATGGGGACAATGCTGGCCCCAGCCATGATGCACAACACTCCCCAGCTCCAATGTTCTGCGCTGCACTGGGGACCGGTGGGAAAAGGTCCTCTGGAGAAGGCTTAGTCAAGTCCCCCTCCTCCTCCCCCGCCAATCTTGGTGCTCACAGGACTGTTTCTCGCACTTTTTACCTCACTCATCGCTGCCAGAAAGTGTTTTGTCCTTCCTTGAATTCGTTTTTCCAGAAGCGCCGCTGGCCGCGCTGACAGGCTCAGCCGTGCCCTGCAGCGGCGCTGTTGCAGAACCGTCTGGAAGCGGCTGTGTCCGGCACGGAGCAGCCCCCGCCTCTCCTCAGGGAGAGGTCCCTGCAGCCCCCGCGGCCAGTCTGCCAGTCGCTGTTTTTACTTCAAATTACTCTGGATTTGCGTGAGCGAGCTCCCTGTCTTTATCTCAACCCAGAAGCTTTTCCACTTTATTTTCTCCCCCCCCCCCCCCCCCGCCTTGTGCAGGAGGGGGAGTGAGGGAGCAGCTGGGTGGGTGGCCGGCCAACCCACCGCAGTGCCATTGCTCCTCTCCACACGCGGCGTGGCGGCGTCCCACGGGCCATCCGTCGGGGAATCCCTCCTCTCTGCCCGCAGATCAGCACATGCAAACTGAAGCCCTCAAAAGGGGATGAACGGTGAGGGCCGTTATTACGTAAGCACCTTCCTGGATAGAATAATGCTTCGAGTAACAATTTCAATTTGACCTGAATTAAAAGCTTCAGTAAAAGGGTCTCAAAGATTCCCAAACTGGGCAACCTCCACGTGTGCAGAATATAGGGGGTTTGCTTATGGCTGGAAAGTAGCCACAGCCTCATTGCTTTCTTGGCATGGGTCCCTTAGCCCAGAAACCAGGTTTCCCCCCACCGGGATGCCGGCTGCAGTGGCACGGCAGCAATCCCGATCCTCTGGGGCTTCTCTCAGCAGCTGGATTAATGTGGGGGGTTTTAATTATTTTTCTAAAGCAAGATGTTTGTTGTTTCCTCCTTTGTTTGCTTTTTCAGTAGCCAAATACATTTTCCATCCAGAGAAGAGCTGGGAATCCAGGAACCTGAAGCCATGGGAGGCAGTGATTAGTGGTTTGAAGTGTTAATGGTACCACAGTGGGAACAGGGAGTCCCTTGAACTCAGCTATTAGCAAATTAATAAAAAGGGTAACACGCTCTCCTGAGCGTTACAAATTTAGCACTAATTAGGACTTCTCTTTCGCAGCTATTTTAGGAAAGAAAATCTTCAATATGCTTTGTTAAATTTAAATCATCTTGTTTGTAGAAGTAAATAATTTGGAAACATTGCTTTCTTCACCCAGCTACAGTCTATTAAACTTTTTGCATTCTCCTTTTCTTTCTGACTTACAGCTTGATATGCAGTTAGTTTTATTTAGCGAGTCTTCCCCCCAAAAGAGGGATTTCTTTGAATGAGACTAACCTACAGGCCATTCATTTCTCACAGTCCATCCCAAACATTTCAAAGATCTCTTCTTCACAGGAGCGTCAGTGCTCCAATTTATTTACATTTATTTAATTTATTGCTTGTTTATTCCAGATGTTAAACCTCATGGAGTTATTGTAACTAATAAGCCATACTTTTCTGCCAAAAATCTACACCGTTTTGTGTATTTTAGCACTTCAGAATTAATCATGAGATAAACTTAATCAGGTTTGCAATGAAAAAAAACCCCTAATTAGAGCAGAGGCCAAAATGTCTTCCTGCTCTTCCTTTCTTCTTGGACTACCCAAATCTCATCTAAACATTGCCTGAAGTCTAGAAAACAAATCTCACAGTTGATTGAATATATCTAATTGTGAATTGATGTCTACACTTTTGCAGATATGTTTCAAACTCTGCCTGGTGGCTGTGTTGGCTAATTTGCCTATACCCAGGAAATTAATTCTTTCTTAACTACAGAGCAAAGCTATGATGTTGCTCGATATATGTCTGCCTTTCTGGAAAGAATATTACTTCTCTAGCAAAAATAATGCATCGCTAAATGATTGATGTAATGACAAAAGGTTTTAGCTTTTCATGTTTAGGAAAACACTGATGGGGAAGAGAAAACACTACAGTTTGCATAATGAGAGTAGAGCCAGACTGGCTGAGGCAGAAGAAACTCACTTTAATTAATCAAAAGCCATAGCTTATTTGAGCAATAAAGGGAAAATGTAGATAGAAGGTTACATCTTCTGATGACACTAAGTAAAAGAGCATGTTAGAAGTGACCAGTAGTGAGCACATGGTTTAAAACACACATGTACACATGCACACATGCACAGCAGTGTGGAGAACCCAGGTAGATGCTGTATGAAAATACACCATAAAGTGTGACAAATACTGCACACTGCCAAGGTGGTTTTCCATAAAATAAGGCAAACTGATGTTAAAATCTAGCCTTTATAATCAATTAGAAAGGGAAGTTCGGCAGCAGTATTAATAACCTCTGAAACAAATACAGCATGAAAAGGGGATTTCCATGACCAGAGCTCAGCTCAAAAGACTTCGTTTCATGTTTATGAAAAATCAAATCTTTGCAAAGGTGAGACTAAAGGTATCAACCATTCCATATCTAGAAGAACTGGATGAAGGCTTTTCCTCGTTCTCCTGTGGAGGGAAACACATTAAACAGTCATTTCTGTTTACTTCTGTTAAACAGCTGGTAAGAGAGAGTATGCTGCGCTGTATGAGGCTAAAGAAAGTATTATTTTTACTTTTCTGTACTGCATGAGATAGAATGTGAATGGTGTACGCTGAGGTGACACTGTAACATGCTGTCTGCTAAAACTGAGTCCTTTCTTCACTTCATATGGGGTATAACTGCGGGAATAAAATGTGTAAGCATATAAGCTGAGCAGCAAGCTGGTAAATTCCAGATGGTAATTTAAACCTGGTGAATACAAACCTTATAGTCCTGCAAGCAGTCTAGTACCAGAAAGGACCTTTGAGGTCAATTCATTTCCCTTCTGCCGTAGGCAGCCCTCTGAAAGAAACCACATGATAAAGTGATCCAGCTTCATCACAAAATTAATTTTTGCCACCATTTCTCCTACTGTAATGGTGCAGAAGGAGGAATCCTACTGCAGCTCCTTGGAAATGTAGAAATCTTCCTACTTGCACACCCAATATACTCTTATCCAGTTTATTCATGTCATTTTTTCTGCCAAAATTGTGCATCTGCTTAAATAGCGCTTCTCCCTTCTGTGTGCTTATCTGTGATGTATTTATAGGGAGTCCTCTCTCAGCATTCATTGCATGAGATAAAATAAGCCATCCTTTTTTAGTCTCCTTTCATATAACAGACTTTCCACGATCTGCATCACCCTTGCAGCCCATCCCTTCACCTGCTCCTATCTGAGCATGGGGACCAGAACTAGCAACAGCAGCTATATATTGTCTTACTGGGGATTTTTACAATGCCATTAACACTCCCTTGTTTCTTATTGCTATGTTGTACATTCACACTGTCTGTACATAGAATTTTTCTAGCATATAAATTATGTTACACAGTTAACCATCAAATACTGGTCTGTCATCTCATCTGGTACCACTTGTGCTCCTTGGGAGTGTGGTCAGCATCTTGCAGGCAAAATCCTTCGGTACTTTTCATCTGGTGCTTTTTCATCCTTGATAGCTCCTGCGGAGTATTTCAGCATGAAGATGTTTCAGCAGTCTTTACAAAAGCAAGTGAATCATTCAAAAAAAGCACAATCCATCCATCTTCTTTAGTGTCACCAATTAATAGCTGCTCAGGATGCTTTGAAATGTATAGCTGCTTAAGGGAAGAAAAATAACCAACCCCTTCCTATAGTGCTGCACTATCATTATGTTTTGTGTACTCTGCCTTTGCAAGGAAACATTATTAAATAAATGAGGTGACGGCAATATGCAAAGGTCTCTGATGTGAGGCTTTAAAGAAGGGGAAAAGACCAGTTATGCCAATCCAGGATAAGAAGGGAACCAAAAAACAATTGGTAGACAGGATTATTTTATTGTTGGAAACCATTTCTCATTCCAGAAGCCAGTGGTCAGAGCATGGCTGATTTTGGTGGATGCGCTTCTGTCTTCTGCTGCCCCTGCAAGCAAGCAGTGTTGGGGGCAACCAGAGTTTCCTCCACTTGATGGAGCCAGAAGAGTCTTTTAACTCTTGCTTCTGATTTCAATTATTTTGCTGCAGACTGTGCAAAATAAGGGGCTATTTTGAAAAGGGGGTAGTGTTGCCTTTGTGGGCAGCTCAGCCTGGGTCTCTGTGTTCATTCCTCAGGTCACAAGCTGCCAGGGCAAAGTCATTGCACCCTTTGGTGGAGCTGCTGCCTTGGGCTCTCTGTCAGCCAGAGCACCCTGGGTCAAATCCTGACCCAAATTTGCCAGACACAAGGATGCACTCCTAAACCTGCCCACAGCTGCTGACCCCAATGCCAGTTTTCTCCTCTTGCCCCCATCCCTCCTCCCATCTCACCTCCCCATCTAGGACATTGTGGCTGCTGCTGCCATTGGACGTACAGCTCTGCCTGTGTCCCAAGCAGGACAGCAATGCCACCTCTTGAGGGGGATCGATTCCCTTCCAGCTAATCTTCCAGAGGGGGAGGTCTGTACCTAAGTGTAATGGAACCTGATGGAGGCTAATTAAATAGAAAACCATCCATTTGTGCTGTCTCATTAGGGATTTGTCATAAAAACCTTATGTTCTCTTACAAGCCTAAACAAGTGTGTTCACCATGTAAAAATCAGCCATAAAGCTGTCTGGAGAGTAGTTAACATGTCTAAGCTGTCATTTATACAGGCTGTCTGCAGTCTGCATCCTGCAGGTAGGAATGGCCTTTCCACT
Organism: Vanellus vanellus; assembly: GCF_965231255.1. Lineage (NCBI taxonomy): Eukaryota > Metazoa > Chordata > Aves > Charadriiformes > Charadriidae > Vanellus > Vanellus vanellus. The sequence goes on from NC_138921.1 coordinate 4,625,910, forward strand.
GTCCTCAAACCGCCTCACATAAATGGGGCATCCCTCCTTCAAAAAGGGAAAGAGGGCCAAGCCCAGCGATCCTGCACTGACAGTCATGTGGAGCGGATGCTTCTCCGTCTGGCCCTGACAGGAGCCAGAAATCAGAGGCAAAGGCTACTTGTTATTTTAGAGCTGTGCCAAAGATGTTCAGAGCTTTAGACAGTGTAAACTTAATAGCAGTGTTTCCTGGGGTTTATGGAAGTTGCCTCCCCTCTGCCTTTGCGAGTGGCCTGGTCTCCTCCTCTACCCTGATCAGGCTGCCATTTTTGAGAAAAACTAAATTCCCTGTAGGGCATGGGAGTCATCATGCTATTTTGCAATGGAAGAAAATTATGGGCTGTGTCCCTTTGGCTGCCCAGGGGAAAATCAACATGGTTTAAATGGCTATCCTCCTCAATGTCCATACAGGATGAGCTTTTCCCTTGTCCAGACTGCAGGCTTCAGAGTTTCTGCCAAAATGAGGACTTGTGCAGAAGTCATATTGGGGCAGATCTTCCCATGGGCAGGAGGAAATAACTGCTTTCCTGGTATGGGACGACCCCACTGGGTAACACTAGCTGGTGTCTGCTTGCAGGCATCAGAGGTGGAGCGGCAGCTCTCCCTGCAGGTCCACACCCTCCGGGAGGACTTTCGGGAGAAGAACTCCTCCAGCAGCCAACACATTGTGCGGCTCGAGAGTCTCCAGGCTGAGGTGAGTCACCCATGCTCTGCCTCACTGCTTCAAAAGGTGGCCAGGGCTGTTTTAACTTGTATGATGAACTCCTCTGAACTGGGTACACAAAACCTGCTGCTTGGAGCAAACAAAGAGAAGCATGGTAGCAGTGTGGCAAAGGACTTCCCCAGTGAGGATTTTTGCTGCAACTCTGCGCTTGCTGGGGTGGCATGGGCCAGCTTCCACCGCTGCCTCGGCCACAAGCACGCCTGCAAAATGAACGGATGAGAAGGATCTTCCAGGAGCTAAACCATGGCTGTCCTCTTGCAGTGCTGCTGCCCAGTACAGATTAAACACTGGGGCGTGGTGGGAAGGTCTGTAAGGGTTGGGTTTTTTTCTGTTTCTTATGCTTGCAAAGAAAACAGCAATCCTCTCCCGCCTGAGCCACGCACTTGGGAAAGCAAGGAGTCCCTCCCTGTTTTAGCCCTGGTACATTAGTGGGAATGATATTACCTTCCTTCCTTCCTTCCTCTTCCCTTCTCTGATGGGGGACACTGGAGACCATGCAGGCAGGAACCAGAGTGGTAGATGATGTCCAACTCTACTACCCTACCGCTTTTTTAATTTATAAGCTATATGGAAGAACTTTTCCTAAAATCTCTCAATTTCTTCTTTTCTCCCACTCCCACCTGCTCCCTGCTGGTCCCTCGCCTTTTCTGCCCCTCCCCTTGGTGTGGAGCAGCAGGTCCTTGAAGTAAGTATAGAGGCTCAGAAGGGGTTTGCTCGCGTGTGCGTTGCTGTCATCGTGCATGCCTGCCACTATGCATGCCTCACCTTGCCTCCTCCCCTCCTTCCTATCTCTTGCTTTCCAAATTCCTTTCCCCCTGTGCCCTTCCTATGGTCCAGGGCCCACGGCAGAGCAATGGTTTTTCTGTTACGCAGTCATTCACAGGGTGTTCATTACTGGTTTGATAACCAAATATGAACTCTAGATGCAATCTCTGTATTATACCTCTTATTTTTCTCACATCCTTTTCTCCAACCCACGCAAATCATGATGGTGGTGGGAAGAAACATCTCAGAAACCATTAGTCACCTAAGACCAGCTTTCTAATACCTACAGCAGCCTTTACCCTGCAGAAATAGCAAGTCCACACACTTTGCTAATATTCCTTCATGCAGCCAAATCTTTCCAGCAACCTGGAAAGCAGCAAAGAGACAAGGTCCCAAAGAGGCCAGGAAAGCAGTGGGAAGTTGCTGAATTTGTCTATGGTCCATGAATCAAAAGGAGACCACAGGGAATATTTACGGTTATACTGGACTGGTAAATGGCATACCCAGTCCCCAGAGGTCCTGTGCGTAGTAATCTGGAAAAAGGGTCCTTTTTCTTGGCTAAACAAGAAGTGACCTTGGCTAGTGCTGATTCATCCTGTGCACTGTTCCCATCTAACTGAATCAGAGAGGTTTTGCTTGGCACATTGTCCCCCTTCACCTGAAATCGCTGCCCTTGACAATTAAAAGAAATGAACCAATTTTAAAGGCAACCGATCACTGGAAGACTAAAAATAAGCATGGCACAGAAAGGAGTATTCACAAGTAAAAAGACAGAAAAATCCCTGGTGAGGACCTGGCAAACGTGCAGCAATTAAGAAAAGTGTATGGGCAGTGCTGTGGCACAGACCTGCAGGGAGCAGGATCCCCCGCAGGCTCACCCTGTGGTCTCCAGCACCCATAGAGGAGAAAATGCCACCATGCTCAGTTAGGGACCAGCCAGGAAAAATGACTGGTTTTACACAGCCTTGCAAATTTTGAGATACGAGGGGTGGGCAGGGCTGGTCCATTTGGACATTTCTGACTGCACCCTGGCCTCCTGCCAATGCACACCCAGCCTCTTTGGAGCTGCCCCTGCAGCCTTGGGAAGGAGGAGTCTCCTTTCAGAGCCTTCCTAAGCTTTAAATCACACACAGAGATACAGTTTCTGTCATACAGGTGCAGAATAGGCTTGTGCATACTTTTGCTTTTTGCTGTTTCATTTCTCTCTTGGGAATGTGATTTCCCTCCTCTCTGCTTCCTGGAAAGTGCGGACACTGCCTCTCTTTCCTCTGCAGATCAAAATGCTGACGGACAGAAAGCGGGAGCTGGAGCATCGCCTCAGTGCCATGATGGAGGAGAATGATCTGCTCCAGGGAACCGTGGAGGAGCTGCAGGACCGAGTCCTCATCCTGGAGAGACAAAGCCATGACAAGGACCTGCAGGTGAGAAAGCAGCAATGGGACAGAGAAGAGGGGGGAAATGGAGTAAAAGATGTGCATTGGGGTAAAATTGACCAGGAGGATAATCGGGAACTGGGAGACAAAACAACTGGAAGGATGAAATGGCTCATGTAAGCATAGCAGCAAGCAAAGTCCTGGGTGTTACCTTTAGGGACAGACAACAGGAGCCACAATGGGGCATCTTGACAGCAAAGAGCAGCTTGGGAGGGAGATCTGAGCAAGGAAGTGGTACAGGGTGCTGGGGAAATGCGAGAAATGTAAAAGGAAGCAAAGAATTCTGGTTGCAGTTCATTTTACTTTTTTTTTTTTAATAGTAGAATCGTCTTCAGAAGGGACTTCTTTAGACCCTACCATCCCAGAAGGCAGTAACTGGCCTCGTAGCTTTCGCTGCTCAGATGGTTTCCCAACAAGCCCCATGGTGTTTGTAGCCATGTGTCACCAAACGTCACTCCCTGGAAAACAAGCTGGAACCTCTGTGGCTTCAGGCATCTTAGTAGAGAGCAAGACTTTCCCATTGCTCTTCTGTGGGTTGACAGCCACTGGATCCCCAGCTCTCCAAAACAGCCCTGAATCTTTTTTTTCCCCTTTTAAAATATATATTTGTATTTATATGTGTATAGATTTTTTAAAAAACATATCTATATTACTTTTCTTTTTGGATTCACTTCCTGCTGTGTTGTTTCAGCAATTTTTTTTTTGCCTGAGTCCCAAATTCTTCACAATGTTCCTCATTTTAGTGCTGATTAACCTGCTATTTTTATCTTTCAGGACATTCTGGAGTCTAAACAGTGTCTAATGACATTTGGAGATCATTAAGCTCCAATAAATAGCAGTACCAGCCAACAGTACTTTCCTCCTGGCTGGAAACCCTCTTTCGTGACACCCATTCCTCCCTCTCAGCTCGTTCACAAACCAAGAGATTCATCCAGTCCCTATCACCTCCATTAATTTTTTTTTTCCTGCTTCCTTGACAAATTCCTTGATTTTCTTTGCAAGCTGCACCAAAGCCAGCTGGAGCTGCAGGAGGTGCGGCTGTCCTACCGGCAGCTGCAGGGGAAGGTAGAAGAGCTCAGTGAGGAGAGAAGTCTCCAGAATGTCAACGCAACCAGCACGTCCCTGCTATCTGAGATAGAGCAGAGCATGGAGGCAGAGGAGCTGGAACAAGAACGAGAACAGGTATTTGTCCTCTGGTTCCTGGGAAAGCCCATGGACCTCTGTGACCAGCCAGAGAGGGAAAGGGAGTTTAATGCATTTGATCTGGATTTGCAGCTGAACCAAGAGCCAGAAAACTGGGGTTGTGCTCTCAGCTCTGGTATCAACACCCTTTTGACCATATGAAAGTAAATCTCTGCACCCATTTCAAAACCAATGTAGCAAGCTAGACAAATATTTGTGAGGTTTGGCGATCACATGCCTCACTTCACATGGAAGGAGGATCTCCATAGCCTTGATGTCCCAGGCTAATGTCAGGCTTTCTTGTTCTAGCTGAGACTACAGCTCTGGGAAGCATATTGCCAAGTGCGATATCTCTGCTCCCATCTCAGAGGTAACGACAGTGCAGACTCAGCAGTCTCTACAGACTCCTCCATGGATGAGTCTTCAGAAACCTCATCAGCCAAAGATGTCCCAGCTGGCAGCCTACGGGCAGCTCTCAGCGAGCTGAAAAGACTGATACAAAATGTGCTGGATGGGGCAGACTCCACGGTAAGTTGGTAGCACAGGGGACCTTGGCTTGTGCATGTCCCCTTGCCCAGGTGACAGAGCTTGCTGCAGGTTCCTGCTGGGTCCTGAAGTCCCCGGTCTCGGAGAAAACCTCTGTGGCCCACAGAGATGGGCTTTCACAGTGCATAGCTGACTCCATGTGTCTCAAATGGTCAGCTAAGGGCCAAGCCAGTACATGGGGTTTCAGCTTTCAGTGGTGAAACTGCCATAAGTTTCAAGCTCATACAATTGGTCTGGGAGTCATTCCAGAAAATTAATGAAAGTCGGCTTTCTTTGAGATTTGCCGTAAGTTGGAGCTTTTACGTGGAAATATTGCAGATTGTCTTATACATCACAGTTCAGTTATTTCTCTTAAGATTTTCCCAACCTTGCTTTATTAGCAATAGTATCACAAAAACTTCTTAACCCCTATGTGGGAAGGTTCTGCCCCTGCAAATTGACACTGAGCACAAATGTCTTGGCAAGAGCTGCCAGACTCAAATCCATTGACAGGTGGAGGGTCACAGGACACAAGATGGTGTCTGTGGGATATGGCCCCAGGGCTGCTGGGGAGAAGGGGATGGCATGGGGGACTGCTCAGCATCCACAGGAGCACAGAATTACAAGAAAACACCTCACTTTTTGCAATGGCTCAAACCAGGCCTATTTCCGTCACCCACAAGTTGGCTGCATTGTCAGTATGTCTTAATTGAGCTGCCATGGTGAGGGAGACAGTGCAGACTCTGCAACTGCAGACCGACATGGGAGTACCCACCCTCCTCATTTTGGTACCTGTAGCAGCTCATAAGAAGGCTGAGCATAGAGATGAAGTTGTATTTGTTAAATAAAAAATAAAGTCCTGAAAAAGGTCTACAAACACGGAGACTGTAGCCATATGTCACCAAGTGGTCAGCAGGTCTCTGTAAATTTGGTTTATGCTAAGGTGAGAACATGTCTGTATGCTCTGTTTATCATGTGCAGAAGCACTACCCTTGGCTGAGCATGTTTCCACTGTGGCGGTATATGGGAACAAAATCAAAACTCTACCACAGTCACATTCACACTTACTTCTTCCTTGCTTATTAGTGTTCATCCTAAACCAGTATCAAATTAATGCCATTGCCTTTTTTAAAGTGAAATCTGAGCAAGAGATTTCTCTCCCGCTCTCAGAGCTCTCGACGAAGCGACGATGACACCTTAGAGGAACAGATCAGGAGAACAAGTGAGGATTCACGAGCCCTGAGGGAATTAATGGAGGGAGAACGGGGAAAACTAAGGCAGAGTTTGGAGGAGCTGCAGCGACTGCACAGCCAGGTTAGCAATTCCCACATTTTGCATGTGGTCTTGTAACACCAGTGTTCATCCTCCAAGATGTGCCTTGTCTTCCATAGAAGAGGTAAACATGATAAATAACCCAGGAGGATATGGGCCAAACCCAAAACCATTGGATGAGGGAGACTGTTAAACCCAGTGCAGAGGCTTCATGCATTTAGGATCAGTGTTTTTGACAAGTTGTCTGGGGCCCATCCCAGACATCATCTCAAGCAGCCAAAGTTCCTTTAAACCTTTCCCCCAATCTGCTTTTCAGCCAACCTGTCTTGCTTAAATTCTCAGCAGAAGTTCCCAAAGTACGAGGCTACTTGATATGGGGTACGGGAAACTCATAGGTACTTGAACTTGCACTAGATGCTCATAAGGGGTATAGGCAATTGCTGGGTGGACAACACAGTGCTGCTTTGTTGTGCATGGCTCAAGGTTCACCGCCTTCCTCAGCAGCATCACAAAACCCTCATAAATGCACACCCAGAGAATCTTTATCATGGCTAGCCTGGCACCAGGCAGCACCCCAGGGCCAACAGGGACCAGCTAAAGCTAAGACAATCTCAACAGCAACGAATGGTCCAACCCTGAAAACAACACCACACCCAAAGCACAGAATCACACTGCATCCGCACTGAAGGTAGCACCGTCTGTGTCTAAGGTCCTGTGCCAAAAGCAGCAAATGGATACAGGCAGCCAAGGAGATGCTCTGCAATCCCTATCTCTATGGGACAAGTCTGCAAACACTGGAGGGGATCTGGAGGCTGCAGCAGAGGCAGCCTTTTGTGCAGCTGCTTGTGCAGCATCAGCTGCATTGGAGCAGGGAATGGGTTTAACGCCTTTGTCTGGTCTTGCCAGCAGCGCTGTATCACTCTTTCACTGTACCCCTTTGGAGAAGGAAAAAAGAAAACACATCCCTGTTCAGAAAGTCAGCACAACCTGGGGTCTGACAGCCTTATGTAGGGCTAAGGGAGCTCCCACCATGGGGACAAAGAAAAAAGTGAGAGCATCATTAAGTACCCCTGGCAGTGATGGCTGCACGTGTACAAGGATGGAAATCAGTTTTGCTGACAAAGCAGCTGATTAGAAGCAGACTGCAGCGAGGGAGCAGCCCTGGCACCCGTCCTTCCTTGAGGACTGTTCCTCTCAGCAACACGGCCACCAGAGGAGACACCTCTGAGGGTCCAAACTTCTGCCCCCAGAGAGTCATGAGCCCGGATGCTCCTTTGGCCATGCTGCCATAGCCCTGTGCACTAGCCACAGGTCTCCCTTGTCCTTAAACACACCTAAGATGGAGGAGACAAGGGCTTGATCACTGCAACTTGGCTACGCTGACAGAAACCATTACAGGCTTATTCACAGATTTTGAGCGACCATCCGTACACCAGCCTGCTTGTCTGGATGCAGCATCTCCTTACACATGAGGCCTTGACAGGACACCAGGAGGGAGCAGCACTTTGTTGTTCTTTTCTGTGACTGATCTTCCCAAACTCCCCAGCCAGGAAGGAGCAGAGGACCCACCCCGGATCGCAAGTCTGGACCCCTATCTCTGCTTTTAGGGGTGTCTGACTACCAAAGCTCTGAATATTTAGGGAGCAAAAGGAAGACTGCAATTCTCTTACCTTCTTCTCACACCTCTGTGTTATATGGAGAAAGATTGGGCATAACTACAAATGCAGCAGATGTTGCTCACGGAGAAGCACTCCAGCCTCACACAGCAAGTACACGGCTCCCGCAGCTGTTGCCCATAACCCAGCCTTGTACTTGCTCCAGGTTAATAATTATCCTAATCTCCCATAGAAAAGACAACATTTTCTTCAGTCAGTGCTAAAGAAAATCAATGCATGTGGAAATGTGGTCCATCTGGGGCAGCAGTGCTTTGCTGCCTCCACATCCCTCTGTGCTGTCACTGGTATTGATACAATAAAAGGGGAACTCCTAGATGGCTTTTGGGACCTTGTAGCACGACAAACATTCATTGCTCCTACCTGAGAGCAAGGTGAGCTGGTGGAGACAAGAGTCACCCTTGCCTCTGTCTCCACTGGAAAGCAGTTTCACACCTTCTGCCTGGTCCATTTCCTCCCACTGTGGCATCCCTTTCTTTCCTGAAACACAGACAAAACCAGTTAAACCCCCAAACCTATCCCCAAACGCAGGTTTTTGGGCTTCTTGATCCAATGTCCTCTGGGATTTCAGAAGTGCTCAGCACCTTTCACAGACCTCCCACCACTGCCCTCCATCATATCATCTCTCTGAGGTGCGTCCCATGCTGGGCTGCGGGAGGGCACAGCTCAGGCAGAGCTCCCCGATTCCCTGGCAGCCCCAGCACACAGCGGGGTGTCTCTGCACACAGACAGGGTGCATTCGCACCCTCCTCCCCCTCCGCCCCCAACCCAGCCATGCCATGTTAACAGCAGATCCTCCCACGCCATTGATGTGATGAGCCCTTTTTGACTGTCTGCCCTCTATTTAAAGATTTCTTTGAGGATTCAAGCACTATGAGCTGCATTTAGAGAAAGGAGGTGGGTCAAATGCTGGAAGGGTTTCCAGGTGGTGGAGTAGCGTAACAGAGCATGTGTGTGCCCTAGACAAAGAAATTAAATGTGTATGAAATATTGCAAAGCTGTGCTAATGCAATCCTTGCATGATTTCACACCCTATTAACTCACTCTGCACAGGACCAAAATGATAGATCATTTCTCAGACTATTTAAGGCTCCACACATATTTTAAAGTCTAATTAAAATTGTAAGATGTGCCAGTAACACTTTCCATGGCGTGAAAGGGAATTTTCACATCCTTTGTCTTCAGCTTCATACTACTTCAAGAGACATAACAGCCCCCTCCAAAAACTCTTCTTTGGTGCTAAATGATGTTCACAATAATTTAACCCTGGAAAGATCAGAATACAACAGGCAGACTCAGAGGACACATGCACAAGACAAATCACTTGGAGAGGGGCAATATTTTAGCGCTGATGCCATAGTGACAGCAAAGTCACAGGCGGGTCCTGCCCCGGACAGCTGCACAGCCTTCAATGCTGTTGCTGCGTGTTACTGAGGCTGTCCTGGTGACTCATCTTGCTCAGACTGGCACTGTCAGCGTCCCAAGGTGAGCTGGCACATTTCATGGGGGGTTGCACCATCACTAACAGTCCTTTTCCAGCAGACACAGCTTCTACAAGCATGGAAGCTCAGCCTCCAGGTTGGCCCATGTGGTTCCCCTCCACGCCCCCTACTCGTGGTGAAAATATCTGAGCAACCCTGGGTTTCACACCTTTCCTCTGCCCACAGGTCACACTACTGAGCGTGGAAATGACGACACTGAAGGAGGAACGGGACCGGCTGCGAGGTGCTGCTGAAGATAAGGAGACAAGTGAACGGCTCCTGCAGGCCATCAGGGACAGAGATGAGGCCATTGCCAAGTAAGTGGTATGAACAGCCAAAGCCAGGCTGGATTAGCAGTTATGGAGAGCCTTAGCAGGAGATGCCTCCAAGGTGGGTTTCTCCTACCCTCCACAAATTTCAGTAGTTGTTACAAAGTAATAGAGTGAGTCTTGGCTTTGCTGGCATTGGGAAATGCTGCCAGGAGCTTGAGAGCAGGGCATGAGATGTTGATTTCTGGAGCTGCCCCATGGCAGGATTTGGGGCACTTAGGAGGATGCTATGAACCATGTTTTTGCCATCCCTAGTGCTGATCTGAGTCACAGCAAAGAGGAGAGGCGTTCAGGGAACCAAATGGAAACACTAGGTCTGCCCTATTTGTCATATTTTTCTTCTTTTGCTCTTCCAGACACGCAACCCTGCTTTCCTGCCAATCGCCATTACAGCCCTGCTTGGGCTTCTTCCGTAAACCATTTCTCTGGTTGCACGCTCTCCTTTCCTGTTCCAGGGTCTTTTTGTATCTCCAGTCCTGTAATCCTCTGTTTCTCCTATCAGGATTCTCCCACTGTTTTGACTCTTTATTTCCCCCATCCTCCTTGCAGACCTGTGCAGCTTTGCTACCCTGTACCCCATACTTTACTTCCCCGGCTCTGTGCTTGGGCTTGCCACACTGCCCTGAGCACTCTTTGTCCTGAGGAGAGGGGTAGAAACCTTCAGCCCCCTGTACTCCAGATAGAAAGGATACATCTGATAATCTCTTCAATAAGCAGATGGGCCGGGACACCACCAGTCCATCTCCTTATAGAAACACCTAATATTCAAGCCCTCAACAAGAGGAGGAGCACGAGAGCATTGCACCTCTGAGGATGTGGGGAGCTAAATCAGCATGCACAATCCCTCACTCTTTTTTTAAGTGACCCAGTCATCCGTGCTGCTCTTGCCTGGGTAGCCTGCTACCAGTTTCCCATCGCTGTCCTCTGTAACACCTCCATCTGTTGGCAAAAATCAGGAGCATCCCAGCTGCACTGCCGGGTGCAGAGAGGTGGTTCTGACATTTCCAGTGTGTGTGGGTTGCTGGTTCTGCTGTGGCTATGGCAACGTGCTGCCGCCGCGATAAATCCCCCGGTAATATCCAAGCAGCAATGAGGAGCCTCACAACAAAAGGCTATTTAAGGTGCTCAGACCCACAGCCGGGAGTGGAAGGGTACAGCTTCTCCACAGCGGTTAATGACCCCTATGGGACAAAGCACTAATATTTACGGCTGACTGTCCTGCAGCGGCAGGAGCCCAGAGAAAGGGGGACGTGACAAGCGTGCATGGGTGAGTGGCGGGTAATTAACGAGCAGAAAGCGGCTGCAAGTGAAAGCAGACAAGAGCGTCTTGTTGCTGGAAATGAAAGCATCCCTCCACAGACTGAGCAGGCTGCTCCCAGGCAGTGAGCCGTCTGGGAGACTCGTGATATGCTTCCTACCTTGCATCTCAAGGGTTAAATCACTTTTGTTGAAGCCCTCCAAAAAAAAACACAAAACCCTAACTCTAAACAGAAATAAAATCACTGCCTGAGGCAGACATCTGGCATGGAAAATTTTTAGCTTGAAGCTGAAGTTTGGCAACACAGGAAGTAATGGGAAAAGAGGAGCCTATAATAGGAGGTGTTAAGCAACTGCTACCTGGAATATAAACACAAATTCCCAAATTGCTCTTCTGTAGGGGAGAACAAAGGGGCTATTAGGAGGCAATGAATTAGCTACAGTTAATAAGATGCGATTATTTCACCCAAAAATGTCTGCAAGGAAAGATGGTTCCCAGCAAGTCATGTTATGGTTTCCTATCACATAGCAGTTAATTGAAAATTTAAGGTTTGTGCTCACCTGTGTGCTCCCAGCATGGTAAGCAGCATTTCCTGGCTTGGGCAGCTTAGGAAATTGCTCCTTCTTAGAGAGTAATTCCTTTCCACTAGCCAGTAGAAGCTGGAACATCTCAGCCACTGAGCATTCTTTGGGCAACCTTGGTCATGGCGTCACATGCCCGCTGGCCACCAAATGCCTGGAAAGAAATGCAGCAGTGGTGTTCCCAAGGGCCAGTACAACCCCATTGAAACTGGGAGCTTTCCTTAAAACATTACATTTAATTCAAACAATTTTAACAGTTTGTGATTCTTAAAAAGCATATGCTGTGATAAACTTTCTTCCTTCATTTCTTCCTTCCTTCAGTCCAAGTCCAAACTGAAAGCAGTTGTACTCTGAGGGTTTTTGTTTGTTTGTTTGTTTTATATTGCAACTTTTTGATCAAGTGATCATAGAATCATAGAATGGTTTGGGTTGGAAGGGACCTTAAAGATCACCTAGTTCCAACCTCCCTGCCATGGGCAGGGACACCTTCCACCAGCCCAGGTTGCTCAAAGCCCCATCCAACCTGGCCTTGAACACCTCCAGGGATGGGGCATCCACAACTTCTCTGGGCAACCTGTTCCAGCGTCTCACCACCCTCAGAGTAAAGAATTTCTTCCTAATATCTCATCTAAATCTCCCCTCTTTCAGTTTAAAACGGTTACCCCTCATCCTATCGCTACACTCCCTAATAAAGAGTCCCTCCCTATCTTTCCTGTAGAGCCCCTTTAAGTACTGGAAGGGGCTCTAAGGTCTCCCTGGAGTCTTCTCTTCTCCAGGCTGAACAACTCCATCAGTCTGTCCTCATAGCAGAGGTGCTCCAGCCCTCTAATCATCTTTGTGGCCTCCTCTGGACTTGCTCCAACAGGCCTATGTCCTTCTTATGTTGGGGGCCCCAGAGCTGGATGCAGTACTCCAGGTGGGGTCTCACCAGAGCAGAGCAGAGGGACAGAATCCCCTCCCTTGACCAGCAGACCACGCTGTGTTTGATGCAGCCCAGGATGCAGTTGGCTTTCTGGGCTGTGAGTGTACATTGCCAGCTCACGTCCAGCTTTTCATCCTCCAGTACCCCCAAGTCCTTCCCCTCAGGGCTGCTCTCAATCCATTCTCTGCACAGCCTGAATTTGTGCTTGGGATTGCCCCGACCCACATGCAGGACCCTGTACTTGGCCTTGTTGAATTTCATGAGGTTTGCACAGGCCCACCTCTCATGCCTGTCCAGGTCCCTCTGGATGGCATCTCTTCCCTCCAGTGTGTCAGCCGCACCACACAGCTTAATGTCATCAGCAAACATGCTGAGGGTGCACTCAATTCCACTGTCCATGTCACCAACAAAGACATTGAACAGCGCCACTCCCAATATCATCCCCTGAGGAAAGCCACTCATCACCGATCTCCACTTGGACATTGAGCCATTGACCCCAACTCTTTGAGTGCGGCCATCCAGCCAGTTGCTTACCCACCAAGTGGGCCATCCATGAAATCTGTATCTCTCCAATTTAGAGACAAGGATGTTGTGCGGGACAGTATCAAATGCTTTGTACAAGTTTGGGTAGATGACATCAGTTGCTGGATATGATGGATAGTGGCTTAGCAACTTCATCCACCAGTTCCCTCAGGACCCGCAAATGTATCTCATCAGGTCCCATAGATCTGTGCACTTTCAGGTTCCTCAGATGGTCTTGAACCTGATCATCTCCTACAGTGGGCGCTTCCTCATTCTCCCAGTCCCTGCTTCTGCCTTCTACAACTTGGCTGGTGTGGCTAGAGCCCTTGCCAGTGAAGACCAAGGCAAAAAAGTCATTGAGTACCTCAGCCTTCTCCATATCCCAGGTAACCAGGTATCCCGTTTCCTTCCAGAGATGGCCCACATTTTCCCCAGTCTAATCAGACACAGAGCATTTGGTTTTTAGCACATACCATTTACTTTCCTATACATTACTAAACAGAAGGAAAAAATATTTCTATGTAGATCCATTTTTAATGGCAGATCCTGCACGTTATCCAGGCACACTATATTATCTTACACAGCAGCGTATCTGGATGTCTTTTTGTATTCTTCATAGTGTGCTTACCAGAAATCTACTGGGTTTATAATAATAGTGCTGGTTTTATAGTAACAGTTCTCATTCACTCTTCAGATGAATAGATTGTCCAGAATACAACGGAGATGAACAGCTTAGGAATTGGGGACCTGCCAATGAAAGAAATTGTTGACTTCTCCCCAAGGCTATGTTTAACACTTCCTTAAAAGAAAAAAAAAAAAAAAAATCTCACATGCCTCAATTTCTCACTCTCCCCCCCAGGAAGAACGCGGTGGAGGTGGAGCTGGCCAAGTGCAAGATCGACATGATGTCCCTCAACAGCCAGCTGCTGGATGCCATCCAGCAGAAGGTGAACCTCTCACAGCAGCTGGAGGCCTGGCAGGTGAGTGGTCCCTGGTCACCACAGGGCAGGGTCTGGGTGGCACATGGCCACCTTTGGGTGACTTTCCTCTCCTCCCTGTGGGTTTGCTGCATTCTCAACCCGAGCATCCACAGATAGGAGCATTTGCTTTTGGCTCTGCAGGAGCCAGTGATGAGTAGTGCTCAGGGGGTGAAACACAGCCCTCCACTGCTCACAGCTTTTCAGCTGTGAGCTGTTAATTAATTGTACAGGAATACCCATTTAAAATGGAGAAACAAACTGTATCTCATGGCTGCGTGCAACACGGGTAACACACTTTGCAGAGTAACCTGCTGTGGCCCAGGGAGGGAAGGTGTCCATGCAGGAGACGTCCCTGGGTAGGCGCAGCCTTGCGGACATGTGGGCACAGCACATCTTTGCATTTCCATAATGGAACAGAAAGGTGAGAGACAGAGAGGTTGTGGTGATTGTTTCGTGGTATAGCTGCACTGTTTTCATAAACTCAGAAGATCCAGCAAGATGGAGAAGCTAAAATCCCAGCTCTCCAGCAAGGTGAAAAAAACCCCAAACCCCACAGCAGTTCAGCAGCTGCCCTGGAGATGCTCTACTAGAGGTCAGTGGGGAAAATCCATGTAAAGGCAGAAGGCCCTTGAGAGCAGACAAAACTCTCTCCTCCCAGAATCTAGCACTTTAATAGAAAACAAGCAGATTCAAGAGGAAAGATCTGGGCCAGTTATAGTAATTTGTTGCAGACTATGCAAGATCCCAACTCTACTAACAACCAGCCTGACCGGTAGAAACCTCTCCCGTACAACCTCGCTCCTGTTTCAACTCCACTGTGTTTTCGTTTCTCTTTTTTTTTTTTTTCTCTCTTTTTTTTTTTTTTTTTTTCTCCTGCTTACAGTTTGCTTCCTCAGGGCTTTTTACTATCTGGCTCCTTTGGTTTCTGATCTAGTGGCCTTTCTCAGTTCCTGTACCAACAGCTTTAGTCGTACACCCCTCCTGCCTTTGAGGTGAGCTCCCCGCACCCTCGTCAAGCACCTGCCATCTCCTCACCTGCTCCATTCGCTGCCACCAGCACCCACATCTGTCTCTGTCCTCACCATCATCTGCCAAGAGCAGCCAGTGGGGGTTCTCCATCACCCACCAATATTCTACACACATATACGCCCCAGTCCAGCACCAGAGCACGGCACAAGGGGCAGCATCGTAAACCCCATGGTGAGGCTTTACCCCCCAGGTCACCACAGGGAAAGCCAGGCTGAGGCACACATATCATTAATCCTCTGTTTTCAGCATATCTAGTATCTGGAAAACTTCTTGAAATACAAACTGGGATTTTACTTCTCAGCCTTGTTATCTGGACATTCAGTGCTCTGCATAGGAGCTGTCTGTATCCAAGTTCTGCTTCAGTTTGGATGGGTGGTATAAATTGAGACCTACTCACTAGTACGCTTAGTATTTAGTGCTGGAATATCCCCAGCATAGGGTTTTAACAACAGCTGTTTGCTTTCTCACTTCACACTATGTTGTCCAATTGCAGCAATACAGCGACATCAATCCTGCTCCCATCAGCTCTCCGAGATGAGGATCAGACCCACTAGCACTGGAGAAAGTTGTCTCCAACATACCTACCTAGTGTTATTATTACACAGTAGCAAAACAGTTTCCAAGCACCTAATGTCCCCAGAACAGAAGCTCAACCACAGAGGCAAAACACAAGTCAGGTGATTTATTAATTTTGGGGACTATTTTGAAAAGCAGAATGTTTCTGATAAAATGAGATTCTCTGCTTTAGCTGGGCATAAATGGAGGCTTTAATCTGATATAATTTTGCTCTTGCACACTTCTAGTCTGCAATTTACCAAGGACTATCAAGAAGATTACAGTTTTCTGTAAACACATAATCATATAGGCTATAAAATACACCACAAGCAAAATCCCACACATCCAAGCCTAGCACGGAAGTAGCACAGGAGTGGATGTGCACCTCATCTCCATGCCTAATCTGACCCCCCCTGGTATTCATAATTACCTGACTGGGGGCAAGAGTGGCATTACTGACAGTAGGGAAGGAATATGGAGCAAACTTGGAAGTGAAGAGAGCTACTTCTCTCAAATGAGAGCTCAGTGGCTTCAGCGCAATAGCAACAGGGGCACCCATTGCGCTAGAAAATGCTGCAATGCCAACAGAGCGCAGCCACCAGCCTCTGAGGTCGCCTTGGGGAGCTCAAACCCTTATCTCATGCAAGGGAGCCCAGCTCCTGCTCACGAAGAGGATACATGGCATTTGCACCTCCTTCAGCCTCACCCCTTCTGCAAAGTGCAGAAACTCCTGCCCAGAACACACTGATACCGTGTTATCCATCTTTATGAGACCGCTTTATCAGATGGGTCTTGTACCACTAGTGTTTGTGCTCCTACCATGTCCCCAGACACTCCCGTGCCCCTGCCTAGTGCCAAGACAGGGACCACAGCTCTGCCCTAGCCTTGCTGCATAAATCTACCCTGAATCTCCACAGGCAAATGCTGTGCTCTGATTCACGCATCAGACAGACGGGGACCCAAATGCAGTGCATTCTCAATAGTATATACTGTATTTTTATATAGATAATATTTTTTTGTGTGTATATATATAAAACAATATATATAAGAATCATACTCATCCCTTGTTATGTGGTTGACCAAGGACACAGATCTGCCATGCTGGAGCCTGGGTGCCTACCTCATTTGCTAGAAGAGGTGCCTTCAAAATCCAAGTGCTATACATTTTCATGTGGCAGCTTCACCTCTGGAAACCTGTTTCACCTTAATCCTGATGTTCACCTTAACCTCTTCAACTCTCCCTCTGTCTTTCCCCTTTCCAGTCCTGCTCTAAAAAGATCCAAAGCTTCCCCAGTCCACGTAGTTCTGCACCCTCCTGCTCCCCCAGGGAGAGTCCCCATACTAAATTCAGGTACAGGCCATTGCTATCAGTCCTTCCCCCTGCAGAAAACGCTGCAACAAGAGATTAGCCATTGTTCAAGTTTCCAGTCCAAGTTGGCTGGTTTTATGCCACATTGAGCTACAGAGCAGCTGGGGCACCTGCTGGGCGATGGCAGCACTTTCCATTCTGTCTCAGTGCTGCCTTGATGGGCTGCCCTGCACAAGGTGCTGAATGAAGAGCACTTCCACCACTACAGCCCATCCAGAGCATCCTTATTCTCACCAAATAGTGCCCTCAGTCCTGCTCGGGGACCAAGCTGCTGGAGAACAGTTGATTTCTCCTGTGGGGCTAGTTTGTGTACACACGTTTTCACTAAGTTACAGTTTAAATATGCAATTATAGCAGAAATAATGGATTTGAAGGTTTAAAATTTGTAGAATTGGTAGCCAGGTTTTCAAGGAACACAGTAGCACATCATTAGTGGCAACATAACTGACTAATTATTTTGTGTAGAGCAATTTCACTGTGCTGCAAACATGGACGAAACTAGAGCATTTCTGGTACATCTGAAAAACCACAGTGCAGCTGCTCGTGCCAAACTGTCAGAGAGCTTCCACCGCTCTGCTGGCTCTAGGGAAGGAGTGGATCTAAGGGACAAGCGCAGTTCTCTTTG
Organism: Vanellus vanellus; assembly: GCF_965231255.1. NCBI lineage: Eukaryota > Metazoa > Chordata > Aves > Charadriiformes > Charadriidae > Vanellus > Vanellus vanellus. The sequence goes on from NC_138921.1 coordinate 4,643,162, forward strand.
GTAAATCTGGTGGAAAACCCACGTGGGGCCTGGTGGGCCCATGCCGGGCCCCAGCCCCTCAGCTCCTGGCGGCACCTTCCCCAAAGAAGCCCCACTAACAGTGGCTGTGCAGGCAGCTCTGTTGTGCCTACCTGCTCCACATGGCAAGCACATAGACCTGCTCAGGACAGACACCCTTACTTTTTCTGGTATTTCCTTTCAGCTGAATTTGTTCTTTTTTTTTTTTTTCTCCCTCCAAAGGGGACACCTGCAAGCTACAGACAGCAGAGAAACATAGTTTAGGGGTGTCACAGAGTCCCAAACAGGCAGGATGCTCCTCTGCAAGACCACCTGAGCAATTTGTCCCTCAGAATTGTGTGATTTACTTTCCTCACTCACGAAAAGGCCTCACGGCAGCACACAAGGCTGAGCCTGCTGCCAGGTGGGGAGCTAGACCTGTCCCATCTCTTATCATCCCTCCTCCATCTCATCGCAGCACGTTTCACACCCATATCAGCCGCAACCCTGCATGAGCTCCCTTTGAGCATCAACTGCCACTAACAACCCTCTCCTCTCCCTCTGCCACAGGATGACATGCACAGGGTCATTGACCAGCAGCTGATGGACAAACACCCGAAGGAATGGAGCCAGCTTGCTTATTCCTTCTCCAGTGGCTACGGCGCAAAGCGGAGTGCCAGACCCTCCCCCGTGTTCAGGCCGGAGCAGCAGGGGGACGAGCCCGTTGGGGCAGAAGGGAACCGTCTCTTTTCCTTTTTCAAGAAAAATTAGTTTGAAAAAGAGAAACCTCTCCAATAATTCCAGATTCAAGATGGGGAGTGGAACAGCTGCCCAGCTTGCGGATGGACCCAACTCTGATCCACTAAGAAAAAAAGAAGGGGGCAAAGGAGTTAACCCTTGAGACTCTGCACTATTTACACTGCACCTGGTCCGAAACAAATGTTTACACAAATTGGAGATTTGCAAATTGACAATGTGATACTAATAGAAAAAAACCTTTTCTTATTCTTTAAATGAAGTGATAAACTTCAGGGTATATTTTAGGCGCTTTGACACAGTCCAGTTTCTGCTGTGAAGAATAATCTGATTGTCTTAAAAGCATTCTCATGCTGGAGAAGGAAACAAGCAGCCCCAAGACAAAGCAGCGCAGGGGATTGAGAACTGCTGTCACAGCAAGGACAGGGGGAAGAAGAGGGCTGAATGCAAGAGAAGAGAGAGGAGTCACTTATACCGCCCTTCGGTCCTGGCAGCTGTGATATCCTTCATCCATCCCACTGAGACTGGAGTCGCTCCGGCCCCAGCATGGCTGTGTTTTGACAAGTGTAGCTTTCTCCGTGATGGAAGTTGAGCCCTCACTGCAGATCCTGCCTGGGCACCATCTCCCCTGCAGCTCTGCGTAGCTGTTCACCCCTCGCTGGCAATCCAGGCTCCTCGCAGATCTGGGCAGTTGTAAGATTGCTGATGTTACTGTTTTCTCTAGCTCCCTCCTGTTAGAAAGATGAGTTGTAGAGTCTGTAGTTACACAGAATATTAAGGATTTCTCCCCAAGAGACTGACCATCTACAACAGATTACACACTGGATAAGAGTTGTGGATATTCAGTCCTGGGGCACCTACTGTCCCCCCAATGGCCAAAGGTAGTTGTGGAGCTTGAGCAAGTCACACGCCTTTCCCCAAAGCCACGTACCCCTCCCAAACAGAATAAGAAACCTGCCAAACCTGGTGGACTTGGCAGTGCTAGGTTAACGGTTGGACTTGATGATCTTAAAGGTCTTTGCCAACGTAAACGATTATATGATTCTATGATTTTAAACTGGATAGGTCCCCAAAAAGCCTAACCAATAATTCACTGAAAGAATACCTATAATGATGTCAGTAGGTCTTTGGCGCTGGGTTGGCAGACTTGGTCCTCAGAAATCATGCAGGCATCTACTTTCACTAAAGCCAAAGGCAATTAGTGTGTCTACAAAGCTCTGGAAATTCTGCAGCTTGCTCTGCCCCACGCAGTAACATTAGCTATGGTCTGACAAAAATGATGAGTATTTGCCCTGCCTGTGGGTCATTTACTATTCAGCCCTTCAGCAAGCAGATAGCTAAATCTCCTTTTGACTGAAGATGATCAGAACCCACTTTGCTGTAGGCGTGACTTGATCAATGAGAAGGAACGTAACTTATTTGGTGCGTGCACACAGCGGTGCTGTAAATCTTGCAATACTTAAGTAGGGACCTTCCCTACACACTGGATGGGCACCTTACAGCTCTTCTCTTTAACACAGTCTACCATCATAAACCAGCAAGGAACTCCAGCCTAAGTTCAGAGATGTCCTGCTGCTGCCATGCAATTTTCACACATTCTCCCAGCTCACAATACCCCCAGGCCCTAATTTGTTTCCCTGTTGCTTTAAAGAGGCTACTGCCTACGCTGTCCCACAGGAGCCAGAGCTTGGTACACATTCAGCTCTGCCCTGCTCAGCAACTTAGGTGCTAAAACACCATCCTACAGGGAGCTGCTATCTCTGCTCACTATTTACAGTAACAAGCTTTCTGCTAGAATTAGGTATCAAACACCTTCTAAGAAGCAGGTAAGAGGTTGGGGTTTTTATTATTATTATTATTCAATTTATCTATGGGATAGGACATCCATAATACCTCAGTACAAATATCCTTTATGCCTACAAAGATTTGAGCATTCCCATATTTCCTTGTTAGCATGAAACTACCACACTGGTATGAAATAATCTTGCACTGAGATAGCTGCGTGTTGCAAGGAGCAGGGTACTCTTTGGGATTGAAAATGATGGTAAAAAGCTGAGTTGTAAAACCCATTTACTTGAGAGCAATGAAACCTGGATTGCAGATCCTGCTCCAGGAAATATTTAGGTAAAGCACCACCAATACAGCCAATGCTCTTATTGTGGGAGAGCCATGTGAACATCTTGGTCCTCACTAACCTTTTTCCTGCTGTCAGTTGTTATTTCCCAGGCCCCAACAGCTCTCTTCAAGCCACATGCGCAGCAGCTGTGTGGGACTCTATGCCATTGAGGATGTATGTATGTTTGTATGTATGTAATCCTAAGGCAAGGGCCTTAAGCTGTCCAATGAAGACGCAGTAATGAAATGAAGAAAGGTGCCTTCTGCTACATGTTTGCTGAGAGGAAAGTGACTCATTCAGTTGCAGGGTAGGCAATTGAAATGCACAACCCATCTCTTCATTTAAGGAGGAACCTACCTTAATCCCATTGCAATTTTATTTATTTAATAACAATAATGGAAGAGACTGCAAGAGGAAAGACAGCATGTTCTAAGGTGCCAGTTGGGTTTCGTTTCTTAAAACTAGCCCCTTAACCCTAAAGACTTAGTTGCACTACTAAACCCAGAAATACAAGAGAATTGGGTTTAATGAACCGGACAAGACACCAAAGGAGACCTCCTTGTGCTGAGCTGCTACTCAACGGGAACAAAACTGCCTTAACATAGCAGCTAGGTTTTGTTGTTTTGTTTTCAAAAACCTCATCAATGCAGTCCTTCACATTCTCATTCGTCATGTTGTGTTTTAACAAGGTCCTGACTATTTTACCTTGAGCTGTCATTAAAACACTCATCTCCATCCTGTCATGGCCAGGAGCCTGGAATCATACTTGCAGTCTTGGGTTAGAAGACACTCCACTTGTGACACTTGGTACTTCTAGGGCACAGATGGTGTAAAGGAAACATCGGCTGCAGTGAATGAGATGGAGGAAGTGCATTAATCAGCAGGTACTCAGGATCCCAAAGTAGATTTAAGGAGTGGGATCCGCAGCTCTAAATACAACACTCAGCCTTGCTTTTGAGATACAGGTAAATGAAAGAGTAGTGCTGCACAGTCACTGTTCAGATATCGCACAGAGAAGAGATGCCTGCTGAGATTAAGGTTACAAAGAACTTTCCCACAGTTAAGTAACAGGTGACTGTTTGGGCACACGTTTATTATGCTCGCCTAAGGGAAAAGGGATCCATCTCCCTTTAGCAAACTCTGCAAGGGAAGCAACTGTAAACAAGAAAGTGTAAATGCAAGGCAAGTCACTAGCACTTTATCTTAATACAAACTTAGATCGGCAAATTGCCATCGAGGTGAACAGTAGATCAATTAATAACAACAGAATCATTTTGCAGAGAAGCAAGAAGCGAGGTTACAGGCAGTGCTGCGTGCATAAGGACTCGATAGCTGCGTGCACTTGTCCTACTTAGAATGGCAAATTCTAGATATGCCTCTACATCAGGCAAACTCACTACTCCCCACTCGGCTACAAAAAGCAAGATTATTTTAACCAAAAAGCCAAGAAAGGAAGTGTCTGGGTGCTGCAGCAACGATTCCCTTAGATTGAGAGGGGAAAAGCACACAGCAGGGACAAGCAGAAAGAATGTATCTATAGATATGTACATATACCACAGTGCTGTAATTTTTGTATGTAGCAGTAATGTAAATAAATGTATGGTTTTTATAAGATACATATTATAAAAATCTATAAAGGCATATTTTTAGTAAAAACAATGCTTTACTTCTTTTGTAAATAGTTGTCTTCAGAATAAAACAGATCATTTATATGATTCTGTCTCAGCTCTCAAGTCACTGCTTATCTTGCCTAGCTGCAGAACAAGCTCACTTTTTGAACTGTCATCTTAGCACCGAACAGCATTTTTAATACTTCATCAGCCCAAGAAATTCAGCCACATCAAGAACTTGCACGTGTTCAGAAGAGAATGGTCCTGGAGAAAGAACATTTGAAGCATTTGTATGTCCCGCCACACAGGAAAATAGAAAGGCGAGCTTGTAAAGCTTCACCTTCCAGCCATTTATATCATTTACTGGCCTCTATACAGAGAGATAATCAAACATTAACAAGTTTAGACGCAAAACACAGATGGACAATGAAACACCTCCAGCTTGCGCCAGCTGCAGTTCAGACCATCTACATGTCCCGAGGATTCCCCTCTCCATAGCCACACCAGAACAGTGCAGACGGAAGAAAAGCCACCTTCCCACAGCAAGCTTTCGTCACACTTCTCCAGAAGTGAGGACTTGCCTTCAACAGCCCACTCGTACGCCAAGGGCAGGCAGGGGGAAATGAACAGTAAGGGCAACAAGCACAGTGATGGCTGTGTAGTTCCTATACAGAACACATACATTCATTTCCTGGGAAAGCAAGGAGAGACTCCGGATGCTTTTTAAGCAGCTCAGGGTCTGACCCCTGCTGCCTTTGAGGAGAAGCTTTCAAAGTTCACTCAACACTCTTTGTTGAACAGAAATAAAAGAAGATTAAAATCATGAGCATCTCACTTTCATGCAGAAATAAGGTTACCAGTTCCAGCTTACTCTTTCATTCACATTTAAAACTAGAATACCAACTAAACACTCAGAAGCATTAGTTGTGGTTTTGCCAATACCCCCCTCCCAGGAAAAAAAAAACAAACAAACTCTATGTACAGCAGAAGCGCTCACACCTGGCTTGCCACCCTCCACCTCCAGATGCTGGACAGCAGAGGAAACAGAGCTTCGAAAAAGATTTGGCAGCTTGTAACCTTTATTTTTAGTTTTTTAAAATTATTTAAAAAGCATAATTAGAAACTTTCATTACAGAAATAATCCTAGCAAACCAGTTAGACATTCCATTGCTCAACATTTAGGAAACTTCACATCAGCACCACTAGAGACACAGTCCCCACCCCATCCAATTGACTAGTCAGTGGCAAGAGCAGAGAGGGAACTGCTCCTCTACAGCCAGCTCTAGGAAAAAAAAAAAAAAAAAAAATCAAAAAAAAATCCCACTTTCGGCCAGGAAGTTGGATACCTGGATTGGCAGAGTTCAAACCATGGCCACAAAGACCTGGACTCAAAGAGGACCAATCTTTCCATATAAGAGAACACTCCAGGCTTGGGTGCACCATTTCCTTATTTTATTGCATCATTTCCAGTAAATTCAGACATTTTCTTTACCTCTGCCTGTATGAAGTGACTCCCTCTGCACACCCACTACCACAAGAGCCCCCAAGATAATGCAGCTGGGCCCTTTAATCTGAAAGCAGTAACCATCAGAGGACAGCCTCATCTCAACAGGAAGGCTTTCAGGACTGACCCAGCTCCTTCCCTGTACACACACCACATTCGACATCAGAAAGCAGACGGGATGGACTGGTGTAACTTAAGCCGCCACTTTCCATAGCAGCTCAAGTCTTACAATTATCAGAGCTCACACTAGCAATATCATCCCAGCTCATTCTTATTCTTGGGTTATCAATGAAAGATATGTGAAGAAAAGAGACAGGTGAAGGCAGCTGGATACATACTCCCAGCACCTGAACCGATTAAAAAAAAAAGTGTTACACATTCATTGTTTACATTTTTTAAAAAGTCTTTAAAGTGATTGATTGTGATGTGATTGTATGATTAGGGCTCTTACCACAACCTGTAAAATCTAAAAATGCAGGCAAAATAAGTGACTAAAATTTAGCCTCTCCTGGGGAAGGGGGAGGAAGGGAGAGAAGTGGGCTGATTCAAAGCTCATGGACATTGGTGAATCATATCCTACCAAACTAAGGCCAGCAATTCCATAGGGCCACTTACTGACAAACTGAGTACATCCACCTTCAAGGTCTTAAAGGAAGTCATACCCTCCATGCCTTTTAGTCATTTTAAGGAAAATTATTTTTTTATTATTATTATTTCAGCAATTATTCAGGTGCTGAGCATGTACTTTCAGCCCATACAGTTGATATTTTAGTTACACGCACACACACTCTCCACCTTTAACTACGTCTACTCAGGCTGATGAACTGAGCTCTTGTTTTCCCAGAAAAGCCAACGAGGGCCAGGAAAACATTGCTGAGCATAGTGAGACCAGTTTGTTTCCAAGGGTGATCCTCCACCACCACATAACCCAAGCAAGCAAGCTTTCCATTTCTTTACATTAAACAGCAGTCCTCCTTTCTAACAAAAGAATCCTGGGAATGATCCTGCAGCAGCTTTCATATTCAGACATCAATCCAGAACAGCTGGATTTATTTTCATGCCTTTTCTCTCTCAAAAACAAAAGCTTTGCCACCAAAATTCACATTCAAGTTCAGATTGCCTATTTGTGGACAGGGCAATGAAAAGAGGATTGGGGTTTTTTGGCAGAATCACATGGTGGTTGTTGTTCTCAAAAGAAATGGACCCTCAGTTAGGACCCTGGCAGAACCAGAAGCAGAGGTCAAAGGAGTCAAACTTTGCCTTTTTTTTTTTTTTAAAAAAAAAAAAAGTTTTATCCAAATAAATCCCACTTCTGCAGGTCAGTTTGTTTTTCGGTATCTTGATACAAACTAAAGGAGAGCACAGGTACAGCTGGGCTGCAGCACAAGAAGGTGAAACCCAAGGACCCAGCCACGAATCTGGATCATGGCAAACTGCAATTTGAGGCCCCAGCAGCAGCACCGGCTGCCGACCCAGGAGCTGGTGAAGTGAAACCCCAGGCTCCAGCAGCAACACCTGCAATCCTGGTACCTAGAAAAACAAAGCCTGAGCCCCAGTAAAAGCCTGGAACTCCAGGTGAAGCCATAGGCCCCAGCGGCACCAGTTGCCAGCCTGGAGCCCAACAGAAATGAAGCCGGAGGCCCCAGGAAGCAGTTGCTGCCAGCCTGGGGCCAACTCAAATTAAGAACTTTGTACTAATTCTTTAAAAAGATGAACTCTGCAGTCCATGATTGGTTGACATTAAGAAGGCATAAGCCAAAGCGACAACAGGGAGGCGAGGCTGGTTAAAGCAATATACATTATATACAAACTCTTGGGTTAATTAGTCCACTTGGTAGGCAACGTCCTTTCTTGTCTACAAGGCGCACTGGAATGAGCAGGGGAGGAGAGGGGGGCAAGATTCCATCCGATACCTTCTTGGCACTGAAGTGGTAAGGTGCCAGCGCCTCTTGATAGAAAACATGGAGAAAAAATAATCTTTAAATAACGGCACAAAACTGAGAAAGTCCTCCCAAAGCCTGCCCCAGTGGAATTGCCCGAGTCTAGCTGAAGGGGCTGATCTGTCTGAGAGCAGAGTCTCTGCAGCAGGGAAAGGGCATTAGCAGCACCGCTTCTTCCTTTTACTGTTCTTCGTTAGCTTCACCACATCATTCTGTTGCAGCTGTTGCTGCTTTGCTAAGTTTTCTTTCTTTGCTCGCAGAACTAGCTCTGTAATGCAATTAAACATCTGCAAGAGAAACAAGCAAGTTCAGACCACCCAGGAACTCAGACTAGTTTTTGTGGTTCTTTTGAAGCAACTCCCCTTTTCTAGCTATTTCAATAATGGTTCAGAGATCTTCCCCAACCCATTATGAGCCAAGCAGAAATCCAGTACCTTCCCAACCCACACCCAAGCTAAATCAATAACCCCTCTATCCCCTTTCCCAAACCAGTAAATAAAAACAGGTCAGTTTGGCAACCGAGGCCAGGAGTGAAGAATGGGCAGTCCCACCTCGCAGAAGCATCCTCCCTAGTGACAAGTCTTTCCTGAGAACATGCCTAATACATTAGCACTGTAAAGCTAGGGACAATGCAACGTGGGCTCCTTCATTTCGCTTCCCCAACTCTTCCAAACACAGCTGGATGTCTCTTTTTGACATTTTACCTACTCACTTGCAACTTGTACACAGCATTTTATCTTTCTTCCTCAATGGGAAGAATGTAATTGTTATTTTTTCCCAAACCATTATCCCCAAAAAATTTTATCTGCACTCTTCTGTGTATTATATTACCTCTTCCACATTAATATTTTCTTTGGCGCTGGTCTCAAACAATTGGATCTCCATCTGTCCAGCAAATTTATAGGCATCTTCTGTTTCTACCACTTTTCGCTCTGGGTCATCATTCTTATTCCCCACTAAAAAAAACAAAACAAAACAACAACAAAAGAAAAAAAAAAACAAAAACAAAACAAAAACACGCCAATTTGGTACTTCAGCAGGTCAGCCCACTAAACAAGATGTTGTAGCTCTCTGATTAGAAACTTACCTAGTATCCGGCAGACATCATCACAATTTTGATTAATTTCATGCAACCACCGTTTTACATTCACAAAAGATTCTGCACTGGTTACATCATAGACAACAATGACCCCGTGTGTTCCTCTGTAATACCTATGGAGCAGGAAAGGACAATAAATGTTAACTCAAGCCATGTATCACCTTCTCAGCTCTTTCACTTAGCTTATACAAAATTCATAACAAATCCCCACGTTACAGCAATCAAGTGCTCCCATTTTCTTACCACTGGGAGTCGTTTAGTTCTTTTACAACAGCTAGATCACATGCTACTCCTCGAAACCTACAGAGTTCCCTGCTCATTTAGTCTATACAAGTAGGTTTCAAAGTCCAAAGGTTGCTGTTTACTTCCTCCTTCAGGTTGTCATGACCTTCAAAGATGAATACTGTCTTTCAGCTACATAAGCAAAAGGTAGCAGTGCTCCCAATATGTCCTCAGAACTGGCTGTGTTGTGAACTGCTGTGTTGTACAAGTCACACCAAGTTTCTGCACTAACTCTGTTATCTGTGAAAGATCACTTACAGACTAAAATTTCAGATCTCCAAATATATTCAACCCTCAGTCACAGCTCCCTTGAGCTCACAAAAATTTCTGTCTTGTTGAGCGACTGTGTTCTGATCGCACCTTCCTACTCAACAGATCGACTCCATATGTGCATTCAATGCGCTCTGCTACCTTTAGCCATTAAAAATAAGCTTCATTTCAGTTTATTCCCATTAGTCTTGGGCAACCAGCACCTTTAAAAGATGATGAGCAATTCTGATATGCAAGAAAATATCTGAATTCAAGTTCCAACATTATCACCTGTATGAACCTACTAAAGGCAAGCAGTATGTGCACCATGAGAATGCTATATATAAAAAACCCAAGCTCCACTGTCTGGTTTCAGCCACATTCACAGGGCTACCAGGTATTTTCTCTACTGCAAATTAGGCAGCTTGGGAGATGGGGGCAAGTAACTGAAACAGTTGACAGCGAGGTCTTCGCCAGCATCCAGTTTTTAAATTTTGTGTAGCTTTATTTTTTTCCTTTCATTTACTCCTGTTTCTTATGAACTATATTAAGATTTTTAATACAACAAATTCAAGAATTCAGCACATTGAAATCGACAATTTTCTCTTAAATTGCGACAGCATTTCTAGAGCTCAATCTTTTACCACAAGCACCTTTTGCAGCACTGTCCCTTCCACTGCACTTTAAAAATGTCCACTGTGACCCCTCTGGTTCTCTTTGATAATTTATTCCAACTCAGCAAACACACCTTTGAACTACAAAGCCTTTTAATCTAATCCAAATCCACTATCTTACAGAAGATCTCAAAGCTTCGGCTCACTTCTGCTACTGATGGGCTTGAGCAAGTCACTATCTCTTCCCCACCTTTGGCCTCCTCATCCCTTCAATAACAGAATCCACCTGCCTTTATAAACCATCACGACAGGTGTATATCACATACAGGGTGTACACATCTCCCCCTGCCCCTTTCCTCTCATGATCACTTTGTAGTGATAGTCACTGGATATCAATACTCCTCTATGATACCATACATACTCTACAGAAGTAGGAGAGCTCGCTCCTATAGCTCATCTGGGCACTTTCAGAAGACAGTCAAATATTTCTTCCATGCCATGTTTTACCAGTAATTTATGCTGTACATACACTTTCTTTGGCAAGAATTATTTATTCCCAGCCCATAAGAGATCCTGCAATTTCAAATATCAGGCAATCAGTTCCTTTAATAGCTTTAAAACTTGCTACAGCACTGCATTTGTGCTTCACTATGTTACAGCAAGCTCAACTTTATTTCAAAACTTAGATCCTTTAGAGCAAAAAGTATTCTACAGCCTGAATCCACACACTGCAAAAATAATCCATCCTCTCCTGACACTAACATGTACTGCACACCGTTTTTTATGAATACTGTTTTGTGTGATAGCATCAGAAAGGGAAAGATCTCCGATACGATCAACACACTGGATTTCTCTACATCTGAACAATAATTTATCTTCAAACTCTCCGGTATCACCTAATAGTCGTTTAATTCAGCAATGCTCAGGCTGACCTACCACTTCCTCCCTAACACTGAGCATTATATTTGCAAAGACAACACTCAGCCTTTAGAGAAACGCAGTGGTTCAGTTACACCTACACAGAGCTGCTTCATTCTGCTGTGCACACCATAAAACCATGCCTGGTATCCCAGTCATCCAAACCAGAGGACCCAACGGAGCATCCTGCTTCTCCTACCTTGCCCACGCACCTAGTTTTTCTTTTAAGCAAAGCATATGATGTCGGGGAGTAGAATAACATGCACCCTGCACATACAGATCCCACTGCTGACATGTCATCAGCACAGCTGTCGTTTGCTCCTAGGGATGAGGACTGTGGGCTGGACCATGCAGCACAGACCACTACAGCATTCAAACTCTGCAGGAGCTGGGAGCTCCTGCCACAAAGCACTAATATTGCCAACCACCTCATCAGAAATATCTTCCTTTGTGCAAGACAGCAACCCCTGACTCCTGCTGAGTTCCTACCAGCATACACTGCTTCTATTTTTGGAAGGGAAAATTGTCTGGCACATCGTTCTATAAAGGTTGCCAACCCCTCATCTACACTAAAATGTCATTTTCTCCATTGGCTGACATTACCTTTTAGCAGTCTCAAAGAAAACCATGACTACCTTTTATTCTCTAACTCTTAAGCCCCATAATACACGTTTTTCTCAAAAAGCTAGTCATGCTATTTTCTGACATTTGTTAGATACAGTCTTAAGCCTAAAATGTTTTCTAGGACATAACAAGTACAGCAAAGATTCTCCAACCCCAAGTGCAGGACAGTACTGGAAAACAAAATCTGACTTATCCTACCCCATACTTAAAATTTCAGAATGATGCAGTGCAGAATTGCTTTTATAACAAGTTGTAGGCTTTGGCAAGTAGAGAACAGATGGGGCTTTTGGCATTCAGGGAAGAGTAGGTGTAAATTTTGTGCTTTTGGCAACCAAGAGGTAGCTGAGGCTTTGACACGAGGGAAAGAATGCCTTATCTTCTTCCCATCCACATTTTAGGGAAGATGGAGACCACAGAAATGAGAGCAGAAGAGAAATGAAGTTCTCAATCTCAGCCTCCCATTCAAGGGCTAAATGACTGACACTAGCTGTCCACTCCATGGTAGGTGCGCTCTGCCATGTACCCTGCAAACCCCGAAAGTCAGTACCTGCTACTACTCCCAGTGATAAATACATTAATGAAACACAGAAAATTAAAGTTATAGAACAGTTATTGGTGTTTAGGGTGTCCATGAAGGTATCCTACTGAGGTGAAAGACAACCAAACCTGACCTGTATACGCCCATATCCTCCATATGCCTGGAAACACTACATAGATCCGAAGGCTTTAAATTTAGCTTTGGTGCGGAAAAGGCTTAAGAATTAAAACATTTAAGTTGAAATAAACACAGTACCACCTAAGTTGCTTGTTCTACCTATAGAATTATATTTAAAGAAGCTTAAAGAGATAAGCTTGCTGCCTTCGAGACATTACCTACTAAAACTGCAGACTTGATACAGAAAATCTTCAGAACTGGCTAACCAAACTCATTGGATCCTTCAGCCATCTGCACTCTCCCCTCACATGTCTGAAGACTGCCTTTCTAAGCAGAAGGGAACATTTTGCCATGCATTGTGGTACTCCCTACTACAAGATACTAATAAGAAAGTTCTCAGATTTCCTCTAGTAAATGCTTCACGAGATTAACATCTGGAGTTACAATAACCAGTTTCATGAAGCACAACAGTAGCCAAGTCAGATTTAGAAGAGACAGAGTATTATTGACTTCATCAGTTCAGTAGGGCACGTATGTTCATTTTTCCAGAAGAAAAAAAAAAAAGTAACTGGCAAATGTGAACGACACATAATTGGTTTAATCCAGCATTTTTGTTAGTATTTCACTGGTTTGTAGTATACGTGTCCTTATTTTTCATTTCTCTAGAATTCTAACCAATTCCAGAGATTTCTAATAATCTGTTTTCATACTCATCTTTTTTGCAGGTTCCTGGAAGCACATCTATTGTCACAGGTCAGATGGCTAGTCTTTTGACCTTCGTATCTGGTTTACAAGACACAGCAACTCTATCATCTCAAAAAGCTTATCCTTCTCTTGAACATGCCATTCCACACAAATGCATGGCGGAAGGTCCCTCTGCTATCACTATCCATACTGCGCTAGCATCTGACAACTGTTATGCAAAGCTTAAATGCTAAAACCACAGTCCTGAATCAGGACAAAGTAGTCCTATCTACAAGAGCAAATCAAGTACGGGAACTGGTTGTTCATGTATCTTAAGTATTCCGGCTAATATAGACGAGTCCTGGCACGCTACATCTCTGGTGAATTTAAATCAAATTTAGCGTTTGGATGACATTCCATGCCAACCAAATTCACACAACTTGGCCTCTCCTCCCACTAGACACCAGCTATCCCAGTATTTCCACATTTAATAGACAGTAAGAACAGCTGCTGTCTTTTATACTTCCCAGTCTGAAATTCTGATCTAGTTTAGTTTTCTTGAGTTTCTGTAGAATACTCCAGATCAACTTGATTTCTGTTCTTTAGCAGTTTTATTCTGTTTTTCAGCTTCTGTAGCTGTAGACAAGTAAAATAAAAATAGAGCAACCTTTTAATGTTTCTCGATTTTCCACATTTAACTTCCTACCACCTCTACCATTTTGCAATTCTAGGTCTACACAGCAGTACTTCCAACCTATTACTATTATTACCAGATGGGCTCTAATTTCAGGCTTGCTTGCCAGGCTTGGCTCAACATCAATCTGAACTCTACCTTTAACTGTAAAGGGACTTCCTGGTCTACAGTAATACTGAAGGAACATCTTTTTATATTTTTAACCTCAATCTAAACCTCAGTCTAGCCAAAGAATAGACAAAGGCTACTACACTCTGTTGACAGTGCACTCGCACTCCACCCGATTTGATAGCCAAGCCCTTTCATAAGTACTAGCACGGTAACTTGATTTGTCACTCGGTTTGGGATAAGCAAATCAGTTACAGTATGACTTTGCCAATAAAAAAAAGATAGAACCATTGTGAAAATCCAAATCTTGTTATGTCCTGTCGGTATGTTTAGGTCCAGAGCGCCTCTTGAAAAATACCAGCAAACTGTAGACAGTCGCAGCTAGCCGACCTAGCAGCGAGAGGAGCCCTCCTGACAATGTAACTAGCATTCCCAAAGGTTTTCCTCAACACTTCAAATGCACTCGGACACAGGAACTTCTCTGCTTAAAGTTGCACAAAATTCAAATCTTTCTTCCCTGTAACTACTTTACCAGAGTTAAGGCAGGAAAACTAGGGCCTTCAGTTGCCCAAGAGTAAAACATACCTCACTTCGGTAAAAAGCTATGCAAAGAAAGTAGTAGCAGAGTTCAAACAGGTCATGGCACAAATGCCCTCAAACCATTTCAGCTTATCTATTGTAAATGTTAATCAAAGAAAAAAAAATACATAAAACACTACACGAAGTCCAATCTGCAGCTATTCCTGTTCACAAAAGGAAGCCTCCTTTCCTGGTATTCCCCATTCAGTGCCGGATACCATGGCTTTCTAAACTAGCTGGCATCAGCCCCATGACCCAACGCTCATTAACGCAGCTCCGAGTCGTGTCAGGGAATCTGAAAACAGGAAGGCCATTTGCTGACTCAGCAGTAATTGGGGCAGGCTGTGACGAGGCTGTGGGCACAGCTGATGGGAGCCGCAGCAGTGTGTTGCTGTCTTCCCCCCCCCCCCCCTCCCCGTGCCACTTCCTGCCCCAAGCTGCCTGCAGTGCTGAAACAAGAAGTGACGTCACACACAGGAACCCTACAAGAGGCAACCGAGTTTTTTTCTAGCTAAACAAGAAACAATGGAAGTAATCCAGTAACATCCATATAGAAGCACAGAGGAAAGGGGCGGTGCACACATCAGGCTCAATTTTGCCATTTCTAGCTGTTTAGACCTAAAACAGATGCAACCGATCTCATTATTTTTATGTCTGAGCAAGTTAACCAATACATCAGCTGAAAATGATCCTCTTCTCAAATAGGAGCCACAAGAGCAGTCAGTCATGAAAGACCAAGTGGAACACCTAGGTCTTTCAAGAATTATTATTTTTTGTTAACATCCAAAGGAAACAAAAGTTCCATTTCCAAGTGTTATTTTTTCCTCTTCCCCTACTGCCACAGTGAGCAGTCCCACCTTTACTGCTATCAGTTTACAAACACATTTTATTCTTAGTTCCCACCACTGCAGCTCTGGGTGTGGTTTCTTCAGGAACAGGAAAAGCTGTGCACACGCTGTTCAAAAGGACAATGAGCATGAAACTGAACTCAAACCAAGGAAAAGGTTAACTTCATGTGGGCGTCTGCTTCAACAGAACCCCACACAGAGATAGCCGCTAAAATGCATTTGTCCTAAAAACTAAATATCGGAAATCTTATTCTTCGATCTCAAAGCTATTCATTAGTTATACGACACTGACGGAGGGTTTGCATTTTGTACTTCTGCAACACGTAAAATCAGAGGATGACCTTCTTGGACAGGCTTCAGAAACAAGTTTTCTAGCGTATGCAGAACAATGAAGTAACTCCAGTTGTACTATTTGGAAACTAGCAGCAGAGGAATGAGACAAAGCCATCACAGAAATGCACAGAAGAGTGAAGAAATCTGAAATCCCATTTTCAAACCTAGCCAAAATATCACAAGTGTTATCAGTTCTAAAACAGCTGAGAGAAGTCCCACTGTACAGACAGCAAAGCCATCGTTAGCTAAACAACTGCAACATTACAATATCTAAAATGTAATGCTTAACTACAACATCCATACACTAAGGTACATATTGCTAAACCCAGTTATACTCACGTTGATGTAATAGTACGGAAGCGCTCCTGCCCAGCTGTGTCCCAGATCTGTAACTTCACCTTCTCTCCATTTATCTCAACTGTCCGGATTTTAAAATCCACTCCAATTGTGGTAATGTAGCTGCCTGAAGGGAAAGCATAGATAAGCGAGAACCTAAGTCTCGTTTATTTTGGATGTCCCAAAGCACACTTCTGAACATTATTTGGCAGTAGCTCTCCGATTAGACAGGAGAACAAGATTCCCCCTATCTGCTTATCTTTTCAAATGCCCTATCAGGTCATGCTGATCCGCATATTTTTAACTGCGGCTACTAGCTTTTTTTGAGCCCTAACATCACTTTTCTCATGGCACCCTTAACATTTAAAACCCAGTATTATAAAAATAAAATTATTCTTCTACCGCATTGGTGGTCAAGAGGAAGTACCCAAATATCTTCAAGAAATTGACAGTAACTATGCGAGTACTTCACTTGTAAAAATTCTGAGACAAAGCTTTGCTTTAAATGCTTGTGCAATCACTTATTTTGAATACAGTCTGTTCAAAGAGTTTCCTCCCAACAAATTAGTTACATCACAAATGTAAGTGGTTTAGCCACAATATTCAATCAATCTAAATCCCAAAAGGCCAATGGGAAGTCTGCACAGAGTACAGCATAAGCTAAAAAACCTAAGCTATTTCTGGAACCGTGTCAGTATTTAAATATTGTGGTACTTTCAGCTGCAAGTGAAGATCAGACAGGATGACTTGTATAGGCTTATACCAAGAGAAGCAAAGTCAGAAACGTAACATATTCCTAGTACAGCTATCAGTGGGTAAACGCAGAAGAACAATTCTTTGACAACGAGCAGCACTGGAGCAGACCTTGACCATTTCACTCACTGAAGTAAACAAAACACTCACCTGAGAATGTATTATCTGCAAAACGCAACAGTAAACTGCTCTTGCCCACACCTATGACAAACAAAGACAGCAAGATCTGTGAATACAGTCATCTTGGGTGTCAGGTAACATAACAGTATTTTACCCATGCATTGCATTTCTAACTCAACTAGGATCTTTTCTCAGCAGATAATTTAGTACCATCCACCTTGACTATTCATCTCAGCACTCTCCTTGAAGATTTGATCAAGCACGCTGCAGTCCCTCCAAGACTTCTTGTACGCTTCTTGTAGCAGCACGGGGGGGAAGGGGGGTGTTGTCCCCTCCTTCCTCCAAGCCCCAGCAAACTCTCTAACAGGAGCTTTTGAACCATGGTCAGTTCTAAGAGGTCATAAAAGAGTAATAACTAAAAGCAACTTTACTATCGGTAGACTTAGATCTGCTGAGGAAAGATCCAAGAATGAGTATGTCATACTAATTAACAAGTACTCAGAACACCGCTCTAAACAACTATTAGAATTCCACTTGCACATCATGCTTATCACCACTGCCTACCTCCCATTCATTTATGCCGTGCTGAACGGCAGTGGAATTTGGACTAATTAGACAATCAGACTAGGGTTTGGTACTATAAAGCTTATGTTATCATGGCGACAGTTTAACAGAAGCCTAAACCAAACAGGAGAGTTGAGAACCATTGTTCTACATTGCCACCCAAAATATGCTTGTTGCACATCTAACAGCAAGGACAAACACCTTTCTGAAGTTGTACCTTTTGCCAAAATGTTCCATAAAACATTTCCCTAAGTGCTTTGAGTAGCACTTCATCCAGGTTTTCCTTATATCACTGTTTGCACCCGGATCACACCCTGTTGCAGGGAAGCATTTTTCACAGTGCTTCAGACAAGAATCGTAAGAAACTCACTCCTGCACACCCAACCAAGGGAATCTGGGTATCACAAAGTTATCTCTGCATTACATCTCTGCTGTCAATGTCCCTTCCTCTCCCTTCCCCCCAGAAAAGCAGTCTGCTCTGGCATGAGGAGGAAATTCAACTTTACCAGGGTGATTATCTATTAAATCTGTTCAGGTAGAAGTTATTTAAACTAATTGTTTTGATGAGGTATAACTTGCAAGTTCTTAACAGAAGACCTATGCAAGAGGTATGTGCAAAGACTACACAGAACTCCAGTAGTTCTCAGCTGCTGGCATCTGAAGATAGCTACCAGCACACAAAAAAAAAAACCCAAACCAAACAAACAACACCTAAAAATCTGCACGATTCCAGTAAGCCAGATCTCATTTGCAAAGAGTTCAAATCACCAGACATCTATAGAAGCCATGCTCACTTCTCATTGAGTATTACAAATCTTAAAGGAAAAAAAAGCAAGCTGATGAAAAATACAAAGTTACAGCATGCATGCACTGAGTACCTCTGAGCTCAAAAAAGGTAGCAGAGCAGTTCCTGAACTTCAACAGAGGACTGGTTATTTAGCAAGAGCTAAACCCCTGCAAAATACCAGTTGGCTAAGGTAAAAAACAAACAAACAAACAAACAAACAAACAAAAACCCAAACCAAAAAGGTTTTAGTAAGTACTATGCATCTTGATCAAGCAGCCTTGGCCTCCAGCTTAATAAAAAGAAAATAGATGCTGGAGCCCACAGACTTGTCAGACCACACCACCTTCTTAAAACGTCAGCCAGCCTCAGGCTGTGCTGCAGAGCTGCCTGAGCTGCACATGACCACTGCTTTGTCAGACTGTCCACCGCTACACAGACACAGTCTTGTCTGTACCGCTCTCAGCACTTGGGCAGCTTCTAGAGAAACCTCCGGAGCTCAGGAAGTTCTACATGCTCCCGATGACAACGATCTCACTAAACAAACACTGCCTCTGACCCTCACTGTTCACGAGAAACCACACTCTTTGTGACCCCCCCACTTCCTACACAGAGTTATTTGAGGAGCTGAAAAGAGAAGGCTAGCAGGGCCTCTTTGCTTGTTGAAGACAGCAAAATGAAACAAAACCAAAAAAGGCCTACTGGCTTTGCAAAAGCAAAATTAAAAGCAAATTTCTGTGCCATGCTAGTTTCTAAGCCCTGTATCTTATTGAATGGTAGAGTGAATTAAAGAAGCATGACTGAGTTGAAGTACATGCAAAGCATGGATCATCTGTATTATTTTTAAATATTTGGCACAACTGAGATCAGCAGCAGCTTTTCAAGATGACCTGCTCTAAAAACACACAAACCTACTACCATCTTGACACATCTGCGTACAGGAGAAAGCAAATGAGACATAGCCATCCTATCCTGTATCAGTCCGCTTCCTATTGCGAGGAATAAACATCAATAAACAAGGCAAGCAAACTGTTTTGTGAAAGCAGGGACAAAGCCTTCCTGTTGGGGTTAGCAAAAACAGAAAAGAAAAATCAATACTCAAACTACATAGTGAGACTTAATTACAACAGAGAACCACAGGCGACCCGGTAATTCTCACAACACTTTTTCCTCTTGCTGGATACATTATAGTGAGTCAAGAAGACTCAGCTAAGAAATTTCATTTAATTGTTCAAAATGAGAGGTCTTCATCAGAGTTTTCACCGTCCTGTTTATCTTGCCTGAACAGTTTTGAAACTCATCAGCAAGCAACAGAGTTACTGCTTTACTCAGAATGTGGCATTTCGTTTTAATAATCCATAGGGTCCCAAAAGTACCTAGGATTTTAAGCTGTTTTGAAGCTGTTGCCCTTTTTCCCTCTTTAGATCCCTTCATGCAGACACAGTTTAGTACAGAATAAAATATTTTTACACACAGCTAAATCTTCTGGATGTGACAACTGCCAACATCGTGCAACATTACACTTTCACCCAAGAGCCATGCCTCACTGCATGCCGGGACCTGCTGCCTTATGGACCACACCTCTATTAAAAGAAAAGGGTGGATGCCATCTTCTCCAGTTTATGGAAATTAAACTGTAAGCGGTTGGAGTGTTACCAACACTGAACTGTGCTGAAGGCAGGAATCTTCCCAGTCCCAGTTTTTGCGTACCTAGACTAAAGCACCAGACACAGGCTGAGTTCACACACTAGCCCTCCAGAAGTTTCTGAAACTGCTGCAGAAGTACTAACAAGTCTATTTTCAAAAATCTGCAACTACCCCTTACCCGTAACTATTTTAGGTATTTGCACACTACTACACTATAACTATATACAAAGCTACCAGCTTTTCAAGGACTTATTAAAAAAAAGTGACAAACTCTAGAACTGAGACTTCAGATTGAAGCACGGAAAGAGTCTTAAGGCATAATTAAGATAATAAAGAGTATTAAAATGTAGTAGTTGCCACACTGGAAACAATGGTCCCTAGGGCTGAGGCGCAGCCAGCCCTTCCCTTCGATGCCTTGACCCGTCTGTCACAGGGGAAGGGAATTCCCTCCTCATCCCAGCAAGAGATTAGTGGGCGCCCTCAGAACATGCGGCTCACCGAGGCCGATGCTAGCACTAACGCCGATGTTGCCCTTACTTAGACGTGTCTAATCTTCCTTTTCCTAAACCTCGCCAAGCTATTTACCATAATATCCCGTGGTAGCCAGTTCCGCAGGTTCATGAGATAACTGAGGAAGCCCCAGCAAACGCGCCCTCTCATTCAAAGCGCGGCGGTCCCCCGCCGACCCGCCCGGGCAGAGCCCAGCGCCGCCGCACCGACAGCACAACGCCGGCGGAGCCCCGCCAACTGGGAACCGGCCGCCACGGCTGCCCCGGGACGGGGGTTGCCCTCCCCGCCTCCCCCGCGCCGCCCGACCCGGCCCTGCCGCCGCCCTCAGGCCCCTCACGGCCCGGGCGGAGGCGAGGGGCGGCCACCCCGCCAGCGGCCTACCCCCGGGCCGCGCCGCCCGCCAGCCCTCCCTCCCTCACCGCTGTCGCCGATGATGAGCAGCTTGAAGAGGTGATCGTAGTCCCTGGCCATGGCCGGGGCGGCGGGAGCGGCCGCGAGCGGCGGAGCGAAGGGGGAGGGGGCGGCGGCGGCGGCTCCGGGCCGGATCCACTTCCCGAACAAACAGCCGGAACTGACAGCGGCACGCCGCGCATGCGCACCGCCGCCGGAGGCCGCCAGCTGCGCCGGCACGCCGCCGCGCATGCGCCGAGGGGCCCGCCCCTCCGGCCTGCGCGCATGCGCACAGACCGCAGAACGCGGCCCGACGCGCCTGCGCGGCAAGGGCGACGCCCGCTTTCCTTCGCCTGCGCGGCGGCCCCTGCGTATGCGCCCGCTCGGCGGGGCGGTGCCCGGTGGCCGCGCCTGCGCAGAAGGGGGGGCGGGGTGAGAGCTCCTCGCACGCCTTAACCGCCATGACAGACCTGTGTGGGATGGCCTGCGGAGGGCTTGACGCCCTCTCTTCGCCCCACCGGGGCTGCGCCCTGATTCCCCTCCCCGGCAGCTCGTCTTCTCCTTGTGCGGAGCCGCCGATCCAGCTCAGCGGCGTGGCCCGCCTCAGCTCCCACAGCCACTCACACGAAGCCCATGGACATTGCAGGAGGGGAGGCCACCCCAGGAAAGCACCAAAGGTGTGAGGGAGCCCCAGCGCTGTCAGGCACTGTCAGTTCCACTCCTGGGAAGGCACGTGAGCAGACCACAATGGCTGGGAACATGTTTTGCATCTTCAACGAGACGCCCATTAACCAAAGCAGCAAGCCACACTGGTACAAGAACAGTTCCTGTCACAACCCAACCTGCAGGTGAGGAAACCCACAGCAAAGTGAGATGAAATGGCCAGGGTGTCATTGCAGGCCTGGAAATTCAGGCCAGTCTCGAATTAGCCCTGGTTTTTTTTTAATCCAGACGTGTATGTGTATCGCTCAGGAAGGGCCTTGACCCCATACACATGGGCAGCTGTGCCTGCACCGTCTGCAGCCCAAACCCACAGAGTTTCAAACAACACTCTCGCAATATAACACACAAACTGCCTGCATAATTTTGCTATCAGTTTGCACATATACTGACTTCACAAACTCTGCAAGACTACAGTCACCTTTTAGGTGATCTCCACTTTTAGATGGAGGCACAACACGTGAAGAGTGCTGATTTTCTCTTTGATTATTTTTCTACAAAAATATTTGTTCATACTGGTACTTGAACTCCTGAGATCAAACAACACAGTGTTTTGCTGTAGAATATGTAAATTACTTAGGACTTCCTTGCCAGTTATTAAGGCTTTTAAATACATACATAAAAACACAATAACAAAAGGCAATGTGCCAGGTATTGCACCTATCTTAAAGGTAATTTTAGTTTAGCATAGATTAAACTAAGTTGATTTTTTTCATTTTAACTGTAAGTTTACAATTCATTGACACAAATATCTCATTAACATACATTTGTCTCAAATGGGGAGAGCTGTGTTAGCACTGAAGAACACAGACCATTATGGTCTTTACGGCAAAAGAAAGATGATGCAGAAATCAAGGACCGTTAACTTGAAAAGTACCAACCTGTAATGCTTTTGATAATTACAATCTAATTAGCTGTTCTAAAGATGCTCAAAGAGTAGGATGCATCCACTTTGAGGATCTTTTTGGTAGGACCCAAGCACAAGAAAAAGATTGAAATCAGTGGGACATCACCACTGCAAATGGTGTCAGTGCCTTTGTGAGGGTGCTCATGTGCCAGAGCAGGCTCCCTAGGGAGGTTGGGGTGTCCAACCTGCCTGGACAGTGCCCCAAGCAACCTGCACTACTCCACCGTGCTCTGAGCACAGGGGTTAGACTATCTGAAATCCAGAAGTGCCTTCCAGCCACAACTCTGCTGTGATCTGTGAATGTTTCATAGAGAAAGACAGACAGTTTTTCGCCATATTGCTTTTTCCCTTAATACTGACTCAAACGCTATAAACTCTTTTCTCTGGATTTATACGCTAGGGTTTGGTTAAGAGGAATAAGAATATTTTTTAAGGCAATTGTCTCTAACAAATTGCAATTTCCTATTCTGGTATGGTTCCACAGTTACATTTGTCCAATTTGTATGCAATTCATCTGGAAACAAACCAACCCAGTACGGCTAAAATAGCATGTCTGGGTTGAAGATTTTTTTTAGCACATAAAATCGCATCTTCTAAATACTGATGATCAACAATATGGCTAATGTCTGTGGTTTTAATTATAAATCTTCCTTAATCTCAACCTTCAAAAAAGTATTCTAGCCTTCAAAGCTCACCCGTCAAGTCCCACACGTCCTGAAATCCACTTACATTACCTCCAGCTGATGTTCACTCTGTTCACTCTGCAACTCATGCATTTAAAACGCCACACCCTATAGCTCATTCTGCATTATCCTCAAATGTATGATGTAGCTAACTGAGGAGCAGG
The DNA here is from genome assembly GCF_965231255.1 of Vanellus vanellus. Lineage (NCBI taxonomy): Eukaryota > Metazoa > Chordata > Aves > Charadriiformes > Charadriidae > Vanellus > Vanellus vanellus. The sequence continues at coordinate 4,666,350 of NC_138921.1, forward strand.
AGAAAGGCTGGAGCGTTACCAGACATTTGCGTGTGTTATTTAGCAGACATGCACACAGAAACCCTATTAGAAGAGGGTTTGCAGCTTGCCCAACCCTAGCCCAGTGCTAAAGCTAGCTCAACCACGTATCACCCACCCCAGGAAAGCACTTGGGCAGGACATCATATAATCAAAACACGTGCCCCAACCATCAGGGTAGCTGAGGACGCTGTGTAGCTGTAGCGAGATCCCTTGAATCTGGCATACAAACCACCAGCTCAAACCCAAAATGACAATGACTCCTATTATCTTTATTTTTAAGCTCATGAAACCTCATAATGTGAAAAGTGTGAGGTTACTTAAGAAAATGGACAGTAAAAACTGTGTCTTACCTAAAAAAAAGAATCAAAATATTTGAATATTTTATGCTTTCACCTTTGTCTCTTTTCCATTGAGATTTTTAGCACCTTGTAAGTTTAAACATCGCTCATAAATTATTTTTTGATCTTCTTGAAATACACACAGTTCAGCTGTCACTCAGAGACAATTGCTTGACAGTTCAAAGATGTTATTACAGTCGGTTGTGGGGAAAAATTATCTTTTACTGACAACTGGTATTTTTAAGACAGTTGAAGTGAGAAAAAAATTAATTCTTTAGTCTCCAAGTTGGCACAATCAATTTATCAGATCTCATGTTGTGGCAAAAATTATGGGTATTTTATCTCTGATGTATTATATTTCAGTGTATAAATAGTTTAGTGAAAAGTAGCTATTAAAATCCAAATTCAGTGTCTCACTGCAATTGAAAACTCAGCATATTCTCAGTAAGTGCAAGTGAGCTCTTACTTTTTACTCCTCCCTCTCAGAAACAACTAAACTGAGTGCAGAAATTCAGCTGCTGTTTGGAAAGGTGAATGAGTTTTTCCACTTACTGCTGCATAAGGTGAAAATAGAAATCATCAAAAAAGCCTTAATAACAAAAGGTTATTTAACAAGTTAAAAAGGACTTATATTTAAATGTAATTTTCTTTGATATGTTTATGTGGAGCATCAGTTAGAACATGAGATAAAATAGGTAAGCCAGGGTGCCCATGATCAAGAGCTCAACAGCCATTCTTCAGAGAAACTTGCAATGTTTTCCTCCCTTCCTGTCTGCAGTGAAGTGAGCGATTCCAGAACACCCGTGGAACTTTTTGCCACTTATTTAGTAGGTTTTGAGTGGCATACAATTTTGTACATGTTTCAGTGCACAGAAGTTTTTGCATTGCACGGTTTAACTGCTGTTCTTGTGTTATCCCAAAACACAGCTAATTCATTATAGGCGAAACCAATTCCAGTGCCAAGAGACTGCCAAATCCTTAAGAGCATTTAGTTGAGTTTTCACTCTTTGATTATTACCAATTCAGTGCAAAGTACATAGTTTTAAGATGGTTTAAGATTTTGGAGTATTTTGGAAGGCAAAATCAGAATTAAAAACCGCCTTCAGAATGCAGATAAACGTTATGAAATAAGTAGAATACAATTTCAGTAAGACCGACTGGAAAGTACTGCAGTTTTGTGGAAATAACCAACTGCATAAATACAAGATTGGAAATAAATAGCCAAAGAGCAATTTTGTAGCTTGGCTTCATAGCTGATCCCAAACTAAACACATCAACAGCACTGTGCTGTTGTAAAAAAAAAAACCAACCAGACTTTGTGTTGGGATAGAAAACTGTGTTATGCAGGGCTTGAAAAGTAATATTCTTCCCTAGAAGACCTGGTCCAGCAGCAGACACCATGAGGCAAATATGAATCAGAATGGAACAAATATGGAGGGCAGCAATGTAAGTTTAGAAAACATGAAAATCTATGAGAAAAAACTTAGAAAATCTAAACTTGTTTCGTCCAGGGGTGAGAAGACTGAAGTGACCATGCGGTTGCTGCAAAAATGAACTATTTTCAATGCTTGTGGGAATAGGACAAGCAGCAATGGACTCAGGTAGCAGCAAGGAAGATGTTTGTTTTTTTTTTTTTTTAGACATGAGGTAAGCTCTGACAGTATGAAAAGTTTATAGAATGAGGTAGATGGCATAGAGAGGTTATGGAATCTCCATCATACAATGCTATAAAAAACAGTTACATGGAAATCAGTTAGCAGTGGTTCAGTTGGAGCTGAGCCTATCTTAGGTAAGGGGCAAAATAGCTGATTTTCCCAAGCCCCTTCTAACAGTATTCCACTGACTCCTACAGCAAATCTCTGTTGCCGGGAGCCCACACCACAGGCTTGGGAGCTGACATAACATCAAGAACATTTTGACAGATTCTTGTGCTTTTGACCAGACTGAAGCACAGCACTCCCAAATATCTACTCGAAATTGTATCTTGCTGTTTGAGGCATTAGTATGGTGAAGATAAAATGTTTTGCCATTTGCTGCTACTGCCATAGCAATCAGCAAATTGTTCTACCAGAATGTGTGTTCCCATGTGGTTACATTTCACGTTCTCAAATTTTATGATGTGTAGTATTGTGTTCTCCTCCCTTCATCACAGTTTGAGCCATCCAGAGTTACATGCAAGGAAGATTCCCCCCCCCACACCCCACCCACCCATTTGACACAACAAATGTTAATGCTCCAGCTTCTCAGGTGCAACCAGCTTCTGCATACTTTCATAAAATACATAAGTCTCACTTAACTATTACTCTACATAGAATGTAAAGCTCATTTTTCCTTCTAAAAATTTGTATTCTGCAACAAGATTTTCAGTATTTCCATCAAGTGGCATAAAAGATATAAGTAAATTTAAATAGATTTATAAAAAAGAAGTGTATGTGGCCAGGTAAAATAAAATACTGCTTTCTTGGAGCAGTACAAGTCATTGACCAAAAAAAAATAAATCTGTATGTTGGAAGTGCCAAGTATCTTGTGAAGCCTTTGAAGACATAAAAATAGAGGTCTTTTCACAAGTTGAATATCTAAAAAGCTGTCTGTAGTCAAAAATACTTTGGAAATTAATAGGAGTAATTACTTGCAAATTTCATTAAATGTCAATTCTGTCTTGGTTTTAAACCTTAGCTTGCCTCAGTTTTGCAAAAGGTTTTTATAGATTACAGCGCTACCCTCTCTACAAACTGTATGCCCTAGAAAAAGCAGGTCCAAAAAGTAAATCACAGTATGAGTTTGTTGACACGTGAATTTGCTAAAAGACCAGTTTACACCAGAAGGATCAAAGTCAGAGCCTTTATTAAATGTTCCTTCTTTAAACAGACTGCATTTAATCCCCCTTCTGCATTTGTGATTTCTAAGGCTATTTTAAATACTTTGTTTTACAGGGATTTTCAGTCTTCAGAACCGTCACAAGCAGCAAGTTAGCAGTACACAAAAACAATACGCTTTAACTTTCACCGAGTTCTATTCCTGCTCCACAGGGTCTGTGGAAAAGACCAACAATACTTCCAGTGCTGGAGTTTTTGCACAGACCCTGGAAAGGTAATAGGTGTCACCAGAGTTTAAGCCTGATGTGCTCTAGCCACATCTCACAATTGGCCACAATTTACCAGTATTGATTAGTATATCTGTTTCTTGCGCATTATCTATTTCAAAAAGGGGACCAAATTTTCAATTTTCAGCTAATGTGGGTCTAATTAAGGCTATCCTGGTATATTTGATACTAAAATACTCTCTGGGAGTCCTTTTCATGAAATCCCATCAGAATTAACATTTTCAAAAATGAAAACATTTAAAATAGTTGTTTGAGTTGAAATGCTGATGCAGCGGTTGGTTCAGTGTTTTCTTGTCTTCTGGAACTTTATTATCACGTCAGTATAGTGTCATCTATTTGTTCATCAGAGTCGGCCTGGCCAGCCAGCTTCTTCAGAGATCTCCTGCAGCTTTCATTGAGAAGCTCCAAGCTGGCAGCATCTAGAATCTTGGAAACCGACTGCGGAAGGAAGACAACACCAATTACCAACTCCTTATGACATACCATTCAAAATAAGAATAAATGTAAGTGCCTTACAAGCTGTATTTATCTAAAATCTTTCAAACATACCAAAATCCTTCATCTGCTTTTATGATTCCAGACATGGGAACTATCCAAAAACAGCTAAGACTTAGAAAAGAGGTCTGGAAATGGATGTACGAAGTAGTTCATCCTAAAACGCTCTCTCTAGCACCACTAATGCTGCAGTAAGATTACACAAGTGACAAAAGCGATAAACTAGCAGTCCTAGGTAAGGTAACTACAGCACAGTAAGGGCTTAAGGCACTTTGAAAGCAAGGCTATGATATTAAACACGGGAGGGGTGTTAAATACCTTGGTTTTATTAATACTGCACTGTAAGGTTGTTCAGTATCAGATAATTTGCACGTTTCTTCAAGGCTTAGCATGAAAATTCTGCTGAAGGCTTAAATGCAAACAGCAATGCCCCACTCCATCTATTTCATACAAGAGTGTCAGCACATCCCGAGGCTCCAGGCACAACACCTACCCCTGCACAGAGCAACGTGACACAGCCTCATACCTCAAGCACTTCTTCACCCGCTCTCATCTTCAGAAGATTGACAATAGCTTGATCGCTGTAGGCTCTTACACTGGTGTTTTTGTCCTTTGTGTTGTCCAGAAGTGCTTTGAGAATCGGTTTAATTGTCTGAGGATCCAGCGAGGGAAGATGGTTTTTATTTGCCCACCAGATCATCTTTTCTGCAACTAACTTTATGTCACTGGATGAGTTCTGGAGACACTGAAGGAGACAAAGATGGACTTAAATTCAAATATACCAAGGACAGGTATTTAAAGCACTAGTTCATCTTTTTTTCTAATTGAAGCATTTTGAACTACAACAAGAAAAGCAAGCAATTTTCAGCTCACAGGTACACAAGAGACAAACTTGTTACCAGCAAGTTTGACTAATCTGTGTAACAGTTAAGAGAAGATCAGACCTTGAAAACAAGACACCTTTTCAAAAGAAAAAATTTCTAAATATGTGGTGGACAACAGGTTCACACGCTTCTGTCAACTATTTCAGGAAATTACAAGGACCACTAAGCGCAGCAAAAGCCAAGTCAGTGTCTGGTTGGAGTATAAGGTGGATTTCAGCAGTGGATTTCATTTTAAAATTAAAAAAAAAAAAAAAGTCAAGCTTTGTATTTTTTATTTAATCTCAACACATTTAAAACGTGAAGGCTAACACCTGAATGTCAACTGCATTATTAATACTGTGATAAAGGTATTGTGACACTTTTATATTTTAATACAACACTATGATACAAATTCATATCTGAATGTAGGATTTCAAACAGTCTGCTTTGAAGAATGATGGCCTGCCTTATGTCAACTTGCATGTTTGGTAGTTTTTCAAGTAAATTGAAAAGAAAGTAAAACATGAAAACGTAACACATTTTTATTTACAATAAAGATGACACACAAAATATAAAACAGATCTCCTGCTCCAGCACTACCCCTCACTCTATCTTCCCCTATCTTTTCTAAGACCTTAAAAACATCCTGAGGTTCTAATATTCAAAATTCAGATCCTGTCTACCACGACAGATATTTTTATGGGGAGAGGAAAAAAAAAAAGAAAAAAAAACCACACCAAAGAAACAGAACAACCAAGAAAGAAAGGAATTTTGAGGTAAAATATTTAAATGTAAATGAATTGAAAGAAGGGTTAACTTCAATCGTCTTTTTATCTCAGTCTTTAGAAGCTACTCCCTTCCACAATAGCGGAAGTCAAAAAGCACTGCAACAAACCAAGATAAGGTAAGAGTTGGTATTTGATGTTTTTCTAAGAAAGGTCCTTTGACCTTTAGCAACCTTAAGAAACCAGACTACTCTCCCCCACTCTTCTCTGCCAGCTGTTTGTTACTGCAAAGGAAAAAATGAATTCATAACAATCAAACCTGAAGTTTACCACAGAAAGATCAAAAGTCAAATTTCCATATTACAGCGGGGTTGCGGTATTGTATTCACAACTGCAAAGCAGGCTGATAAAGTAATTCTGGCTGTACTTTGCCACAAAAAGACATATCTAGGTGTCCGAGTGTTAGGGGACTTAGAACTTCCCAAAATAAGGCAATTGAGCTTTCGGTTTTCATGCTGGGTTACCACACCGAAATTTGGTAGAGAAAGCCACCCGTAAGTTAGCTGAAACAAAGATTGAGATCACAGGAGAACAATGCCAGGTAGTTATCATAAAAAGTCTTACCTTAATAAAGAGGTTGGAGAGTTTTGGAGGCAGGTTCCCTCCTCCTTCCATGTGGTATTTCATAAGAAAGCCCATCCCTCTGATGCCACTAACTGCAATGGGAATCTAAAGACCAAAATAGGTATTACTACAGCAGAGTTCAACAGCATTTATAACTGGGTTTATGATCTGGTAAGCTTTTGAGAAAGGCTAAACCGATCTTTCAAAAAAATTGTAGCATGCAAAGTAGGAAAGCATTGGGTTAATGTTACTGGGTAGTACGATGAAAAAATCATAATGCAACTATAAGCCACACAGAGTAAGGTGGCACAGAGCCCCCAGGTTCCCCACACCAAATTACTCATTCAACCGTAGATTTAAAAATCTTCCTCCTAAAATGAAGTATTTGCACTTCTTTTAAACCTGGCCTGTGAATGAGAACTTTAATAGTGAAACAGAAACGCTATTTGCTCCCAATTAAAACTATTTTGCCATGGAAGATTATTTAATCTTGGTTTCCACAGAGATCAGAACAGCTGTATAATTTCACTAGAAAACTACACCTAGCCAAGGGAAAATCTTCCAGTTGGACTTTTTGGGGACTTTTGTTCTGTTTGGTAAAACTGAGAACCTGCAGGTTTTAAAATTACTCCCAACAAGCGCTTGCAACAAGAACTCACCCACTGTCACGCAGCACTTACCCTGTCAGCTGTGGCATTGCTGAGGATCATCTCCTGAACACTGGTGTAGTATTTGGGGGAACACAGCCTGCCGGGAGCCACGTTTACAGCCACGGAGAGCGCCAGGCTTCGTCCGTGTCTCACCATCCAGTCGATGCCAGAGACATCTGCTGCAAATGAAAGAACAGAACAATAGCAGAGCTCCTGCCATCCGTTCCTCTTCATCTAAGACAGCTTTTGTCAGTTTGTCAATTTACTTCCATAAAATGAAATAAGCAGTATCTACAACAAAGCCTTGTTTCCTCCACTCCTCCTAAAGAGCCATACAAACAGCTCTAAAACACACCACCTCGACCAGACACGAACACCGTCTGGGCAGACACAGAAACCAGCCACAAACAGTGAACCTAAACGATTAGTCACAAAGTTTCCCTGAACCAATGGGTAAGAAGGTATCTTCCCCTGCTTTCAAGAGTCAGTTTCGGTCACCGTAAACAGTGTCACCTACCCAATAAGTGCTGGTGGAGAACAGTACTGAGCTCCTCTTCTGAGAGAAATGCGCACAGCTCTGCTAAGCAGCCAGCTGAGGCCATGCGGGTGGCATCCTAACGAGGAAACGAAGAAAAGAGTAACACTGGTGGAGCTCAATACACATCAGAGATAAGGAGCGAGAAGAGCAAGTGCCAGAAGATTATATGAAATAAAGACAGAAGGAGGAAATTAGTAAGACACTTTTCACTCCTACTACCTGTGGATTTCTGTCAGTTCACAAAGTTTCTTGTGCATCATGGAATTTAAAGCCAAATCCACAGTCAAATAAAAACCAGCAGAAGAGAATCTGAGATCTTATATAAATTCTGATTTGTTAAATAGAAAAATCATAAAGATGAAATTGAATGTTTTAACAGATGTGTTAAAATTAAGTTTAGATTCACAGTCTAGAAAGTAAGCATTACTTCTCCTCATCTCTAGGCGAGCTTATCTCTGTTACAAGCTCATACTAATTTTAATTTAAAACTTGCAGGCTTTTGTTGTTTTCTCTTGCTTACACCACCATCCCATTACTACTCCTCTCCACCCTGAAACTTACTATCCAGTGGAAATTTTTCAATGTTTTCTACTTCTAGCGTGCCAACAGTTGCATGTCTATGTTGCACAGATTAAAACATAAGGAAGAAATTACTAGATGATTAATTTTAATATCACAGATGATACTGTTGCTATCTGCCATATACAGAACGCCCTATATTAAACTTGGAGAGCTTCCTGCTTGTTGGGAGTAAAATCTGCCATTATCTGAAAAACTTCTCACACTAAATGACAGACCCCACCCAAGAGCCTACAAACACACGTATGGGAACATAGTGACAGTATTGCAGGTTTTCCCCAAGATAAAAAGCAAATCTGACTTCAGAGCTGCCTCAGACATGTTGGTGAGAAGCTTCAGGTCAAACCCACATATACGGTTGCTAAGGAAACATTAAACTAATGGATTTTCAGAGCTACCAGTGACTGGCTAGGGTTCCATAATTCTTGCACCTGACTCTCGGCAAACACAAGGCTCCAACGAGATAGATTTTACAGACCGTATTCAGTTTAGTGAGTAATGCCCAACTACATGCTTCTTTATATAAGTTTCTTTCCACTCTATCATTAGTAATTTCTCCTGGAAGTTATTTTAAAAGTAATTCTGTTAGAAAATTCAGATTTTAAATTTAGGAATAAGACTGTCTACAGCAGGGATCCTTTGCAGCTGGCTGCAGCAGTACCTCATCATGTCCCAGCATCCCTAGAAGCACCGTGCTGATATTCTTCCTAATTGAAGCATCAACTTTTGCACCAGCTCCTCGTGTTACAAATCGCAGAGCTTGCAGCATTGTGTCCCTGGAAGTGATCACAACGTACAGTCAAACATTGCTTCTGCCCCCACCCTTAAGAAGAAATTGAGCTCTGGATATCTGGAATAGTTTCATACTCAGTTTAGGAGACTGACACTCTGCACTGCTGAAAACTCCATGCTAGAGATTATTACCATGTTAGTGGGCTTGTGTCTGTCTGTTACAAGGTAAATATTTTCTGACTATTCCAACATTAAAAAAATTCTCAAATCAGGAAGTTAATTTTTTAGGGATCTGTGCATTTCATGTACAAGAACAGCTGCATTACTGCAGGTGAGACTGACAATTGATACAGCCTGGGATGGGAAAGTGGGATGCATTGGGTTGCTGGGGGCTGTGCAGGGGAGAGGAGAACTGGGCAGGTACCAAGCAATGCTTCCCCTGATACACTGTCACCATTTAGCTTCTGACTCAGGAAGTCCCCACCATTCCCATTCTTTGTTTTACAACCCTTATTAACAGTCAACTGCTTTCACTAACAAGTGAATCTTACTCTCAGAAGGGGAGGTGGGAAGCAATTCTACACAGCTAGCTGTGATAGTTTTGTTCATTCATCCTCGTCCTTTCTTACATCCTGAATAAGCAGGAAGGTCTGAGATTTCACCTATGGCTCACCTGATGGCAGAGTCATCACTGGAACGGATTCCATTCAGTAGCTCCGTAAAGAGAGGATCCACTTTTACATGGATGACAATGAGTTTACCGAGAGCATCGGCAGCTTTAAGGCGAACAGCACGGTTTGAGTCTTGTAGAGCTTTGGTGAAGGTTGTTTGCAATTGGGGCAAAAATGGTTTCAGGGCAATCTCAACCTATACCAGAGATGAAAGGATGGAAAGTGGTGCAGTTAAGTCTGAAACAGTGGCTAGAAATCAAAGTCTGGAAACGGCAGGACCTCTTCTACAGCAGTTAGTTATCACAAATAGTCCTTACTCACATCTAACACACTACTAAAATAGGAGAAACATAAAACAATACTTGACCACAAAACTTCAACCTTTTCAAATCTAGTTTTCTGCATGCTGAAATATGACGGTAACGTTGCTGAAAAATTTTACACTATCATGAGCAGCCTTTTGTATACAGAGCACTAAAAAAAGCTCAGCTCAGTTTAAAGATACATAGGATGCTCATCATCTCTGCACTTAACAATACATTAAAATGGTGGATAGAGAAGAGATTAATTACGTGGTAGTTTTTAATCCCTTGAAAGTGGGATCAACATTTAGCAATATTTCTTAGAAACCAAGTGATTCAAGCATTGGAGGCTTTTTTGGTTGGCCAGAAGCTGCTGGAAGAATGCAATCCGGTTACAGTGTCATTCCTAAATATCAAATCCACACCAGCAGACATCCTAGCTGTATTTACATGAACAGCAACAGATTATTTCAGAAGGTTACCATGGAAAATGTTCACAAACCACAGTCAGTCAATTCTTTGAATCTTACCTTAGCTAAAAGAAGGCTTAATGTTTCAAGCAGAGCCACCTTGACATTCCAGCTGAACCGATCTCCCAAGATCCGAATAAGCGGCCCAGTAATGCTCACCACAGATGGTTTAAGAGCTTCAGCAGAAGTCAGCTTAATAACAAGCCCTAAGGCCTTTGCTGCTTCCTCCTTCTGCTCTGGATTACCAGTTAAAACACCTTCCCGCAGCACCAGGAGTATGGAAGTCACTCCCTGTCATGAAAATTGGATAAGAAAGTTTAGAAGCTAAGATGCAAAAAACACGTATCTTATTTTTGCTCCTTTTATACACCAGATGCACAAACTTGGAGAGTTTCTCTCAATTTCCTGTTGACCTTCAGCTGCCTGCTTCCCCATTTGCAGAGCTACTTTTATTTGGTTTGATTTCATGCATTTATGCCTTACTAAACCAGTTGCTATGAGAAAAGTGGTGGCGGTTCAGGGAATTTTTAAACCAGAGAAATTTGGCACAGAAGTCCAGCTTTACTCCCCCACAAAAAGCAACCAGTGACCATGACTTACACGCGTAACAGAATTGTCAAAGCTCTTGTTACAAGAGGAGGCTTCTGCAGGGTAACTCAGGAGCAGCAGTGACCTACAAAAAGTCTCTCCAACATACAGGTCTGGAGTGCCCCAATAGTCACTGCTTCTAATAGCTGTAAAGTCATATCAATCAGTTCCCCTAAAAGGTGGGTATTTTGGCTGTGACGAATCCACACTCATTCTGCTTCTTTACCTTCTTAGGAATACAGAATCCCGGCACATGCTCGCCTTTGGCCTCATTCCCTACAATCCGGATATCCTTGTGCAGGTCCTCAATGAGAGCAAGCTGGTTCCCAGCGTCTAATTTCTGCAGGAGAGAGAGGTGAGACAAAGATGAGGCAACATGGCAACCAGCTATTCTTTGTGAATTCTTCTCAGGTGTGGCAAGAGAAGACACCTGTTTCCTGCCTCCTCCAAAGACCCGGCTACTGGCTCCCAATGCTGAAGTCAACCTCATCTTGCAACTCTCAAACCTTTGCAGTATTTGCAAATATACATGTAGTTTACAATCAAAACAGAAGGTTAACTTTAGGCAGTATTTTACCAGCTATCCCCGTTTTCTCCTCGCCAGGCATTACCACTATAACCTTTTTCAGCTGCCTCTCACCTTGGTGATGGAATTAAGTGCATCCCAGCTTTCATTTAAAACTACAGGGTTGGTATCATTAAACAGACGTATCAAGCCTGAAACCAAGCTCTTGAGATGACCGGTATAGTCCGCTTTTGTCTTGGAGCAGTAGATATTCAGAATGATGGCTGCTGCCTGTCTCATTCCCAGCTCAGGGCTGCGGGTAGCTTCTAGTAAATCTTCAGTTATAATTCTTTGTCCAGCATCATCTTCCACAGACAGGATTACAGACTGGCAGTTTGCCATCTCCTAAAGAGTCCAAATTAACTTTATGTTAACTCTCAAATAGAACAAAGCCAGATTTAGCCCCGTTTCCCATGTTATCGACAGCATCATGTCTTAGAGAAATACTACACCATATCCCACTTGCTAATTGTTTCTCATTAAATACCTGGTCACATCACCAGTAAAGGCTCAATTCAATCCTGGAGCAGAGGTAGCTATATAACCAACTCTAGAAATTTAACAGGTGACCAAACTCTGCTAAACTGTGCTGCACAGGTTGTTCTCCAGCTGCAGAAGGGCTAATTTACGAAAATGAGAGTAGCTCAGTCTCCCCGATGCTAGTCACCCCTCAGAGACTGTGGGTCTTGTCAGAGAACATTTTTTTAATTTAGGTAGTTTAATGCTGGGCATCATAATACTAATTACAGACATGTCTGTGGGTTCATTAGAGATCTCCAAGCAGACTTGGGGCTAGAAGCTGAGCTAATGAGCGTCTACGGCAGACAGACAACAGGACTCTCTCTGTCACTAACACTCCTCATTCACCAACTTGTGTACATGTCTATCCGCAATCACAACTCCAGGATGTTCTCTGGAGTCCAAATACCAGATGTTTCAGAAAGCAGTACAGGAGGAGCACTGCATGCAAAATAGGAGATTTCCTCCCTTCAGCCCTTTAATCTCTGTCTTCTATACCAAGAATAAATACAAAGTTAACTAGACACTCTGGCAATTCTCCAAGAATAAGTGAACTGAGAATTGTATCCTGTTGCAGGCCAAAGAGACTTTTACATGGATGCAAATAGATTTGGAAAGCATACGTTTTTCGACTCACAATATGCCACCAGGCAAAAAAAACTCATCCTGAAGAAGCTAATGGACTGAATTAAACCATGCAATCTGTGAATCTAGAGAACACAGATTCTGTGCTGGGAAGTAAACCCGAAGCACTATCTTCAGGCAACCTGTCATAACAAAGAGCTGAGCCATGCTACTACTTGCCAATTGCTCCTCGCTGGTCCCCAGCTTCTCCTTCAGTGCAGACATCATAGCAGGCAGGATGACACTCAAGTGCCGTGTCAGAGCGTCCCCTGCCACTGATGAGAGGAAAGCCAACACACGGGTGTTCACAGGGGGAGTAGTCAGCTAAAAGAAAAAAAACAAAACAAAACAAAACACAAAAAAATGAGACAAGCAGAAAGTTTTTTCAGAAGGAATCTCACTTCATCTACCACATGAAAAATTTCTAAGTATAAATGCATCACAACCCAAATGACAATGTTTTGAGCATAAAATCAGAAGAAAATTTCAAACTATGCTCTTCCTTTTGGCATATCGGTCAAAAAAAACCTGGCAGCAAGCAGAGGAAAAAGCACAGTTTTAAAGTTTAAAATTTGTTTCCAATTGTACCTTTGGCACCAAATAAGGCAGCACCACACGGCTCTTGACAGCCATAACTTGTTTAAGACCATCCACAGCAAAGTCAGATGTCTCTTCATTGTCCTACAGGGAGAGAGAAAGTTATAAACCTGAGAAATAATCTGTGACACACCAAACTAAACCCTATTTCAAGTGACAATTTACCATGTGATCATATAACGACCGCACAAGTCCTTCTATCCAAAAATGCTCTCATACTATATAGCAAAAACCCAAACCAAGTTCTGTTGCCACATCAGAAAGATTTTCCACATGCGGCGTGGTGGGCATACAACTTCAGCAGCGAGGATGGCAATTCCCTAGCAGGGCCAGATGTAGCAATCCTTAGGCCTATGCTTTAGCCACAAGAACTTCCTTACCAATGGCTAGGATGACTCCATGGAGGAGACAATATAGAGCTGCCATTCCCTGGAAGGTCTGCCACTACAATCCTGCTTTGCCTTTAAGCTAATTATTCAAAACCTGTCCCACAACATCATTGATCAAGTTGTTGATTAGTGTTGAGCAATGCTTACCAGCTGCTTCAGCAAAAACGGCAGGATATCTTCAAGAGCTTGATGTCCAATTGTTGAGTGCAACTGTTCAAATGTTTTAGCTGCAGCCTCTCGGACTTCTTCCAGAGGGTCACACAGCGCTTTTCTCACTGTAGGAACTAGGGACTCTGAGAAAAGCAGTACCTAAAGACGTAGAGATGGAATTACAGAATATCTAAAGCACAACAGACACATGCATCTCAGTACAGCAGCTAAGAATGCAAAATTTGCACAACTGAAACTAAATTGCTGTTTACTTGAAATACGTTGGAAGAAAACCAGGATTAATCAACACAAATAGCTGAAGTGCTCTAAGGCTACCTTGTAGATGATTTCTATTATTATATCTCGTAAAAGTTAGAACTGTGCAATGTTTTAAATTTACCGACAGATACAAATGCATACATTCGCCTGAGTGGGCAACTCATGTTAGTTATAAGCCCTGAATTCAGTCCATAAAACAAGCCCAGCACCAGCTGTGTTATTCTGTCTCAACTGCAATACCTGCATCGTAACATAAATATCTGGGAAACTGGAGATTTCACCTTCCCCATATAACTTACCGCATCCCTGCTGGTAGACTTCATTATCTCACTCAACCCAATGCAGACTCCTTGCCTCTCATCACTCTTGTCTGACCTCAGTCCATCTTCCAGAATAGGAATGATTTCAGGAAGGATCTTCTCTCCTAACTTTCGGACAAGGTCTCCCAATGTCCGTGCTGCAACCTGTCCCCAAAAATGTATTCATTAACCATTTTCCTGTTCTATAAAAATTAAGAAGGTGAACTGTGAGCAGATGTTAACTTTTGACTATAAACTTCTGTTCACAGTATAGACAGAGTAGTAAGAATGGAAACACTACTATTATAAGTAACCACAGAAAAATAGTTTTACTGTCATCATAGATGCCTTCAGCAAAGAGAGAACTCAGACATACTCATGCTCAGAACAGTTAAATTAATGACAGCTTTGGAGGGATTTATAGAAAAGAATTATCCCGTGTTCTTCAGGAATTAGTTTATATGGTCACCTGCAGTAACAGGAAGGCATTACTCAGTTTCTCACCGTTCGCTTATCTGCACAAGTACTGGCCAAGAATTTCAGCAGAAGCCCAAAGAGGGTCGGCAAAATTTCACGCAGCGTGCGAGGAGTGTTTGAGACTACAATCTTCCAGACATGCAAGGAGGCTTGACGCACCACCAGCTGGGTGTCAGAGCGGCCCATGTACAGCCCTGCCAGCACCCTGTTCCTCCTCTCCACGCCAAGAGCATTAATAATAGCCTGAAAAGAAATACCACAAAACTGTATTATCCACTCCTGAAACTTATAAAAGGAAGAAAATACATCAATACGTCTTTCTAGCAGGCTTCCCATGCTGATTTGAAAAAAAAAAAGATAAAAAAAAAAAAATAAAGGCACAACAGACAAGAATAGCTTTACCTTGTTTGACTGGGCTGTTCCAAAGTTGTCATCTTCCGAGGCAGTTTCTGTGGTCATTTTTCCAGTGACTCCTGAGATATGGAATAGAAGATCTCCAAGGAGCTGAACTGAGCTAAACCTGGCAAAAGGAGCAAGTCAAGTGTTACACACAGGGTATTCAAGCGGTACCTGTCCAAATACAACAATATGTCAAATACAGGCATGAGCAAAATGCAAGGCAAAGAGCTAGGTCAGCACTGAAATGCTGCATGAACTGATAGCTAAGATCGATCTGCCTACACGGCTGAGAAGCAGCATAGTAAAGAGAAAGGGAAGGAATGAATTCCAGACTCGAGGGGGCTGAGAGAATTCCCATATCAAAACAATGAATTAGGGAACAGCCTGGACTCTAGAAAGGAATAAGGCATTGCCAGTATCTGTCTCAACCCAAAGGACATTCACCTGGGATAAGTGCACTCATCAGAGGTCACCTGACACAAGCCTTTTAGTACAACTAATTTTTGAGCAATTGCTATTAGCTGTGAGCGCTCCGCTGCACATTTCCATACACAAGAGTAACTTACTCAGCATTTTGAAAAATAAAAACCAATATATGAGGGCTAAATATTGCCACATCAGCTGCCTTGGAAGTGTTTTTCAGAATCACTACCAGAATTAATAGTCTAGTAGGAATGCTTTGCAAGTACCAGGAAACCTTATCCACATCTGGCAGGGCTTCGCAGACTCAGCACTATAAAGTGTCATATTCAAATCAACAAGCAAAAAGAGACACTTGCTTTTGCTTTTTAGGAGGTCTCTGCATTTCCTTGAGGAGCAACATAGAGTCTACGTCACACCAGTTTTTCATCCATGGAAGAGAAACATCTGTAGATAAGATTATTATCCCTTACCTTATCCTCCACAAGTCATCAAACAGGCCATCCTCAAGCTGTGGCAGGAGAAGTGCAATGGCAGTCTCAGCATACATACTTATGATTCTCTGGCCAGCGCGCAGGGCAGTGTCCCGCACAAACTCATTCTCATCGGCCAGTGCCTGAACAGACAGAAAAATGTCTGTGAAAGCTGGGTTTTTTCAGCACAATATACAAGACCAGCAGGAGGAAAACAAAATGATGTTTTCTCTCTCAGCCATGAAAAGTAAATTAACTATACAGTTGTGAATGCACAAAGGTGATTTCAATAAATTAGTAGTGACTACAAACATAAGAGAGCAAACAAGTAACTTTGAAGAAGAAATCATTTATAATTTACATTCTTTTATATATTTTTTTCTTATAGTCCAACAATGCTGGACAAGTCTACACATCCCACAATTATTGGAAATGACACTTAAAATACTCTAGAGGCTTCTTTTTATCCTCTAATAAACAAAACTCTTCAGGGCACTGCTACATACCTTAAGGATACAAGGAATGATGGGACCAACATAGGGAGTGAACTTGTCTCCAAAGGTAATTGGCAGGTAGTTGAACATCATGATGTAACCATCTCGTACATGTGGGGCAATATCCACTTTACTGGCAGTAGCTACAATCTCTGGCATAAGTTTCTCCAGCTTTTCTACCCCCAAACCAGCCATAACTTCAGCCAGACCTGGGGAAAAAAGGAGAGAACAGAGCTGATGAACACATGAAAGAACAAGCTAATCTGATTTAACAGGAGAAAGTCTGAGCTCAGTATTCAGACACAGCTGTCCCCACCTTGAGCAGCACCAGATCGATCCACTGAGCTCTGCTCATATGTCAGTGTCTCCATCAGCCATGGCAACAAATCCTCAAAGCACGATTCTCCCATGCCCTTCACCATAGCTCCCAGTGCCTTTGCAGACACCGTACGCACCTAACAGACAAGAGGAACGGAGATTTGCAAACTATCCAGTCACAGTTACTAAGACAGATGTGTCAGACTGATTAGAGATCTACAGAAGATTAGGACACAGTCTAACCTAATGCACTGAAAAACAAACTATTTGTACAGAAGGCTTACTTCAGGTACAGGATCCAACAGAGATGCTTTCAGTCCAGGAGTCACACTGGGTAGGTAAGGAGCCAGATCCTGAAACAAAGAGCCCGAAGAGTAAGAACTAGATTCAAAAGGAGAAAGAAACCTAAGTCACCTTCATGTAAAGGGCATTCAGCCCCTTATTATTAGCAATCATCCTTAACAGACTGAGAGTTTAATCAGTTGCTTTCACAATCCTGCAAATAAGCTCACTGGATTGTTCTGTAATTCCAAGAAACATGAGTTCCATGCAGATCACTCAAAACCTTTTTGTTGCTCACCCACAGCCTGGCACTTTGTATCTAAGGAAAATGCAACACGTAACATTTACAAAAGGTTTAGTGGTAGAGATTATCAGCACAAAAATTAAACACAGATCTTTAGCACACAGGGAGGCTCTACAAATACTTTTCAAACAAAGTCTGGGTCCATTTGTAAGCAGCTGATCTGTGTTTCACTGCTACTGTTTTTTTTGTTTGTTTGTTAAGGCATTTCTTATGTAGTAAAAATTACAAGACCTTTCTGCAGGAATAAATCCAGTAATAACTAGATGACCAAAGTACAAAGCTGACAGTCTTAAGCCCCTGAGAATTATGACTGTCTTTACAGCTATTATCTCGTCATTTACCTACATTTAATTAAAGAAGCTGTGTGGATTCTAATATTTTCTACCTTAACAGCAAAATACCCAAACCAAATAAATTCTCTCTAGTGCTTGCTCTGTTGTCTCCTACACAGTAAATACAGCATACAGTTAGAAAGCGCTTTCAGCACTGTACCTTCTGATCAGTCAGGGAGTACATGTTCCCAATGATCTGGGCAGCCATTTTCCTGGTGTCTGTGGAACGATCTTGAAAAGCTCTCTGAACGATTGGCATGATCAGTGCTAAGGATGGGGCATCAATGAAATGGACAAATTTGGTATCCAGCAGAGTCTGCAGACACTTCTGGGTCTTCCTAGAGGGGTCAGTGAGAGCATCCAACAGAACTGGAGCAATTGCTGAACGTTTTTAAAAAAGAGAGAAAAGACTTTATTTATACATGAAACAAAAACACACGTCAGGGTGAGCTGGTTTTAGATCCTCATGGGCTGTTTTAGATCCTTTTAAAGCAACTAGCAGCACAGGGACAGAGGAAACCCTATTAACATTAGCTGAAAAAATGGATAGGAGCATTCAAAAGCTGCTGTTAAGCTTTCATGTTATAGTTTTCTAGGAGTAGTTTCATTTCTGTAGAAGTTTGGATTTAATCTTAAACGTTTTGAATGTAAACCTCGCTATTATAAACCATGGTCATGTCAGGACATTAGAGATGGTGACAATTCTTACCCAGGATCTCTGGATTCCTGATGACAGACCCAATCTGCCTGAGAGCTTGCTGACCTGCATTTTGCACCTTCACATGAGAATCTGTGAGCACTTCAGTAAGTTTTGGCACAATATTGGGTAAGCAGGAAGAGAGCTGTTTGGGAGCACAGTACGCCATAGCCCCCAGCAGTTCCACTGATCCTGTGCATGAAGTACACAAAAAGAAAGAAAAAAAAAAAGACAAAACACAAAACAAAACACAGCATTAAGAGGAGGTATGAGAAGATGAATGCATTTACCTCAAACTCAAATCTACAAGTGGTATGAGCCATCAGAGAACATACAGAATGGCTGAAATGCACTAAGCCACTCTATGCCACTTTAAGACCCTAAAAATTTTTGTTCTTGTTGTACCAGGGAAAAGGGGGGGGAGGGGGGGGAGAAATTCCAGCTTTTGGAGTACTTCTTGAGAGATGGGGGGTAAAAAGTGTCCCTGGACTCTGCTGGGGGAAAAGAAGTTGCTCAAATGTGTCAGGGAACGCATATCTCAAAAGCTGTTCCACAGTCTCCTTATGAGACAATAAACTATCAGAGCCATCTGCAGGGATGAAGGAATAAACAAGGGGGATGACAGCGAAGGAAACTGTGAGTTACTCTCAGTCATGTCAGTCAGATATTGGTCCGTACCAGCTTTGGTTCTCCAAGATTCCTCTTCTAGTGCTGCAAGAAGTGAAGGCAAAACCAGCTTCACTCCATGAGTACTCAAGTTGCTCATCACAGCTTTGGCACAGTCATCTGCAGCCTCCAGGGAGAAGAGAACATTTACAAGTTGTGTCACAACGCATGCTTTGTCCTTCCTCAGAGACTCAATGGGAACAAAGCCTTCGCATAAAATAGTATCTAAGTACAATGATGCATCTAGTCAAGTAGCTCCCAATTAATGGCCAATGAAATAAGATGCTTTCAGTTATCAAAAAGATCAAATTGTATTAGTGGTATTTCAAGGAATAGATCCACCTTCTCAATTTGCCTAGTTACAAACAGTATTCATATCCATTCCATTTTGGTTTTCTCTTAACAGTCTGTTCGCTGAAATTTAAAGCATCTTACCTCTCGCACATACTGGTTCCCATCTCCAAAACAAAGCAGCAAGTGAGGTAGCACATGAACCACATAGGGCTCAAAGAGCTTTCCAAGCATGCTGCAGAGCATCTCAAAGGCAAACAGAGCCCCTAAAAAACCAAAAAGGACAGTCAGAGGAAAATACAACTTCATTTCAAGGGGATGGAAAGAGAAGACAGAATTTGCCAAGTATCTGCAGAATTTCTCCAAAAGCACTTAAATCTCAAAGCTAAAAGTCTCTTGCCTTCTTGCACTTGCAGCTACTGCTGTGGTAGGGATGTCTGGTCTCAGAAAGGACAAGCAGCCCAGTATCCTTAAAAATGTGTAACAGTCCTCTGAGTCCTAGCTTAGGTAAACAAAAATAAGGACAGGAAACGTTCAGCAGCAAAAAGAACAAATAGGCTGTGAAAGCCCCTGTGGACCAGCTGGAGCCGGATACGTACAGTCCCACAGGAAGCAGAAGCCCACCTGGCAACACCTGCCTTTGGAAACAGGAGGGAGAGGCGCCAAGAACGTTGTATAGGACCAGAAACCCTTCCTCCTCCACAATGCAAAGTAAGCAGTTTTAGGACACTACACACAATCAATGGCCTCATAACAGACACTCCCCATTTCCTTCTCTTCAAACTTTACTAAAACTAATGTAGATAAACCAAGCACAGGGTTCAGGTATCATTTGGTCTGACCACAACAGTAGTACATACAAAAGAAATCTGAAGTATTTGGGAGGGAAAAGCTTTTGCCCCTTACCTTCACGCCGACGGAAGTTCTTCTTGTCCTGGATAGCATCGGTCAGTGTGGTCATCATCTCCTGCTGCTTGAGAGAGAGGATGCCAAGGCCTTTCACCAGGCCTGCCAGCCCATATGCTGCACCTTTGCGCTCAGCATACTTATCCGACTCTAAAAGCAGCTGCATTAGCTTCTGTATCATTCCTCCTGCATCCTCCTTAATTGCAGGCACCAGAGGTGGTAAACAGCTTGCCACTGACTCCTGGACCTGTAAAACAATCCACCAGCTATCAGATCACAAAGTAGTCATCACCAACATAACTTCCCCACAAACTGCACCCACAATGACAGCTTTCTGCCACCAGAGCTATTTTTCATCTCTCTGACACCCCTAAAAGTATCGTATTGTTAACCTGACTCTGTGTGGAACACAAGAATTCCTCCAGGAAGTCACCTACCTGCTGAGATGGTGTGGACAAGGCTGCTATCAGTTTGCCAACAATTGGTTTCACTTTAGGGTCACTCTTGTCCAGATGTTTTGCCAGTGAACCCATCAGAATGACCACGCTTTGCCTGACAGCATCATAACTGGCATCATTAGGAGCATTTTTCAGGAATTCTTCAAACACTGGCAAGAGAGAGTTAACATTGTCCTGAAAAACAAAACCACAGAACTTGCCACTATAGTCCACTCAGAATGAGATTTGCTATGCTCAGTGGACTTGTTTGTTCTTCTCTGAGCCAACAAACTGAACAATCACACTGTATTTACAGTTCATTTAATGTGTCACATCACATAAAACCTTGTGGCATCCCAATAGCCAACAAATATTGCCTGCTAGAGAGAAGTTAGCTCTTACAAATTAGATCCCACAAACCCGCCAGCATGATGTTCTGCCAGAAGCAATGCAGGCTACTAGGCAAGTCTGCTAGCCTAAGGGTCAGTGCCTGCGCTTTTGCTTGCTCCGTTTGCAGAAGGAGAACAGAAAGATAAAAGAAAGTTCACACTGCTTTTCTAAGAAGCAGAAGGAAAGAATGAATAATAAGAAAATACTCCCAATTGTCTTGGGTTTAACAGGAATGCAGAGAGCTGTCCAGAAGAGGTGACCGGCACATCTTGGGGAAACGAGAAGTTGAACAATTTACACCCTGCACGCCTCCCCCAAATAACACTGCTGGAGAAGGGCTAGAGGCAAAGAGAAGGCTGATCCTCAATTCTCTGAATGACTTTTCAATTTAATCAAGCCAACGACCAGCAAGCTTTCATGTTTTGATTTGCATGAGGCCTGAAAAGGAATTCTCACCTTCCCACGATTAAAAGATTTGTGGTCTGATTTTGCTTTTATTACTCTAGTTTGATACCATTTTAACTCCAGTTGATTCAGGGCTATTTCTTTTTTATAGCAACGACAGGGAAGAACTACACTTAGTCAACACTAGTCACTAACAGAACGACTCCAAACACATAAAAATTCCTACTACATGAAAGTTTTCACCTGTTACGAGTAACAGCAATATAAAAGAAATAAAAATAAAAACAAATCTGTGGGCTCCAACACAGTACTACATTTTCATTCCATCTTTTTCCACCTCTAGAGAGAGAAATGTTCAGACTTACTTTGCCATGAGTGTTGAGTGTTGAAAGAGCTGCATCTAACATGCACTTCCTGACTTCAGGACTGCGATCATTCAGAGCATCCGGTACAAAAAACTGAAAGAGGGGCTTCACCTGAGAACTGTCCAGATGCTGTGAGAGCTTGTTGAGTGCCAAAGCTATGCCGCACCTGCAAAGATGGTGAGCTCCTGAGCTTACTGACTTTTCACAGCATCACATTTGCTATCGATAGTACATTACAGAAATTGAGAGAGAACCATTACGAAACTGAAGAGCTTCAGAGTGTCCAACCTACGTGTATTTCATGACATAGCCCCATGCTGCAGGTTCCCAAAAGGACAACAATCTTTCAGCCGTATAATGACTTTTATCCTGATTAAGCATTACAGATACTTGGGCCAAAGACAGACATCAGGATCACTTCATCTACTGAAGTACAGCAGGTTTACAACAAAGTACATCAGCACTAAAGAACAGATTAGTTTAAGACAGGTAGCGAACAAGATGGTCTCCAATTAAACCTGCATAGGGCGTACAAGTAGACAAAAAGTAATTACCCAAACTGGAATTCATCCAGTTCATTAACACTTGTACTGCTGTTCTTGAAACAACCAATTGCCCATATAGAGAGGTCGGAATCTAGTAAGATAAGACAAAAACCAGACCATCTGAGAGGGAAAGAGTCTGTTCTCATCAGAAGGACATAGGGGGCATCCAATGTTTTAATGGAAATGAGCACCTTTCAGTTTGGCCTGCCCAGCCTGCTTGAGGGGCACAAATATTCTCTACCAGAAGGAAGCGTGAAACCAGCAAGTCCATACAGCTGCATATATTTTGTTCCTTTAACACCCCCTTATCTCTCCACTGCCTGAACTTCTACATAAAAATCTGGAACATCTCATTTGGGTGCACAGGAAGTGATGAGATCAATCTGAAGATGACTGTACCTTGCTTCCCACTGGTCAGGCGGTGATTCAGATATCACTCGTCCCAATGCATCCAAAACTGGAGGTGGCCTCTGCAAGGCAAAAAAACTTTGTCAGAATACTGTCATCCATACCTGCAATGCCATTTTATAATACTGCACAGAGGTATGACATCACTAGCAGAAAAGCATGGTAAAAAAACAGGCAGAGAGAGAGCTAGCTTAGGCCCCAAAAGACTGAGATTGACGCTGCTCTGCCACAGTCTTCTTGTATCACCTAAGGCACATCTTCCACCTGTACAATGGTGCCATTACTGTCTGATAACTTGAGGCTCAAGACATTAAAGTCTGTGATAAGCTCAAACACAGCAACTGTAGGCTTCACGTACATCCTCAAGACAGACAAAAGGAAAAGTGATTAACATAAAATAAAGCACAAGCTTGTGCCCGTCAGCCCCTTAGGACAAGAGTACTTACATAGAGCTTCTCCTGGTAAATCTCTGTAAGTTTATTCATGACATCTGCTGCTTGGTTTTGATATTGAGCTACAGCTCTGGAAAGTGCTTCAGCACCTGCTTGTCGCACTGCCTCTTCATGGTAGATGACATCTTTGATCAGCAGAGAACAGAGGTCAGGCTGCAGCTCCAAACCCATGGATTCCCACAACCTGCAGCACACACAAAGAGGCGACGGATCACCCTTCAGCAAAAGAAGCCACTGCTATATGCAATATCAGGGTGACCTAAAGCTGTCCTCCACCTGTGGGCGGCAAAGCCCCTGCCCATGGAGCTCCACAAGGGGAGCAGGAGAGGCCCCCTTACAATCCATTCAGCCAGGAATAACTCTCACCTCTCTGCCAACTTCTGAATCTCATCTTCCACATCAAACTTCACTACCCAAAGGCGACGCAACAGATTCAGCCCATTCTTTTCATCGCTGTCTGGGGTTGGCAGAACCATCTGTAGTTCCATTAGTCCCTGAATTAGTTTACAGGAGAAAGATCTGGTTTTAGAAACAGATACTTTAAAACACTTTAAACCTTTGCCAAGTCAATCTCTCAGTGGTTGGAAGTGTCAAAATTCATGTTTGCTTGTGCAGCACGCTGCCAGTGTTGATCAAGGACTACCTGCCGCTAATAGGTGAGAAGATAAAACTCAAGAGTAGCACTCTCTGTACAGGTTGCAGAGAGGCAACTAGGCACTAGGTTGTGCTCTGGTGACTACAGTCTTTTCTACTCCTACTTACAAAGAAGCCAACTGAGATTCAAGCTGAAATTCGTTCCATGGCAAAGAAAACAAAGCATCCTTGTTATTTAGTTTCTTTTTTTTTTTTTTTAATGTTCTCAGAATCAACTAAGCCTGAAGCTTTCCAAAAACACTGGGCCCAATACAGACACAGCAATTTTTCTGACAGCTTCTCTCATTAAGACTAAGTTCTTTGCAATTGTAAATAGAAGGTGTTAAGTTAAGGTGCTAGATTAATGGCTGGACTTGTCATAAAGGTCTTTTCCAACCTAAATAACTCTATGATTCTAAGTTGTCATAACAAAACAAAAGTGTGGACAGACCCAGAGTACTCCTTTTTGTAAGATAAATCTAGCACAAAGAGCATTACTTAGAACACTATTGTTCAGTAGCTACTGCTTCCTCCTGCAGACACATTGCCCAAGGACAAGCATCACAGTTGAAGCCTCTCTTCATCAGTGTTAGAGAAGATTCACCTCTCAAAAAATTAAGGCATTCAGTGTGACCCTGAATGATTCCCACCTACCCTGAGAGCTGCATCTCGAACATTCATGCAAGGAGACTGCAGGGCCTGAAGTAACACATCAATCTCCTCCTGTTCTGCATAGGCACAGCCGTCCTCCCCGCTGCTGCTTGTGCACAGGGTGGTCAGTGCATTGGAAGCCAAAACCTAAAATGCCATGAGGAAGTATTAGAGATTCCACCACTGCCTTCTGCTTCTGTGCATTTGGTCAAAGCAAGTGCAGGGTCGGGGCTGAGTGCTATCACAAGAGAAGAAATTCTCAGCGAACAGTGACCAGGGTTTGTGACGAAAACAAGAACTGACGAGTTCAGTTCAACCCTTTGCCTTTTTGTTATTTTTGACCTTTCTGCCATCTCATCCCTTAGAACAAATTTTACTACTGGTTACTTGAGGGAGTGACTACTAAACTTCTTTGCCAGAGGAAGGCCTCAGAAAAGAAATAAAATGTCACCTGTGGGAAAACTGAAGAATATGTTTTGTACAATAAAGCCCATGGGAAAAAAAAGATAAAAGGCATTTTATCCCAAGAAGAATACCAAAAGCATAGGAGAAAATTGGTAATGTATCAAGCACCAGCCTCAGAGACTTAAACCAAGTGGGTGTAGTTCCCTCCGTTAGGTGCTGATAAAACTTAAGCAGAATCCTGACTGTGGTTAGAAGCTGAGGGCTCACCTGTAACCGTGGAGAACCCGTTCCTATCACCCGGGTCAGCAGAATCAGCATGTCCTTCCGGGGCAGCAACTCTGGGCCATTCTGAAAGGTTGGAGGGAGAATAGGCAGAGGGAGGAGAAAAAGCCTTATGTCTTGTGACTCCAAAGTACCTTGCCTGTGTATGACACTCCTTAGAAAAATCACAATCAAAACCTAGGGCTGGACAGGTAACCAAAATCTGTGACAGAAAACAATCTTACATTGTTAACTTTAACTTGTAGAATTAATCGGCCTTGTCCAGTTTACCATTAGCTGGTTTATCCCATGCTTCATCTGAACAACTGTTGAAGGAGGTCACCTGATCCCCACAGCTCTCTCTCACCTCATCCACCAGCAAAGCTTGGCTGTTTGCTGATGACCTCAGCTGAGCATGGACCGTAAGGATCTGCAGAATCTTGACCAGAAACTCCTCCTTGCCTTCACTGTCATGAGGTGTCTCAGTCATAACAGTCTTTAGGAGAGGAAAGACCAAGGAAAACGCTGGAGCTGATAATGGGGCAGCACCTGCAAAAAGGAAAAAAAATCATGTGAGCTTAGCTGATCTTGTTATATTCCCAAACGTTTTATCTCTAAGCAGGTATTTGTTTTATAATATCGAGTGGTGTAAAACGTACACCTTGGTAGCACGTAATGGATATGGCCAGATTCAGCTTTATGTACACACATGCCAAGTGACCCTAAGTATTTCTGTGCCCCTAAAAACACCCGGTCTAAAGGGCATTGCCTCATGTGTGTTTGGACTTACCCCCCAGAGACAAAGTTTAGCCTGTTCAAAGCAGCGCAGACAGCTGCCCCCCCCCCCCCCCCGTTTAGCCTCTACCCTTTGCCACTTCACTTAACGGCAGATGCAGTATGGCTCCAACAGCGATATTTGGCATTTCAGTGTTAGGTTAATGGTTGGACTTAATGATCTTAAGGGTTTTTTCCAACCTAAATGATTCTATGATTCTACCTATGTTGTTGTTCCTTGCTACACCAATGAGCTGGCTTTAATTAATTTGGAATCCTAACGTGACTTTACTTCCAATGGTTTTGACAGTGAAAAAATATACACTGTAAATGAAATCAAAACAATTGAATGGACTAAAGTAGACAGACAGGCAAAACTGAGATTTTGTCTATCCTGGAAATACTTGTGGGCAGGAGGGGACGGGCCACAAAATCAAATCCATCACACAACCAAAGCTGAAACAAAATCTATTATTTAAAGTGCATTAAGACTATGTGTACACCCTGAGAATTAAAGTGAATTAAACTAAAAGAAAAATTATGGTCGATTTTACTTCTGAGCAGGAGGATCCACACGGGAATCTGATACAATTTAAGTAATTCACTTTTAAAGTTAATTTGTCCCAAGGTAAGGGCCCATTTGCCAGCTATAGTCCCTTCAAACACTTCCTACCAACCTAGCTAACCTGTCTCTCCAGCCTTCAGCTGGATTCTTGACAATGATGTTCCTCTAACTCTGGTGCAAGTCTCAACTCCCCTTCCCCCCTTGAAAAAACTAAAGCTTTTGGATTCCTATTGTCAAAGATTTTGCTCCTTCCTACTCACAGGGGCTTGGCTATGCGACATAACAAATGCTCCTTCCAGTCCTCCACTTAGTCCAGTTAAACCTCAAGCACTAGACAGCTAGGGAAGACTATTGCTTTCTGCATACTCTCTGTGCTGTCAGAGAACACCAGATTTTAAATTTCTAAGATGCAGATGAAGAGCACTGCAGATACAACACTGCAGTATTAGTCAGCTTATGTAGGGCACGGATACTGCAAAAGTAGTTCAAGGGAGAAATATTAAATACCAAACACAATACGAGCTCCTAGCTATTTAACAGGAATAGCTTAGGTAAAACCCTCTCCATCTCTGATGTGGTGGTTTTTTTTGCTCAGTATCTGTTTACTTTTATGCTTTTTTTTTTAATTATTGGCCAGATATTTTTAGGCTTAAGCAATTGTCCTTCTATATGCAGCAGGAGGAAGAAAGTTTTATCTGAGAAGATATATTTTCTATTAACACAGCAGCTGGTGTTGACTAATACAAAAAAGATTATAAAATGCATCTTGGCACTTCGGAAATGAATGATAAATTTTAGCATCCACATTAGAATGAAGTACGGTGTCTCTTAGGTCTCATGGTAAATAATATTGCAAGACTACACTCTAAAGAACTTTGAAAATGAGGAAAAATCATTTGGGAATATAACATGACTTGTCCAGCAAAATTATGGAACCTTCTTCCTTTCTCTTGCAGAAGTGGGGAAAAAAAAAATAATCAGATATTCATTTAATTAAGCACTGAAGGAAATCTTGAAGGATGAGGGTTGAAAACACTTCCACTACTTTCTGGAAATAAGCCTGAAAATGCATTCAAATGTTAATGAACTTGCACTTATTATGGAAATAAATTGTGTAGTGGAGATACTGAATTATCACTGAGATGTTCAGCACTGAAGTGGCGCTCAACATGGTCAATTGCCACTACTCAGCTGTG
Source organism: Vanellus vanellus (assembly GCF_965231255.1). NCBI lineage: Eukaryota > Metazoa > Chordata > Aves > Charadriiformes > Charadriidae > Vanellus > Vanellus vanellus. Next base: position 4,694,017 of record NC_138921.1, read on the forward strand.
AAGATTACGTTTGCCACAGTCACAACTGCAGATCTGACTGGCAACAGAACAGTAAGAGGAGAACTGAACTACTGGGGTAAGGGGTCAAACAGAATCCTACATTTCCTTTAAAAAATTATCAACCACCTACCACAGCAACTTTTGATTGAGCTAGATGATGAACAACTCCAGAGCCTGAATGAACCACCTCTATCACTACAGTAGACCAGATGCTTTAAGACAGCCCAAGCCACCCCTGCCTCCAAAGAAAGCAGACCTACCCTCTCTCTTCTGGACTACTATCTTCAACGTAGTGGTACAAGTACTTGCGCACCACATTGTGAAGCAGATTCTGCAAGTGATCTAGATTAAAACTAACCCAGTGGAAAAAAAAAAAAGAAAAAAGAAAAGAAAAAAAAAATCAAGAAAAAAAGGTTCAATTTTAACCCAGATCATATTCTTGCACTGTAAGAATATTGGTGCTTGCCTTTGTGTTACAGAGTGGGAAAGAACTGCTTCTTCTACAACCATGCCAGAATAAAATATTCATGAACTGCAGCACTACACAGCAAACAAGCAGAGGCCACAGGCACTTCACTGCTGAGATCACAGATAACAAGCAATTATTTTGTCTTTCCACTTAGTCTCACTGAATCACTTATGCTAAGTGGTGTTGAAAGGCAGGAACTGTCCTTGGCAAAGATGAGCCTTAATTTCAGCACTATTACTTCTGTACGAACAATTTTAAGAAAAAACACTGTTATTTCATTCTACATTTACTATACTTGTAACACCATTTCTACTACTACCACCGAAAAAAAAACCCCAAAACTTAAGTTTTTTTCATATCTATGAAGACTTATCAGATTTAAAAAAAAGAGAAGTGAAGTCTCACCTATAAAACATTATACAAACCATCAAAACTAAAACAGCTCAGAGTTATTACTGAGGGGGCGGGTGTCAGAGAGACCTACAATACTTTTTACCTGGCTCTCCCTTGCCTGTTCGGCTAGGAATCGTATGGGCATGCAGCAAGGTAACAACTCTGTTCAGAGCAGTAGGCAGCTCTTCTTGACACCAGGATTCATCTAATTCACATTCTGGTTTCATCAGGCGCAAGGTCACATGGCTCACTAAAGTACCTGGTATGAAAGAATAAAGAATCCATGAGAGGACTAAACCCAAACATTTCTTGAGAGAAACAGGAACACAGAGCCAAGAATTATAACAAAGCTCTGGGCAACAGCCCTGGCTGCAAAAGAGGCACAGAGAAGGAAGCACAGCCCCAAGGCTGTCCCACGGGGACAGCTTCCTTCACACACATATGTGTGAGCTACACTCACATCCTCCAAACTCTGCACAGGGGAGACAATCCCATTGCGACCAAGTGCTACTGAGAGGTGGTCACAATAACTAGACAACTCCTTGTCTTTGCACCCAGTCCTATGGAGCAGTAGGATCTCTGGGACGTCGCAGTTATCTCCCTAAGCACTGTTCCAGGGTGGTTTTTCCTCTTGGCTGTCTGTGGTACACGGTTATGATCCACAGCTTGTAAGAGCAAGGGTTTTCACTGCCCTGCCACAAAAATAATGCACGCTACCTTTAAATAGCAACTGCAAACACTAACCAAAGGTTTTCAGTCGAGCAGGCATGACACAGGAAGCTAAAGAAAGAAAAGGTTCCTTAATCCTTGGAGCTGCCAAAGGCGATCGAAGAAGTGGCAAGAAGGAACCGATGAGACCAGGGATGTACTGAGTTAGACCAGGAGGCTTTCTCTTTATAACAGTGTCCAGGAGTCCTAGGGCTGTTTCCAGCTCATTATCAAGCTGTAAGAGAAACAATTCAAAAGGTTACCATAAAAACTTCACCGGGAAAAAATTAAGTTGTTTAATGTTATTTCTAATGAAAGAAACAAACAGGTTACTGCCAAATGTTCTCTATGCTACTCCATTTTCTTTTTATTAAAATTACTTGCGTCATGGTAGCTGCAGAGATGGCAAAAAAGACCATCGAAATTTACCTCCTTCAGCTTTTTTCTTATCTGAGACTCCCTTTCCAGCTGTGCATGCATCAGCTCCTTCTGCTTGCTAGTCAGTTGCACCTCATCCTTTATTCCTTTCTTCTTCTTTATCTCCTGCAATAGCAAGCCATGGACATTATCATAGAGAGCTATTAACAACATCCCCTTAACTAGGTAGAGAAGAAAGTTGGACACATTGTTTTTTTCACAATTTACTTTTGAAACAGTACGAAAATACTCTTCCAAGCCCCTTACTCTTAAGTGAAGGCACAAAATGGAAATCAGCAGGTTAACAACACCGCAGTGTCCCATTAGCAGCACAACATCAGTTTCTCCCACATTTAAATAGGTCACAAATTGTTTGATATCATTAAACAGAGCTGTCCAGCTCTTTCTACAGTGGAGGAGCACGTGACCCTCCCCAGAGCAAGCAGAAGTCAACCTTTACTAAAAGAATGCTCCAGTCAACCTGGTACACTCCCTTCCTTTCACCCAATTCTTCCCCCCCACCTACACCCATTTCTCTGGGCAGACTGAACAGAACTGCTGTCTGTAAACAAGATGGAAGCACCTATTTAACAACCCGTACTGAAAAAGTTACATGAGGTACATTGAACACGAGATGAAGAGAAAAAACAGGTATTACCAACTAGCAAGTGCACTCACAAACAAGCAGAATACCACATAAATTGACACAAATACAGATATAAGAGAAAAGAAACTGATACATACAGATATAAGAGAAGACACCATTTAGATATTCAAAGAATTTCAGAGAATCTTTCCCAACAGTGTACATGCTTATGCCAGAAGCCACGCAACAAAACAGCTGAGACAGCAGTGATGGTTCTGACACCAGCCTGGCATTCCTGCTCCCATCAACTCACCTCCTTCAGCTCCAGCTCAATGATTTGTTCCTTGAAGGAATAGGCTTTGTTCTCCCTCTTCATGTTAGCCTTTTTCATACTATCCTGTTGAGCACTGAGAAGGAAAAGTAAAGAAAAGAATCAGCACTGCTCGGGACTAAGCGCCAGGCACACAAATTCAGGAACTCCTATCCAGAAAGAGCATCTGACAAACCCACTCACCCACTGGCTAGAGGCCAGCAGCAATCAATCCCCAGGTGCACAGGGAAAAGAAATAATAAAGTTTTACCTCTGTATTATAGATTTGTCATACAGTTCTCCCTCTGGTGTCTTCATGATGGCAAATTCCTCTCGAGTAACCTGGCACAGAGCCGGATTCTCCATTGATGCTGAGATAGTGCTGATGAGCTGTGGGAGCACTCTACCAGGTGAAAGCAGAGAGAGGGATCCCACTGCATTCATAGATGACTATCAAGAAAACAAAGGAAAAAACATTATGTTCTATTTCCTTGTTCAGTGGGTACTTGAATCTTACGTAGAATTCTACTCGGTTGCTGGCACACATTCTTCCTCCGTTAAATCCCAGCTCCTTTTCACTAGAGACATTCTCTTTGAATCTGCATTTTCCCCACCTTTTGGATGGATCTGCTTCCTTATAGACCAGTCAGTACTTAACTCCTCCAGAAAATTCTCCTGTTCCAAAGAATCTCCCAAAACTAACACAACGCAAGCAGAAGTTTATCACCTGGTTCTCGGGAGTGTAGGCTGTGATCCTGGGTAATATGTCATTCAGGTGTTTGGTAATGAAGTCTTTGGGATCTATCTTCATCTTGATGAGGAGGGCTGGCCAAAGACCTGGCTGCACTGCCACTAGCAAGAAGAATAAATGAGCAAAATAAATATGAAGCAGACTGCCATCATAATGAAACAAAAAGGTAAGATAAAAACCCCATACATTGGCCATGAGAGTGGCCTTATCCCTTCACTTACCTACAGATGGATGATGGCTCACCAGCAGCAGCTCCAGAGCCAGCTTTTCTGGCTCAAAGGAATCCACATCCAGCCCTGCCACACTTGAGATGACACAGAGTGCCTCATGAAGGACACGGGGAGGAATGTATGTCTTTCCTAGCTCCGACAGCTCTCCCGACTCCATCACCAGGACCTCATGAGGCAGAACCTGAGCAGACAACTTGTCATTAACCCACCACACCAAGCCTCTCTGAGCCCTGAGCACACTTCCCCACAGTAACACCATACCGAATAACAACAATCGGCTCCCTCTGTCAGTACCAATCACCTGAAGTTTTCAAAGGAAAGAAGGGATAAAGGGTAACAGCAGAACTGAAGCACAGAGATGACAGTGACAGAAAGACTAAGAACAGAGGACTATACTAGATTTGGCAAGCAGCAGTAAAATAAAACTAAACCAACCATTTTTGGCAAAGAGGACTTTGGAGAACGTTGAACCAGCTGGCTGGGAACAGTATACCCAACTTCTGCAGTCCAATTTTATCCAGTATCTTTTAAAAAACACTTTATTCAGGCTGTGTCTGTGACATGGGAAGACTATTTACAAAGTCCCAGCCTTGGTACCTACTAACGCAACTTAATCTATTATACAACTTGACATGGTGCTGGCTTAGCAGCATGCCCAATGATATAGGACTCATTGTTTCCTTTTTATTTTTGATAATAGCTGCTGCTAAAGTATTTATCTTACATTTGTTTTAAATAGGCAGCCTACAAACCATGGCCAAAGAACCAGGATACCGAGAAAAGAACTAAACACTTGGTCTTCCAGCAGAGATTAAATTTGGATTAAAATAATAGAAGAACGTGGAAAACTGCAGCTTCCTACCCAAATAATTTTGAATAATATGTCTTCTGTGTATATAGGGAAGACTAGGCACACCACAGACAGTGATGCAGTAATATGTAGTAACTTAGTAACAAGTGGCATTCTAGGATATCTAGAGCTGGAACCAAATAATCTTCATATCACACTATATGTCAATACTAACAGAAAATCTAGGCTAGGGAGGTGATCGGCAGCGTACAAACAGCTGGCTAAGCGGAGACTGGGCTTCTTGACTACTCACCTTATGAGAACTGAGAATCACTTTCAGCTCCTCCAAAAGCCCATAGGCCAGTTTGTACCCTCCCAGAGAGGACAAGAGCTTCTTAACTGTTTGATGGGCCTGTCTTCGAACATGCCAGATCCGACTCAGCAGTACTGCAACAAGGGCACGGTGATACTGCCTGCAAATGGAGAAATAAACAGGTTTAGCAAGGGAGGCAGCTCTGCAAAACAACTGGACATAAAAGCACAAAGAGTCCAACATTTTGTGCAAAGTCCCAAGCCCACCCTCTCCACTGCCCACATTAACATTCAGGGATCAGACACGGATTGGTGGCAGCAAGAGCAGTCTACGTACTGAACTTTACTTTCAGGCAGCCGTTGTGCATGATCCAAGAGAAGGCGCTCTGTCAGCTGCAGTACTGTACACATTGCTGTGGGAAAACACAAATATTTAAAATAGCATGAGACTTCATAAGGAAACAGATTATTTTTTTTTTACCTGAAAACAAACAAACAGCAAGAGGGATACATTAAAATAGCCACCCAAACTGAGCCTCTACATAATCTTCTCAACGAAGCTAGAGACAAGTCCAACTCAGATATGCCAAGACTGGAAACAGAATCATGATTTAATAGGAATGTTGTCAGCTGGATCCCAGCAGAATTTTCTTGACCAGTATGTGCGACCTATTTTTGTCTAAGTCAACAGAGCAAACCAAATGCTAAACACCATGCTCACTGCATCAGTACTGTTAATTCCTGAGCACTGCCAAAATGTCTCCAGTGATAAAAATATGTATACTGAACTCATAAAAAAGTGCATAATGCTATCTGAATAGTAGCCTTGGCATTTTACTCACACCGTCGTCTGAGCTTCAACTGTCACTAGGCCCTTTGGTTTGTATATCAGCTTCAACCAGATCATAAAATCAGGAGCAGAAAGCCCTGAAACATGGGGTGGGTTATAACCCGTATTACATATGGTAGAGAGGACTTTTAACATTCAAGACATTAGATAGTTTGGGGGTGTTAAACTGGATGTTTTCACCTAAATAACAAATCATGACAATATTTACTCGCACAATACCAGCATTAGTTTTTGGAGCTAACTTCCTAAGGGAGTAACAAAACATTTTGCAAATCATGCTGGCTCAGGATACCTGCAGACTTGGAAGGGAAAATGAATGGATGCACACACTGCCTTCAGGAAACGGGGACAAAATTATCTTATTTCCCATTTAGAAAACTTTACCTTTTCAAAGCTTTGTACAAAAGATAAATGAATTCATTTCAGAGAAATGATTCATGAACCCATTTTCAAAACTTTCAGTTTAAAATGTAGTCAGTAATGTTTTCTGTTGGGCACATTCTGCTAGTTGTTTTTTTTCAATTAGTCTTTAAACACAAGAGAACAAACCAGAGCATAGAGACACTAATTTATAATTCAATTGATTTCTTATCTGTTACTACTCTTCCCCCATATATCTTAAGATTTTCACCTACATGTTTTCTTCTCCAGCCTTATTTTACTTTTTCCCATCTTCTTAATTTTAGGCTTCTCCACACCCTTTACATTGGCTGCAACTACGTAGCTACAAACTGGGACACCACACAGGCACATTTTGTATTAGAAAGACTTTTACAGAATATACAAATTTGGAATTATAAATGTTTGATAACTCAGGTTCATTAAGAATTAAATTAATTCATTACCAAGCTTAGACTACAACTATTCCAGATGTACCTCTGAAAAAGCACGCTGCTCGTTTTAGTCTGAAACTGGATCCTCCAAGGGTCACATAACAGGGCTAACAGCAACAGTAGCTCTTGTAAGTACTAAGTAATAGAGTTAAACAGCAACTGGATACACAGTAACTGACAAATTACCTTCCTCTGATGCAGACTGCAAGAACTTCTCAGATGTAAAAATTTGTTTTTTCTCATCCAGAATCAGCTGCCAGAAACCACTCAGCTTAGACTCTGATGGGAAAAGAAAAGACATCTATCAAGGATGTTTCAAAATAAGTCAGAACTCACCAGTGTACATAAAATACAGTAGAACTCCGTCTCCTGAAATCACTCACGTTATTTCTAGCTTTACTTGTCCTCAGTTATAAAGCCTCTCATCTCTGTCATTCAGAGAACCATAAGCATGTCCAAAAAACATATGCGGACAAAAATATATTTCTCTGATTTACCCTTGTGAAATATAAAGTCTGTTTCACCTTAATCTTTCATAGGGGAACCCTTCGTAAAAATGAAGGAAAGGAGGAAACCGGTGTGTTGCTTTCAATAGACAGAACACACCTAGATTTTAGATCCTGGCAGATGTATGAATTTAGATAGTTCCTGTAATATCCTCTAATGGAAAACAGAATTCCAGTCCTCATGCTTTCCAAAGATCGTTTGTAAAAGTACTACCCAAATAACAAGCAAGTAGTACTTTTAATGCATCGGTCAAGTCCTAGCGTGTAAGGTCTGGGTGAACAACTTCTGTAAGAATAAAGAGGAATACCGCCCTAAGCAAATGGAAGCTGTAATTTGCAGAGCCACAGAAGAGCAAAAATTCTTCAATGACATAACTGAGAGAGATGGGAATAAATCCTTCCCTGGTTTACAAAGGGGCAATGATTCCCTCCACAGAAGCAATACACAGATTAAGGAACAGTATCTCATGCTTATTGTCAAGAAGAACTGTTAACCCTTAGAACCTGCTTATATTGGATTCTACTGGATGTTTCGTGATCTTACCAGTTTGTCCCTCAATTACAGACATCCTGCAGATCAACAAAGCTGCAGCAACTCCTTCAGTTACCATGGGAACCTGAGTACTCTGAGATGCTGCTTTTTCTACTGTCTGGATCAGCAGTGGCAGCAAGTCCATTCCCTGTAATAACGTGTCACCTGAGGAGACAGAAAGAGGCAAGTTACAAAACAACACAGTCCTTTACACCACAAGGGTATCAATGGTCCTTCTGGTGTCATGAGACAAGGAAAGGAACCAGACACGTACTGGGAAGTTTCTGAATCTCCCAGAGTATTTGCCAGTCACTACTATCATTAAACTTTAACTAATGAAAAGCTAGATGATAATGAACACTTTAGTCCTTTTCTCGTAGAGAAAACAGTCCCATTTCAATACAAGTTTCTGTTTACGGGATGTGAAAGAAAATACTAATTCAGTTACATTAAAAGAATTGGTTCTAAATCACAGAAGTCTGACTTCAAAGATGATGCTTCCCTAAGAGAGTGAAAGTAAATTCCTGGCAAGCCATAACCATCTGTTCCACTTCGAACATTCATAAGTCAAGGAATCCCAATGGCCTGCAACCCTCGCTTCCACGGAAACTGAGCTAGGTGCTCCTGGTATTTCCAGAAGCAACATCTTACACAAAATACTGAAAAAGGAAACAAAAGACCTTGTGATTTTCTATGTTAAGTATTCGCCGGCAGTGTTTTAGCTGTACACTCATAAGAATTAGAATGTCTATTTTCTTTATGTCCCAGTTGGATGCTTCATCGGGTGGGTCAAAGCAACAGTAGTCAGCATTCCACTGCTGAGTAAACGATTTTGGAATATGAATGTTTGGGTCCTGATCCCTTCAACAGCTGCACAGATCACACACAAGTAATCCCCCTTGCCCATGACAAACATGGGCAACTTCAGGTTTGCCATATTGACGTCTCTGAAAGGACCACCGTCCTGTGACATCTAAGTAGTTTAAGAGTGTTTTTTTCAGCCATGTAATAGCACAGACATTCCTGGTAGCTACAATAGAAAAATGTAGAATTACAATTTCACTTATACCCATATTGAGAAAGTGACGGCTATTCCATCCACCTATAAAATACACTGAGTTATTGATCTCTTAAGCAAATGTATACCATTCTTTTGATTGACATTGCATCAACAAGAAAGGGAGATCTCACATGCAGGCATCAAACTGATTGTCTGTAGACCCATGGATGAAACGCGGAAGTCAAAGAGGATAGGACCAACAGAAGCAAACCTCAAAAGGATCACCAAAAGTTTGAAATTAAGATCTTCAGAAATTCTAAACACATTAATTTTTATTTTAATTTTTTTAAAGCTTCCAAGAGCCAAAACTACAGACCAGGCTCCCAGCATGCTGGGTGCTATATAAAACAAAAGCATAGTCCCCAAGCCTTACAATTTAGGTGTAAGACAAAAATAAAGCAATCAAAAATTACTTTGAGGGTATATGAAAAGACAGCATGATGGGCAGTAATGCTAGTTATACAAGGAGACAAACCATCTTTGGAGTCTTGAAGGGAAAAGAGAGCTGAAGGAGAAATACCAAGGAGGTTAATGAACAGCTACTGCCTTACAAAACCTTTCTTAATCCATGCAGCTATCTACTTATATCAGGAAGCACAGAAGTTGATTACTCTTCTCTTAAGGCACACAGTCAAGAGACTTATTAATAGCTGCACAGTTTTACCTTTGAAAGAGGCCAGCATGCACTGCAGGTAGGCATGTCTCACAGCTGAAGTAGAGGTTTTAAGGCTGAAGGCTTTCTTTAGCCATTCTACCAGCTTCTTAGGAACTTCTGTGGTGAACCGAACACACCAAAGAGCCAGGACAGAGACTGCATGAACCAACGTGCCTTCATGGACTAGGAAGTATCACAGAGCTCATGTCAGTACAGCAATTGCATAAAACACACAAACATAAACCAGAAAGCAGGTAACAATGTCAGGAGGAGGAAGGAAAAGAATGCACTCACTTCTAAGAGACACAGCACTGTCTCTATGGGGCTGCTCATCAAAACAGGGCAACAGATATTATAACACAACAGGTGAGAATACGGGTTTATCCTGAATAACAGGCCATAAGAAAATCCTGCTCGAGACGAAAGCAGCTTAGCAAACCCAGAACAAAGGCAAGAGGTCTCACCTTCTTGTTGCAGGAAAGGGATGAACAGCTCAGCCACGGTTCCAGTCAGAGCTTGGCTAGAGGATCCTGAAACCACATGGTGACTAAGGCTGCCAATCCCTGAAAGGGCAGAATTCTCTCATTAGTTTCCAAACATCAGCATTTGCTGCAACATCTAAAAAAAATCAAGAATGACCCTTCACATTTCAATCCTTGCACAGACATCTCTCATCACTACATCTGGATGTCACATCCACCATGCACCAAAACACAGCAGGACCTCTGCCTTCACTTTTACCCAGGATACAGTCATCATCTTCCTTGCATAAAACATTTTAGCCTACCAACAACGTATTTCCTTTGAAGAGAAAGTAAAGAACTGGCATGCTGTATCCAGCACCTTCTGTGACATTAACCACAGCCAATTTGGAACGACAGCAGGGAATCCTAAAGGTTTAAGTACAGATCCCTTTCATTCAGCCTTCTGCTGAATTTCCTCGACCAGCAAAGCAGCTTTCTTCTAGGATCCTCACCTGACAGGACACTCATCTTCTGAGCAACAACTGTCAGCTTCCCTTCTGAGCCTGCCGACGAGAAACAAATGGGTAATGGCTTACTTACAGACAACGGCTAAGTGCTACATCAAGAGTCTTCTCTAAAAATACACAAGATTGCCCCACTACCCATGATCCAGCTTGAGCCACCCCTACCATACAGGCAGCTAAAGACAACAGAAAATACAACACACAAAACTCCTTGAAGGCAGCAAACCTTTATTCATCTCAACTGCTTATTGTACAGTTTACTCACCCCCTAAGATGGCAAAAAGGTGTCTGCCCAGTGACTCCACAGCTGAAGGATCGCTACACTGTCGAGCCAAGTTCTTTAATGCCACAACTGCTTCATCCATCAGCTGCACACTGTTAGATTTCAGATGACCTAGAAAATAATGCCTAAGCTAAGAGCTCCTTACCACAAACTGCATAAAATCAGCAAGACAAGGACACATCTTTACATGTGGCTTGACTCAGCTTCTGGAACAGTCATGTGAACTGTTCCAGTTCCAAGTTACAGCATCATCCTCCCTCCCACATAAAACAACCTCTTCACCAGTAATCACGCTGTTAGAGGTACTGCCAGCAAGTTGGAAGAAAGCTTTATTCTAATTTCATCATTCCCTCCAGAAGTAAGAGTACTTACTGGCCAGTCCTTTCACAATGTCTAGAGCATACTGGCTGAGATCCAGGTTCACAGATACGAGCAAGCAAGAGATTGCTGAAGACAGAAGAGATAATGGCATATTACATTTTGTTAAGTAACTAGGTTTAGCATTTAATACACCCTTCCCCACAGTTCACATCAAGAGCGGACAGGGTCAGTAAAGAGGAGGAAGAAAAAAACCCTGAAATTGATTCCCAATGAACAGATTAATTCAGGACTATTCTTAGCACTCAGCTGTGAAATTCTGTCCTCAGCGCAAACAGTAGCTATCACATACCCAGACATTTGGGATCACACCACATATGTTACTTCTCCACATCCAACCCTTGGACGCCAGACAATCCTGCCGCCTGCGCTCACAGGACCAAAAGCATAGTCCAGAGATACACACTCCCCAACAACTCCAGACCCCTAAGAACAACTGTTCATGCTCTTTGACAGAGCAATGCAGAGAGATGACAGACTCACTTTCAATTACATTCTCAGGGCTCCGTAGCAGGGATTTCTGCAGAGTTGGCAAAACTAAGTCCTTGAATTCGGCATGAGACATGTACCGAAGAAGCGGGGAACAACTGTCCTGCAAAGAGAACAAAGTGCTCAGCACAGCAGTGGAAGTTGCACATAGGACAAAAGCACAAACAGCTCTGCAACAGGATGTCTCACCAGCACATGCTTCTGAGGCTTTGTCTTGCTCATAAGGATGGTCTTCAAGTAGAACTCCAGGAGAGCACTCTGAACAAGCACAAACACCAAATTACAGCCACATCACAACCTATACACAGCTATCCACACACCATCAGGAAGCCAGGCTTGACACCCCACCTCATTCTCCTCCAAAAGGCAGCCCTATCCCCTAAGCAGCTTTGCTTCCATCCTCACATAAGACAGTCAAGCAGAGATCAGTGCTCTCTGCTCTGCCCTTCAGCCCAACGCTCAAAAAGCACTGAGAGCTAAATGCTGTCTTCTCTTCCTGCAGCAGGGGAGAAGGCAGAAAGCTGCAGTGCTGGCCATCTACATAAATGCACAGGCCACAGCAAAAAGCCACATATCTGGCACCTCCTCTATAAATTTATCCCAGCTGTTGTAGTCAGAAGTGCATTACTACTGAATTGACAGATAATGAAACCAAGGGCAGATGCAAAGTATCACAGTATCACAGTATGCTAGGGATTGGAAGGGACCTCAAAAGATCATCTAGTCCAATCCCCCTGTCAGAGCAGGAACACCTAGATGAGGTTGCACAGGAAGGCGTCCAGGCGAGTTTTGAATGTCTCCAGAGAAGGAGACTCCACAACCTCCCTGGGCAGCCTGTTCCAGTGCTCTGTCACCCTCACTGAGAAGAAGTTTCTTCTCAAATTTAAGTGGAACCTCTTGTGTTCCAGCTTGAATCCATTACCCCTTGTCCTATCATTGGTTGCTAAGTACCAACCTCATTGAGACATCTGTCCACCCCCCTTCTCCATGATGAGGTGACACTACTTATTACCAAAAAAAAAAAAAAAAAAAAAAAAGGCAGTACAACAGATTTACCTTGTATCGTTTAATAATATCAGTTTCTTTCTGGGCTGTGCAAAACTGCACCACAAGTCCCAGCATTGCAGCGTAACTCTGGTTTGGTTCAAGACCAAGAATGACAGATAGGTACTGATCCACCAGATCTTGGTTCTGAAGAGAAAAAAGCAAGGGACATTAACACAACAGAACCTAGAACAGCTATTGAATATGGTCATGTAAGGCATACGTCACCTCTTTCCACAGCCTGTTCAATTTCTTCACAGCCCCATCCACCGCCTGCTTATGAGAACCTCCCAGGACTTCCAAAAGGAGCAAACACTGAACCTCCACCTGCCAGGGGAAACAGCCAAGAAAACTTTCATGCACTTCTCAGAGAGCTCATATCAAACAAGACATGTCAGATGTCAGTGATTAGCTGAATCTGCTTAGGAGAAAGTCCTTAGGTCATGTAAGTTCTTCCAACAAGCTGCCATTGCTTTCATTTTACAGTCACCACTTTGCAGAACCATGCGTAGCAGTTTTGGAAACTCTGACTTTGAAAACAGCAATTTATATCAGATTATACCTCTTCTTAAAACGTGTTCCAACTATATTCCAAGGTGCTACGAGCATGGTCACAGGTTTCAGTATGTGAAAAGAAAGCACAAAGCTACTTGACACTGTATTACAGAATATCACATGCAACTACTTCAAGGAAGGCACAAGGAACTCGTGACATGCTGCAGACTGCACCTTGGAGGCACCACTAGCCCACCTGGTCTACAAACACTGGTATAAACCACAGTATGCAGAGCAAGACTGCCTCACTCTCATGCTTTATACACCTCCTCCTTTCTCCAGCAGAATAGGAGAGATCAAAATACACCAGAAAGCAAAAAAGACTGTCAGTAAACCTGAATTTTAACATGACATTATCAGTTACGTTAAGAATTATTTGCAACGTTTCAGCAACTTAAAGACATTAGAAGTATTTAAATCCTTATCTCTGAAGTGATATTTCTGCAAACCAAAAAGAACCTACCAGTTTTTTCCATGTTTCTCCCTGTCTCTTTTCAGGTGTTGGAAAGACTGTGCGTACAAGCAGGCATGTCCAGGAGAGTGCCAGCAGAGCTGCAGATCCACTGCTCTTACTGTTGTACAAACAGAAGAAGGATGTAAATCTACAGCTCTCAGTATGTAACTTACACCTACTAATCCACAACAGACTCATCTTTGCCCAAGTCAGAACACCACTTTATAAGCAAGGCAACATTATGACAAAACATACAGCGAAAGTCTTAGCCTTTAAAGGAAACAATTAGTCCTCAGAAGCTATGTGTTTCAGCTCCTGTTTAACACTCAGAACTTCTGAATGGCACAAAAGAGGCTAAATCTCTCCTGCTGGAAATGAAAAACCTTAGCATAAGAAAGACCATTTTTGGATCTTCCCAGTGGCATGACAGAAATGAGAGTTAAATACTTTGCCAACTCAGAGTGCCCAAAAAATGACTCAAGATCTCTCATCTGCTGCTCATCTTTACTGTTAGAGCTTCTCAGCCTTAGATTGCCAAATTGTTTCTCAGCTTTCATTCCCTCCTGGCACACTTCTCAGCTCTGGTTTCTGCTAACTCTCTCCTCCTCCCTCCACTTCAGGTAACAGATCCTACCTCGCAGCTCCCTGAGGATCCTCATCCCATTTTGATCTTCGCCTCAAAGTGAAAGAACATAGAAAGTGTCCTCGCGCACAAGGCCAGCCACTATGACTGAAAGGTAAATATCATACCAGTGCAAGCCTTTAAACCAAGATCAGGTATTTTTCTAAAAGCTATACTTCTATTCAGCCGTGGCAGCATCGCTGGATGGCTCTCTGTGGCCTCTATCATCTGAACAATACCCTAAGTCACCCTTTGGAACCAGTGGTGTTCCCAGATGCCACTACAATACAACAGCAGCATGTTTTCCAGCTCAGCTTCAACTTTCATTATCTTCCTATCTATGATAAGGTCTTGAACTCCATCAGCTGAACAGCAAATGGGCAAGGAAATTTTCTTTCCTAATCGTTTTGGAGACTATTTCTTGCTAAAAGAGTTTATTCCTCATCTGTCCAGACTTGAAGGTTAACAAAAGCAAAACTGTAACTTAGACCCAATCCACCAGCGGTAATACCAAGGTAGTCCTTCTGCTTTCACAGAAGACATGAAAGAGGTAAGAAAGGAACATTTGAATGGTCATTAACAGCTTTGTCTCCAAATGTTTTTAACACCTCTGGCAAGCATCAACAGAAGAATCATTCTGATCACAAGAGGAACTACCAGCAACTCAGAACTGCTTCCACACAAAGCAACTCTCCAGCACCTGGGAACTCCAGCCTTGCCGCCGATCCCTGAAGACTGAAGCGACTGCAGAAGGTTTTTTGCTGTTGCATCTGGCTGGGATTCTGCGAGCTGCTGAAGCGCCAGCTGCAGAGCTCTGCGGGATGCTGCATCGCTGGAATGAAAAATGTGTCTACGTGAACATTATAAATCCTGCCAACGCTACACATATTACTACACTTGCATCACACAAAGGACTCTGCTTTCTCGTTTCCACAGTTGCGCTAATGGTTATTTTATCCTTGCCGTTCAAAGAAGAGGAGAAGTTTCTGGCAGAAAGCTCTATTCCCTTCCTCAGCTGACAGAAGTTATGTCGAGGCTCCCTGGCAGGTTGCAGAAGAAAACACAGGTTCTGAACAGCTCCTCTACAACAGGCCACAATTTAATCCAATCTAAAACTGTCTAGAAGGTGTCTAAAAGACACCTTAGTCTTGCTTCACAAGGACACAGGCATTCATTCTTGCAGACCGAATCACAGGATGCAAGTTTTAATTTCAAAATTAAAAGTGAAACACAAGGTAATCGTCGTAAAACTTTTTAATGTCAAAAATAAATTGAGAGCCTAATTACTAGATGGCATCTTTCAGTGTCATATGCATCTCTGTGACACTGCATGCTAACATTTCCAGATGCTCCATCCCAGTTTAACTAATAAATACATAAATACCAATAGATTAAATAATACAGCCTTTCTACATGAATTTACTCACCGGTATCGATGCAGAGTAAGGCAGAAGAGTTTGCAAAGGCCTTTCACTGCACCCTCTGGAAGATCTGTAACAGATTGTATTTCAAAATATTTCTTCATAAATCACTGAGCTCTTAGCCTTCAACACAAACATCACTCACTTCACAACTGAAATCAGTGAACTGCTCACAGCCCCTATACATCTATGAAATTGCTTGCAAGGATCATAGTCAGAGTTCTCTCTTTTTATACATTTTATGCATATTTTTTTTTAAAAGGGGCAAAATTGGAACACATTATTCAACAGTCATCTTCAGAAAATGAGAGAAATCACAAAGATTTTTTAAAATTTGTTGCAACTGTTTTATTAAGATTATCTAAAATCTTCCATACCCGCCCCCCTCTCTCTATATATATATGTACCAGTAGCTGAAAAAGCACACACGCTAGTAACTGGAGTTCTGTGTCACCTACAAACCCCATGCTTACCATTAACACTGTGAGAAAGCACAGACTCCAAATGCTGCCAGCCCCCTGCTTCAAAAACCTACCCCACAAGTTTCACACAGCCTTCGAAACAAAATATTTTAACATTCTTCCCCTCCCTAGTAACCAGAATGTCACCCCAAAGCTTTTACCTTTCCCAGAAATGCATTTTCCCAGCTCACTGAGAATCTCTCTCCGTTCCTTCACGCTGGCTGTGGTTACTTTTACCGCAAACCGCTTCAGTGTATCAGAAATCTAAAACACAGAGAGGAAAAAACCATCAGACCTCCTTCGATATCAACATACAGAACACAAAGCCGGGGTGAGCAAAACACATCATTTTCCACCACGTAACCTCTTAGTGACCAAATGGGACCACTCACGGTCTTATCCGCTGGGGAAAGGGTCACTGTACATCATACACAATGAAACTCAGAAACCTCCACCTTCGGCTGAAGGATGACTGCTTTCTGTTTGTTAACCTGTGTCCCTGTCACAGCACTCACACTCTGCAAGATACATTTAATCCCTCTAGAAGTAGGACAGAGTGAGAAGTAAGATCAATAGCCTAGAGTACAGGACTTTTAAAAGTAATAACAAAAATGCACTTCAAGAATGCAAAGGTGCATGTTGTCTCCTAAAGCCCACGCATCCCTGAATGGGGGCTTCTAACTGCAGATGACCCAGGGCTGACTGTAACCACCCATCCTAAAAAACTGAGCTGTGGTTTCAGGCTGTCAATACTTGTGAAATTCTGTACACAGGCCCAGCAAAAGAGCAATCCGCTCGCCTTTAGTCTTTTCCAGAATTAACATGCACGTCACAGGAATTTTGTAAATTGTACTCACCAGACAACAAAAGGCTGTGCCTCGCTATCAATCTCCTTCTACGCGCTATCAGTAGCGCCCAAGGTTACCCAAGCAAAACGAAAAATCACATCACACAACTGAACGTTTTTTTTCATGCCTGCGCTACTGCATGTCAGGATCTGCCAGCAGGAAGGGACCGCGACCCCTCACCAAATTTAACTCCTTTAATAGTTTCAGTTTTCAAGTGGTATCAAGACAGTGAGATACGCTGTCTGAAAAGACCAGGAAGAAGATTAAATTCTCAGCAACCAGCTTCTTCAACTACTGAAACGATTTCCATGAACTTCCAAGTTTTGCAAGGTACACAAGACAAAAGACTTCACGTGGGCTGAACAGGGCTCAGCCAGGTCTATGCTCACGTGTTTTCTGCGCTTACATAAAACAAAACACAGCTCTCCAGGAAAGGCTTTTAAAATTCAGCTCTTAAACTGAGTAGTTTTAGATCCTAATCATCACCGTCTTTAGGAAGGGCAGCAAATAAGCATTGCCTTTAGAAACTCATCAAAACTGTTCCTTCCCTCTTCAGGCAAAATTCCATCAGTTTTGGCACAAGTCTTTTTCTAAGTGCAGGAAGCCTGGCAACTGAGAAACAGCAATTGCCTTCACCCTTCCCAAAAGCTGCTCTCAGCAACGCTTTTTTGCTGATGTGCAGGCAGGGTAATCCCCCGCAGCAGCTACCTGGGATTTGAAGAAGCCGTCCACACCGTCCCAACCCTGTAACCACCTCACACCCTGAGCTCTCCTTAAAAACTGGCCAAAAGCCAGGCTGCACCTCTGAACAGTAAGGTACAGGGCGACCTGTGGAGAACTGATAGAACAAGCTGCCATTGAAGAGCTCCTCTTCTTTCAGACCTTTCAATTACATGAGTTCATCATATGCAAACTGAAACCAAGCTGCACTTACTCATGATGCTTAATCACAAGCAGGGAGATGTACAGACAAGAAAAACACATTAAAATTATCCCAACAGCCTAGAAATTAAAAATATAAATCATGTATAACACTACAGAACTTCCCAAGCAGCTTAATGACTTACACAAATAGCACAAATTATGACTGCCCACAGAAGAGCTGCTGGGACAGGCTTCACCCATTTGCTTTTTCTTTTTATTAGGACGTATATGTACACACGTTACAAAGTTAGAATGCAAGCAATGCTGCTGCAAACAAATACAGAGAATAAACGCTGTTTTTGTCCAAGTAAGGACCTGATGCTGAGAAGGCCAGGATTTACCTTGGGAACTCCCAACCCAAGGCACCCGGCTGGAGACAGAGGCCCATCAGGGCGTAAGAGCTGACCGCGGGCAGCCCAGGCACTCGACAGCAGCGGCCCCGGCAGGCCCCGCTAAGCAGCCCGGAAAGGGGACAACGCTTGGCTTCTCCCTTTCTGAACAGGAGCCCCGTGGCCGCCGCGGAGGCTCTGCAGAACGGGGGAGCGCGGCGGCCCCGTCGAGGCCGGCGCAGGGCCGGCAGCCACACGCGAGAAACAGCCGCCTTGTGCCATTCGTTTATGGGGAACTCACTTCGGGAGCGGGCGGGACCCTCCCGAGCGCGGCAGCCGCCGTCCCTCGCCCCTCTCCGGGCCGCAGCAGTCCCCGGTAGCCGCTCAGGGACCGCCGGCTCAGTGCGAGCTCCCCGGCCGCCATTGCGGCCTCCCCGCCGGCGGCTGAGGCGGGCAGCGCCGGCGCGGCCTTCCCGCCCCGGGACGCGCCCGAGCCGGCTGCCACGTCCCCGGCCGGCCGCGGGCGCCGAGCCGGGCCCCGCAGACGGGCGGAGGGAGCGCAGCGGAGCGGAAGCGGGGGCAGACGCGACTCCGGGGCGGACCCCTCTGCCGCCATCACCGGGCCGCGACGGCCGCGTCGCGGGCCCGTCCCGCACTCACCTGCGTGTCGGCCGCCATGGCGCCGCCTGCGACCCCGGAAGCGGTAGTGGCTTCCGGTGCAGGGCGCGCGCGGAGCCGGCCGGGGCGGCCCGTCTCCATGGCGACGGCGCTGCGGCCTGGCCTGGCCCGGCCCAGCCAGAGCCAAGGCCGTCCCGCACGGTAGGACCGGACCCCATCGCGGGGGAACGGAACGGAGCAGCCGGCCCTCCTCCCCCACCGGTCACACTTTCCCCCAGCCCCCGGTGATGCGCAGACCAAGCCATCGATGTGAGCACACACGAACATGTAAAATAGGTTTTTATTTCTCCAATTGGACCAACTCTGACACAAACAAACAGACGGTGGCTCCTGTTAGTCAAAGAGACCAAAGCCCATGTCCTCGTCAGACTCCTCCGATTCCTCCTTCGCCGCCTCTTTTGCGGGAGCAGCAGCAGCGGCAGCGGGTGCAGCTGTTTCAGCTACCACAGGGACGGCCGCCACAAAAGCAGAGGGGTCTGCCAGGAAGGCCTTTACCTGCAAAAGTGGGGGGGAAATTGTAAACTCAAAAGAAACAAACATTTTGAAGGTTTGAACCTTCACAATCACAAAGGCAACACTTGCAGCTTGCCAGAAGCCAAACAGAGGCACTTGTCACCGCCACGTGTGAAGCACATTTCAGCTACGCTCAACTGCGATAGCGTACACAATGAATGGAAGCAAACGCCCCTTCCCCAGACAGGTCCCTCGCACACAGGCGGGTCTCAGTCCTTTCAGAGGCGGTGACATGCAAGGCTTTTCTGTGGAAGTGCCCGGTGTTTCTGACACCCTGCTGGGCAGCAGATGCTCAGCCATTACCTTTTCGGCCAGCGGGAAGGTGTAATCAGTCTCCACTGCCACGGCCAGGACCCGCTTGTACCCATTGACAATGGAATGGGGCACAGAAGCAATGGTCGGGTACCCAATTTGCAGACAGACGCTGGCAACATTACGGACACCCTGTGAGGAAAGAGAATCATGTTTCTGTGCTCTGAGAAATGACCAGGACTAGAAACCACGGCAGATGGTGGCACATTTCTACATCCCATGCAAGGCACACAAGTAACACAGCTCCAGTGAAATGAGACAATTTAAATGGGCTCAAACGCTTTCTGAAGTAGCTTCAGATGAAAAAGCCCACAGAAGGTGCTCTCTGATAGTTTCTGCAGACTAACTCTGCAGGACCCCCACGGAAAAGACCAGGGATATTTCATTCTGAGCAGTGCTCACAGCAGTGTGGCAGAGGTGGAATGTAACAGATACAGGCTGTGGCACTCACCTCCAGGAAGCGCTTGTGCAAGGTCTCCTCCGTGATGTCCAGCACTTCCGGATTGTAAATGCTGCCATTGTCAAATACCTGCTGGATCACCAACCCGAAAGAGAAGGGGGAGATGTTCAGCATGTTCAGCAGGGTGGCTTCGCTGGCACCCACTTTGTCTCCAGTCTTGATGAGCTGCACATCACTCTGAGGAAACAAGGGGAAAAACAGTGAATATGGGCAAAGAAATTCAGGCACATCAATGCAACGGAACACAAATGCACATTTCCAATGGCAAGAAATGGAACTGAAGGAACAAACAAGCACAACAAAAACAGGGTCCAAGTTCAGCTCCACAAGTTGAGAAAGCCCTAGACCATGCAAGCAGGTACATCTCAGCTAATGGGAGCTTTGATCTACAGCTCCCTGAACTGCCATAATCAGGGCCCTCCAGTGAAGGAAGAGTTTCAACAGTAACAAGCTGCTCACTAACCAGAATTTCGATGGTCCCTCTGGAAATCTTCGTGGTGATGCCCAAGGCCTGGAAAAAGGAGGTCTTCTCAGGTCCAAGACCAGTGTTCTGGGCTGGCACAGTCACATCGCAAGGAGCAATAGCGCCGGCACGGGCAGCTGCTGGCACCTGGAGAAAGGGAAAATAAGAAGCTAGAAGAATGCTCACCTCTTGGATCTCATGGGATGGCATCAACTCCCTCCATCAACTTCCTCCAGGATGGACATCACCCAGGCACACACAAGTGAGACAGAAGTTGAATTTGAGCAGTCTGGCTAGGGCTGCAGGGGCCTAGTTCCCAACCCTTGAAGACTCCTAATATTCAGGTAACCCACATGCACTTTCAGTTTTATTTTTAATTCCATATCTGCCAGGCCAGAGACATGGCGAGGGCTGATCTCCCCTACCTTGTTAGCCAGCAGCATGTCCCTGATCTCAGTCAGATCCTCCTTGGTGAAGACAAAGCCCACGTTCCCACGAATATGAGGCAGCAGCCTGAAGGAAAGATGACAGCCTTCAGTTCTGCTTCTCAGACAACATCTCCTCCTCCCAGACAGAGGATCCACGAGTACATTCAGATAGCGTTACCCACTTTTCTAAGGCAGGGTTATTCTCCAGATGACCACGAATAGCTTTGCGCATCATCGTATTCTTCCCCATCAGCACAACAGCCTTCCCACGCAGGGACATACGGATTTGCTGCATCTG
The DNA here is from genome assembly GCF_965231255.1 of Vanellus vanellus. NCBI lineage: Eukaryota > Metazoa > Chordata > Aves > Charadriiformes > Charadriidae > Vanellus > Vanellus vanellus. The sequence goes on from NC_138921.1 coordinate 4,715,367, forward strand.
CTTGGATCCCACATTGTCTGCTCCCACAATGAAACATTTTGGGTAATCATCCAGGAGTTGCTATAGCAAGAAAAAGACTGTAACTATACAAAGAAATCTAGACCAGCACACAGAACAGCATTAATCAGAAGTTTTAGAGTATTCAGTTCAAACTGACCTTGGGTGCCCCAGAAGGCTGCACCTTTAACTCAGCTATCTAGTTAACAAGTTTAAACAAGTTACCTCTGCAACTGTCAGAGCAAATTCTCACAGGGGGCTTAAAAACGGTCTGATCTGGACTCCCTTAATTTCTTCCTATTGCCACATAATCGTTCCTTAAACAGACAACCTATGGCACCCCATGTCTTTTTTAAAAAGCCCCCCTCGCAGACACGCCAGCCCTATTCCCGCAGCGATAAGCAGCACCAGGACCGCTCCCTGCGGGCCGGGATCGCCGGGCCTCAGCCTTCCGTGGCCGCGCCGACACTCACGATGATTTTCATAAAATAGTTGGACTTCCACGTAGCCCTGTCTTCCCTGGGCATCGCGGCGGTGCTCCAAGGATCGCCCGGTGGGTTTAAAGACGAGCTGGAACCTGCCAAGAAGAAGCGCGACTCAGGCGGGTCCGCACCCTTCCTTTCTCCCGTCTCCTCCCCGCGGCTCCGCGCTGCCCGCCCCACAGCCCGGCCGCGGCCCAGGACCCCCGGTACACACCGGGTACGGTGCCGCCCCACCCTGGCCCGGCCGCCCAGGCCCGGGCCGGGCCCACGGGAGCCGCCGCGCCGCGTACTCACCTCCACGAGGGCTCCGGGAAAGAAAGGCCGGAGGGCGGACCCACCACCTTTTATACCGCGGCTCACGCCCAATCGCAGCCAGCCGCAGAGTTACGTATGCTCAACTCATTGGCTGCCCGCCGCGTGTCAATCAGGGCGGGCCGCCGTTCTCATTGGAGCAGCGCGCCTGTCGCTTAGAGAACGCGCGGCGGAAGGCGCGGGCGGTGCAAGAGGCCGCGCGGCCGCGGAAGGCGCGGCTGGGCACGGGACGCCCCCTCGTGGCCGGAGGACCGCGCAGCCCTCCCCTTCCCACCCGCAGCCCCCTGTTTCTGGTTCTTTACAAGCTTAAGGGCGAGAAACAATCGCAACAGACTCGTGAGAATGACGGTAAAAATTTTATTAGCGTAACTGCAAGAATTTTAAATGGGGGAAAAAAAAAAAGAAAGCGGAGTTAGAAGCTTACAAGGGAGAAAAAATATCAAATAACTGTCGACCCAGGGGAGCGTCCCCCCGCCCAGCCCCCACCGTCCCCAGGGGCAGCGCTGCGCCCGAGGGGGCTGCACACAGAGCTGAGGCCTTTAGAGACAAAATCTGGCCAGGATCAGCCTCCCCGGGCACTCACCCACCCACCCACCCTCTCCTGGGGACGTGCCATGGTGCCAGTCCAGTCCCTCCTCCAGCACCACCCCAGCCCTTGCCCCCGGCTCTCCCACACGCCACCCTCCCGGGCCGCTCACGCAGCTACTCTAAAACCGCATCTGAAACCAAACAACAGGCATTTTGAACATCCACAGTGGCAGCAGGCACCAAAAGTCATTATTTGGCAGAGTAGCATCTGTGTAGCAACCCAGCACGTCACAAACCAGATAAATCCAGGACACGCTCCACATCTTGCTTGGGAGGTTAGTGTGCAACGATCTCCGTTGAGCACTAACGACAAACGAGCCTCTCCTTTGGTGCTGTGTACCACCAGCACCGCTCTGCAGCACCCTGCACCCAGGGCTCTCCATGTGTGCCAGAAGCGTCACTTAGGCAAGCCTCAACCAGCAGTGAGGTAGGTTAAAGACTCCCTGGAGAGGGAAACTGAGGCACATGATGACAGTTTGCAGGTGTCACACAATGAGCGGTAGTGCCAGAAGCATCTTCTCACCCCCCTCCAGCACTCCCGACACTACAGCTTTTCCTCCTCTTAGCAGGGCCAAAAGAAGTTGACCTCTTCAGCAAGATAAACACATGCAACTTACAAGTGTCCATTTTAAGTCAAACTGACTTCAAAGATGAAAAGACAAATGCGTGAGGTTTCTCGCCCTGCAAACTCTCCAGGAGCTGCGTTCAGCCCAGCCCACAGAGCTTTAGCTCTAGTGCTTCCACAGCTCTCTTCGGTCTCACAACCACATACTGAGTTCATTTGTACGGGGAAACCAGTGAAGAACAGTTTCAGTGACCCGAGCAGGGCAGCGAAGCACCGCAGCAAGGTTAGGTGGGACAGCAACCAGTGGATTCCAGCCTAAGGTCGGGCTGGTTTCTGACGCAGTTGCCCCCACACCCTCAATGCACCTGCTAGGCTGAAAAACACAACCAGATGTCGATGGCAATATTGGAGAAGTTAATTCCAAACACTGCTCCCCAGGCTGCTTTGGCTGTTACCAAAGAATGCCATCGGGCATTTCAACGTAACATTTCACCTTTCATAGCACCCTCCAGCCAAAGACCTAAAAGTGCTTTAGCAAATGTGAACTAAGCCTCACAATAACCCCACAAATCCAGGCTAAACTGCCCCCATTTTACAGATGGGGAAACTGAGGCATGGTAAGGTTTAGTGACTGGCCCAAAGTTACACAGCTAGTCAGGAACACAGTCTGTCTCTCTCAATTTCTTCTCCTTTGTCACAAGACCTTTCTTCCACAGGAGAAAAGGAACCCCTTCCCCAATTAGCCTTGCTCTGGTTGCAGGTGGCTGAAGAGGAAAAACCAAGGGCAAAGGTCTGAGTTCTTCCCTACTGCAGCATCATATTAAGACTCACTATAACATCCTGGAAGCTGGGCTTTGGGAGAACGGCAGGTGATTCAAATACAGCAGTTCACAGGTTACAATAAAACCCAAAAAACACACTTTTAGGTGACCCAGAGGAGGGGGGGAGGGGGAAGGAGAAAAAAAAAAAAAAAGCTATTCACAGTTCACCTGCCTGTGTTAGGAGAAAAAAAAAATACAAGTCACATTCCCTTCCCCATAGATTCCAGCCCCTCCCAACCCACAATAAAAAGAAAATATTCAATGTTAGTTAGGCTTAACAAAGCGTTGAGGTTACAGATGCAGTAAACCAGCACAACTGGCATACTGCCTAGAACAGCACAGCTTGATATAAAAGTTGTTTCTTAAAATCACTTCAAAACCAATTTCTGTATAAGAGGATTAAAAGTAAATCAGATATGAATTCAAAATCAGTGTAGAAATCTACAGTTCTTATCAAAGACAGGATACAGTATCTACTTTGATAGTAAAACTCCAAGTGTGTCACACACACCTGACCCAAGGGACTTGTTATACCAGTAACAGTCAATATAAAAGGTTATTGCTCTAGCATCTCTCAGTAGAACATGTTTAACGAGCACAGAAAAGGGAAATACCAAGGGACTGACAGGTCTCATTAGCAAAGAGAGGAAGAAGAAAGGATATAAAGTTTGGATCTCTTTTTTTGTTTGTTTTTTTTTTTTCCTGGCTTCTTTAACCCCTTCACTTCTTGCTCTTGACAGTTTCAGGCCCTGACAGATGGGAGAGTTTCAGGTCAGATAAACACGCACACCTCACACTCGCTCATCACAGGGATGGATGAAAAAGGCTGTGCTCTAACCTCTCTGCATCTGCTTTTAAAGAAGGGATGATGCCTCTTCCTCTCTCCCGGGAGCAGCAGGCAAGGGGGGCAGATGCCCTGAGCAGGCCTGGGTGCTGACAGACATGCCTGGCCTGGGATGCCACCCACAGGCACACAATCAGTGCTTACTCCACCTCCTGCTCCAGTGTGTTGAGAAAAGGCAGGGAATAATAAACTAGGGAGAAAAAAAAAAAAAACCAAAAAGAAGACAAACCCACCCCACACAGTAACTTGATTCCTCTTAATTCCTCTTGATTCCTCTTAAAAAAAAAAAAAAAAAAAAAAAAAGTAAGTGGTATTATCTCCTTACAGTGTAATGGAACTGGAGAGACCCTTGCAGGGTCTTGGCTGCCTGTGCTGACGCTCTGATCTCAGCAAGTCACACACGGCATGTGGCTTTACTGAGTGGAGCCAGGGTGGCACTGAGATCACAGGGTGCCCTCGCTGTGCTATTGCTCAGACTGCAGGCGTGCAGACATAAGCCTGCGAAAGAGGTGTCAAAGCAGAGGGCTGAGTTGTCAGCAAGTGTCACGATTTGCTCAGGGAGCTGACACAGGCTGAAACTTACTGGCAAAGACTCCTTCTGCCAGGAGGGGGCTGAGTAAAATCTCCCTGTTGGAGCCCTCAAGCTAAGCTCAGCTGTCAGTCACACACACAGACACGCACTTCGTAATGAGGGGACTCTGCCTCTCTCTACTGAGACACAGCAAGGGCATTTCCAGTTTAATGGTCGGTCTCATCTCTCGATCTACTGCCTCTCCATAGCAGCAGAAAGCACTCCCATCCCACCCCCACCCCCCCTCCTCCCCTGCCTGGTAAGGTTTCTAAATCACAGTAATGTTCAGAGAGACAGAACTGCCAAGGGGGCGGCAGAAAGATGCTTAGCGCCCATCTATGATGCCTCTAACAGAAGAGCTTGAGAAAGCAGTTCTGGCAGTAGGGCTTGTCATTCTGTTCTTTGAAGGTTCCTTTGTTGAGCTGCTTGAGGCAGAAGGCACAGACAAAGTGTTCAGGGTGAAATTTCTTGCTCATAGCAGTGATGCAGCGTCCTGTGATAGGCTTCTGGCAACCGGAGCAGAGCGAGCCGCGACGCTCATGGTAATGCACCTCGCAGTAAGGCTGCCCGTCATGCTCAAAGAAGCTGCCATTGATGAATGGTGTGAAACATTCCTGCAGGAGGATAAAGCAGAAGAGGAGAGATTGTATAACAAGCTGGGGATGCAGGCAGCTCCACAAGGCTCCTCTGCTCCGTGGCACAGCCTAGCTGTACTGTGGGCAGGGTGAACAGCATTGTCCTGTTGTCCATCGAGAAGAGTTTCCAAGGAAAGGCTGACAGAGGGACAGATACAGCCAAAAGCAAGGGAATTAACCATGCCCCTTCTCCCAGCTGGTTTCACTTCTACTAAGAAAATACTACAGATGAGCTACCAGATGTGCCCAGCCAGGAGTAAGAAGAACACTCCTCCTTCTGAGATGGGAAACACTGCAGCATCTTTCCCTGGTTTTTTTTTGGTTTTTCTTTTCGATCTCACTCCAGCTTCCCCACAATGGCAAGCAGAAGCAGGGACTGACACAGACTTTCATGCAGCAGAATTTTGATGAACATGAGACTGGTTCCAGCTGAGAAAATGAGGCACAATTAATCTTTACAAGTGATCTCTCCAGAATGGCTGGTATTACGCAGGTATGCTTTGTGCAGAATAGTCCATCCTGAAGCATTTCCACCAGGTACACACACATCACTACTGGGAGAAACTACTGTTTGTTCTACAGTGCTAATGACTTTGAATAGATGAGAAGAGGATACACCAATTATGTGCTTATTAGCACCCAGAGCTCCTCACCCACCTCAGCATCAGGCAGCTGAGGATGCTACACTTCAGAAGCTGCAGCAGAAAACCCAAAAGACTGGGGAGACCCCTCTCCTTGTACAAGTGGGAAATTGAGGCAGCAGGGTGTGGGGGAGAGTTGAGGATACTGTCAGATTTACTCACCATATCAGCAGCAAGGCCCAGAGGAGAAGGCAGATTTCCAGAATCCTGGTTCTGCTCAGCCCCAACACCATCCTCTTCCCCACAGAGGACACACAATATCACAGACAGCTGGACCCCAACACGTACACAGCAGTCCAGCAAACAGCATGCAGAGCCACGGATAGCTAAACACAATACTGAGAAAAATGCAGTTTGCCTGCAGCAAGTCCAAGACTTTTCTAATGCTGACATTTAGTTCAACAGCCTCCTTCCTCAGTCAGCAGAACAGCTGTCCTGGTTTGAGGTAAAACAGAACCAATTTTCGGTTCTGTAACTTTACTTTTTAAGCTAAGCCTCTTCTAACTACTGAAATTAGCAGCATATTGTGCAGAAACTGTCTGTTTTGCTTTAGCAAAAACAGGAAGAGAATCCCACCTCATGTCCTAGAAGACAGCAGTGCTGGCCCTGCTAATATAGGCAGTGTGGCAGCAGGGGGAAAGGAAAGCAGAACTACTTGACAGAAGTCTCTTTCTCTGTGCAAAAAGGCACAGCCCTCCCCAATTCCATAGAGTCAGGACTACCATCTCCTGCCTCCGCTCTCTGCACACCACTCTGGGAGCCACAGATAGTTCTGGGCATGCAGTCCCAACAGCATGGTTACAGTCTGCTCTGAGCATGATACCAGGAATTGGCAGCTTGTGGTTCTGCTGCTTGTTCTGGTCTCTGCCTTTCTTTCCCACTCTAGGAAACACTGGCTGATTTTGCTCATCTCTTGGGGCCTGTAAGAGTTAATATTTGCAAGGCTCTCTGAAAGAGTGCCAAGCATTTAATCTGCAGTATTCCTGTTTATTATGCCTGTTGTATGGAGCCTGCCACTATTTCACTGACTTGCATGTTTGTCTGAACAAGGTCAGTCTCATTAGTTTACATTGTCAGATGGAGCATGGGAGGAAGAGCCTCAAAATCTGATTGCTGAGACAAGTGCTTAGAGAGAAGCTTAGCTTATAATTATTTAAAGGTCACAGAAAATGTCTCTGTTTATCTGTGAGCTGCTGCAGAAGCCCATAATTGCAGCTGGGAACAGAAAGAGCAAAGCAGCTAGAAAGTTTAACGTAAACAGGCAGAGGAACAAGAAGGTGTTTGGTTGCTGACATGATTTTATCTCATGGGTCTGGCTGCCCTTTGCTACCCTACAGACGCCATTTCCTGATAAGGGACCAGATGCCTGCAGGGTGGAAATGAGAGGGGTCGCACAGCAGCAGCAAAGGACCTTGGGTTTCTTACCCGACAGACAAAGCATTCAGGGTGCCACAGGGTGTTCAAGGCAGAGATATAGTTTTCCAGGATAGCCCGAGCACAGCCTCCACACTTGGGAGCAAACATGTCAAAGTAGTCCTTGCGGCAATAGGCTTTTCCATCCTTCTCATGAAATCCTGCCAAAGGAGAAGAGAGGCAAAGAGCATCAGCTCCTGATCTTTACCCGTGGCCAGCCACGTTCTGCAGGGTAACCAGCGTGGGTAGGATCATCCTTCCCTCTGCTAATGCAGACACAGCAGGTAGCTGTTCTTTGTTCTGCTGCCCTTCCTGTCCCATGCGCACACATGCGCATGCATACCCTTCCTCTCCAGGGAGAAAAGATGATTACTGCTAGCATCCTTCCCCAATAAACAACTATATCCCTTGGAACTTCCATCTTCAGTAGTTCCCCTGTCATCTCTCGGGCTGTCCCCTAATAGCAGCTCTGCAGTTCAGGAAAGAGACTGCATCAAACAGCGATACCTTCGGGTCCGAAGAAAGCTCCGCACTGGGCACAAAAAAAGTGTTCGGGGTGCCATGTCCTGTCCAAAGCCGTCACCACTTTCTGTTCAGAGGAAGACAAAGTGCAAGTCATGTAAACGATGGCTTCAGCTTGGAGGTAAGGGGAGACTGGATGAGGGGAAGAACATATTCATGTCGGTACTGACAAGAGCATGCATTAAAATAGACCATATTTTAGAGAGCTGAGTCAATTCTCCCCCATCTCTGGCTCGTTCAGGCTTTCCCCACTGCACGCTTTTTTTTACCCTAAAAGGATCTTACACACTGCTTCCTCCCTTATACAGGGCCCCGTCCAGCTCTCAGGACTAGCACTGGTGCCCGTTACTACAGGCTACCAACAGACAAATGCTGAGGAATCGTTACCGGAATGACAGAGCGATGTGGTGTTCTGAAAGAACTTCAGCGAAGGTAAGAGGGACTAACTCCTCTCATTAGTATACGAATTTGACTGGGCAAAGTTGTTTCTCTTTCAGAGCCAGAGCAAAGGAAAAACAGAAGTCCCCAAACAAAATCTTCCACCCAGGACACACGGGTGAAGTGGAGTTTTTAGCACCTAGGCCTGCAGCACCTTGTTAATGCCCTTAATACCCACAAGGAACTCACATCAAGGATCGGCCCATTGCAGTAGTAGCAGCGAGGGGAGAAGAGGTTGTGATAGTCCTTCTCACAGTAGGGCTGACCATCCCGCTCAAAGAAGTTACGTGACCCGATCTCCTCCTGGCAGTGGGTGCAGACAAAGTGCTCAGGGTGCCAGGTTTTCCCCATGGCTGTAACTACCTGTTGGGAAGACAAATTATGAAGGACAACTCTATCTCGCTCTCCCCTAGACCACATGACAAGATACCAGCTGGAGGTCAGCAAGAATGACAAGTTCTACTACTCAAGTGAGCCCTGGACTGGGGTAGCATGAAAACTGAATTACCTATCATCTCAGGAGAGGGCAGTCCCTCAAGGGCAGGGTAGAGGTCACTGGAGGAGCTTACAGCGTACCTAGCCAGTGGATAAATAGAGTACTTCAGTTTCTCCAGCATCTCCAGTCTCTTCAGCCTCACGAAACAGCCCTCCCCATTACTCCCAGCTGCAGCCCAAGATTCAGCAATGAGACAGCACCTTCAACTCACCTGCCCAGCAATAGGCTTCTTGCAGGCTCCACAGACACCTTTGGCAACTGTAGCTACACCCAGTTTGTTGAGGTCAGACTGGAGACTTCCCAGCATGGTGTCCAGCTGACTGCCAGGCTTGGAGGCTGTGGATGGAGGGGAGCTGCTCCCGGCTTTCCCCTGTGCCATGAACTGCAGGGAAGAGAAAACAAAGACTGTAAGGCAAGTGCTGCTGTGCTTACAAGATAAATGGCTGCTGTTGCTGCCAATGGGCTCCTCTGTAGAGACACACAGGAGATTGCTAGGAGACAGCTACACTCTGCAGAAACCGGTGAGAGTCAGGATCAAGTACACACATGTATTCTGCCCATGCAGAGACATGCAGAGACCCTGGGATGCATAACAGCAGAGCTGTGAACTGAAGATTTGATTTTCTTTCGCTGCATGTACAGCAGAAGTCACCAGCAGATCCCAAGCAGTCAGTGCAGTGCTCTCTAAGCCTCTGCCAAAAATCTCCCTTTACCTCATCAGCTCCTGGCAAGCTGACAAACCAGAGACACCATCCAGAGGGCCCCTTCCCCTCAACCTCTCTATTTCTATGCTGTTGCCCTCTCAGTTGTCACACTCCCCACTCTGATAGAGATCCCTCTCCTCTTCCTCATCTCACCTGCCTTTCAGCTAGAATATCTTCTCCCTTCCCCTCCCTCCCTTTGCACCACCTTCTGCAGATCTTTTTGCCAAGGCTCCTTTGCCCCCATCAGGTGGCTCTCATCCCATGCCCGAGTTAAGCAGGTGGAACCAGGAAGGAAATAACTCCCTTCCAGTTGCCTGCTGTTTACCTACAGAGAGGGCAGTGCATCCACAGCAGAGCCCTAGCAGACAGCCACGTCTATTGTCGGACTGCTGGAAATGCACTAGGGGTGGGGAGAAAGGGGTTAAGATACTTGTCTGAGAGGCTGTTTCTTAAACTCACACCACCACAGCACACATGGCTTGGAAAGGCTTCCCAGAGGAGGGGGAGAAATATTTTACTTAGGTTCATAACTTATAAACAAAGTGTATGTTCTCTTTGGCCACCAAAGCCCCCTTTGCAGGCAAACTGCAATAATGAAAGACACATTATTTCAGCTGACTTTGCACTGCAATAGCTACTTTGGGTTTCTCCAAACCTGACAGAAGTCCCTCCCTGAGATGTTGGTCTGGAGCACGTTTTCTCTCACTAAGAGGATAGATTAAAACCGACATAAAATCTACACTTAAGAACAACTCACCAGCCTGCTGCCAGCACAGCAGGGACACACAGAAGTCCTTCACAGCCTTGGCAGAACCTGCCCTTCCAGCCACAGGAGGAGCTCTATTCCCTGTCCTGCAGCTGGTCGTACTTGTAGTAGACTAGTTTACTCAATGACAACCTCCAGTTTCTACTCGTTTGTATAAAAATTCTCATGACATAAATGATTTCAGTTTTCTTACACACACTCCTCATCAGTCTTGCCTTGCATGTAGCATGACTCCCAATGGAGCCTAACACACAGTTTTTCCCCTCCTTTCTCCTCCCAGCCACCCTGTAACTTGCAACCTCTCTTAGTCCAGCAGCACAAAACAGCCTCATCACACCCCAATGTCCTGAGCCGAAAACAAACCCTCTGCCACGCAGCAGTTATTTGCTACCTAATGGTTACAGTGAATGTCTCCAAAGCACACCATTGCACGGAGACTTCTCACAGGAGGGAAACAACAGGCCTGCGTAAACAAAGCCAGGCCAGAGTCCCAGGACAAAGCCGGGGCTTGTTGCACGGCACAGCAGGAGGAAAAGTTCTGCACAGTGTCGAGAGAATCATATCCTCTCTCACTCTAACCAGGGTCTTGCGGCCACCAGGCAGGGCAAGCACAAATGCCACACACAAATGACAAATACCATCTGGAGAGAAGGGAGATGAGATGAATTCAACATGTAGCAACAGAGCACTTCACCCTATGCCTGTAGGGACCACACACTCCTGCAAGCCACAGCTGACCTGGCCTAGTCATCAAGCCTTCTTGACAGCTCACAGATGAGTCCCCACCTGAAAGAGGTTTGTTTCCACCTCCTGCACGCAATGCCTGGACACTCAGCACAGCATCCACATAAATTCATCATGCAAAGGCCCTTCAAATTCCTGTCCTTCACTCATGAGATCTGCCATCACTCGAGTTCAGTTAGGAGCTCTATGAGCAGCAAACTGTGCACGACAGGACATCATCTGCATTAATGGCACTGGGAGCTCTCGAAGCAGATCCTAGCAGCATCTGCAGCACACTCGCTGACCAGAAGAGCACACCATGCTGAAGAAACAGAAAAGAGGTCCTGCCTTCTCAGGGGCGGGGGGGGGCAGGGGTGCCTGAGCAGCCAGTAGACTGGTACTGCGGACGAGGGGAGGAGCAGAGGTCACCTGAAAAGCACAACAGTTCAAGATGCAGAGGTGTTTCCTTGCTCACTGCTTGAATGCTGCCTGTACACATAACATTGCACACCACTGCACTGCTCATATACTTTAAGACTTCCCACCATCCTGAAGCTGCAGCCCTTCCCTGACAGGAGATGCAGAACACCACTCTTGGTCATACCATCTCCTCCCCGAAATCCACTTGCATGGTGGACACCTGTCTAAACAGGCAAACAGGAATGACTGCTGATTTACTCCTTCCAGTATCAAGGTTTTGCCATCTTCTACTCCCCCCACTCCAAGAGAGAATTGCAGCCTGTGCTTCAGAGCTGCTGCCTCCATCTCAGAGGGAACCGGAGTTCCTGCTGCACGAAGTGATCATCCGGACAGAGAGAGAAATCACACACACACACCAGCAGGTTATTGCACAGACATGTACTCTGTAGTGCTAGACAGGCAGAGCTGGGATTAGATATCGCCAATGAGTCCTCTTCTCCTATCCAGATGTTCAGTACCAGCATCTACCTGAACGTTATATGTACTGAGTTATCAAGCTGGGAGCAGTAGTTAGACTGGAAAACACTGCCAAAAACACAAACCAGAACAGAGAAGCCTGCCTGCATCTGTGGGAAGAAAGCTTCATCTTCAGTCTGACAGCCAACAGAAACAACTGTCTTGGTGCTAGGGGTCCAGGCCTGGGGAGAACACGAGTGCCTACGATCTTCAGGAGGGGTGCCCACAACAGAAAACTCATGATAATCATCATCAGAAGTTTCCCACTGGAAGAGAGGCTGGGGAGCCAAGCTGAAGGAAGAGGAAGAGACTGGACTAGGAGCTGGGGTAGATGGCACATAGGGAGGCTGAGGTGGCAGTGGGAGGAGAGGTGCAGAGCCGGAGAGATGAGAGGGAGCAGCATTAGCAGGGATTGTCTTTGCAGCTTCTTTGGAAGGCTGGAGCGGGGGAGAGGCTGGAACAGAGACCGTCCTCCTTGGGGGAAGCGGGGATTCTGGAGGAAAAACCACCTAGAAAGACACGGAGGAAGAAGAAAGGTGAATAAATCCAAAGAGGAACAAACAAGCGCTTCCTACAACAGGAAGGCTGGTTGTTCCACTATGCTTATCTAAGGGGAAAAAGTAGCAAGAAAGAGAAGGGAATGAGAAAACATGCTTCCTTGGTGCTCAATGAAGAGCACCACCTTACACCCAGAACTTCCTGCAGAGGTATAGTACTGGGGAAAACGAAGTACGCCTCTGTGACAGGCGTGGTTTTAAAAACAACCCCCGCATGGACATCTGATATGCGATAGTAGCAGGCTGCCCAAACAGACACCAGCACTGGCACCCTCAGATCCCACTCCAGTTTCCAAACATGAGGAACTAGGACCTGAGTGCTAGTTTCATTTTCAGGCCAGACAAGGGCGAGTAGAAAGAGTTTGTTCTTCATTTTATATTGCTTAGGACACTCAGAAACTTAATCTGCACCTCCACACAATGCTATTAGGACAGAGGGACATGCTGGAATTTCCCAGCACGCGTCCCTGCTTTCTACCTTCTCTACTTGCTGTCCACCATTCTGCTCTTCCCCCTGGGGTTTGGCAGTGATAATGACCCCCTCTGTCAGCCAGTCATCCTGGCTTTTCCGTTCTTCCTGTTCCTGTTTAGCGATGCCCAGTCTGTCCTGCAGCTCTTCAATCAAGCGATCTTGGGACTCAGTCTTGTGAAATATGGCAGGACCTAGTTTACGCCTTGGAGAGAGGTCACGATACATTGGGTGCACATTCGCAGTTTCTTTTGTCCTCTTGATTAAAGATTTAATCTAAATGACAAAGGTAATAGTATCAGCAGAGAAGAGCAATGTCAGAGCAAGCCCCAAGATGCAGCAGCACAAACTCAAGCCATTAGTGACAACTGTGAGCAGGAAGAGTGATGACATTTATTCCACAATGCCAAAATTCCTCTTGGCACAGCCCACAACAGTGACTCAGTGCAAGGAAAAACCCCGTAAGGATAATCACAGCAGCCAAAAATAACTATCTAGAAAAGGAAGGGAAAGATTAACCAGCAGGAAGCCAAGATAGGAGGTGCAGCATGACCACTCCACTGAGCATTAAAGAAACCTCAGCATCACAAGGACACAGAGCAGCCTCTCTGTGTTTGCCCTTTACAGGCATACAACTCTTGGTCAGAGATGTCTGGTGTACAAAGCGTACTTCCAGCACTGGAAGGAACACTAACAGCCCCAGCAATGAGACCTAAAAAGGCTAGCAGAGCTGCCATCCCAAGTCAGGAACATCCTCCAGTGGCGTGAAACAGCCCTTTAACTTTTAAAAAGCCTCTGTGGACCGAGTCTTACCCCAGTTAGGGAAAAAAAGTCCATTTCACAGGGAAGTCTCTACGAACTGCCATGTTCTGTGCTGCTGACCAACATGCAGAAGAGACCACAAGATAAAGCAGAGGATTTCAAACCTCCCCGACATGCAGCTGTCAGTAACATTGCTCAAAGCTGCATGCTGTCAGCATGGGTGAGCACACTCACACCACACACAAAATGTTAGTGCACTGTCAGAACAGTCCTAGGACTTGTCCTACTCCTACATTCATTCAGTGCCTGCCTGGCCTGATGCAGAAATCCTCTCAATGGGTGGTTTGGAGACACACGGCAGATCCCATTCAGCTTTCCAAACATTTTCAGGAGATTCTGGAGCAATTGCAGAGCTTCTGAACTGCTCATTTTCCTTGTCTCCTCTGGCTTTGTTCATGTCAGCAGCACCTGCTTTCCTAGGAGTTCTCTCCCTGCCCTGCCTCTCCTTGATCAAATCAGGACAGCCATCTACCTTGGTTTCATGTGGTACTTCAGCTTTCAGCTGCTGTTCTTGCTGAGCTACAAAGCCCGACTGGTTTTTAGTGTCTGGGAAGACATCCCACCGATCCAGGGCCACAACAGAAGGTTCATACACAGGATTCAAAACACTGTCATTCTTTGTATGTACCTCTGGCATAGGTGCAGACAGCCCCAGGGCCCACAGCTCATCTAAAGCTGTTTCCACACTTCTGCCCTGGGAAGGAAGGGCTGAATTGTCCCTGAATGCTCCCTGCTGATCCAACTCTTTAGGTGTCTGTCCCTTCCCTGGACCATTTAAAGCATTTGAAATTGGTACACTTGAGATTTTGGGATCAGTTCTCTGCTCCTTCTTCTCAGTCTCTTTTGCCAAATTGTACCCTAGGCCTTGTGCCTCCACATCAGCAGATCTACACAGAAGCTCCGCACTGGAAGCCGGCACAGACTGGGAAGCGTTTCTAGAAAAGTCAGGCGTTCTACTCAGACGAATCAAGCTTGCAGAGGTCGTCTGCTGCCCACGAGTAGCATAGCTAGAGGAGACTCGTGGTGGGGGCACAGGGACTGTCTGTGGCAAACAGGGCATGCATGGAGGAGCAGCAGAATGCCCTGAAGTGGTCAGAGGTACAGTGTGACTGCCTTCCTCAATGCAGAAGACTGCTGAGGGGGCAGATGTTGGCACTGTCGAGTCCCCACTGTGACTCGCAGAAGGGTGTTTGGAATGGGACAGCACTGTTAGACTGTTGCTGGAGTCTGCATTTGTTGAACTGGGAATTGGTTCTAGAGAGGGTTCAGAAATCAAAGACATAGTGGAACTAGTCTGCAGAAAGGAGACAGAAGGAATAAGGAGAGAAAAAGATAAAGACAAAGGTAAGGTGATGAAAAAAAAGCAAAGAATTAAGTATTACAGCAATCGTGACCTCTAAATCAAAGAGCCGTGTTGATGCAATGCCTTACTTCCAAGAGTAAAGAAGGAAAATGGGATATCAAAGAGCAGAACCAGTATGACATTGTGCTGATCTTCACATGAGCTTACGTGAGATGAAGCCATTAAGATCCTTTCCCTATGCCCTTTAAGTGATAGCTTATGTGTTCACCTGCAGCTGATATGCAGGCATGTAGCGGCCACTTCAAAGCCAGCTACAAACCCAGGAATGTCTAGACTGTTAGTAAAGGTCATGTTAACAACTTACTCATAGTCAGACGTGTAAATTTTACATTTCAAAGCTGAAAAAAAAGTAATCAGTGAATAGAACAAAGCATGACATTTTCTTCTTGATACACTAATAAAATGCTCCAGTTGGCTGAGTTCATAGCAATGAAAACAAAGCTTCAGGGCATTCACAGCAAGAACAGATGACATGGGCTTTGTTCTATTCACATCACTAATCTCACCTTGGATGTGACACATACTGAATCTATACGAGTCTGTCAGTCATGCCCTCGTAAGCATTGCTTAGGTGGCTAGATTAGCCTCATCCCCTTAGGCCAAAGACTCCACATTTACATTGTAATAAAATCAGTATTAATTTTGATCCAAAATACACCCTAACAAAAGCAACAAATATTTGGTTCTCCTTGACTTACAGGGTCTTTTGAAAACAAAAGATCCTGGGTCCTCCTTTCCCCATTTTCAGTGGTTCCTGGCTGAGCTCTACGCGACAAACCGGCAGTACTCCTTTTTCTTAAAAACAGAACAGTGGTTTGGACAAGTTTGCACAGCAGGTCAACCTAAGACCAATGCTGAGCCCTCACAGTTCTAAAAACATATCCATGAAGGATTTCCAAATCCAAGAGCAATCAAGACCTGCTCTGATTCTTAGTCACATTTTCCAAAGAAGCCTCACGAAGTTAGATGCTCATGCAGCAGGACATGTAATTTCCTAAGCCCACGCATGATATCTCAGTCTTTACTTACCCTTCTGGGATACTTATGAATAAAAGAATAAAATTAACCAGAACGTGCACAAAATCTGCCAGTAGATGGAAAAAAACCTATACCTTCAGCTCACCTAAGCTGCTACCATCCTGTGGGGTCAGGAGCTGGTGCGCTCACACATTTGGGAAGCCACAACAGTAGTGCTACAGGGAGACTGTGCTCAAAGGAAAGAGCAATAGGGGACCATAATTCCTTACAGATTGCTCCTGCCCTCGGTTAGCACAGCAAGACCCATGGCCACAGCAGAGATGGAAAGGGCTAGTAAGTACAGAGAGTAGTTAAAATGAGGGAATTTGCCACTCTTGCACTCCCCCTGTATTTTGCCTGAGCTGGATGCACCTGTAAAAGTAACCTGGGTTTATGCTGTGGTTCACACTTAGTTTCCAGACTTCCTAAAACGAAGTCAGTCATTTTCAAGGCAAGACTAACATTTCACTCAAAAGCAAGGATTTCCAGCATATTAAAAACATACCAGATCCAAAATAAGAGCAATGGTTACAAGCTCCACGGTAACAGAACAGTTAAATACAAGCACCTAACTATGCAATAAGCAGGCATCATATTACAAAGAAACAGAAGAGGTCAAAAAAACAAGTGCATTAACTAATCTCACTGCTCATTCACTGATGAGCTAGATAACCAAAATCAAATGGATTCCGTAAGCAAAAAGAATGAGCAACTCATTAAACTAAGCAAAAGATGATAAAAGGGTAATGTGTCAGTCCGTAATACCACCTTTTACTTTAGCCTATGGGGGAAATTAAACATCAGTGCCTCCACTCCACTCCTCCCATTCCCATCTACTGCAACTTCTAGTTGTACCAACTACCAACTTCAACTAATTACACATCATACTTAGTTTTTCTGTCCTATTTCTTGCAACCACACGCAGGTCTGGTACTCAAACGATAGCCTTTCATCTTTCACAGACTAGTACATTTTTACAGACAAGTTAACACCACTAGTTGGCACAAATAAAGGAAGTTAAAACAAACAAAAAGGACTGAAGGAAAAATGAAGCAACCTGGAGGACAGGAAAAAGGAAAGTAACTTAAAAACAGTCAATGACAATGTTAACAAAAGGAAAATGATCACAGAAACCATGTTCTTTGTGCTTCAGGAAAAACGTTGAGACACAGATGAGCTCAATGCCTCACAAAAATACTAATGCTGTGTTTATAAAGCCCAAATCTTAAAACCTTGCTGCATTTCAGTTTGCTCTCAGAGCTCAACCAGAAACTAAGCCAAGAAGGCGGGCAGTATTACAGAAAGCAGCTAGTCTCTGTCACGCAGGTTTTATTGGAGTTGCACAAAGATTCTAAGGCCTCTTCTCAAGACTGCAAACACCCACTTTTAAAAATGTCCTCTCATTGCATCTTGCAAGGAAAACCTGTGCTGGGCAAGGTCATTCTCCGTTGCCAAGAGCTCGCCTAGGAGCAAAGGCTGGTGGCAGCAACCACACCCCAAGCGTGTTCTCTGAGCTCTGATAAAAGCAGCAGGGGCACAAGGCCATAGCACTCAAGCTCCCACAGCATGCGGAAGGAGCAAGGCAGGGTATGCCAGCAGCGCAGGTGGGAGCTCGCTCCAGCTTCACAACAGTGCAGTTTTTCAACCAGACCGAACAGGCACTTGTGGATATCTTGCACTCTACCCTAGGATCTAACATGGAGGAAAAAAGGCAACACTAAGGTGTCAATATTTGCAGTTGAATAAACACACACTACAGTAAGTCTAGAGAAAACAGTGAGTAACTCCTAGATTCTCACAAAATGAACTACATGTGCCAGAAACGGCAGACTGAATTCAATTCCAGCAAGTGCAAGGCAAGTGCTGTCCCGCAGAGCGTGCACGCTCACTGCTGGGTTCTGAACTCACATACTCAGTCAAAACTCCAGGTATTGTAATGACCTCCATGAAACCCTCAGCACACGTCAAAAGCGCTCACGTGAATGGTGGCACAGAGAGAACAACAAACAGCAAAGCCATCACTGAATGTCCTGTTTACCTCTCCTCACAAAATATTCCTCAGCTCTGGTTGCCCTACCCAAAGTCACGGTAGGAGGAGATGGAGTTCAGCACAGACAAGACCAAGCATAGGCAGAATCTTTCATATAAGGAAAAAACAGAGAACTGGGACTTTCTTAGTATTAGAAAGCAGACTTGCACGTGTATGTAAGAAGGGCAAAGTCAACGATGACAACAAAGAAAATATATTAGCTATTTGCTTTCTCCACCTCTCAGATTAAATTCAAGTGAATAATTCAGTAAGGCTATAAGCAAATCAGCTGAAAGTAGAAAGCAAGAAATGAAAATAGTTTTCATTTTGCTATGATATGGGTAAATGAAGTCTCATGAAAATAAGCTCCACAGTTAATCATCTAGTGCAAGAATGATAACATACCTAGATGAATAAAGAACAAGTTATTCAAGTACACATGCCGAGTGCTTCACATATCAAGATGACCATGGGCAAGTTACTCCTGAGCTTATCCTATTATGGAATTTGTATGTACTATTTATGATTGAAGTAGCAGTTCTTTTCCAATACAATAGTTTGATCTCCAAACAAGATTCTGAATAGTATTTGCTATCCTCTGCCCCCACAAGAAGCTCAGACTTTAATCCCATTTTGAGCTGAATAAGAGATAATGTTTTAAGATGGAAACTTTTGAAGTCTCCAGCTGTCTGATGCAAAGGCTTCAGTGCTCATACCACATGCCTGGAAGATCATCCTCAGGGAAAACACATCAGGGTAAAAATACACTCCAAAGAGGAGGGTCATCCCACAGAACAGAAGAGCCTGGTCTCTGTCAGTAAGCAGACTGGTGCCCCTACTTCTTGTTAAGTTGCAGCACAGCAAAATAATTCACCCTGTACTGAGCAGTAACTAAGCTCATTATCTTTGGCAAACAGACAAACTGCAGAACCAAAGGAAAAACAGACCCCCGAACTGCCTTACCCTGCCAGTGATGAGAATTTATAGCAGTTGAGAACACCTACAGTAACACTCAAAGTGCAAATACCACCACGGGAAGTTTTTCAAAGCAAGTTTGAGAGGTAAAGAGGGCATTCTGGAGCCCAATCAAGGTCAGCAGATGTGGCTAACAGGCAAGAGAGCCTGGGGGTGGGAAAGGACAAGATGACGTATTAAGTTGTCATGATAGGGCACCTTAAAGTCAGAGAGAGATGCCATCAGCTCATCCAGTTCTCGTGTAGCTGAAGAAGCAGATATGCGGGTCTGCTGCTGACTGGCGGTGACCCGCTGGGGGCTGCTCACCTCCCCTTGGCTCACAGTGATTGCAGGGCTGACAAGAAAAAGGGAGGGGGAAAAAAAAAAAAAAGTGTGTTTAACCCTGGGAGAGCACTCCTAGACTGAAAGTCCCACTCCCACTCCAAACAAGCACAGCACAGTGAGTTTCACCAGCACTGCCCACCCTGATCAACCCTTGCCTCTCTGCCAAATCTAACGTGAGTGTGTACACACACAACCCCAGTCCATTAAGAAATGTACAATGACCAAGCATTCATTTTGTCAGACAGTGGGTATCTGTGATGAGCTTTAAATCTGAGTTTGAACAACCCACCTCTCATAACATCACTTACATATTTTTTCATCCAGGCGTAGATAAAAGATCACCAGCATCTTCATGCACCTGCTCGATTTCTGACCCTTTAGACAAAGCCCTTCTGCCTGCCACTCTCCTGCAGCATCTGCCCCTACACTGCAGCCACTATTCCCACAAGAGCCTGTCCCACCCCACCCAAACCAGCAACCAGCAAAACACTACTCACACTGGACTTGGCACAGAGCTCTCCAGCTCATCCAGAAGGCTCTCCACACTGGGACGCACATCTTCAATCCCACGTGCACCATTTCGCTTTGGCTTTTCTTTTGTAGGGGGTGCAGCCTTCCCTCCTACTGAGCTGCTGCTCTCTGGGACGACATAGTGAGGTCCAGTCACACTGGGTAGTGATGGGCTTCTGCTGGTTTCATCTTAAGAAAGGGGAGCAGAAGAGAGTCATTCAGACCCCTAGGGTTAATATACACATGTTAATCACAAACAAGAGCAACAAATTGCCCAGAAACCTTGTGGAACACCCATCTTTGAGGATATTCAGAATTTAACAGCACAAGGTCCTGAGCAACCTAATCTAACTTTGAAACTTTAGTTTGAGCCAATTTTGAAGTTGGCCCTGCTTTGAGCAAGGTGCTGCACCACAGACCTCAAGAGATCCCGTCTCTACTACATGAATCTTTGATCAGGGGCTGGAGGGGTCTCCCTCAGTGAGGATGTTGAAAGGAAAAAGTAAGCTACTATTCTGAGAATCAAACTATCCAGTCACACCAAATGTCTTGCTATTCCTTACCTGCTGGGAAGCCACTGGCAGGATTATGTTGAACAGCATTCAGTTCCAGAAGAAGTCTGTCCAGTTCTGAGAGGTTGCTGCCCAGAGAGGAGCTGGTCATTGTGGGAGATGGTTCCGCAGACTTTTGCTTGTTTGGGAAACTAAAGATAAAAGGGAAGTGTGAAACTTCTACATCAAGATACAGCAGAAGGATGGAGGGATAACTTGAATTAGGTTCACAAAGTTTACACGTGTATTGTATTCTTTTCAAGCTGATGCTTTTAGCTCTGGGGGAAAGAAGATGTGTGCTTTGCGAAACGACTACGACACAGCTGCTGCTTAGCCACACCTTCAGTTGTCAGTTACAAAGAAATAGCACTGACAGACAGGGCCTCAGGTTTTAGGACTGTGTGCTGCACAGCCCTGTAGCAAAGAGTTAACTGTCTGCAGATCCAAGACACGCAGAACAGCAGCAGAACCATTAGCTTGCATACAGGAAAAATGATTTGTTTCTGCTGACATCACACCAAGCAGCAAAAACCTCACCCCTGAAGCAAGGGAATGCAGGACCAGCACAGACTGGAGAAAGAAGCAAAGTACAAACCTCAAACCATCAACAAAAAGTCAAAAGTGGCAGGTTATGTGGTAGCCTCTTCCAGCACTCAAGGTCTCTTTTCAAGTTCTCAAACCTTTAATTTGGGGAACTCTAATCAATTCATAAGAAAGTAATTTGAAACTATTTTCTATTTTCCACACAAGCCTTGAAAGAAGTTTAGCTGTGCACAAGTGTGTGTAAAACACTTGCTTATACTATATGGGGGAATCCCATTTACCATGCACAACTGCAAACTGTTTCAAAGCAAAACTTATCACCAATGCAGTGATTTTTATAGTAATTACACTGAATAACAGTCTTCCCATCGTCAGTGGCAGGGAAATTATTTTCTCCTAGTTTTACAAGTGGACAAATAATTTCTAATGCTCTAGAGGTTCTTATTTTATCAAAAAGATACTTTCCAAATCCAAAATTGGAACTCTGTCTTGCGCTTACTACCACATTATGCTTAGAAAGTTAATATGTAGCAGGCTTTAGGACTCTGACACCTGTAACACCAACGACAATTATGAAATTCCATAAGGACAGTTATTATCTTTCTCTTCAGACTGAAAAAAAAAAATCCACACATTCAATCTGAGTAGGACATAGTTCACCCCAACTCAAGCACACAAGCTACAATTCACACCAGACCCAAGCCATGCCAGACCCTTGTACAGGAGAGCTCATGGCTGTAATTACCTCCATTTTGTACTAATTGCATGCAGCCATCTGAAAAAATTGCAATTACTGCCTCCATTAGGCCACCTCTGGATATGCCTGCCTCTACCCAGAATTAGTTCTGGTTGAAAGCAAATTCTTGCTCAGCAGTAAGAGCTAGGCATGGTTAGAACACGACAGCAGAGAAACACCAGTCTCCACAGAGTAAAAAGGTACTCAGGACAGAGTGTGCTCTAGAGGGCCATCAGAGATGAAGCTCTGACAGCCTCATCCTCGCTCATCCCCATTTCAGTAGAAAAGTCTGTCCTACTGTACAGGTTAATCCTCCAACACCTCAGCGTAAGAGCAGCTGCTTTTGTGAGTATAAACTAGTTATCTATCATCTACTGAGATGAAAGTTTTAAAGAAGTTTGAATTTACTTGAAAGTTGAAGTCATTCATCCTGCTAGGCCACAGGTAACTGACCCAAAGGCCACCCACCTCCTAAGGAACTTTTGGGCTGCTTAACAAAGGGATGGATTTGTCATTTGTCTCTGGATCCTATCCTTCACAATACAATCCAGATCCTGTTCTGTCTGATGGATCCTTAACCCCTTCTGCAGCCGAGCAAACCAAAGGGCCAGGTCAGTCTTTGAAGTGAGTATGAAAGTTACAGTGGCCTCTTACAAAAGCGGTAATCAAAACCAACACAGGGCAACATAACATACACAGGGAGCATAGTGTTTGTTTCCACTTATAGAAGGCCACTTGAGCCACAGCACGCTCAAGTTAAGAGATAAGCCAGACTCACAACAGGGACAAGATACCTGTAGACGTGTTCCTCTTCACTGGCACGGGGAGAAGAAGAGCTGAGCCCGTCTCTAGGAACAGAGGCACTGGAGCTTTTGGCACTAGAGCTGTATATAGGAGACTGGGACTGAGGCTGTGGAAATTAGGATACAGATGCATTGGAAACAGAGAATACAAAATGAACATGTCACTACTGCATTGCAACCCCACACATGGATAGGACAGAACAAAGCCCAGCAGAAGAAAAAAAAAAAATCTGCTATATAGGCAACTAGTCTCTGTCAGATGAGCTACATCAGGAACAACTGTTCTCCACTTGCTTCAGATTTGCCTATAAGTTGCAGATCTGTGCTGGAAACCCCCAGTCTGCTTTCCACAGACCACAAGACAGATGACTAACACTAATCTCATCACACTACCATTTTGTCAGAACAGTGACAATGATCCTTTTCTGCCGTTTACTCCAACCAGTTAGTTCTATTAAAAAATCACACCACCCCCCGTTTCCGCACTCTATTCATAGCCAAACTCATCCTCACTTCTCACTATTCTCTCCCCTCATCTACTTCCTTTGAGGGATACTGCACCAACAAAAAAAGCACACATCCTCCCCATCTGCACACATTCACATACTTGCTGGTGGACGTATCTGGATACGTTGGGTTGCCACTGGTCTAAGGGGTCAATCACAGTGCCATTTAAGGCCTCATTGGAAGGTGGCGGAGGCACTGGAGGTGGCACAGCAATCTCCTGGTATGTGTGGTTTCCAGTTGGATAGGAGTAAGGCGTTTCCTCTGTTAGAAACACTGGTCGTTTGGAGATATGTGAAGTAGTGGATTCCAGGTCAGCCAGTAAGGCGTCTGCAAGAAAGAAGAAAAAAAAAAAAAAAAAAAAGTAAAATCCCAGACTACTGCTTTCTCTCTTTCATCTCATTCAAGATATCCATATCAGAAGGTCTTTGGAAAGACTCTTCATGATCTACTAAATGCCCTGAAAAACATTACTGCAGCCCAGGACTGAATGGGTTAATCAAACTTCTAGTACAAAGAAAACGCCAAGAGGTAACAAAGCAGCCAGAAAAACTGTGTCAGTCTCAGATTTTTGTCTTAACTGGAAAACCACCCAACAACAGTAACCCGCAGACTCACTGCACTGTGCAGAAGAGCAACCTAGGAGAAACCTGCCCAGAGATTGACTGGCAACAGGATATTGACACAGACTAATTACAGGCCCCACATCATCACAGAGTCATTTACTGTGGCCGCAGGCACTGCTTTCTGCAGGAAACAAGATCTCGGGAGGGGTTTTCTCCAGAGTCTAAGGTAGTGGAAGAAGCATGAAACTTTCAAATTAGTCCATCAGCACAGCAGGAGTATGTGCTTCAGTATTCCTAACAGAAACCCCTCTCTGTACATCACACAAACAGTTAACTAGTTTCCAGAGGCTGCCAGGTAAACGCCATTTCTTCTCCTGGAAACAATTCTCAGCTTGCTGGGTGGAGACTGCTCACAGATTCCTGAAGAGAAGAAAAACTTCCACCAGCTAGAAACAGCGGCACTCAGGCCAGGCAGAGGAACCCACATCACTCAGTCAGCACCTCAGAAATCTCAGAGCAGGAAAAATGCTCTCCCTCAAAGATGGGGCATGAAAAGGCATTCCCACCTTTCTGGATTTCTCCTTGCAAACTGTCCTTTGCCCATTCCCAACCCTGCACACCTCTGCAGTGACTCACAGGCAAATCCCGGCTTGTTTGACCTTCTGTACTGTGAACCCACCCTGCAGAGCCCACTGCAGTCCCCAGTGGGGGAAACTCCAGCGAGCGACTGCAGGTCTGCACTGTACTCCCTTTCTAAAGAAAGCCTCACTGGCCAGGTGCCCAGCTTTCCACTGGGGCAGCAGGCTCTACTGCAACCTCTTTAAGGCTATTAGAGAGGAGCCAGTTCGCTAGGGACATCAGCGTTCTCCATTATAAGAGCATCAGGACATACCTGGTAGGTCCTTTCAGGATGTGGAATTCAGCCAGACAGCAGTAACCCAACTTTGGCAGAATTAGGAAAGGAGGCTCTCAGAAACCCCCTGGATCTCCCTCCCCTCCACACAGACGCCACTGTCTTCAGGCAGTCTCAGTTAGCAGGATTTGTCCTTCTCCCACACACAGCAAGTACTTGATACTCAGGTTTGGGGTGCGAGGGCTCAGCCTGAGTGTAGCCATCCTGCAGTATCCTCCACCACAGTCACAAGGCGCTGAAGTTATCAGGTGGCACCAGAATAGCAACTGAGCAACCGCTCGCCCTAATGGCTGCCTACCGGCTCTAAGAGGGCAGGCACCTGCCAGCTCAAAGCCACTTCCTGAGCACAGCAGACCACACCAGCCAGTGCACTTAGCAACCCTTCAAGAAAATATATTAAAGGGTCAAATGGAGGACGGTATTATTGCATTACAAGACGAGGAAGGTGCTGCTTTTATATTCACCCTCTTCCACAAACCAAAGCACCACAAAAAAAAAATTATTTTAAAAGCAATCCTGCCCTCAGAGAACAGAATACAGCCATTAGCAAATTAAATACTGTGTTAAATTAACTCTATACACCTTTCACTGAGCCAAAAAGATGCTCCAAATCATTTAAGCCACAGGCATCTTCCTATAGGGGCCAAAATGCCCCAGAAGCAGTTTCTCTGAAGGGATACAAGCTTTCTGCAGCTGGGGAAAAATGAACTTAATCTCCTTTTTAAGCAAAAGAACAGCTGGTGGATTCCAGAGTGAAACGCACATACCTCAAGGGAACTGCTGAAGAGCTGCAGTTCCTTCAACCAGGCAGGTCCTACGACTGGAGGTTTCATGCACACAACCTCCAAGAGAAGTGCTATCTGAGAAGGAGTGGTTTTTCTTTCTCCCCACCAATGACAAAGGCAAATCAAACTCCACCAGGAAGTGAAAATCCCAGGAGGGTGCTGGGCTCCTCCAGCCCTGCAGAGGGGACCCAAACCAGCTTTCCACCCTCCACCCCCAGCCCTCAATGCAGGACAGACAGATGTAACCATCTCACCACAAAATTCTCTTCCTAGGCTCAGCACTCTGCTGAATGAACCATCGGACAGAAATCCACCGCTTTTTACTATCGGCACAGAAGTGAGTTCGGCTAGATGTACTGGTTTACTTTTATAGGTCTGCAGAAGAAGAGGGGTCTGGAAATGCCAAGAGCACTCTGCCCCCAGGTTGTGAAGGAGTTAAGGAGAAGACATTACAGTTTAATGATTAACTTCCCCCATACCCTCCCCCTTCCTGACTCGAGCAAACAGGGCAGAGCTGAGGAACAGGAAGCGGAGGGAGGAGAAAAGGCTGGAGAGGAATCACTCGGTTACTCAAACTGCACTTTAACTTTACAACTGATACCGAAGCAGTTGCAGAAAGGTACAACCCCACCCGGCGGGACAGGGAAAGGAGCAAACCAGGGGCAGGACAGGCGCACACACACTGGTTTCTGGGTGGCAAAGGACCTCACCTTGTGCTTGCTCACCCCCTTGTTCTGCAAACCCATGGTCCACCCTTCCTCATGCCCCAATTGCTCCCTCCAAGCTCACTGCTATGACAGAGGGAAGGTCTTCCCCATTCATGCCCATCCCCGTTGCTGCTTCCAGCCACGTCTCTGACCCAAACCTATCAGCAACTACAGTTTCCTTAAGTTTTGCTGGACTGGGGAGTTGTGCCTGTTCAAAGGGTCCAACACTGGCACCAGAACCAGCCCAAGGAGGGAAGGGCAAGAGCAGTGGTGGCACGGTGCCCGCTCAGTCCACCCCACCTTGCGGAGGAGGCTTCACCCTGCCAGAGGGAAGCGACCCTACGACCCGCAGGCACAGGCTGCAAATCGCTCCCTTCCAGGTCAACCTAAAGAGTTTTGCCATCCAGAGACCAACTGGAGCCAACTATTCAAAACCCAACCAAAGAGATTAACATGCTGTTTTCCACCTTATCCCAAGAGGTCCCAAAGAACTGTGTGTTCATTTAGCATTTGTGCACCTTTATAACACTACCAGGAAACAATGTGAGATACAGATGGGGGGAAAGAAGTGCAATTTATTAATGGAAAAGAAGACCTATTGCTCTCTTTTTCTTGCACAAAAGGGACCAGACAGCTGTAACCTGCTGAACTGTAACAAAGATGCTGTGCCTTGTGCAGCACTGCACCTCACATTAGGGGATTGAGTTCACTATAGTGACTGTTCCTTAAACAGAACTATTAAATAGAAATATTAAATTTCGATCGATTTATTGGGTAATGAAGTGTTCCTTTCTAAGGCAACTCCTGAGGGACAGTGCTGCAGGAGGTGTAAATCAACCAGTTAGTCCCTCCCAGCCTGTAGGAAGCAGTTGACTGGATCATCCCAAGGCGCTGACGCAGACCAGTCCACACAACCAGCAGCCAGAGGGCACCACTACATCCTTACATGGACAGAAAGACGAAACCCGACAGCAATGGCTAACTTGGCAGTAACTTCACCTCACTTATTCATCCCCGCAGATTTGGGAACCTGCCCCTATTTTAGACACACAGAAACGTTCTGCTGGTGCCACGTGTGCTGCACCTCCCCACAGAGACATGCGTCTTCATGCCAGCGCATGCCACAGCATCGCCGGGGCTATCGCCCTGTACATTGGAAACAGCCACACACTCTGACCTCACCGCAGTTTTACTGCTGCGCCAAATACTCTGTAAAATACTACCGACACAGCTCTAGGAGGCAGACTCTCCCAAAGTTAAAAGATCAGAGATTCATTTCTCTCTAGAAGATGGATTTAACCATTTTGTAGCAATAAAGTAAACAGGTCCAGACAGGGAGACAGGGTTATGCTGGACCTTCAAGCCATCGCTCCTCCACAGGATCACCCCTCCTTCCACTCTCACCCTTAACAAGAAGCCACTAACACAACCCACAGACAAATGTCAACTCACAGACACATGGATGGAGTGGAATCACGGAGTCCAGTTACCAAAGGCTCAGCCGGGCTCAGCCTACTCACAGGCATGGGCTGTGCATATAGAAAAAGCACTCTATTAAACAGAGCACTGCTCAGTGGGGTGTGAAAGAGTGAGGGATACTTGCTAAAACACCACCAACCCAGACACTCCTGCTTGTCATCACTGTGCTGGTGCAGTCACGCAGCTGATACAACCCTAACTCGCTGTCTGCTGCAGCACAGTGCATCTCAAGGTTGCCTGCCTGGGTACTCCATGGGCTCAGGTAACTTGGCCAAGCACCTGGTAAAGCTGCATGCAAACACCAGACAGAGGCACAGAAGGACGGAGTTCTCCTCCCCCCACTGGGCAGCCCAAAAATTACATGCTCAATTGAAATCATGATCAGGCTAGAAGGCTACTCAAACCACATCCTCCCCAGTACAGGAGGACTTTTATGTTCACAATCAAGTGGGTTTTCTACACATATTTTCCTGTGGAGGAGGGACAGTTAAAGAATGATGTCACAATTGATACCTTTACTGCTATAAAGCACTCCAAGACATCTGGAGGTCCGGGTGCATTAGTTTGCCCCTCTCTCCCTTCCCTCCCTTTTGCCAAAAATCATTATTAACTATGAGATCCTTGGGATTCTGGTCTTCAAATCCCACACACAGCTCTGCATCTACATTAGGTATGTACAAGTGGCCCTGAATACCAACTGCATTGCTTCAAGGTAGTTCCCAGCATCTGCCAAAGCTCTGCTAGTCATTTAGACAGCTTGGGACAAGAACTCTCAATCTGATGTCCAATGCATTGAACCACTCAGAAAAATCCCTTTTACCAAGAAAAACAGCAAGATGAAAGAACAGGGAAATACCTTAGGGCAAGTCCCATTTACCAGTTCAAGCTGCACTGAAAAGAATAATCGTTTCCCAAGTTATATACTGCACATTCCTGCGCTATCTCACCGGCCCACACCTCTGTCAGGCCGAGAAACAGCTCACGCATTCCAGGGGCTCTGACGCAGGCTCCTTCACCATCACTGCGTGTCAGCACTTGCTGTCCTGCAAATGCGGTATCCCCTGGCAGAAACAACCTTGTGTGCAGCCGCAGGGGCACATTCTTCAGCTTCCCACATCCCAGGTTTGTCTGATAAAGAGCAGCAACACCAGACTAGGGATCACAACACGGCTCTGAGGTACAGAACAGGAATGGATAACACGGGGGCCCCTTTGTACTGATGCACATATCAACTCCGTTGTCTATCAGAGCTGCACTCAGCCCCCTTAAACAGAATGAAGTTATTAGAAAGAAAAAAAAAAAAAAAAGATATTTAGATATTTACATGCCATCTTCCCATGCATATCAAAACATACTCTTTGTTCACTCCCCTCTTCCTGTGCCTTCCGTGCATCTCAAAAATGCTACTGGATTAAGGTGGCACAGTGAAGCAGAACACGTCATGAACTAGTTCCAGAAAAACCTATATGACAAGGCATCAACAAATTCACATTTGACAATTGGCAAACAGCTTTTTAATGCTAATTTTTCCTCAAGCAGTAAATAGTTTTCCACTCTTCATAAAAAGACTATGGGATATTTTTAAATTATTTTTTTGAAGTGAGGCAATTTAAAGAAATCTAAATTTGCTTTTGTCTGTTAAGGAGAAGCCTTCTTCTATTGAGGGTCCAGTGTAACTCCAGCCTGTGCGAGGGCTGGAGACACGCAGCATATTCAGTCAGCTCAAAGATGACAGCATTAGTGCCAGAAGAGAGAAAACTACCTCAGATTTCCATATGCAGTTCATCTCTCTCAACAACTAAGGGTGAGCATTAAGCCATGCTGACACAGCCAATAGTATGTAGATCAAAAGGATGGTGGTCAATTTTCTTCTACATCCCATCCACTGCTGGGGAGGAAATGGAAGCATAACTGAGGCAAGATACTTCAAATGCCTCAGATATCACCCTTTCATTTTCAACAGCTGAAAGCCACATCTGCACATCCATCAAACCACACGTTGCCTGTAGCTCTGCTTCTTGCATGGGACATCTGGAAAGTAAGTGACACTGGAGACAGGATTCTTCATCCAGCCACCACACAGAACAAACGCCTTCAGCATTCAGCCACAGAGTCCCATCTCCCCGAGCACCTCTACTGCCACATGTCTCTGACAGCCCAGACGCAGCACACTGAGGTGTCTGAGCACAAACTACAGTATTTCCTCTAATGCAGCTGCAGAGAACAGGTGTCTGCACCTCCTCTGTTCTCCCCCACACTCCTGTGTACCCGAGTAACTAGGCCTACTACAGGTTTTCCCGGCTTAGGCAGCAGCAGATTCCCAGATGACTGGCAAATGGAACTAAAAAGCAAGATAGCCGTAAGGGCAGGTCTAAATGAGGACACGGACCTTACATGATAATCATGTCTCACTCAGCATAAGACAAATTGCAGACCCCTCATTTGTAGAATGACACACCATTCTCCAGACCTTTTTTCTTAATACCTGTAAGACGGTGAATTCAAATCCTTGATTTTTGCTGTCCCCTAAAAGAACGAAGGCAATTGCATCTACAGAACTGAACCCAGAGCTTGCAGACTCATCCGAGCAGCCTCTTTGCAAAACCCCTGAATCCAAACTTTAAAAATCTCATTAGGTTCAAAGAAGTCTTCTCTTGGGCACCTCCAGGAGTAAATACAACTTCAGCTCACATATATGGAGACAGCTCGGGGCGGTAACCCAATCCCTGGCAAGACAGTTTTACATTGTGAGTAATAGCAGAGGAATGGAGAGCTTGGGTATATTTATCCTATTAAATAGCCTTTCAAAAGAAACATTTGCAATGCTTTAGAAAAGCTGCACCAAAAAGACTTGTTGGAGCCTTGCTATAGGGCTTCTCACTCGACTTTGAGTCTGGAAGGGGTGGGTAGCCCCAAAGAGCAACACTGACGACAGGAATTCCCTTTTAACAGCAGCTTTGACTTTTCTCAGCAAAATGGAAGAGCATTATCAGAAACAGGAAAACCATGAACAAACAGGTGAATGCAGGCATTGACTTCCAGGTAAAATTTGTAATAACAGGTTCTTCAGGCATTATATTCTAATCAATGTTTTTAAATGCAAAAAGATCAGAGAAAAAAAAAATCAATAAAATACAGAGACTACATTCAAAATGAGACCTTAAAAATTCAAAGTGCAATTAGATGCTCTTAAAATCCTGAAGTTCTCTGGTTCACCTATCTAGGAAGCATGTGAAATAGCTTGGCTTACTTTCTAAAACATTTTGAGAAGGAGACATTTAAAAGTTTTCCAAAATTTAACCAATATGTTAAGAAGGTGGTTAGAATACAGGACATGGAACAGCTCTCAGCTCTCCTGTGAAGCAGGGAAAGACTGTTATTTAAGAAAAATTCAAGGCACAAAAAGTCAGTCATTTGCTAGACCTAACAACTGCTGGAGTACCAGTAGTACAGAGTACCAGCAGCCACTGGTATTTTTACTTCACATTGTCTGCTTAGAGGAAGTTCACATGACATGGTCAAAAAATTACTCAGCTATTTTTTTTAATGTATTCCAGTGACTGATGTTTATTCAAAGCCTTGCATTTTCTCATTACCAAGGTATTGGTGCAATTCAACGTGTCACTGCTTAATAAAAAGAGTGTCCAGACTAGTTTCAATACATGGTATGGTGAACTCTGATAGAAGACAATATGCATGAAAATCCTTGAAGCTTCTCTGTTCTTTGAAACCAGTACTGCCCCTTAGAATAAACTAGACTACGCATTTGTGGCACCAATCTACAAATTTGTGTGGGTGCTTCAGGAAAGCTTAACAGCAAAGGCGACCATCTAGTAGTTGTTATGCCTATCTACGCAAAGCTGCAGAGACAAACTAAACAAGAATCCTGTGCCAGACAGAACTTCTTTCAAAATCACATGATACCAGCCACCGTGAATCCCATCTATGCCGTAACTCAAATACGGCCAGCCAAACCAGTCAGCTTTCCCCAGTACAGCTCTGACCACTATCAGCAAATGTCTAAACAAAGACAAGACACTGCACCGTGAAATGTGGTCTACACAACCATCTGCAGCAATGATTGTGGCTTCCTGTCCCAACCACTGAGACCCAAGCTAGAGATTTTATTCCAGACCTTGTGGCCAACTAACTGGTCACAACTAACATGCACTACTACCACCCCAAGCACAGTGTTGTAAAAGAGCGTGCAAATACACTCTGTATAAAGCAATGTCAGTAACTGTTTATCAGTAACTACTCACTGCACATTTGGGGATGAAATGCAAACCTTTTGAGTGCTCTGGCTGTAGTTTCAGCAGAGCTGACACCACTACACACCAATGTAAGGGAAGGGCCCAGTGATCCCCCCCTTCCCCCAGCATGCAAACCCACGCTGTTCCTGGAACTTGCCCTGCTGATCACCAGATGCTTTCTGAATTAATTCAACTTACTAATCCAGTGAAAGTTTGCTTGGTTGTTGGTTTGCATTTTCCGATAAACTCGTTACATTTCTTGGAAGCATAGCTCCAACCACTCTGAGACTTAAGTAGCTTTCAGAAAAGAGAACAAAGCCAGAATTTAGCCCTTGTCTAAGTAAGTGAATAAAACTTATGCTTTAAATAGAAAATACTATACTTTCACCTCCCAAACTCAGGCCAGGACACAAACTGTAAAATCCAGCCCCATCCTGCCATTAGTTGAAAGAAATCACCCATCCTCCTGTCCGATTCCCGTAATTAATCTGCATCTCAGATGCAGACAAGAAAAACTGCAGCCTGAAAAGGGAGCAATCAGCGGACAGCACAAACTGAAATGCTCTTAAATTCTGGAGACATCCCTCACCACTACCAGCCACTTCCATCTGAGCCCATACTGACACTTCGTTTTGGCTTTGCAACCCCAAAATTATGATATACCTCTATCAGTAGGGCTGCATACCTTATGTACCTACTGCTGCTACCTCATTTGTGCCACTGAGCCTAAGAGTCAGCTTTTGACACAGACTACTCCTGACCATAACATTTTGTAGATGAGCCAACTCTGTATGCTACAAAAACCCAACAGAAGACATCATGTGAGCTCTCACCTTCCATGGGATCCCT
The DNA here is from genome assembly GCF_965231255.1 of Vanellus vanellus. Taxonomy (NCBI): domain Eukaryota; kingdom Metazoa; phylum Chordata; class Aves; order Charadriiformes; family Charadriidae; genus Vanellus; species Vanellus vanellus. The sequence continues at coordinate 4,747,576 of NC_138921.1, forward strand.
GAGGGGCAAGAGGGCTATTTGTACATGTGCTGGAAAACCATAAAGGTCACTGCGAGATCCTTCCTGGAACTGGCCACACCACTTCCTTTCAAATTAACACAAGCATTTCACTGAAATTGCCCTGTAACCTCAGCAATGGTGCGTTTGTCAGCACGGTGAGGGTGACAGAGTGCCAGTATCGCAAGGGGTCAGATAGTTCCCATGTAACCCAGCAGCAAGGCTTTCAAGGACACAGAGAGAGGCACTCTGTAGGAAACCCGCTGACCAGCTTGCAGCTTGACACCAGCAGTCTCTGGGAACCACAGCCTCATTCCTTGAGCGAGCATCTCAGATCCACCCCTCGTCGTCTTTGATGCAACAGGTTGGGAAATCCTTTGACTGCTGGCTCTGTTCACATCACCAAGTTGGCAGGAAGGTAACCTAATCTTAACCAGACCCACAGGGCATGGGATCATCAATGCAGCATGCAAGCCAAGACACTGCAACTGCATGAAAGATCCGAGTCAGCACAATTTCCTGGGTGAAACACCACAAATTCAGAGCGCTTTCTGGCCTACAGTCCAAGCTGTGTGAAGGAACCACAAAAGATTTTCCTGTAGGACCACAATTTCTCCACTTAGCTCTTGAACACTACATTAGAACCCAGCTCAAACTGGCTGAGAGAAACGAACCACCACCTACTAAAGAGAAACGTGTAGTCATTCTCCCTTCCTCCAGCCTCCTTCGAAAAACTTTCATCCCCTTTCTGCTACCTCTGAACAGTTCATTAGATGGCCAAGGTAACGAAAGTCAAGTCTCACAAGGCACATAACTGCTTACAGGGTCAGAGATATGTTATAGGTTTGCTGCGCATCCTCACACTGGAAGTGATTTGTGATTTAAGAACCATCTCCTTTCAGAAGGGATGCACCTAATGCTCCAGGGAAAAACAAAAATAAAAACAAAACCAAACTCAATAAGGTTACCAAACCCATTTCCAAAGGAAATATGGTTTGAATATAGCTTTTGTTCTGTTTTGTTTTCAGCTGAAAAGCTACTAAACCAAGTGCAGCCTTTTCAAGTTCTTCAAATTAACCTAAATTGTCCACTCCACTGCCATGGCTATCACATTCAGAAGCTATCAACAGAAACACCAGGAAGAACTCCCTCTTACTGGCACTGAAGCATAGAGCAAAGCAAGGCCATACAAATCCAGCTTAAGTTGGCTGTTGTATTCCTCAGGTATTGCCTCCAAGAGGAGTACTTGAACTTACTAGCAGCACCCTAACATCTTTGGTTTCAGAGCCTGCTCCCTCCCAAAGGTGTGTCCTCCCTTTTTATTTCTCATTTCCAGAAAGTGCTGGGGAAGGTGGGAGGGAAGGGTTATTTCCTGTTCTATACAGCATCCTCTTTTTTATTGCATGGCTTTCTCCACACTAGAAGTGAAAAGAGACATTTTATATTTACTTCCCTCTGTTTATAGTCCTGAGCAGCAAACAGCTCATGCCAGGAAAAAAACACCCTATGCTAAGACCTGGTGACTTAAACTGAATTCATGTTCCAGCTTACTAAACAAGTAAATGTTTTCAGTTTCACAGCTACCAAAGGCTTCCGAGAATTCCCCAGCTACACAAGCCTTGAATGCCTCTGTAAAGCGATTCACAGACAGACAACCCACAGTTGCGTGAAGCTAGAAGAAAATAATCCCTTGCAAGGTTCCTTTCTGTCTAGATTCACTGTACTCTCATACTGAGTCCTGAACAACAGGAAACAATTACCAAAGATGGGTAAGCTTAGCCAAAAAATTCTTCCACTGCTCTATGAACAATCTTCAGGAGGGTCAGGAGAAGTTTGTAAAGGGTTTACAAGTCATAGCTCCAGCACATCCTGTGACATAGCGCGTGCAAAAGCAGTAGGCAGAGCTAATCTCATCACTTGTACAGCGTTTAAGAGCACTAAGCCAGCTGCTGGTTTACCGAACACAGAAGTTGGAGATTGCACAAGAAAAGTTTCTGGTATGTAAAATGCTTCACGCAGACTTAACCAGCCTTTACTCAAAACTCCAACTCATGACCTCCAGTGATTCAGACCACCATGATTTAAGTACTACTGTCCTCAGATGATTGTCCCGTCCACACGTTACAGCACTAATAGCAGCAGCGGAAGCCATTTTCAGCCACATTTTTCAGTAACAGCACTTGACAGCTCCACACCCTAAACCTAAATCTCCATGTATTCCATTTTATATTGATATAACAGGCTGTGACCTGCAGCAACTATAGGCAGTAACATCTGCAGCCACTGCACCTGAATTCCAACGAGGATCACAAATCAGAATCCTCACCCTAACATTCACACTCCCTTTATAGTGCGAAAAGTCATCTACCTTTCAGAAGTGGAGAACTGATATGCAGCCCTGAACAGCCCAACCTAACATGGCAAGTCCACATTATTTCAGAATAGAAAGTAAGTCTGTCAGGCCTGTACTAAAAATACTTAAGTTGGAATTTCTCAGTCTGAATCTGCAGCCTGCTACAAGCTCCACCTGCTACCGAGCCTTTGTCAAAATCATCTCCTTTTGGAAGCAAACAGACTGGTGTTCCAACAAGCAGTTATAGTTAGCCCTATGAAAGATTACGATGAACAAAAAATCTGCACAAATTAGAGAGTCTCCATCTCTCTCCCTGTGTGTCAACTGCCAAATTGGAAACAGCTTTGGTCTCCAAGAAGGGTAAGTACAGCCTCTGACAGTCCTCTCCTAGAGTGGCTCTTCTTGTGCAAGATCTATTTCTGATCTCCGCCTGACAGCAAACAGATCTTCAGGCCTTTCCAGGAAGTCCCAGACAAAGGCATTAGCAAATGGCCAGTATTGACCTAACTGTCTCTGGGAGGGAGGGAAGTTGTCTCAGACAAAAGTAAAGGACATTAGCTCTCTTCAAACTCAGCAACACTCAAACTGAGCGAGAGTGAAATGGCATCCTGGCTGAGTTTGGTAGAAGGAACAGTTTGGAGTGAGTGTAAACCTTTCACACAAGCAACTAAGCAGTTAATGCCATCTCACTACTGACCTGGGCTGGATTTCAGCCAACGTCCTAGATGGAATAAAAAAGAAATTAAAAACATTAGCCACCAGTGCACTAACCTTTGTAGTCCTCTGTTTATTCTTACGTACAGAAAATAGTAAGTTAACTCTCCCCATGCATGTCATAAGAATTTTTATGTGCTTCTGGCTTCCCTCAAAAAGCTTCCAGAAACTGGGATGAATGTTCAAAAAGTCCAACAAGATCTGCTCTCCTTGGCCAAAACAAAACAAAAAAAAAATCATTAAAACCAAACAAGCAGCCACTGAACTGACCCCTCAGGGACAATTTCCGAGGGCCAAGGCCTCTGATCAAAATACCAACTCCCTTGTATTCCTACAGGAAGAGGGGCTCAGCCAAGCCAGCTATCTGAGGAACCAGACCCTTCCTGCTACATCAGCGTGCAGCTACTCCACAAGCACTAGGTCAAAACAGAGCACGCACACATGCTGCCATTTTACAAAACATCTAACAAATCTAGTACAAAGGAGATCGCAATTAAACAGTGCAAAGAGGCCAAGGATGAGTAGAGAAACAGCAGGAAACAAGACACTATAGATTTTAAACCACAGTTCTGGTAAAGGGAATAAACTTGAGATGTTTCAGGGCTTGAGATATTTCTAGTCCCTCGGCTGCTCAGTTAGGCAAACATTCATAGAAATAGTGCCAGTGGGCAGTAAGAGCATCACAGCACTGACAAATTTGATACCCTACAATTTTGCTACAGAAGATGCCACTCCAAACCTGTGCTGCTCTCTTCAAGTCAGGTACGTCAGGTTGATGCTGTATAATTATTATCTTTCCAAAAGTCAATTTGCCCTCCTTGTGCAATGAAAGGAAAGATTCCCTCTACTACTTCTTCTTCTTTCCTAGCAGCGTGTAGAGCTGCTGGGAAAGAAAGTCATCTGTCTCCTCCAGCAAAATAGCGTTCTTTCTCCAGCATGAAAGTACACTCTTTAGAGATGTGAAGGGCAATCTGTTCTCACATCTTCCTGAAAAAAAGACAGGCAGGGAATGGTAACAACTACAAGGACAGTAGACCAGACTGGAAAACACTGCCATCATTTGTGTGCCAGACCCTGCTCGGCCCCGGACTACAGGAGTCAGATAAAAACTGCCAAGTGCAGAGGTGTGCGGCACTCGGCTACTACTAAGCAATCCTCTGCATGCCCACTGAAATAAGGGTAGACAAGAGCATTTTTTAAGCCCTGCGTGGACTGTATTTGGTTGAGATTTGCATAACTGTAGGCAGTTGGGTCTGACTTGAACTGAAAATTGTCATAAGCAGAATTGAGGTTACAATACATGCTAATCCAGTACTGGAGAACTCTTCTGAGCAGCTTCTAAGCAGTAGTTTACTGCTGTAAGCGGTAGCAAATCAGACCAGCGTGAACACACAGCAACAGTTTCCAAATCTTTGGGCAACAGCAATCCTCCTTTGCTTGTGCTCCAGAGCCCTCAAGAAGGAGTGACAAGTGTGTAAATGTAACCACTTAAGAGGACACCTTACAACAGCTGTAAAGTACTTACCACTTGGAGATCATAATTTGGAACTGCTGATTCTAACTCATCTGAGGAAGGATAACATGTTACATCAGGGTTTACACGGGAACAGAGCACAGGAGTTCCACTGGACAGTGAGTACCGTGAAGGATACAGTTTCACAAGATGCAGAAAGGCACATTAACAGTTCACCATTGCCAAAAATGGAGAGGTTTTACTCCCTCTTCCAGACATGTGCTGCTGCCACTTACTTGTGTTGGCTCTGGCTCTTACAAGACCCCTCTGTGAACCAGTTCAACAGAATATACACCCAGCCAAAAAAAAAAATTGACTGTTTTCCTTTGGGTTGGAAAAGAAAGATGAGCACAGCAGTCTGTAAGATGGAAGGGGTACGTCCAGCCAGCCAGTTGAGGAAGCAGAAAAGGGGTAAGGATGAGTGAAAGTAAAGCCATCCCCCGTTTCAGCAGCAGCAAGCTGTTATATTGACTGAACTGGCAGCAGGACAACCACCTCAAGACATCTCAGCATCTCACCTTTGCCACACAGACAACTATAATATATAATAAGACTGCTAAAGATAGCTACAATCCTATCCATCTGCATATGTAAAAATGGGTTTGGACTCAGTCAGAGACAAAATACTGTCAAGAGCTTGCACATTCTAAGTTAATTATCTGCCTTTTTAAAAGTAACAGAAATAGGAAAGCATGTGGTCCCCATAACCAATAAAGAGAAGGGTAAGATTTGCATAGTTATGCAAGAATAGACATGAAACTTAAGGGATGAAAAAAATAGCATCTTTTAAACGGTGGAAATCCTATCCAAGCAGGATAAACAGATCTGAATATAGACCCATCCAGGCAAAGTGCCAGTTACAAAATCTGAGACACACATAAAGATGATGAAACGACGGACAGAAATATTAGTATAAATTCTGAATTAATTAAAAGCATTAGAAGCAGAAATTCTGCCCATGAGATGTAGAATGCCCTGGCTACCAGCAAAAGGAGGACTCCAGCAATAGAGAATGGGGACACTAAATAGACACTGCAATCATATGGACACTGCAATTGTATCCATATTTAGTACAGTCTTACTGAGACATTCCTATCCTGAAAGCTCTTAAACGGAATATCAGAATGCAAACTTGAGATATTTTAGCCCTTCAAGAGAATACTTTTCATTAACTCCAGTAACTTAGCATTCAGTAGGTAACAAGCAAATGCAAAGAGCATTCAACAAACGCCAATCTGCCCTTAAAAACCAAGGTATCTCAAGTTTGAAAAGCCTGTACCTGTAAAGAGAAATGAAGTTCCTGCAAATCTCACCCAGATACTGGGGATGCCAAATAAAAGGTTAGTGTATTGAGATATAAATAAAGACAAGTTAAAAAGACTCGCTGGCTTGACCTGCCAACCACTCTGAGGCAGGTTGTTTCCCTTTTTTTTTTTTTTTTTTTTTTTAAAAAAAGGAACTTTTGTCAAATGTGGTATGTGGTTTAACTGGCTTGTTAAAAATCTAATTAATAAGAAAGTACTCTCAAAATGGTGGATTTTTCTTTTTAAAATGTTTTGGTTTCTGCAAGGGTTCTCTGCAACAGAGAGTGGGAGCATACTTGGAAGCAACACCAAACTCTTCATAAGCCAAAAAGCGTAAGTCATCTTCAGCAACTGACTTTACACAACATGCTGCCAAAAGCACAATGTAAACTCACAGAGCAGGGCAGCGGGAAATGACAACAAAATAGTTAACATTTTTCAGTCATGTGGATCTTAGTACTACTTATAACTGTAATAGGTAGAAAGTTTTAAAATTAAGCTTTCAATCTGATGAGCATTCTACTAAAACTTAAAGATAACCCAAGTAATTACAGACAGTGGGCAAGCAACATATTTGAAAGACAGCAAAGTAGAAGGGGCCAAGAAGCACATAGTTAAAAATCTAATTAAAGCAGCTTCTTTTCACTTTAAAAGCAGCTTCTGGGAATGAAAGGAGGACAATGTTCCAGAAGTGAATGTGGGAACTGGTCCCCCAGTCTACTTTGGGAGATGTGGGTGGAAATTTGATTGAGATTGCTGATGGCTCTACAGCTCTAGAGTTGGTTGGTTTGTTGGGGGTTTTTTTGGTGTTTTTTTTTTGGTTGTTTTTTTTTTTTTTTTTTTTTTAACATTGGCAGAAGAATGTGGCCCAAGAGTTTCACAATCTCATGACAGAGGCCCACAGAAAAAAAGGAAATTGTTAAAGCCAGACAGAAAACTAACATTTTTAGAACTGGAATATATTGTAGCCAGCGGATGGAGAAGAGCTGCAGAATGTTTAAGATTTTCTTATCTCTTCCTACTGTGAGAAGGTAGATGACCTATCCTTCTACCTATCACCTGGCATCATGACAGAAGTATTAGTCACAAGTCTCTTGCTTGTTTCTTCACCAGCAAGAGAAATACTGAGGATTTGGGGATTTTTTTACCAAGAGCAGTACTAAGAAAGCAATTAAATGCATGACAGCTTCTTCATCTCAGTGTCATGCACAGAAGTTGTTATTAGACAAAGAAAAATGTTATTCCATCAACTGTTTTGCTCACAAGAGAGCTCATGGCCACAGAAAACTGCAATCAGGAAAAAAATTACAAAGACCAAAGAGAAAGTAGATTTTTGAGAGGTAAAGATGAGTAAGAGAACAATCTCCAGCGGTGACCAAAAATGGAAATGCCAGCAATACTGAAATAGAAGCAGCATGAGAATAAACTTCCCTTGCATAGGTACATGAAATAAATCCTTCCAATTACTTTCTAAAAAAGGGTTTTCAGCATGATCTCTGGTTATTCCTCCACCAATCTTATGATAAAAGTCAACAATCATCTGAGATAACTGAAGAGAATATTTTGCACTAATCTGCAGAAGTCAAGATTCCCAGCCCCTACATTTCTGCTTCGCTGAGAATTAAGTTGACTTCTTTGTCTCAACTCATCATATTCTTCCCTGCTATACACTGAAGTAGGGCACAGAAGAAAATTGGTTCATTTTCCTATCAAGTACCTAAATACATATATATTTTATATGGACATGTACCTACTCACATCACTATCATCCCATTACTGTTGGGTACATTAAAATTAATCTGATCCACTTCAGAACCACACCAGCATTCACAGCCCACAGAGAAACAGAGGGACCAGGCTCTTCCACTTACAGATTGAATGTACAAAGACAACCTCCCACACATGCACAGCAGTGCAACTGCCCACTTGCTGAGAACAATACTCCACTCCTATCTCTGCCACAAATCCAAGCCTAACTGCTTAAAGCAGCTGGAAAATAGACTAACTCCAACTCATGTCCCCCCCTCCCCCCCAAAAAAATAGAAAATACAAAAAATAGCTGTTCCTGCCAAGCAAGCACTGAATACACTGCATTCCATTTCATTAAAACAATTACTCAGAAGCCAGCCAAGAATTACATAAAGCTTCCTCCCTGCACCACCCCCAGCCCCTTCTCTTCAACCCTCCTCCCCAACATGCAGAGCAAAGAGCTTCCCAACTCTGCAAAGACACAACCACACCAGAACGATACTGCTCTAGAGAAAGTGGCACTGAATGCCTCACATTGCACTGGCTATTCCATCCCTCGTAGAGCATTTTTCAAACCTAAGCAAGGCACTCAGAAGACTCTAGCAGACCCAGACAGCCTAGAAGGTCTCTGAATCTCACTGGTACCATGGCAATCTGTTTCATGTAGCTTTCTCCCTCACATAGGATGGTAAAATAGCATCCAACAAATGAACCCCTTAACCAACTCTTACAGAAAAATGAATGATAACCTAACAGATTTTATCTCTAACTGGCACGGCCAAGGTTTTTAAGCATGATCCCAAGGCAAAAGGTGCTGGAGGCACCAGATTTAAGCAATTAAGATGTATGGGAGCTGCATGCCAGAGCAGCTGTGCTTGTGAAGCACTGCCCAAGGGAACTGCTCAGGACAGCCAAGTAGCGAATCTCAGATTAAGCACCAGCAGGATAGATTGAAAACTACAAGCTTCGGGTTATAAGAACCTGACTGACAAATTCATCCCAAACTCCACACAGCCGCTCCACAGCTCCCAGCCTGACTGACAGCGCTGAGCTCCTCACATTTCACAGCAGAAATAAAAGACAGCTTCTTCTGGCCAACACCACTCACCCACCCACAACGCTGAGTTGGCCACTGATAAGAGATTTCATGACGTGGATGAAATGGCATTTCGTTCCCTCCCCCAGTGCTCCAGCTCTCTGCAGGGATCCTGTCTAACTGCTGGAGCTGCTCGCAGCCAGGCAGAATAGTTCCAGCTGTGTATCACGCCGCCTAACCAGACCTACACAGCCCAAGAAAAGTCTCCCACATAAAACCACAACGAAGAGAGAGAGAGAGCTGCAAACCAGAAGTACTACTCCTAGGCATCTTACTCTTGTGGACCACCTCCACCCAAAAGGGATCATTTGCTAGCAGCAACAGAAAACTCTAGTCCCAGGGCAGCTGCCAGCGCTGAGGAATGGGGAGCAGCAGACATAGCTAACGGCCAAACACAATGAGCAGCAGGGAAGACCAGCCAGGCCATCATCTTATTCCAACTCATGGAGCAGCAGTAACCTCAACTGGCTGGCAGTTAGCCTTAGGCTCTTTTCTCTGACCCAGCTGAAATTAGTGGCTCCAACCCAAAAGAAACCTTTTCAGAGAAGAGTCTTGAACTTGTTTAGAACCATGAAAGAGCATAGAACAAGGGAGTATTAAGCCCCTAATCCACGGCAAATCATTTACAGCCCTCCTGACCATGACCTTCTCTACTTCTGGCTTTTTTTGCCCCCTCCTGCTCTTAGAAAAACCCAGTCTAACCGCAGTTCCTGAACTGCCGCAAACTTCCCTATAGCACAAAGTTAAATTCTCTGCTCACCTTGCTCTTCCGCAATGGAAATAAAGCAAGATCCTATCAGGCGTCTAGACAGACACAGGATTAATTCTGTCTGCCAGCTCAATTTTGTGACAAAAACATGGGATTGGTTTATTCCTGGAGACCCCATACAGTTTGATTTATAGCTGAGTCGTTTAAAGCACAATTCCCCATGCAAAGTGTCATTCACAAAGTTTATTCCCTGGAGCGCCATTTACTTTTTTTGATGTTCTTCACATCATTTGCAAAATGTTAGAGGTTTAAACACGTGCAATAAACAGTAAAAAAAAAAAAAAAAGAAATCAAGCTACGCTCTACTGCATGCTGCCAACCAGACATACTCAGTAGCTTACCATCTACACCAAACTTGCATATGATAATAAGAACACTGTGAGAAGTGGCATGGCAAACTGCATTTGAAGACTTCAGACTACCTCATCGTCATTTAAATAACTTGAACTCAGCTTGTTCACAGCAAAGAGCCAGTCCAGCACAGGGAAAAAGGAGCCAAGCAATAACAATGCAGGCTGCCTCCCCCTGTGGCCTGCCATAAGTTCTCTTGGATCTTCAGCTTATAGTTGTCTCAAACTACTTCGATAAATTTCCCATGTAAATTCAGAATAATTGCTGTCTGCTACAAGAAAAAGCTGCATTTACATGAGCAGAAAAAGAGCTTACCAGACTCCTAAACAGCACAAACACATAACCTCAGGGACTCAAGTTCCTGTAACTGAAACACCAACACCAAACTTGTTCCACAGCACTCCAGTTGCTGTTTCTACTTCATTTGCTTCATCGGGATTTAAAAACATACATACACAGAACAGAAAGCATGGATTTTAACACCAATCAATCAAGGGGGACTGCCCCCAGCCAGCTGTTTTCTGCTGCTCTGGAGCCATTTGCAATGAGAATAAGCATGAATGGGAAAAATAGCTGAGTGATACGAGAAAGTCATCACCCACCTCCTGTTTTTATGGTATATCTTTAGCACACGACATTCTTTGAATGACTTCACCACGTTCTGTGGTAAAGGGAAAGACTAGAGTAGAACTACTGTGGGGAACTTGGAAGGGAAAGGAAATCTTTTCTCCCTACTCACAGCCTGTCATAACAGAGGATGAAGCAAGGATGGGCAATCAGAAGGGCAGAGAGTGAACATCGAACAGGGCTGAGAAGGGAATAGACACTTATAAATCTAATGCAAACTTGCCATTGTAAGCTTTTCCAGCAACGATGACCAGAGAAGCTTGATAAAGTTACTACTATGCTGATATATTCAGCTGGAAGCTATTTCAGAAACACAAAGATCTCAACAAACATTAACCGTACTTTGCAGGTAAGGAGCTATTATCTGTATTTCGCAGATGGAGAAACAATATGCCTAAAGTCAGGGCAAGTTTTTGAGGCCGTGGATAAATGGTTACCTTATGCTAGATTAAACATAAACCACAGCTAAAAGAGGTGGCCTCATCTCCTTCCCAGTCCCCTGTCCATGTGAAAAAAAAAAAAAAAAAAGAATCAGCTTGCTGATCCAGCTAACTGCCCAACAGTTATCGAGGACACAAAGAAGGCAGGTGGGGACAGGGAACACAACACACCTTACAGCAGCCAGCAGTTAAATCAGGTTAAACCAATTTGAAATCACAACTTCCACTTTATCTCCAATCCATTTAACTTCAGCCCAAAATGGAAAGGAATGGTGCCACTCCTTTCTTCTACACTGCACTGGATCTAGTTATCTTGCCACAGAGAGAGACAGTTCAGCTTACTGACCCAATGGCAAATCATTTGTTTAATTTGGAGGGGAAAAGGGTTGGTTTTCCAAAAGATCGGCAATTTGAACCAATTTGCTCTGGACCCCGACACTCACTAAGTGAGCAGCAAGCACACAAGAGATGAGGAAGCTGGAATCACCATTTCTGGCTGTGATATGAAATTGGATGAGACACGAGGTGAGATTTTACAAACACTGAAACAAGAGCAGGACCCAAAGGCCTCCTCGGTTTCCTACCTTGCATTTTAAAATATAACAGCCTAGTAGTCACGACAACCTGTACTTCCAGGGCTTGTTATTAAACCTAAGTTAGTTAGGACAGGCTAAACTGAGCAAGAAACTCACTCCCTAAACCTCATCTTCTTATCATAGCCCAGGGAAGCTTCCCACAGACAATGTCTCCATTTCAGGCAGCTGGAGCAGAAGAGCATCTTCATTAACAGCTTCCGCATCAGACAAAAAGGGACACAGAAGATCAGTACACAAAGGGAGGGAGGCATAGTCTGGGACACAGAGCAGGAAACTGGGACCAGAGATCCTATTCATTCGCACTGATTTTCCACTAGCACAACACAACTGAATTCAGAATCTGTTCTGGCTTTCTCCAAAGTTGCAGTAGATCCTGTATATCCCAACTAATGCATTACTGATTCAAACAGATTTGGTTTGTGGCCATGGACAGGCTTCCCCCCGCTTAGTTGCACAGATTTAACTTAAGGAATTTATATGTGTCTGTCTTACCAGTAGATCAGAAAAGCAACTCTGATCTAAGCAGAAGTGCATTGTTATTGCTTGTTCTGCTGCCAGACCAGAACTTTATCCATCATTTCTGCAGTTTCACAGCTTATTTCATATAATAAATATACTTCAAGGGGAAAGAGGTGAGGAAAAAAGGGTCTGAAGAAATTAAGGTATCATGATTCCCTGGGAAAGGAAGAACAAGACGACGTATGAGAAGTTACCCATTTCTTTCTCTAGTGGTAGACATGGTGTCAGAGGATCAATTTTAACCAGGAGGGCAGCTGAGCACTTGGGATAAGTTGACCTCTCCCAGCAAGGGACAAAGAAGCTAAAGACAGCACAGAGTCCAGCCTCCCCATGGAAATAGAGCAACAAGAAAAGAAGCCTCTCTGCATCGCACACAGCTCGAGGCAGAGGACTCCCTGTTTGAGTTGCTCAGGACAATGAAGTCCCTGTTTTACGAGGGGTCAGAACAGCTAAGAAGCTGAAACAAGTCAGAACCCCATTGTGCAGAGTATTAGTTCTGTTTACAGTCTTCTCGCCCAGCAGCAGGAATGACTCAGAAACCTGAGCCAGTAGAAAGCCAAGGGACCAAATTACTTTACCAGTGTTTTCTCCCCAATACCATTTCCTGGGCGTAGCTGACCATAAGCAATTTCATACTAAACTTTCAGTCAAATAAGACCAAAACGCACTGCATATGACTTCCAAACTGAAGGAACTGAGTCAGAAACAGGCAAGCATCCCCCTCAAAAGAGGGACAGACAGCATAGTCCTGCAGAGCACAGCAATCTTCCAAATGTTAGGAGAGATGACAGATGGAAACACATGCACCTCCCTCCACGCTCCCATGAAAAATCAATGGCAAGATTGCTCCCTTTAAAGTCAATCTTGAGAGGATTAAGCCCTGAAGAGAGGGTGGATTAGAGTTCCTAAAACAGAGGGAAACAACTTTTAAAGTAAAATCTTTTGTGCCACTGCACCCTTGTGCCCAAAATTTTGAAGCCACGTTGCCAGACAAACCTTCTGTAAAAGAAAAATCCTTCTAGAAGTGAGCAAGCACACCCAAAATAAGAAGCTTACAGTCTAGTTTACATGCACAGCCAAAACACTGCCATAAATACGTTCTTATTAAACAGAAATAACTTCTTTGTAAAACATCTTTTACAAGCTCTAGTGAATGGTGTTTTGGTTTTGATTGCAAGATCCAGTTAAAAAAATCTGAAGCCTTTAAAAAAAAACAAAAACCACAAGCAGTAGAGAAGTGATAATTTCAATGCCATCAAAAGAAAGCTTCTAAAAGCAACATCATTTCTGTTTGGAGTTACCAAAGCTGGAAAAAAAAAAAAAAAAGTTTCACAGTAGTGTTTGCAAACAACCCCTTTCCAAAAAAGGCTGTAAAAACCAAAGTCAAAATAAAACAGTATCTGACTAAAGCAAATGTAAAGTTTCCTCTCTCCTATTCCTTTCACCATAAAATACACGACACACTACACAAATTACGTTTCTTCCTCCACAACCAGCAGATCCTAATGGATCTTTTTACACATACTACTTAGACAAGGTAGCACCGCAGAACCAAGAATAATTCAACATCTAATTCAGTATATTGTCTGAAGCAAATATGTGCGGTTGGTCACTTGTGTGCTGGAAGCACAGCATGTAACAACAACACACTGCGCTTTGGTAATCCCCTGAAAGGGGTGATGGCCCCAAGTTAGGATTTTCACTCTGGGACAAAGCTTTACTCTCTGTGCCAATTTACAACACAGCAGAATGGCAAATTCATTCAGCAAACTTCCTGTCAAACTCCAAGCACATCCGCAAAATACGCTTCCTTAGAGAGATTCGAGGAAGACAATCTGGACAAGTCTGGTCAGCTGCTCAAATTTACCATCTCCTCTCCCCCTTCCCACAATGTGCTATTCTAGTTTACACCTGGGCCCAGCACTGAGTGTCCTGTGCCACAGAGGCTCCCGCAGATCAATAGGGTGCACGAGTTCCGCCTGCAGAACTCTGCAACAGTTTCCTGTATGAGCTGTGCACCGTAACACCACTTGTTCAGCACTGAGGGGAAAAAAAAGGAACGAGGTTTTTTTCAACTCCATATTAATCCCTAAAGCAATACAAATCCATTCTCACAGATATTTCATAATTTCTCCAGCTGAAGCCGCATGAAATTCAGGTATTTCTGGACCTCCATTTTACAGTGTGCAAGTACACACTGATCAACTCCATCAGCTCCAGGAAGAGGGAGGAGATTTTTGATAAATTCAGGGAGTTAAGAACAGACGCACCAATGGGCTCTATGAGGTGTTCCCTCATGCCCAGCAAGGTCCATCAGTCACTAGTCATTTCTGCACCACATGGATTCAGAAGCATGGTGTGGAAATAGCTAAACTGATTTTACGTGACATCAGCTCTGAACCTGCAAGGCGTATTAGCTCAGGCTCAATGCTAAACTACTTTTGGGCAAAAACTGGCCCTGGAAGCAGTACAGCTATGTCCACATGGCATTGTGCCTGAACCAACAAGTCCTGCCGGACCAGCTTGACTCTGGACAGAGCCAGTGCAGACATCTGTATCCATGGCACAGTTAATCCACAACTCAGATAATCCACCCATAGATAATGAGGAAAGAAAAACAAACAACTCTCACTTCAGTTCAAAAGTTTGACTTATTTCAGGAGACTTGATTCAGCACAGCATTGTTCCCTTATTTATGCATCCCAAGGTGAATGGCTTTAGAAAAATAAGTGAGTGATTTTGGGCCTAACAATGATTTGCATGCAGAGTGAAAATAGCTGGTGTGACTTTCCACAGTGAATTTCACACACCAAAGAAAAACTTAGAGAGAGAAAGGGTCAGACTTTTTTTGTTCGGTTGCTTACTGTTAGATAATCAGATCTTGTCCAGTCTGAAAGACTGCACAAAAATTGAGAAAGCCATGGTGCAATTAAGAATTGAGGAAATCAAGTTGCCGAGACAGAAAGTTCTGTTTTAAAAAGCAGATCACAACTTTTAAATTTTGGTTGTGCCAATATACTTAACACCTCAGAAGAACAAACCAGATGCCAATTCAGATCTTTTTCAGAATTTCTTTGCAGTTCACCTCTAATCCTCCTACAGAGGAAAGGAAAAACGTGTTGAATCTGCAGTAGCCTATTCGGACAACTGGAAAGTCACACTACTGCTGCTCAAAGAACACAATTGCAGTGGGCACAGTACAGCTCCCATGGTTTGCTAAAGAGCACTATGAGACACTAAACTGGCCCTACACAATGCTACCTGTATGCTCACCTTGAAGGGCCACTCAGCAAGTCAATACACAGACTGGGTGAATCCTGTTCTGACTAGCAACGCATTCCTGAACACACTAGAAGCTTGCTGTAGGAGCAGCACCAAATCTCCAAGAGATAACCAGGCTGAGGGATATGAGAAACAGTAAACAGAACTGTCTCCACTTAAAGAAACAACAACTGTGAGGAGAAGTTGAAGTAGAAATTCATTCTGTTTGCACCACCAGCTACTTCACCCGGGCAGAGGTCGAGGTTTCACTCCCTAAGAACGAATCTGTCGTGGTGTACCTTTCACCAGGAAGCCTTGCAGCTGATGGACTCCTTGCCTGTTAAGCTTTATCATTAGCCCAATTCAGAGTCTGTTTTCTGAAGGTGTGACCACCAGCTTTATACCAGCATTATAATGTGAGCTTCCAGGTCTAGTAATAAAGCTGCAATTTTCCTGGAGCATATCTTAACGTCTGGTTTCTATTAAAGGTAGGATAGAAGTAGTGGATTGCAGGCCCTCCCCCGTGTCTGATTTAATCGGTTTCACAAGCGGAACTCAGTCACCCTAATGTCTCCCAGAGCACTAGGGATTTTGGCAGATCCACCCCCTTTCCGGCTCGGTAGCAAAGGAACTCAAACTCTAGATCTTTCCAGTGAGACCAGTTGCTTGACATTTCCCCGCTATGTGCTTTCGGAAGGCTTCGGCACACCTGGGAGAAGCCAAGGGAGAAGGATGAGCTCTGAGCCCGGCGGCCCGTTGGGCAGGGGCTGTGCTCGGCTCACCCCCGAGGGCTCCCCAGTCATCACTCTATACCCATGCAAAGTTACAGATCTCTCCCAAGAACAGACTCGAGGGGTTGCGGCAGCGGCAGGGGAGGAGGCGCCTGCCGAAACCCGACCACGCTCCACGCTGCTCCCGGGGTACGGGACCGAAGGGCGCCCTTCCCGTCCGGGACAGAGCGGAGACAAACACCGGCGGCCCGGACAACGGGCGGGGGTGGGTGGCGGCGGCCCTGGGGCAGCCCCAGCCGAGGGGCCTGGGGGTGGGCGGCGGCGCGGACCGGGCCGAGCCGGGAGGGCCTGCGCGGTCCGCAGGGAGCGACACGTCCCCGGGCGCCGGCAGGCCCGGCCCGAGCCCCCCGGCGCGGAGGGGCGCAGCGTGGCCGGGGCCGGGCCGCGGCCGCCGCCGCCGCGGGGGCTGCCAAGGGCGCTGAGGAGCGACGCCCCCCGCCGCAGGGAGACGGTGGGCCTCGGAACTCACCCAAGTCGTCCATGGTGCCGCCGTGCCCGGTGCCGGTGCCGCCGCCGCCCGCCTCAGCGCCTCGCAACTTTCCCGACCCGCCCCCGCGCGCGCCCGCCGCCCGCGCGCGCCCCCGCCGCGCCGCGCCCGCCCGGCGCCGCCCCCTACCGGCGGCAGCGGGAGCCGCCGGGCCGGCCCCAGGCGGGGGGACTCGGCTGGCCGCGTTCCCCGGCCCCGGTGCGCAGGCCCAGGGCGGGGAGCGGGGAGGAAAGCGCTCCGGGAAATGCCGGGCGGGGACAGCGGCGCCCAGAGCTGCCGCCCGCGGGACAGGCTCCGTCCCGGGGGCGAAAGGAGCCGTCCCGCCCGCGGCACCGGGCTGCGAGCCCACGCACCTCCCCGGCTGCCGGTGCCCGGCGACCCGAGAGCCTGTCCTCTTCGCTCGGGAAGCAGGACCCTCCCCGGGTCCTCCTACATTCGGGCCGGGCTCGGCTGGGGTGCTGCTGCCCGGGAGGGGCCCTGCACACCGCCGCTCCGTGCCCCAAAAGCCTTCAAACAAGTCCAGGTTTCTGAGCCCCACCTGAATTGGTACCCAATCCACAGGAAAGCTTGGGCAAGTGAAAACCTTTCCTGAGCAATTTTCCACAAGCTGTTGCCACCATAAATGAA
This sequence comes from Vanellus vanellus, assembly GCF_965231255.1. Lineage (NCBI taxonomy): Eukaryota > Metazoa > Chordata > Aves > Charadriiformes > Charadriidae > Vanellus > Vanellus vanellus. Next base: position 4,764,770 of record NC_138921.1, read on the forward strand.
AGCCACCAACCACTTCTCCTTTACTCTGTTTAAAAACCGTAACAGCCCTCTTGGATTTACCATGTGATAGCGCGTCTTAAACCACCATTTCCCCCCTATGCTTTTCCTTTCAAACCACTACCAAACCACGCTCCAATGCAGCAAAGTCCTCAGCCCTGCCCGAACCGCAGAGCAGCTCCACCCTCATCAGAGCTAGTGTTTACTCTACCATCGCGCTCTGGCCAAGTTGACATGGCAGTAAAAACAGTTGCTCAGCCCAAGTGCACAGCTCCCAATCTGATGAGAGATACCCCGAAAACTATCAGTGTGGGAACAGCTAAGGATCCAGGAAACATGACTCTCATAGCACTTTTCCTTACAAAATTACTACAGAGTCAGAGAATGTTCTCAGAGCTGAACAGCATATGTCCTGTTGTCAAACCGAGATTACAGGATTGCATTTTCATGAAAACAGCGACCATGAGGTCAGCTGTTAGCAATCTCCGATGCTTTATTTTTCACTCTCTAGGCACAAACACACCCAGTTTCCCCAGCTAACACAATTCAACAGACATCATTATTTCCTGTGTTAAGACATGCTATAATGAGAACTATCACTAGGGGGGCATGGAAATATCCCCTCCCTAGTCCCAGCCAACGCTTGCAGATAATCAACAGTCTCTAGGAAATTCATTCCAGGTTTCACTCTAAATCCAGGACTTCTCAGAAAATGACATCCTAGATCTCAGTACAATACCAATACAAGCAAACATTTTCACCGTGTGCTTCACCATCAGTGCCAAGGATTTCACCTGACACCCCCCTTGCTGGTCCCCGAACAAAATTTAAAACATTATTTGAAGGGACTGTTGTGTTTTCTCAAAACTGGCTGTACAATGACGACTTCAGGATGTGTCCCCTCAGGTGGAGCACCATAAAACACTAGCATTTGTGGGTAGTATAGTGGACCTAAGGTCATCAGAAACACGTCCTTTCCTGGGATCTGTATGCTTCTTCTAACAACAAGTGACAGGCATCTGTCTTGACTTGCGTTGTATTTTTACCTCTGCATAAATGAAGTGCCCACTGTGCTCTGTTCATGTTGTAGCCTGCTAGGCAAATTTTATCTTCAGCTTCCTACAGTGGCCTTTAGGAGCCTGGAAGTGAGCGCAAATCAAGAAGGCAGTTTGTCTCAGGGCTGAAATGAACATGTCAGCGCACCAATTAGGGTTGCGCCCACAAGAAATAGGTTGTGTCCAAGCTGCTCAGTGGAAAAAAAAAAAAAGTTATTGCCCCTAAAGCTTTGCTGCTTTGTTTATGGCTTCAGCGCTGCTATGAAAGGGTCAGTGAAGTGGAAAGGCAGTCTCATGTGAGTGATACTACCCTCTAATAATACAGCTTTTAAAACCAACCTTATTCTCATTCCACTCCTCATAGCCAGGTGCTGTTCATAACCGAATTCTTCAAACGTTAACATTTCTTACTTAAAATTGTCTGGTTTTAACCCACCCACGATAGACTAAGGAGTAGGGGCAGGTTAAAACTCAGGTTGCTAAGACAACTGCTCAGTGGTGTAGGCTCGAGCTAAACCCACCCAAACAATGTTCACCCTCTTCCGTCCTTCCTAATACCCTGGAACTCCTGTTCTCTCATCATCTACCTGCTCTCTGCCTCAGACTCTCACTGGCTCACCAACACCTGCTTGCTGCTCAAGCGCCATTCTTACGCAGCTGCCGACAGATGCAGCTGCAGTTCCCCAGTGATGACCACCTCCAGCAAACTCCTTCCCACCAGAGCAGTGTACCCAAGGTGTACCCAGAGGCTGCCGGCAGGGCTGAGGGGGAAGTGACACTGAGAGCAGCTACATCCCTCCTAACTGGTGCCGGATGGGAAGCGCTAGGAAATGAAGGTAATGCATCAGAGAAATACACGGGGCTTCCTCTCACGTTGTGCCCTGTGACTAAGAGACATTATGACTCGACTTATCTTTCACAGAAGGTGTGACAAGAAGTTATTGTGCCCTTTTACAGATGGGAAATGGGGCTGAGAACTGGAAATAAAGTCAGACAATGAGTCAATATCAACCTAATGTTGGACTACAGGACTTCCTGGCTCCATACAACCTGGGAGTTCTGACTGCTTGCTCAAGGCATCTTTCCCTGTCATCAAAGCATCATTTACCAGTTATAGACCAGCTCCATAGAAGAGTTGCTTAACCCACTGACCTCCACACAGTCGACACTCAGACTGGATGGATTAACTGTCCACCTGTCCCCTTCAGGGCTGTAATCTCAGACGGGCTGCCAAACGGAGGCGCTATCCAAGATAATTTCATAATACCTCCTACGAAAAGCACCGTTATTTACAGCAGACAAAATCTGTGTCAGAGAAGAACAGATAAAAGCTACACTAATGTGTAAGGCATGTTTAGAGCTTACCTGTGCGCTTTCCAGAGAGTGACTTGAAACTGCAGAGTGATGACAATTACTTCATCGCAGCATGTGTCCTCTGTGCTGTGCCACGTGGTCATCATGCAAGGGGATGTAGCTCCTTCTTCACGTGAATGCATACAAGAAAAATTCAGGCAGAGCTTTAGGCTTAAGGCAATGGCAGTAAACGTCGACATCCAACTTCCCCATTCAAGGTCCAACTTCACATTTGTTGAAAGGATCTATTACAGCAAAATGAACAAACATGGTTTCTAGCATTAGATGTAGATGACTTCGCAATGCAGAATGAAAGCACCATGCCAGTGTATTATCACAGACAGTTTTGGCAGAAGAGATGAGAAACAATCAAGTGATAAAACCAACACTTATCAACACAATTTATATGAATCAAGCAATTCCATGAAGCGTATTACTCACTGTAAACTACATACGCCTTTGGTATTTATCAGTGTGGCTTTTTCTGCCAAAGGGTAATAGCATCCCTACACTTCAGGTTTTGTTTTCAAATTGATATTGCTAGCAATGAAGTGCAAATGAGGGGAAAATGCAATCTAGGAGGTTTCACCGTCACTCTTTGGTCACTGTTGTGTATAATACCCCACCACAGCTGAATGTTACAAATGAACCTGACAAAGATGGAACATTAATGTTCACTACTAAGTTGTCTACTCTGCCTAGTTATAGTTTAAAACAGCTGCCTAGCTCAGGGTCTTACCAGCAGGGTAGGAGCATCCAGATGGCACACACGACCACAGAGAACTTCAGAGGTAACCGGTCAGCAGCTTAAGGTACATCTAATTCACACAAAGTGGCAGAGGGCAGCTGCTTCCTGCTCCAGCAGAGATTCAGCCCAGAGACCTGGTGCGCAATGGTCATTCGTCACCCTCCACATGGTGTTAAATAAGACAACAGCTGCAACTTAGAAATGGATGGAGTTTACCTAAGTTATAAAATAGGATTTTACACCAAACTCACCAGCTGCTTCTTCCAGAGTAAAGGCTTAATGATTCCTTTGACAAATAAGATTTGGTTGGTTTTTTTTTTTTTGTGGGGTTTTTATTTGATTTTTTTTTTTTTTTTAGCAAATGAAGCTAACGGATATACATTAACAAACCCACAAAAAATGCAGGTTATGGTACTATGACTGCAAGCTGTTCCCTAAAAGGCTTTGGAGCACTTCTGGCACAATTTGGACTGTCACTCCCCCTCACTTGCTCCAGGAATGCCAGCCCCTCTCCTCGCTGCCTAAGCTACCTTCTGAGAGGCCGTCCTCCTCAAGGGATCCTCCTCAGCAAGAGCTACACAAGCAAAGCTTCTCCAGTACCCCAGTCTCTCTGCTTCCGTTTTCACGGGCCGATTCCTCCTTCAGCAGCTTTGAAAGAAAAATGAGCTATCAATGTAAACGCGCCCGCAATTTATTAAATCACGTTTTTGACTGGAGCAGACTCCGGCAGCGATTAGAAAGAACAAAAGCCCCTGTATCCCTCCACAATAAACCTTTCCAGTACTCATGAAACAGCAAACGGAGTCGCCAGCAGATTTCACTTTGACTTAACAGCTATCCAAATACCGTATTTTCTCTATTTTTTTAACACCATAATTCAGTCTCCGTAGAGACTGTCAAAAATTGCCAATGCCGACTATATTTCAAGTCGTCATGGCGGGGTATTGGGAAAAGTTTTCAATTAGCAATAATCGCGCCTCGGATTAACCTCATTGGCTACGATACTGCCACTGCGCAAAGCTAACACCATCCTCCCACCGCCGCCGCCCCTCGCCCCGGAGCCGCCTCCAAGCTCGGGGCGAGCCACGCCACCCACCCGCGCTCCCCCCGGCCTCCCCCCGGCAGCCGTCCCCGCCTGTCGCCATGTCCCCCCGCGCCGCCGACAGCGGGGTACCCCGTTTTTCCCCCCTCCGTTCTGAACGGCGAGACGGCCGCGGAGCTTGCTGGGAAGGTGTATGCAAAATAGGCGTGACGTCAGCGCGGGCAGCTTCCTAATGAATGAGGGGCTCCCCACCGACAGCCCGTCCCAGGGGCACCCCAGCCCGGTCCTACCTCCAAAGCGGTGCACCCCAACCCAGCCCGAGTCGTTCACCGGGCATCCCCTCTGCCCTGGCTTGAGACAGAATATAACCCGCCCCACCCGTTACACCCGTGTTTTGCCCTTAATCTATTTTTAACCAGACCAAATCAGTCTCCGAAGAGACTCTCAAAAATTGCCGATGCCGACTATATTTCAAGTCGTCATGGCGGGGTATTGGGAAAAGTTTTCAACTAGCAATAATCGCGCCTCGGATTAACCTCATTGGCTACGATATCGCCACTGCGCAAAGCTGTCGACCAGCCCCGCCCTCCTGGACCCCACCGCCACCGCCCCGCCGCCGTGGTCAGAGCGCGCCGGCGCGCCCCCGCGCGCCCCGCCGGCCCACGCCGCCGCGCGCCCCCCGCCCGCACCACGCGCTCCCGCTGGGGGCGGTGGGGGGGGTTACCGGAGGAGGGGGGCACGGCGGAGCGGCGGCGGGGAAACGCGGGGGGTGCCGGGAGGGCACTATGGTAATGAGCGGCAAGGACGGGCCTGCCCCGCCACCCAGGTCCCCCGCCGGGAAAGGGACGGGGGCATTGGCCAAAAATCGCCGTTTTCTAACAGCCTCAGGGTCGTTTAGACTCACGGAATTGCCAAAAAAAAGGGGGTAGTGCCCCACTGCTGGGCAGGGGTGAGCAAGGGGGGTCCACTTCTTCCTCGCAGTCCCCAAGTTACACACTGCCATGTCCAGGCTCCGGCTCTTCTGGGCTTTGGAGTAACTGTAAGAAGCGAGAAAAATGGATTAAAAATTCCCGCAGTATTTTGAACTAATTAGCAAGAGCTATTTGGAGAATGCATTTGAAAGCAGCCCAAATTATTAGAAAGAGCCCATTGTGTGTAAAATAGGTGAGCATCTAGTACCAGGCTGCTACTGTGCAGCAGTCAGGACCTCCTCCTATTTATTCGTTCTTCAGAAAAATAAGACTCCTTTGCAAAAAACCCAAACCCATTATTGCCAGGCAATTATCGAGACTGCCGCCCGCACCAGGTCAGCACAGCCCTGCGGTTGAAAACCAGCTGCGTGGTGTCAGCTCTGCAAAGCACAGCGGGCCACAGTCACAGAAGGACTCGAAGTCACCACAAGTAGCCACCCCTGCCCGCTCCACGCTTAGAAAGGAGGATCTGCTGGATCAACTGGAAAACACCAGAAGAAATCGCTGCTGCTAACAAGGTGCTGAGGGATGGGTGCAATCGGTGCGGTTCTGCAAAGATGGGTTGAACAGATCCACCAGCCCATTCCCACTGCTGGTTCCCCAGCTGTCAGGTTTCAGTGGGTCAGCTCACCGGCCAGTAGAACCCCACCACCAGCAAAGGTTAACGGGTAAGGCAAACAACAGACGAAGCCCTGGCAGGAGTCAGTCAACTGCACGACTGGTACAAGGCCTTTGGTGGCAAAGAATTTAATCCTGAGGTGGTTTAGGGTGTCTGACTATGCCCTGGGAGAGGTGCAGCCCGACCAAAGAAACAACCGCCCTCTAATTTCTCATCCATGCCTCTCCCGAAAGCTGTACAGACATCCCTTATCCCAAGCTGACCTCTTGGGTTTTATCTGGCCACACTAACTGCAGCAGAATGGACCAGATTTTCATTACTTGTCCATCCTTGCTGCCAGAGGCCATTTCCACATGTTTCTCCCAAACCTTTTCTGTCATCCCAAGAGTGCTGAACCATGAACAATCAGGACTGCCAGACAGGTCCATCTGTGCTGGGACCAAGTGTAGGCACCAAAGGGAGACCACCAGAACAGGGCGAATGTATCAGCCCAGCATGCTCCCATAGCCTCCAACAATTTACATCTCAGGGGATTCCTGAGCCAGAAGAGATGTCTTTAACAGCCCTTAGTGGATTTTTCTTCCATTATTTGTTTAGTTACATTTTAAGCCTAGAACCTGTATCAGTGAGCAGGAAATGCGTGCTGTTATTCAGACAAGCATCTCCAATGCATGTTATCAAAGCTATTACTCGCATTTGTATCAAATCAAATCTGATTTTATTCTTTTATGTTTCCTCGAGGGCAGCTATGAAGCTCTTGGCGTTTTCAATTCGACTTTTACCAGGTGTCAGGAACTCGGGTTTTTTTCCTTCTTTGAAGCATGGGAATTGTAGTCTTTGTGCTTCGGGCTTAATGTCCTTGTGAACTACATTTCCCAGGAAACGCCTCTTCCGGCAGACCAGCCCCTTCCTTCCGCGGCCGGGACGGCAGCGTTACGAAAGGTGAGTTCTCAGGCATTATTCCCCGTATCACTCTTATTCCATCGGATGCGTTCGGTTCGGCTGGTCCCCGTCCCCCTTCTTCCCTCCCCGTCATTATTACAGCAAGAGACTCGCGTGACGTGGGTCTCCCTCAGAATTTCTGGCCCGTAACCGTTTGTAGAAACCTGTTTGTCTTCTACCTTGAACTTGTCTGATCTCTGTCTGTGGAGCATCTTGGATGACTGTTAAAACAAACTCTAGCCTCGGATCTCGGTAGGTACGTTTAAAAAGTTTCACTTATTATGTATAGTACTTGTTGGGTTTTAATCTGAGCACTTTCCTTTTAAAAGCAGCTTTGTATTTCACAGGAAATATTCTGTCCTTTCTGAGTTTTTTCTCCTGCACTGTCCTACTTCTGCGCTTCACAGCAGCTCTGAAATGTACCTGTTATTTTTGCTGCTGGGCCTTCCGCTGCCTTCTCTCTTGTGGGCCAACCCATTTTACATCTCCATTTCATTCCCCCTCAAAATATTTCCTGCTGAGAGGTCTTCTGATGATAAGGGACAGGAATGGAGAATTTTCATCAGTTAAAGCAATTTAAATGCTGTCAGACAGGCATAACGGCCTTTGGAGAGCATCGTGACAGAAGTTCTCAAAGCAAATTACAGTTTATTGGGGGACTTTGTCCCTTCTTATTAATTCATATGGAAAATTAACCTCCTCAGAGGGAATGCCCAGCACAACCGCTAACCAACAAAACAAGGCAAAAATCATAGCGAACAGAATCCACTGCTTAGATTTAAAAAGTAATTCAGACCATGGAGGAAGTCCAGTCTTCCCTGTAATTCAACTGATGATGACACGAAGCCTTGAGAACTGGAGATCAGCTGAGACAAATCTATTCTTTGCCAGTAGCATCAATTTAGTATCACGATACTTACAGCTAAACACCCAAACTTTAAATGTATTTAAATATTGCTCTATTTACTGTAAGAACTGGTACTTGTGGAGGACCAGGGACTTGAGGCAAAGCAATTAAGACACAGCAGGAATCTAAAAACCATCCCAGCACTGAAGCACAGTCATCATAAGTACTTAGGTAGCAGCCTTTTAGACAAGTAAGCTCACCGCTTGAGTAACTGACTTTCTCAGAGCTGCCCCAGGTCTCACAGGCACTGCAAGGGTCCCGTGGGCAGCATTTAAGAAACTGCCCGCGTGCTGCAACCATTTGACAGCTCACAAGCTGCCCAGAGCCCTCCTTCAAACCACTGCCTCTAACACCTGAAAGGGATCTGCTCCAGCTGGCTGACTCCCAGTGCAACCCAGTCCCTCTGGTGTCCTCTCAGTAATTTGTGATGGTGAGGGCAGAAGTGTGAGTGAGCATGAATCTGCATCCAGGTGTCCCACACTACCCAGCAAGCTTTAAGCGCCAGACTATCTGGGGCATGTTGCAATCATTCTTTAGAGATCATCCCCCTTTTATCAGTATTCAAAGTCCTTCCTCCATCTTCCAGATCTCACACAAGCCCCCTTGCTAAGGGAGAGGGTGGAAGGGAGAAATACCAGCCAGCCAATTCTCAGTACTGTTTCTTTCAACGTTTTTGTACTTTGTATGCAAAACCATAGAGAGGCCCTGAAAAAAAAATTTATAATAGTGAAATGAAGAAAGGAGAACTACAGACAGAACAAAAGACCAAACAAAATCAAGGTCCAAACCAATCTGCTCCTGTCACAACAGGTTCTGTACACAAATCCAGGCTACTTGCCAGCAAAGCCATTCTGCCTGTCTCCAAGAGAGCGTGCTGTTCCACCCTTAAAGCAGGATATCCCTCCCATGCCTACCTGCCAGACAGTTGGTTTTGGCCCCACGCATTTGGGTGATCCCTTCTCTCTCAGCAAAGCCTGAGCCTCCAGTTCCTGCTGGAGAAGCAAAGCAATACACCCCACCTCTCCACTGACTCTGGGGAGGTGGCACCCACAAAGAAGGAGGTGCCAGAGGCATTTAGGCAGTGTCCTAATCATCTTCAGTCCCATTTCAAGGCCTGTTCTGCACTAGGCCTTTATAAAGACAAAAAAAAAAAAAAAAAAAAAACACACAAAAAAAAAAAGCCAAACCAGGCCAGTCAAGGCCTTTGTCCTGAAAGAGCAACATTTCAAGGTTGGGTTTCTCTCCCTTCCCACAACACGTGCAAAGGAGTAAGTAGAAAGGAGTGATTTGGAGCCAGCACAATGTTAAAGAAAGCAGAGCAAGGGTCTCTTCTAGGGAGAAACCACCTCTGGTTGGGGTGCTTGGCCTCCCTGCCATTTCTTCTCTGCCCTGTTGCACATATCTGGGAGAGACTCTGCATGTTCGGGTCTTCCTGGGCTCTTTACAAGTCCTCTTAGGCAGCTCTCCTTCACACCAGGATAGAAGAGCAGGATCCTGCAAGTCAGGGGTGCTAACTCTGTCCTTGTACTCTCAGCAGTCCTCAGTGTTGCCCTCTGTGAAAGGGACAGACGAACACTGCCCTCGGATGGTGGGCTTTAATTAACATCTTCAAAATAATTTGTGTTTCTTTACCAAAAAGAAAAAAGAGCAAAGAATACTTAGCAGCATCATTTTCCAGAGAATCACAGGAAAATGGCATTAAGGACATGCTCTTTGCTTTCTTTTACCTGCCATGTGTTCTGTTCTTGGCTTTTAGCTGAACATGTTCTCTGCCAGGAAGTTGTCAGGAGTTCACGAAGCCATCAGATTTCATCATTTCAGATCCCATTCTGTATCCAGGACCTCTCCAAACTTGGCTTTTGTGCCAGCCTGTCTTCCCCCAGATCCAGTGGAAGTAGAGGAGCTGCAGCACTTTGTTTCCAACTCCAAGAGGCTGTTTGTAATGACTGGAGCTGGAATCTCAACTGAATCGGGGATCCCAGATTACCGCTCTGAAGGTGTTGGGCTCTACTCCAGGACAGACAGACGGCCCATCCAGCATGCTGAGTTTGTTCGCAGTGCCAGTGCCCGGCAGCGGTACTGGGCAAGGAACTTTGTGGGCTGGCCCCAGTTCTCCTCCCATCAGCCAAACACAGCACACCTGGTACTAAGAGACTGGGAGAAGCTGGGGAAGCTGCACTGGCTGGTGACCCAGAACGTGGATGCCCTTCACACCAAAGCCGGGAGCCAGCGCATGACGGAACTGCACGGCTGCACGCACAGGTAGTCTCTGTCGGCAGAGGGAGGATGCTTAATCCTCTGGTCTCTCGTTCGGGGTAACTGACAAGCAGGTGCATTGTTGGCTGCTGAGAAAGGAGGCAAAATGTCAATGCTATGTTCTTGGAGATGACATGCTCAAAGGTGGTGTTGGGCTGGCATGGAGGAAAAGATCACAAAATGGTGCTGTTCACAGCAAAGTATTTAAGAAACACGAACACACCCCTTTTTCTTTCTTTTTTGAGCGTTATTTAGATCATTTCCCTTGGAGGCTGCATCAGTCAGAATTTCCCCTTTCCTTGCTACAGCAAATGTCCTCTTAGTGAAGAGGACAAGGGGATCCTGAGGATGCAAGGATTATCCAGGGCTAAGCAGAGTGGATAGTGCCAGAAATGCACAGGATAAGTGGACTGGAGAAGGGCCACCACAGCCTAGCTGTGGTCACCCAGAGTTTCCAGATGAAAAAGCACAGCCTGCACTGGGTGAAAGGATGCACGGTAGGGTTCAAAGCATTTCTCTAGAGCATTCCTACAAAGCAACAATTGGAGGTAGAAAGACAGCTTCTTGACCTGTACTATTTGGTAAATAAACGTGAATAATGACCACAGGCCTTGTAAGGAACATGTTACGAACTCCAGATTTTCAGCTGACATGAAACTCTTCATTAAGACTTTGCTCTGAATTTCAGGGTTTTCTGCCTGGCCTGTGGAGACCAAATCTTGCGGTCTGAGCTTCAGGAGCACTTTGAAGCTCTGAATCCTACCTGGAAAGCAGAAGCATTCGGTGTGGCTCCAGACGGAGATGTCTTCCTGACAGATGAGCAAGTGCATAATTTCCAAGTCCCAGCCTGCCGTAAATGTGGTGGAATCCTGAAGCCCGACGTGACATTCTTTGGAGACACAGTGAGCCGGGAAAAAGTGGATTTTGTGCACCAACGCTTGGCAGAATCTGACTCCATGCTGGTGGCAGGATCCTCTATGCAGGTAAGTAGGTCTTCCTCACACACTGCATTCCTATTTCTGTGCTACTCTGCCTGCAACAATCCTTAGTCCCGCAATTTTGGACTACTGATTGCTGGTGCATCACAACAGCCTCTCCAGAGCTTCTTTGTAATTTATTTTTACTGTGGTTGGAATCTGGCTTCACAGTTGGCCTGTTTGGGCTCTGTCACTCTACTGCCAGTCTACTTCATGCTGCTATAAATAACCTCATTCAGATCTCTCTCTGCTACCTCCTCCATCAGTACATCATAGGTTCATAATTACCCATAAAGCCAAGACACCTGATAAATTCTGTCCTGCAGAGATCACTACCACACATTATTTTTTTCTTTAATTTTTTAGCCTTTGGCAGCTTTCTAGGCCTCATGGCTCACTGTGTGTAATACCAGGTTTTAGGACCTCTAATTCCGAATTAAATTCTTAATAAGAGAGCAGAAATATCTCTGCTTTCTGCTTAGGATTGTCCTTTGTATTGCATCATGTTTTCTCCATTGGCCTCTTATCTATAAGGTAAGGTAGTTGAGAAGCTGATTGTTTAACCTGTGGAAGCTTTTGGAATAGAGTTTGTATAAGAAAATTTTTTCCAGGAACAAGTTCTTTTACATTAAAAATACTTACTCTAACGGGTCCCAGAAGAGCTAAAACCAAGGTTGCCCAATTGCCATTCTCTTGGCTTCAGGATACTGGAGACAAATTCCTTGGGCTTGCACTTCTTAAGCTTATAATCCTTTGTACAGGAATGATTGAAATGCCTTAGGTTCATTCTTGTACTACCTAAGCTAGGGCATGTGAGAACCATCAAAGCAGAAGCATTTAAGTACCTATGATAACTAATAAAACTGCTGGAGAGATTTACTAAAAGACAAGGACATCTCCCTTCAACGTACTATGAAGTTTCAGTTTCTATGAAACTGCAAATCCTTCACTGACAGAGGTTAAAAGCTGTTCTTTTCTGCACATTTCTGAATGAAGAAATTTCCTACCTGAATTCAGTGCCGTTGCCTAACACAGCATATACATATAGCCTCTCTTCCCACTGCCAACAGCAACTATTTTACTTTCCTTACTCATTTCTGTAGCTCTTCTTTTGCCTAAGCTGCCAGTAATTTTGTCTTCTGGTATTCCTGCAGGTATACTCCGGTTACAGGTTTGCTCTCGCTGCCCGGGAGAAGCAGCTGCCAATTGCAGTCCTTAACATTGGGCCCACAAGGTTAGATCACTTTGCGACCTTAAAACTGAATTCCCGCTGTGGAGAGTTGCTGCCTTTGATTGTTGCACATGACCCAACAAGCTGAGTTTCAGTAGCTATCAGGAGTAAAATTATTTCTACAAGGTGAGTAACCTTCCCTGGTCAGTCACCTTACAGGGTAAGAAGATGGGTTCCCATCAAATGCCGAGACTGACACGTGCTAACTAAAAATATGTTCCCACAATGTGCACCAAAATGTGGCTGTAAATTTTCATCTGTAACTGGTATGCTCTGATGGGCCACGATACTGTTGCTGATGCTTATAACGAAAAACAAAGTGCTAATGCTCCCAGAAAGAAAATTGGGCAAGAGTAGCCACAAGACTCAGCAGTGTTGAGTTCCAGTCCATTCATCGCAATCAGAAAACTACAGGGAATCATCTGCAAATTCAGAGAACACTGTTGCCTTTGCAACTGACAATTCAAAAGCTGTACCTGGTTGAAATGATCCAGCTAATCCTAACCAAAACACTGCTGTTTAAAATAATCAATTCCATTTATAAAGCAGCTTCTTCCCTCTGGTCCTGCAGGACAATCTCAAAAGGGGAAAACTGCAATCTAAGAGGCAGCTGTGAGATCCAATGTGTGGCCCCTGATGACACCAGGAGAGGGCAGCAAGCCTCGCACGTGTCAACCTGACCAGTTTTCTCCATCGAAAACATCTCCACTTACCAGGAAAAAGGATGACGATGAAAAAAAGTACTATTCTGCCTTTCTAAACAGTGCCTTTTCATTCACTGGGACAGGATAATCAGACTACCATATCTGAGAACAAAATACCTTTCTTATAATTGTCCCCGGAGAAGAATGAGGGACAGGGATTTTGACAGAGTAACTTGATGCTATAGCACAGGAGGGCAATGTGGAAAACCACAGTATCTGCTGGAGGATCCAATACCAGTAGTGGGCAACTGTGGAGTGTGCAAAGAGGAAAAGGAGGCAAGAGGAACTGCAGTTGTCATTTAAAAAAAAAAAAAGGTTCAAAATAGAAGCTGAAAAAGAATACTGCTCTTCTAAGAGATTATTTGAAAGTAAAGACTATAAGGTTGACACCTTCTAGCAAGGAAGGGAAGGTAGCATTTCTCTCAACTGTCAGTTGACAAGCTAAACTGCATACTATCTGAATCCTTTAAAAATTATATATTGTTGAAATGCCAGAGGAGTTATTTTAAGCTAATCTAACCAGAACTGCTTCCAGTGTGGCTGCTACATTTTCCAGAATGCATTTTTTGAAGATGTTATTTACTTAATGAATAGCTAAGTAGTGAATTAAAATTGTTTACAAGACTGATACTATTTGCATTGTAATTTCCTCTCCCTCCTATGATTTAAGTACAGTCTCAATAGCCAGCTTAGATTCATTTTTTCCTTGCAAAAATGCAGGATGTAATTACTAACAGCTGATGAATTAAGAGAAATACAATTAAATCTGTACAATAGGTCTCCCTCAGGAGGTAATCCCAAGCTATTAATAGATGTAATTTTCCACTCTCGTAACAGAAGATCCATCATTACACGGTAACCATTTTTTGTTGATCCTTAGGGTGGTAACGTAAGCTATATTAAACCATTTATGGACTAAAAACCAGAATCATGCCCAGACTAGAACACTAAATTTTTGACCTGACTTTCTGCATGTATCTACTGCTGCCCTTCTGGCAATGAGGGACATTAATTGTTGGGGTCTGCCAAATGCCCCAGTCCTACTCTTCACATAACATGTCCTGTATTAATATTTTGACAAGAACTGTAACGAGCAGTTGGAAGCAAAGATGCCAATGACATCAGCTAAAAGGTCAAGTAGCAAAGCAAGGACAACTGACCACATGATGCAAAGTTCTTTTTTGCTTTGTTGTTGATTCAAATCCATGCCAGGCAGGAGCAAGCAAAGCACAGAATCTAAGGGATACTTGGATATCTAAGGGACAGATACTAGTATCTATCTATCTATCTACTAGTATCTATACTAGATACTTAGTATCTAAGGGATACTTAGATATTGGGGGTGGGACTAGATGATCTCCAGAGGACCCTTCCAACCCTGACCATTCTGTGATTCTTAGGCACTCGATTTCTGCAGAAGGTAGAGAGAATTAAGATACTTAACATGTTTCATGTTAAGTGTCTTAATATAGCCATGTTTAACATGGCTATAATGGATCAGAGGAGAGATGGCTTCACCTAGAAGCCAAGCAAGAGAAGTGCAGGACCCCTACCTGCATTCTGTGCTCATTTAATGGATCCCACTTTCCAGCGAGTTAGTTATCTGCTGTTTGGTAGTGAAGAAAGCTCACAGATGTCACTCCATCTTTAGCATGGTACAGCTGTCTTGCCAATGAAAGCTTTTGCAGAAATCATCCCTAAGGCATAGCAGAGTCTCCACAAGCAGCCAGGGAGCCTGAACAGAGTGCTTATTTGCATAGGTTTTTCCATGTAAGAAGAGACATTTGTGCCTCCTTAGCAGAGGAGGTGGGGCTGGGTTTCTCATTATCCCTGTCTTCTGCACCATCCTGAAACTTGCCTGACATAGGTGTGTTAAAAACAGGCTGCAGGTTTAGTGGCAGCAGAGCCAGCATTTTGAGAAGGCGTGGGAGCATTGCCAAGAAGTCTAAAACAAGAAAACTTTTCCAGCGAGGACTTGGCATTAGCAATGTCATAGGTACCTAAACCTCCCACGTCTATCCCTGCCTCTTCTCCAGTTCAGCAGCTGAGCCTGTGGGAGAGGAGTCAGGGTGTCTCTTCAGTATCACTAATAAATGAGTCATGTTACCCTGATCCTTCACTGATTACACTGTATACTTTTAAGTCACTAGGACAATGACTTACAGTAAGTGAACGTTACAGTAAATTTCCTGTGTATCATTTATTACTATATGTTAATAAGCATATATACAAGTATATGAGGCTGAGATGAAGGAGTTACTTTTTTTTTTTTCCTGCTAAGCTGATCCAGGACTACTAAAATTGACTTCTTTTAGAGCAGAATCAGAGCACTTCACATCTTAACGTGTTCCCTAAAACACCATTGAGAAGTAAGTTCACTCAACTGAGAAATGCCAGAGAAAGCCTAAAGTTTCTACACCGAAAGCCAAATCTGCATCACTCTACTGCTGATTGACACCTTCCCCTGCTACTCCTTGGGGACTATTTGTGTGGGAAGATGCAATGCAGTGAGATAACAGCTATCAGAAGATAACTATGTCATTGCAGGTAGCTAGCAAAGACCTGTCCTGAGAAATTTGTGTTTCTCATCTTACTGATGTAGTTACCAGCCTGGAGGGAGTTATAGAAACCTCCAGGGCTGAGCACTATAGGATGCGAATTAGCCATGCTGTGGGAAAACAACAAACTCGGTAAAAGACCTAACCTAGTGTTCAGCTTTATTCTCCCAGCCTGTGCAGAATTTGCAAGGGAGGAGGGTTTTAAAAGGGGGAGAAATATTGTTCCTACAAGAATAAACAAAAAGACAGCAATCTTTGCGTTACTGGCTGAAACTAACATAAAAAGTGCATTGCAGAGCCTGAGCAGTGCTCTCTTCCCCCATCACCAGGAAGGAAACACAGATCCTTTCTATCTACCTTGTTTGCTTTAATCCAGCCTTATCCTCCACACGATTCAATCCTCTCTTACCTTTTGTGGCTCACTGTTGTTACACCAGTCCACCAGTATTTTAGATCAGGGCTTGAAGTCATAGCTCTGTCCACCTGTGGGTGGCAAAAGTACACATCAGACAACAGCACAAGGACAGTTTTTTACCATGAAATTAGCTGAACCAACAGCTAATTTCCTTTTTCTTACAGCTGTTCCTACTAGGACAAGCTCCTGAGGTTTGGATAGAGGAGCTGAGACTGCCTTATAATGGATTTTCCTGCCACTCCTCTGAAAGTGGGGTTGGAGTTACCCAAAGCAAATAAAACCTACTTCCTATTTGGCAAATCTTGCCTTTGTTTCTGAGCAAATTCTTAGAGCAAACTTTGTAATCGAGTCCTGCAGCCTGAGAAAGATATTTCCCATACCGTGTTCCAGTGAGGACAGCACAGATTGCCGGAGGACTTGTGCCTGGTGGGTATGGTGTAAGCGCAGTCTCCCACATCTTACAGTCAGATTGCTCCTACTGACAGACCTGCTTATTCACGACTTCTGGAACAGGACCAAAGACCCTGGGCACGGTGAAATTGGGAGGTTCAGGAACCCTGGACTGACAGCAACTAAATCTGCCCTCTAGAGTGTGCCTCTTCCCCTGTGACTGCATTGGATGTCGCCGTTTCCCAGTCTTTGCAGCTGTGAGGAAGGGGCGGGAGGTGGGGGGGGAAGGTATTTCAAACCAGTGCCAACTTACTGGTCTCCTCAGTCTATTCATTCAAAACCCGGGGCTTGGGCAGGACAGATGGAGTCTTCCTCTCACATAACCTGTCCTAGCGCAGTCCCAGGTAAACACCAACTGAAACCAACAGTCTTAGGAGGCTGTCTAGAGTCAATGGGAAAGGAATGAGGAGGGTCTCGGCCAAATACCTACACTACACCCAGACATTCTCTATGATTCTCTATGATGTCTCTCTATGATGTGCAGGGGTTTTGAGATCTGAATTAACTTGGCCTTAGCAATTGTGCTTTTAGATTACAGAAGAGATACTAGTGATGAGAGAGTAAATTTACGATAGAGGACTTTGCCTCTCCAGTCCTACTGGTCTGGCCATTTTCATCACTGATAGATACTGTGAAAATATCTTTCAGATGCCAGATTCCTCCTGGCTGTCGCTTTCTTTCTGTGGGGACAGGAAATTCTCGTACACAGGCTGTTACACAGCTTCGATTTGTTCGGTTGGAGCCTTAAAAACGAAGTGGATGATGCATTTGGAGTAACATCACAAAGGAGTCCATTAATCCTTTTCCTCCTCTTGTATTGGTTCTGTGAACTTTTCTAACCCCAGGGGTCCCCAGCAGGGGCTGCACAGCTGAACGGTCTGTCACCTATGCACCCGAATCCCAACAGATACAGGAAACCTTGCAGGGGACACAGATGGACAATAAGAAATTCATACCCACTCACCCTGACAGGACAATTAGGCAAGCAAATAACAATTACTAAGGCTAAAAATAAGGAGGGGAGGAGAGGAAAAATCATTTTGTGTTAGAGTGCCTCACGATATAGAGCTGTGACTTTTACACACTACAGGAGAGCAGTTTTGAGTAAATGACCTAAGTGCTGCTTGCCCTTGCCGAGACCCAGACAACATATGCAGCTTCAGCATACACAAATCAGAAATGGTGCCTTTTTGCTAATAAAAAAGGAGTTCTGGGACATTTTTCTATTTCTTTATCAGAAGACTCTTGTAAAGACGAGAAACGTATAGGAATATTTAGACACATGCTGCATCCAGATTTCCAGTGGGGTCCCACATCTTCACACTGGCAAGGGCCAAGGAGCAGAAAATCCAACTGGACTCTGTAATTCTAAAGACTGAATATCTGCCACAAGTCAATCTGTGCCCCAGAGTTCCCAGTCTGACACAGACTGCTGCTGGTGGGAGAGCGGCAGTGCTTGGCTCCTCACTCAAGCAGGTGGCATAGGACAAAAATCAGATTATGACCCTCCCCTATTTAGCACTTGGCATGGCAGAATTTAATTGGGTTTCACAATCGGCTCCTGTGTCTGTGCACAGAATTGACCATGGCTGCAGCAAGGCTCCTTGTCTCTCTGTGCACCTACGACTACTACAATAAAGAAGCTGTGCCTTGCAGGTAAGGAAAGCTGATGGATCCTCGAGAAATTGAGGCTATTGCACAAGTGGGATTAAAGCTGCCTTCTCTCTAGGATGAGTCTCTTTGTTGCTTGGGGAAAACAGCAAATACTTTTTGATGCATTTTCACAGCTTAGCATGAAGGGAATAATAACCTCCATTTCTTGAGTTACACACCGCCAAATGGGTTGAAGACAATTCTAAAGCTCTGCCAGATTTATGGTGATTGGCCCTTTCAGTCAGAGGGACATTTAGAGCTGTGAAGAGCTGATCAAAGAGGAAAGCTTGTTTTAAAGGGGCTGATGAAACATGGAGCTCGTGGCTCATGAAAACCACCCTAAAAATCCATGAAATAAGTTTTAGTGATGCCCTGCATAACAGAAGATAAATCAGATGTCTTGCAAAGCAAGTGAGTACGTTTCTCCTACAGAAACTTGCAGTTGCAGCAAGTGGTTTCTGCTCAGGTGGTGATAAAAGAGAGGGACTTACAACACTGTATCCAGCAGCAAAACAGTTGATCTGGGGTAATATCTTCTACAAAAGACCACAGAATGCCAGCCACCTTTCTGGTGCTTTCCCTGAGCTCCGTCTGCGATTCACACTGGCAGTTCCCATGGCGAGCAACATTTGGGAGCAGCAAGCAAGGCAGAAAGGGCGGTTCAGAAAGGGCTGGGCTGAACCACTCCTCTCACCGGCACCCTCCAGAGACCAGAGGCCAGTAACACTACAGGGCCTTTCCCTCTCCAGCTTGTGCTATTACACTTAACCCTCTGCTGAAGTAGTATACTAAATACTCTTAAGCTGTTACCAAACCCACAATACCACTACTTCGCAGTTAGACAAACAAGACAGTGCTTGCATGTAGCATTTAGCAGATGAATCATCTCAACCAGTTTATAGGGAAGGAGGTATAGCTACCCATAATGGACAAAGAAGGCCACGCCCTCCTTTTATGGCACATACTATTGGGATGCAGAAGAACTGGAGTCAGCAGCCGTTGCCCTACTGGTTGCTGCAGGAACACCGCTGCTTGGTGTATCGGGGAAGGGAGCAGAAGTCCCTTTTAACAGCCTTTTACCCACCTTCCCCATGCAGATATGGTGCAAAAGAAGCATGTGTTAGTCACAGGCTAAAGCACAGGGAATAAATAGCCTACGAGTTCACCTCATCCTCCCTGCCAAGAGACACAGCAGTTCAAGGAGGTAAAGAAGCACTACAGAGCAATTAAATCAAATGAACGTTTAGGTTCTTTCTAAACAGAAGTATGCAGTTCAGCTCAATGGGGCACAGACAGCTGAGCATCTAAGCATTTGCTCAGCAAGCCTTCACGTCCAGGAAGTCAGATTCAAGACCCATCCTTGTACACACTATTACAAGCCACCGCCTCTGCTCCCGCACTTGGAACACTCTCCACCTATATTTGGTTCTCTTCACATTATCTTAAAAACACTTCTCCCATCTATGAAGCTACGATAAATTGCATGCTGTCCTCTGTACTGCAAATAACTGCTGTACAAACAACCCCAGCAGAAACACCATATTTGTATACAGTGGTACTGAACTTGCTCTTTTCTCTCCAGGCAGCAAAACAGTGTCTGGCTCTGGGAGCAAGGTCTGCCAGGCATGTTGTAGTAAACACGAGCAGTCTAACCACAGTCCACAGAGTCACTGAAAATGTCAGAGACGAGCTGGGTAAAGTTTTTGTCTTCCAGTCCTCAATAAACAGCCTCTCAAAATTACCATGAAGTAATTGTATAAAATGAAGTATTGAGACTTGTTCAGATCTCCATACTGTCTGTCTTTCCAAGGACCGCTCTCCACAATAAAATAGGGTAAGAGAGGGTGACCTAAAGAGACATGTATGGGTCCCCATTACTATACCAACAGCAAGAACCTTAGCATCCCACCAGTAGGCCCAGCCACGCAGACCCAATGCACAGCAGAGTCTGTGCAGCACTCTCTTCAATAGCTGGTTATTTCAGCTGATGCCAGCAGAGCAGAGTGACTGGCTTTGCAGGATTTCTGCATATCACAGACTTCCTCATGTCTAGCAGGCTTGGCTATTCCCAAACTACAGCTTCGTGGGCTACTGGAGATTTTTGGTGTTGTGCACACAGTGTAAGTAGTGCGGTTCCTCACATCGGGGCACACAGATGGTGTCCAAGGAGCTGCAGGCCAAGAACGCACACCACAGGAGCTGGGCCAGCCAAGGGAGTGGGGAAGGACGTTCAACAGTCTGCAGAGAGGGGAGAGAAGCAGGGAAAAGCAGATCTGCAACAGCCAGCATATGAACCACACAGGATCTATTTACTGCTCCGTAAAGGCCTGGCCCCCAGTGACACCAGACTGCAGGAACAGCCAGTGGTGAATCGGAATAATTGCCTAACTTCTGTGCAGGTCTATATATACCCACTATATGGCTGGGAAACAAAAAAATCAGGCATTCAGCTTGGAGCCAGAGCAGCAAATATCAAATAGGGACCTCAGATCCTCTGCTAATCTAAGGGGGTTTCAATACTGACTTCGACAGCAGTAAGTTCTCACTCTGAAAAGAAAGTCAAAGTAATGTTTTTGATTAAATGGGACAGGTTTACAATACCCTTTGCTGGATGTGTTGTTTTCGTTGTTTTCTGTATCTTGTTTGTGAAACACTCTGGAAGTAGAAGGTGCTTTCAAAATGCTGGATATTAATTACTCAGAAATGTTCCCCCGTCTATTCTAACAGACACTTCTGCTCCAAAAGATGCATATTCTATATGTCTATTATTTTCTGGGGCAGCCAGCCCCAGAGGCAACAGGATAGCCAACGGGCACACGGTGGATTCAAAGCAAAGAGGAAAACTTCGGTAGTGTTGCCCAGGAGACTGGGCACTAGGCTTGGAAGGATGAGACCAGAGTGAATTCTCAGTCCTTTGATCAATCCAGAAGTGACACTGTGACGTTCACAAAGTCACTTTGCCTCTCTGCATCTGTTTTCCATAATGTAATAGACATAATACTGTGGCCCAGGCCTTTTTGTAAGGTACTCTGAGGCCTACTGAGAAAAAGCATGAAAGAGATGGTAGATAAACAGTATCACTATTCTTCCAGAGATCTTTGCTGAATGATCAGGAACAAAACCACTTTAGGAAGGTAAAAAGCAGAGCCAAGCCAGCTGGGGCTTAAAACCACTGTTCCAGATACAGATATCTGCAATTCTGTGTGCAGGTCCCTGTCCTCTCCCTTTCCACTAAGGAAAGATTTACCATATTCTGCATCTTTTCTCTTCTGCATCACTAACTAGAGAGTGGCAGAAAAGAAGAAAAGCTGAGCCTGAGATGAAGAGCAACAGTACAAGCGTCTAGTATTGGTTTCCAGGCCCAAATGGAAACTGAAACACGGTCATTACCATGAGCATAGTTGTTTGCTCTCTGCATGCCTTGTCTCAGCTGGAGTACTTTCTCTTTCATCTCTGCAGTGCCCATATAGTTAGAGTAATTCAGCTCCCCCTGCAGACCCTGAAAAATCTTGGCCTCAACAATAGAGAAAAGGAAGATAAGACGCTGATACTTCACTTCTGCAACATAAGACCACAAAGCCACTATCCCTCCAGCATCTCACATGCCCACTGCAATGGCTGCAGAGTTGTGCAGGACTTCAGAGCTCCCATGCTCGTTGAGCACAGGGATTCCTTGTGTTTCAGGTACTCTGTTTTTGGCCTTGGAACAGAAATACAGACCAACATGGCAGAAGATCTTCACATACTCTTTGTAGTCCTCATAAGCTCGCAGTAAGTCAGTTCAAGAAATCACTGGCCTGCTCTTAGACTCTTCCCACAACGTTCCTCAAAGCCTTGAAGAGCAGCTTTGCAACAGCACAACCCCTTCAACTCCCCCCTGCCGCTGCCATTGCCTAGGGCCTGCCACTGTACGTTGTGTGGGAACATTCCCCACGTATGGGCTGGCTCAGGGGGCTGATTAAATTTACTGTTAGGTCTTTCACACCACCAAAGCAGTATTTAAGTGAGAGGCATGATCAAGGGACCAAACATAAGTGCAGGTTTGTAAAAATCTGTGTGGAGTAAGACCGATATAGAACAAATTGGTGCCTTCATCTATCCATTGAGTTTATCTAGGGAATGCTAGCATGCCCCAAATGCTGGATGCCAGGAGCAGATATACTACTCTCCTCAAATCTAGAGAGTTCCTACTACAGGGAAAATTTACACCAACAGTTTCTGAAATACTTCCAGCTGCACCCCAGCTCTCTTCCCTGCTAGTGATGATACAGCTCAAACCTACAGTGTTTTTTCTAGATAGTGATGGTATTTTACTTTTTCTCTACAGTGGGATTTATCATTTACCACTACAAAGGGATTTCAGTAACGTTTTCATTTACTTAGGACCTTTACTGCTCTACAAACAATAATTTCAGAATCAAAGCTAGTGTGTGAAGACAGGAGACCTCATTTTGCACTTCCAGCCCTAGGAATGATTCATCTTAGCCATATGACGGGTGCACATCCAGCATCCTCAGGATTTCTGCAGAGGACCCCAAGAGCTCAATGTTTCCAGAAAATTCAGGTACACAAACACCCGAGGAAAAATAAGCAACGAACATTGGTACAAAACTACAACTCAATCTGCCTTAAGATGGAGCATTCAGCTGAGAGACACACACACACTCTAATGCACCATCCTATTTCATCATCATCCTAATACCCTCAAAGATCGATCCAGTGACACTCACTAGGAAGGCACTGCAAATACCTTCAAATAAGATATCAAGCCAACTTCTTCCTTCTCCATCTATGTCTGCCTTCTCAGAGCCTTCTCACAGATTCTTGGGTTCTGCTCCATGTTTGAGTACAGTTCCTGCAGGCATTGCTGAGTGTAGGACAAAGACTGCTCCTCAAAGCCCACTTAGGAAATCAGCTTGCAAAATGATATACTGAGGGGGTACTCATTGTCAAACTCATCCAAGATCTCCATTCTGTACCTGATGCAAGAGAGCTATAGCCTGGTGATGAACCAGGGCCTTCCTCCTGCCCTGTCAGCAAACATGAGCAACCCCCCTGCCACAGGACCTCACCAACACCCTCCTGAGAGCCTCTGCCAGTAAAACTGCCTCTGTACTGTGATAGCACCAAGTCTGGGTGGAAGCTTTGGCGCAGGACCTTGTCAGGACAGGAAAACTGGGGCAAATACTGTCCCTCAGAGGGGCTCCCTGCCCTCCCCAACTTCCAGGCCAACATTACCTCTTCCCCTACTGCTCCGGACCAGGAACAGCACTAGGCAGGAGAAGCACATAGGGTAAGCGCATTCGGCGCAGTGAACAGCCAGACAAATGGCTCAAGCCCCTCACGCAGCCGCACCCCAAGGGATACGCACCCACAAGGAGGGGCAGCTACGCCGTCGCCAACGCGTGGGCAGCCCGAGGAGCAATGCCTCCCCTCCAGGCTCACCGGGAGGGCGGCCCTGAGGAGACCCAGGAGGGCGCGCGCGGCCCGCGGCCCACAGCTCCCTCAGGCCGCGGCTCCCTGAGGGGAGAGGGCGGGGTCGCGCCCGCAGGCAGGGAGGAGCGAGACTGCCTCGCGAGGGGCACCTGCCCGCGGCCTCGCGCCCGCGCCGTCCGCGCGGCCCCTGCCGGCCCCGCCCCCGCCGCTGCCCAGGGCCAATCAAAGGACGCGGGGGCGCCGCACGCGCAGCAGTGGACCGTTGGTGGAGGGGGCGGGGCCTCCACTCAGTGCCCGCCCGCCATTTCTCTCAGCGTGGCGTAAGGAGGAGACGGTGGGTTATTGCGAGCCGTTTATTAGTGATGGGCTGCCGCGGGACTGTTGCCGCCGTGAGGGGCAGGAGGAGGAGGAGGAGGATGATTAGTTGCAGTATTTCTTGGTGTCCAGTTTGACGTACTCGGGGTTGTAGGGTGCCTTGGCGAAGCACATGGCAGCAGTGCGGTCGCAGTTGCAGATGAACATCTCGCACTCGTTGTTCTTGCCTGGAGGAGAGAGCAGCAGCGGTCAGAGCCCGCAGCTCCTTCACCCGGCACAGCAGTGACTCAGGCAGGCTTTTCTGCTGCCAGGGCACTGCCGTTTCACTTGGTGCTGTCATTTTGGGGGTGTATGTGCTTCTCCCTACTAACCCTCTGGCCCTAAAGCTGTGTGGTCTGGCCTAGCAATCTCCTTCCTTCCCTGCAGTTCTGTTTGCCAGCCTGTCTGCTATTTATCTCAGTCCGAGAGCCCTATAAAAGCTCCACCATTACATTGGAGTTGCCTGACAGAAGCTGTGCCAACACTTCCCAGTTAGCATGCTGTGCTCTGGGATACTTGCTCTCTGCAATACTGCCATTAAAGGGACTCCCAGAAAAGTACCCCAGGGGTGCAATCCCCTGAAGAGGGGACAGGCTTCCCTACATACTGTGATACCACCTATCTTCCATAAACTTTAAATTGTGTTCTGTGTGGAGAATATTCCCTCCGGTGCCCATGTGAGGTGCCCCATTTCTAACAAGCAGTCCCCCCAGCAGGGACTTGTGCTGCGCCTTCCTGCCACAGCAGCGTCCAGTGTCACACAGCCCCATTCCATCAGGAGAGAGACTGGAGTAATGTTTGAAGCAGAGTGACAGTGGAAGTGGACGTACTGTGACACGTAATCTCCCCATTGGAGCAGCTGAAGCTGTACATCTCAGTGTAGGGGTTGTCCACGAGGAATCTGCATGAATCTAGTTTCTTTGCCTCTGAGTAGCAGTTATCATGTACTTGACAGCACCTGGGAAATGAGGAGGAAAAGGTCAGAAAATACCAGAAATGCAAACTCACACACACACAAAAAGAAAGATATGCACAGTGATAAGAGGGCAGACACAAAGGACTTCAAAGGGATACGGTTCTGCCTGCTAATGGTCCAAGAGGTGTCTGGTGCACAGGTACTTACTGGAGCATCTTCACAGAGTTGTCCATTGGGACAATGGACCAGGGAAAGCAAAAGCCAGCATTTACCCTACTCATCCTGTCAGTGCCCGGTAGCTAACAGCTGACACAATTCACTGCGTTTGTCTATCAGCCTTGTGTTATCTTTAAACCGCCCAAGCCACTTCTTAGCGTTCTGCAGCTCAGCCTTGCACGTGTTGATGGTCGTGCACTGGGCAGTGTGCGCTTGGAGCTGCGTCCAGGCTACTGGCACAGCACTGCTGCAAAAAACCATGCTGGAATGAGTGCAGTCTAGCTGCCACGGAAGAGAAAACAGAGTTGTTGGGATTATAGTTTATCTTAGTAATAAGGCATCAAGGTGTGATACTACACATCCTTTTTTCCTTGAATCAGCTTTGAAAGAAAGCTTCATTCACAGCAGGCAGAGAGTTTTATGAATATTTATAGGCAGAGCCAGCTGAGACATAGCTGGCACGCAGAACTGTGAAAGCACAGGCAAGGAAAGAGGTTTGTGAAAGCAAAGTCATAAACCTGTCAAGCTCATCCACTGGAGTCCCCTTGCCTCCCAAGCCGCAGTAGCAGCCATAGTCCGCAAAGTTCAGCAGAGGATGGCTGCCCGGGATGGTGCATTTGATCATACTGCGAAGCTCCCACACGGCCCGAGGTGAGACAGCAGCGCTGGCTGCGCCCACTGAGAAGAGATGCAAAGGTTAGAGTTAGACATGGTGTTACCAGTCCAGAGGGATGCCGGGGGGGTGCCACCTACGCACCTGACAGCAGGAAAAGCAGAGCCAGGGACTTCATTCTCGGAGGACTTGACAGAGAGACTGGTGCTACAGAAAATGCAGCTCTTTATATGACAAGCTCACCTTGACGTGGGTATGAGATAAACAAGGCAGTATTTATATTACTAAATGCAGACTTCTTCCATTGGAGGCTGTGGGCAGCAGATTGTGACATGACTAGTTGAAGGTCAGTGGATTTAAATCTCTGAAAGCTGGGAAGGCAAATATTTGTTCTCTAGATTTTTGCTATTAAAATCTTTTAATATTAGAAGCCAGCCTGAAAAATCTGGACATTTTTAAGGGCCCTCTACTGAAAAATAGCAGCAGTGTGGTAGTTATGTTAGAAATTAATGGCAATTTTCCAATTGGAAATCCTACTAATACCAGCATCCTCTTTTTATGGTATCCCTCTTATCATTAATCCTGTATCTCTCCACGGATTCTCCTGGCCTAATTCAGAGAATAAGGTACAGGTCACCCACTCTTCCCAAATGGCCATTTGGCATGAGCTGAACTGAAAAAATTCAAGCTGTTTTTCACTTTAAAACCATACAGTAGGAATAGGTACTACTAGGCAAGAAACAGGAGCCAAGCAACCTGGAAAGCCTCTGTATCTGGCTTCAACAAGGAGTAGTGTCTGTTTTCACACTGGAAATGAATTGGGCCTGGAAGTTGCAACATACACAGAAGACTTCAGTAGCTTAGAGACAGCCATTCCTCTTTCTCCAGCACCAACGCAGAACCCAGTTAGGCCCTTTGGTTCTCCATGCTAAGGCATGGGGCGAGTTGGGAACCTTGAAATAAGGTTAAAAAAAAGTGTGAGAAAAAGCTTCCTGGAGTCAGCCAGGGGTAAGTCTGAAGTACTGCACTCACATTCAGACCCCAGAGGCTCTAACACTCTCAGGGCTACAGGTTTGGCATTTTTACACACTCAAGATAGAGATCCTAGACTGCTCACTTGATAGTGAGATCTGCATTTATTTATAAAGCAACAAGCAAGCCTTTTGTTTTGAAGAGCAGGGGAAGATGCAAAGCCCACCTTTCCACAACAGCTGAATATATGAGCGCTTATTCAGGAAGCTTAGGGTTCAGCACCCTTCAGTAGGTTCAAAGGCATTTTTCTATAAGGGACAATGAGGTCATCTTCCCCTCACAGCAGCTGAAACTATACTAGGGTGCCCATAGTATCCATAGGATGTTGACATAGCCATGGGACATCTAGGTAAAGGTAGACATGCTGGTGAATCACCAGAACCATTCTGACTTTTTTTGATCTCTCACAAGCTCTCCGATTCTCTGGGATTCCCTAACTCACAGGTTAGCTAAAGCCAAACAGATGCTGAGTTAGAGTCAAGATTCTCATGTCCTAAGAGTGAGAACATTGAACAAACATTAAAGGCTGATGTAAAGGACAGTCTGTACCAGTTAGTTCAGAAACAAGGATTTCATTTTTTGCCTACAGTTCAATCTGCTGACTTTCCCTTCAATATCCATTTAATTGTTCTCTTTTTCCTTTGCTTCATTTTCCACCTTTACTCTTTTTTTCATTATTTCTCTGTTCTCTTACCTGTGAACCTTAAGATTCTGTGGCTCCTTTTTCCTCACTTCTCAATGTCTGATTTATTATTGACGTTGCCAGGAAAATTTTCAGTAAACTGTCCTTTTTAAACCACAAATAAAAAATACTGTCATATCTTGGATTTCATACATTTTAATTCAACAAGAGCGTCACCAAGTGTGGGAAAGGGAACATGTGAGCATTACAAGAGTGCCTCATGAGAAAAATGCCAGCAGGGTAAAGATTTTTCCACCAATGCTATTTTTGGTTTCCCCCAACCTGTGCTGCATACCAAAGCCACTGGTCCCCAGTAGGCTTGTGAGAACATCCCAACTTGCAACGGGTTCCCAAACTTACAGGCTTGAGCCTTGGATTATTTTTAAGAATTCTCTATAATTAAGACCTGCTGCACAGGGTTCCCTCCTATTTCACACTGTTAGAATTCCCCTTTTGCTTGTAGTGTTGGCTGTTAAGGACTTTTCTTCCCTTCCCATCTCCACATTTTACTTTCTCAGATCTAGCCTCCTTGGTCCACCAGAGTCATTGAATCCAGAGCATCTGAGCCAAACTTCTAAGCACCGCAATATCTCCTCCTTTCTTGGACCTACAAATATCTACACAAAAACTCTAACGTAGAGAAGAGACACGATGTCTATTAAAACCAGACCTGCCTCACATTATAAACTGGGCCACTGCCAAAGTCTGGGAGCAGAACGCAGAGCCCCTGCCTAGGGCTTTTATCCTAATGGCAGGATGCGACTCCTGCCAGGTCCAAGTTCACCTGAAATCTCCATTTGAAAATCTCCCGCCCCCAAATAACGACAGAAAAGGACAGTTTTCAAATAATTTATTAGGAATTTAAAACTGAAATCTGGAAAAAGGGTTACAGGTGTGGAGAGAACAAACATTGGAGTGTAATAACTTACTGGCTTAAAAACACAGCTTTATTTCTTTTAAAAAAAATGCCCACCCTGAAACCGGAGCCCCAGCCTCCAGGCAGCGGCAGCACTGGCCAGAGAGTGAATCACAGCCCAGCAGCAGCACAGCTGGCCTTTGATGTCTGGAGGGGGCACAGAAGCAGTTCAGCGCATATACCAAGAGGGAGGAAAGCGCTGTCTGCAGACCCAAATTTGAAGTATATAGAATAAAAATAAACCCAATAAAATGCAGCTCTTCTTTAATTAGGAAATATTTAAAAAAACAGACATACAGACTCTTGTCTCAGTAACAAAAATTATTGCTTTGTGTTTTCAGTACTAATCTGTTAAGTACCCTCTTTCCTAAACAGAACTCTCCAAACGCATCGCCCAGGTCAGGACAAGCTCCAGCAGACGGGGGAGGGATGGAAGAGAAGAAGGGCCCTGTGGGCACTGCGGCCCTCCCAGTCCTGTTCTAAACGCCCCTCTCCCTTACAGGGGCTCAGTTTGGGGGAAGAGAGGGAATGATTTTTAAAACTTAAGATGAAGCTGTTATTTCCCTGGGAAAAGAGTTTGGCTGCATCTTAATAAAAGGCTTAATCACCCCCCTTAACAAGGTCTTTGGTTCGCTGAAATCCAGACCCAAACCTGCCCCGGGTACTCCTGCTGGAGGCTTCCCCTGGCAGAGAGCTCGTTAGCCGGGGCTGGCACCACGCCAGGGGAAGCACCGGCAGGTTCTGGAGAAGGGACCAGATCACCCCCACACAGGACAACGGACAAATTCCCACAGTCTTCAGAACACAGAGTAAAGCAAATGGGAAGCTGCAATTCCATAATTCATATAAT
This sequence comes from Vanellus vanellus, assembly GCF_965231255.1. Lineage (NCBI taxonomy): Eukaryota > Metazoa > Chordata > Aves > Charadriiformes > Charadriidae > Vanellus > Vanellus vanellus. The sequence continues at coordinate 4,793,663 of NC_138921.1, forward strand.
CCCTGAGAAGCCCTTAACCCGCCCCCAAATCACCACCCTAATGCTTTTCTCCCCCATTAATGACTCTCCAACCCAGCACCCCACCCTTCAGAGAACTATCCAAATCTGCCCCTGGCCCTGGCCAACACCCTTTCCGATACCCTTGCCTTCAGAGGAGGATCCCCTTTCCCAGGAAATCTTGACACAAGCGATAGTGTTTGGAGAGTGAATTCCTTTCAAAGTAACCAAGACAAGTGATGGCGGTAAAGCCCTTTACCTAAAGCCAAACCAGAGGCTGGCACTACGGAGCCCAGTGATGGAGTCTGTACATCGAGCGATTGGAAGCAGCTTTAACCCGCTCAGCAAAACAGCCGATGGCCGGTACATTTCACCCCCGCCCCCACCCCCCACCCCCTTTCATCTCATCAGAGGTCTTAAAATCTTACAGTAAAAGGTGTACAAAAAAAGAACGGAGTCCTGTCAGGATTCTGCTGGAGAATATTGCTCACACTGCGGCACCAAGTCCAGGACCTGGAGCTGCTCCTTGGAGCCAGGCTGCAGGCGGCAGCCAGGTTCAGCTCGCGATATTTACATATTATACAGGAGGAAAAAGAAAACCCCACAGAAAACTAAACCTAGGAAAAAAAAAAAATCTTTCAGCTGTAAGGATAGTGTTTTTCACTTAGCAAAATATACATTTGTTTTGTTCCATAGCGATGTCCAACGTTTTCGGATCCTTGGAGTTTCACACTTTTCAAAGCCTCACATTTACAAAACAGAAACAATTAAAAACAGTTTCTTTAAAAAAAATAGAAATACATCAGTTCCTCTCAGCCTTTGCTCTCTCTGTGTCTCTTTCTTCCCTTCAGAACTGCATTCTTGTTACATACCGTGCTTTAAAAACACTGACGACAACAACGAGTTGAAAATATTCAAAACAGTTTCAAAGCCAAATAAAAATACTCCTCAATAAAAACTACCTAACACAATCACAAAGCCAATTCATAAAATATATCTACTAGCTCGGGAAAGAGCAAACAACAAAAAGAAGGGGTAGCCCCCCCAAAAAAGATAAAAAAATAAAATAAAAAAATAAAACTAACAGCTAATAAAATAAATAAAAGAAGAATCGGTGGGCTGGGGGCAGGGAGGGGGGAAGCGTAAACCGTCGGTGGTTAGTAAGAAAGCGAGATGATCTCCTCGGGTTCAGTCCAGTGTGGTCTGGTCAAAGGGAGAGATCAGGGCAGGGCGGCAGGAGCCTGGCAGCCAGCCGGCAGTGTGCAGTTTGATTCAAGAAAAAGGTAACCTTGGCTCATCCCCGGAGGCTCACCAGATCCTCCAGCCGCTGTCCTCGGTTAGGTCACTGGGGAATCTGCAGGACACAGCAGGGGAGGGAAGTGACAGGATCTAGAGCAGCCAGCAGCTTCTCTCTTGGGGTTTTCTTCCAGTGTGATCTGACAGAAATACTTGATACCCAAACTTGCCCCAACACAGACTTGCTCTGCATCTCGCTGGCACAGCGATGGGGCACGGCAGAGATGCTTCCATCGTTAATGGCAACGCACAGGCCTGGGAAACAAGGCCCCACACGCCGTGCAGCCTGCCTGCCCGGACCTGTGGCACTCCTGCCCCCAGGAGGCCTGTGATGTAGCGGGGTCCAGCCATTTCTCCAGCACTCAGCTCAGTGCAGCCCTGCCAGGCTGCCATGGGCTCCTGTCTGGACACTGTTCCCTGCAAGTTATTGCCCTCGTTTTTGAAAAGTTGTGGTTTGTTTTTTAAACTTTATGCCAGCTAACTTCAGCCACATTGGCAAAGCAAACACAGACCATCCAGCAGTTCCCCCTCAGGCCCATCCAAGGACCAGAAACAGAACTGATCAGACACAGATTTTCCTTCTGCCCTTTTCCCAAGCAGGAGAAGAATAACCTCACTCCCCAGAGACAGTGGTCTCAGTAGCAGGGAGAACAACCAGCTGCATGGAGGAGGCTTCCCCAGCCATGCAGGTAAGCCAAGCTTGTCTCTCAGGATCACCACTGGATCATGATTCTGGCCAACCATGCAGTCCCTTCCTCTGTCAGTGCTCCCATTTCCTTCCCCTTTTCACCCAGACACTAAGCAATCTCTCCACAGCACTCCCAGCCTGGGGAGCACAAGGTAAGAACCCAATCTGCCAAGCCTCTGGTGCAGAAGGGAGCCCCAGGCTGGCTGCAGGACTCCTCCCGCAGGCTGGGTCAAGCCCAGCAAGCCTCACAGCAGCATCCACAGCTCCTGCCAAGAGCCCAAGCACAGGGGCCAGCTCAGAACCTCCCGCTTCTCATTACCCGTTCCTGTTCAAAGCTCTCTTACCTCCTGCCTCCTTGGTCCCCAGCTTCAGTGATACCCATTGGTAAAAGCTGTTGCAATCAAGGGACCCTGTGAAGAACGAGTCAAAACATCACTCTTAAGCAACCAAAAGAAAAGTGAAGGAGAATTACTACTACCACAACAAATTCAGTCACGCCCCAGATGCTGAGAAAGCTGGTTTCAGTTGGAGGTGCCAGGTCTAAAAAGCACATCACCCTGCAGGACACTGTGTCAGGGCCAAGAAGGGCTCTTGGAAAGTCTGTGCCAGATCAGGGAAAGGTCTGGAGATCAGGACCTTGCGTGGTGGCCACAGAGAGCTAGCGGAACCCAGGGATGTGGGCTCCAAGAGAACTGCTGCATCCTGCACCGACCGTCTGCAGTCTGGGGCTCAGTGGTGGCATGGCAGATGCTGCCGTGGGTGGTATTTCTTAAGCAGAAAGCAGGCTGTGGGCTGAGAAGGGGCCACCCACCGCTGCCCACCTCCATCGCCACGTGGAAATGCAGCCCCTTCCCCTGCATCTCCACTTCCTCCTCCTTGCCACTCTCCATCTTCCTCCCCCTGTGCAGAGCCTGACAGGGAACACTCACCCCTAGGCTGTGGCCGAAGCCAGTGCTCGGGGCTGGACTGGCAGCACTGATGTAACTGCTGACCCCTGAGTCCTGGTTGGCGGCTCCATAAAGCTCTGCCATCGGCCCAGGGCTGGTGGTGCCCAGAAATCCACCGGTGCGACTGGGGGTGGAACCTACGGGAGGCAGCAAAACTACAGAGTGAAGATCCCAAAAATGCAACCCCGTCCCACCCCCCTCCCACAGCCCATTGCAAACCTCCGTGACAGACACCACGCTGGGGAGGAAAGTGGCAGTTACCTGTCCCTCGCACCACGGCTGCCGCAGCCGCTGCTGCCGCCATTGGTCCATACGCAGTAAGGGGGATTGCTGGAAAAAGAAGGAACAGGCATCTCAGGGGCACTGTGGCTACATGGGAAACTCCTCAACAGGAGCCTTCATTCCCCGCTGCAAAATACCAGACCCACACAGATGTATCAGCTTTGTGCATCACAGAGGACATCCAAGGATGACAACAGAGGAGTGCACAGCCCCGCACTTATTGGTATCCTTTTGCACAGCGAATGTCCAGGGGAACTCACTAGCCATGCTCTGCTAAGCCCACCCCCTGCAGCAGCTGAGGGCACAACGTGGAAGAGCTGAACCAGAATTGGGCAGTATCAGATGCATCTTGTCGCTACTTAGCTTGCAAGATGCAGTTAATCTGAAACTACAGATGCTGATTTTGGCCATAAATGTGGAGAAACGCAGCAGCTCAGGGACAGCAGCTGGCAGCTCAGTGTCCTGAGGCTCAGCCCGTCTTCTCTGTCCTTTAATACTATTCTTGAATAACAGTTTAATAGCTTCTTTCTCCCCATTTCTCTACTTTTCTCAAGACGCACCCACCATCCTCCCCACTCTGAGTTTTGCTCCTGAACTGCTCAACCCCTTGCTGTTCATTGTAGAAGAGCAGGAAACATACCTAGGGAGCAGGAACTACAAATGGCTTAATTAAACCAGTAAGTCTTAATTTATATGTTGCAGTTCTAATTCCCAACTCTACTGCCACAGGCATCCAGCCCTCAGGGCAGGAGGCATCTAGCCAGTATGCTTCTCTTTGCCCTTAAAATGACTGGGTCAGCATTTCATGCTTGAATGTGAAATTCACTGTGATTCTGTTTAGAGCACCATAAAAAGAGGTCAGAACAAATCAATCGCGTTAAGGCTGAAACCCAGACTAGCTTATAAGGGAATATTCAGTAGCAGGCACCAGCCTGTTTCAAGCAAACGTCATATGAGGCTTATATCTGGGTTAGCCGTTCATTATGGGCCCTGGGCCAACATGAGCACGTTGCTGCTTTGCGTCACCCCCAAAGATGCTGTTCTGTGGAGGAAAAGCTGTGGCAGCCACCCTCCTGCCCCATCATTGCTTCAAGTCCCTAACACGCAGCTGAATGAATGCCGTTTTACCGAGAAAGGAGGCCAGGTCTTCTCAAAAAATCTCCAGTTCTTTTTCTAGGAAAAACCCTTCTTGCCTTTGCAGTCTGTCTACTGAGACACCAGGTTTGTGTTGTGATGACAAAGCACCTGCATGTTAGCTCCCTGTGTGCTGGAGCAATCAGCCCTGCTTTGTGCCATCCCCTCATCTCAGTCCCACTTGCCAAGCCCATAAAGCACAGCCCATTTACGCGCACACATCCACTTGAAGGCACAAGGGCCCTCGAGCACTGCACAGCTCGCTGGGCCTTTGTAGGAACGAAGGGGGCCCTGCCCTTCACGGGACCAACTCCAGCCTATACATGGGAATCGCAGCTCTTGGCCTAGCCAAGATGCTGCACAGTGACTGTTTAACAGTAGGTAAGCGTAACGGGAAGGGAAGAATGCCATGATCCCCAGCTGGTACTTCAGCGAGACACTCAGGACTGTAAGCTAATGTGGCACCCAGCCAGGACAGCAGCATTAATAACTTCTTGTTGTACAGAGCCCTGGTGCACCCCAGCCGCTGGTGACAGCCAGGCCCTGGGCGATTCACCTCCGCTAGGAAAAGGCACAGTGCAGCCAGGGGAAGCACTTTTGCCAAGTCACCAACATTGCTCTACATATTTTATGGGTTTTGCTGAAAAACACACATGTAAATAAACAACTGGACCCACAGCTCCTTTGCTTGGCAACCAAAAGGCTCAGAGGTGGGGGTCAGGTGCTTACGCAGTTGCACACATGGTGTCAAGGAAGGGTTTTATTAAGAGGGAGCCTGGATTTGGTCTCCCCCTGCCTTCCTCAAGGCAATTTGTTCAGTGGTGGCTGCCAACCTCAGCATCCTCAGGATGGAGACTCCCCGAGGATCGACACAGTTCTGTACAACAGAAACACCCTTTCAAGCCTGTTCATACTGATAATTCCAGGAGAGCTTCTCAGGAAGCTTTTCCACACCCCCATTGCAGAGAGGTTCAAACCCTGAAACAGGTCGGGGCAAGGAAGTGCTGGAGAGGAGGAACACCACGGAAATGGGATGGCACACGAGGAGCAGGACGCTACACAAAGCTGCTTTTCTACGACAAAAATCACGGACAGGACAGAGCTGGGGAAAACATGGCCATGGAAGGGAAAGTAGACAGAAGGAGCATCACCTAGAGAGAAAACACTGCACACAATCCAAGGGCTGAGGATCCAGAGGGTATTTGCACTGTGAGGACACTGAGCCAGGACTAGTCCCTGAAGAATGGTCCTCTGCCCCCATTTCATTCCACAGTTCCCTACAAGCACTGCAGGACTTAGTAGAGTCCCACCATGCTCACTTCTACCTGGGAAGCCTGTGTGGGAGTAGCTGGGGAGCTGCGCCACCCAGAGCAGGGAGAGCATTCCCTGCTGCCCCTCCTGCAAAGGGAAATGGGATTAGGGTAACCAGGAGTGCCCCCACACCCTCTCCCTCCTCCCAGCACTCCAAATCTCATCCTTGCAGCAGCTCAGGTTAAGGTCATTTGTAGACCTTTAAGAAGTCACCCTGCTTGTTGGAGTTTTCCGTATCTGGTTTACACCCAGCCTAGGGTGAGGAGCTAAAATCAAGGCAAGCAGCAGGAAACGCCATCTAAGGATTACATGCCTTCATTTAGTTTGACCTGCATTGCCCTTCTCAGAGGCAATACACATGGCTCTGATTGCCTCTTCATCTTTCCAGCCCCAGGTTTGGATGGAGCTCGTGCAGATGGAAGAGGAAATAAGGAATGTTTCCAGTCTAACTGCGCCAGGCTGTGGAGCAGCAACACCACTGGAACAGCCCAAAGCCCCCTTCTCCCCTTCCAGCTTGTGAGTTTAGGAAATGAGCGGGACTGACCTGTGAGCTCAGGGAGGACGGGGGCACTCGGGAGAGGGGTCCGCTCTACACGGAACTCTAAAAACGAAATGCAAGACAGCTTAGGAACTCATCAAACGCCCCGAGGGAGACCCCGCAGGGAGACGGCAGCGGGGTCTGCTGGGGGAGCAGCCAGCAGCCAGACTGCGACCAGGCCAGTGCCTTCTTTAAACTAATTTACAACTGGTGCTGAAAGGTGCTGGACTCCTGCCCTGGAGACTGAAAGGATCCATTTACCTTTAGAATAAATCTGGCCACGGCAGGGCAAGTGCAAGCTTCACTGTGCAGCCTGAGGTCTGCCCTGGAGCACCGCTCTGCAACCCATCCAATCTGACCTCTGGGCTTCAATGCCAGCGAGTGCTCAATACATGCTACCCTCATCTGGGCACAGGTTTACAATGAGGCCCTTGAAGTCACTATGACCGAGACCCATAAACTGGATTCATGGAGAGCTTCCAGACAGCTAGGAGGCAACAGCAACTTTCAGCCACAGTCAGCCTGGGCTCGCCTCAGGCAAAGAGGAAATTTCCCATTCCCAGCCCCTAACATCAAGACTTCATATATAAACCATCATCACACTGAGGGACGGAGTAAGGAAGGGATGTTCAGAGTTGCCACTTCTCTAGAAAATAGCAAGACAGTCTTTTCCCGAAGTGTGCTCTGCCTTGTTCCCTTGCCTCGCAGGGAACAGGAGGAAGAAGAGGCCCCAGAAAGCTCTGAGCAGCTGTGGCACAGCAGGTTCCAGTCATTGATCGCAGAGTCCATGTTCTGAGCACATGGCGGGGTTGGGAATTTGAAACCACCCAGTTTGAGGGGGATATGCAGCCCACCACCCCAGCAGATGTTTTCTGGAGGCTGTGAGTGGTCGAGGCGCTGTTCAGAACACAACTACAGTGTTGCAGGCGCCTGCGTTTCGGGTGCTTAGGAGGTCCCTGGCCCATGGAAAGCCACATTTTAAAATCCTGTGCTACTTTCAGGGCGGTGGCAACTCTTGTAAAGAGAGACAGACACACACAAAGGCAGCGAGACAGGCAGAGCTGCAGGGGCCCTTCTGTGTCACAGCAGCAGCCCTATGGAGGAGGCTAACATAAAGGGCGTCAGAGCAGCCTTGGGCTTTTCCTGCCACTGGACTGTAAGGATAATCCTAATGAAGGACAGACTGTTCCCACCTATTCCAGGGCTTCTCCCCTCCCCCTTCCACATCCGTCTCCAATTTAAAGAAAGACCAAACAGGGGAAAGGGTGAAAGGGGCAGAGCCTGGGTCACAGATCATGCCAGGGACTCCCATCACCGGAAGGCAGACCAAAAAACCCAGCAGGGAGCACCACTCACCAGGGAACTGGTAAGTGTAGCCAGGTGCAATGCCAGTGTAACTTCGACTCGCGTAGGTGGCAGCTTGGAATCCTGGATAACCTGGGGGAAGAGAAAAGGGCTTTGTTACTGCAAGCTTGCAGGGTCCATGTCCTTAGTGCCTGCCTGCTCACGAGCAGCATGACCATCAGTGCTAGAAAGGACAAACAGGGCTAACAGCAGAAACCCCAGGAAATTGCTGGCCAAGTCGGCACACATGCAAGTCTTCTGCAGAAGAGTTTTAGCAGGCCCATTTAATTCGTTCCTTGCCCCAAACATGTAAGGGCATGGAGGTTTCCTTCTCAGAAACTCATGGCTCTGCAGACTAAGGCTTTCTGATGCCTCAGCTGGATTTGCAAACAGGAGGAGATCAGGGAGGTGGAGGCATTTGAATGGCTGAATGGCTCTGAGTCACTTGTGCACTAGAAGCGCTGGCAAATGCAGGCAGAGCGCTTCTTCCTGGTACCGGGCGGGAAGACCATTCCTGCCGTTCCCCGGGAAGCTGACCACCTGTACAGAACAAGCCTGTGAGAATGCAGGGCATTGACTCAGAGATGAATATTTCATTTGCGATCTCCCAAGACTTGAGTACCTGGATTTCCCAATGACTCAGCTTGAGCCTTGCCACTATAAAATTCAGATGGCTTACAAAAGGCAAAATAAAACCACAGGCTGGAGATTTATTTTCCTTCAATAAGTCAAGTGCAAACATTGGGGAAAAAATGCCCTTTTTGGGGTTCTGTTCAGTGACTAACTGCTACTCAGCAGGCTTAGTAAAGAGAGCCAGGCTGAGTACACCCTGCCCAGTAACACCAGCGATGATCCTGTGCAAACAGCGTGCTCTTGGTTTGGCTCAAGCCTAGCTAGAACAAATACAGGGAGGGAGAGAAACCAGGAAAAGCACCCGTGCTGGAAGGATCATGCCTGACTCTCAGATCCAAGCACGAGGGTTTGTAGACCTGGAAGCAGAGGCTACAGAGGACTTTTTCCTTCTTTTAATTTTGTATCTGAACACGTATGCCTCAGAATCATGGACAGACATGAGACCCAGGCTGCTTGTCACTGATTTCTCCTTACAAGACAGTCCCATGATAAGTGTACAGTTTTCCTTGCAATACCAGATACTTGCTGTTGCTGGGGGTGGGGGGAGGGAACAAAGTGAGACAAAGCTTAACTAGAACCTTAAGGGCATTTTATGGTCTTTAAATGGCACTGAGGACATGGATGAGGCATGAGGCAATGGCATGAGGATACGGATCACTGTTTCAATCAGAAGCTTGGGGGTTCTTTAATCAACTAATTCATCAGAAAGCCTGTAGAAGCGTGGGAGGAAGATGCCTGGGCAGAGATTACTCCACACTCGGTTCAGCTATGTAGTTACATCCTATTCCATGAGAGTGATTAAAGAATTACAGTCTATATGCTATGGCACTGCAGGACCGTTAAAGGAGTTGCAGAAGGCCAGAGCTGCCCAGCACATGGCTGCGCATGGCCAGCTCCGGCTGTCACAGGGCAGCAGTGACAAGTTTGCAGTTTTTCCACGTGCCACCAGAGGGCAAGTTGTGATCGCAAACAGGTCCCGGCGCCCCTCCAGCGTCCCCGGCCTTGCACCAGGGACAGCTGCCCTTGGCCGCCCTGCCTGCTCCTGGAATAAAACCTCTAAGCTGCTGCCTGGCACGACCGAGCACTGAGGAGGAGATCTGTCCTTGGACTTACCCAGCATGCCGATCCCGAGCATGAAGGCATCCATCCCATAAGGCATGACTCGGGACCGCCCTCGTGCCGAGCCTGTTGGGGACATCACCTCCTTCGGCTGGGCTTTTTTACACTCCACCTGCCACAAGAAAGTAAGGATCAGGCTCAGTTGCCACCAGCACAGAGCGGTGCCACAGAGCACAGGGCTGCGCGCTGTGACAGCACGCCCAGCCCCAGCCTGCAGCCCATCCTGCTGTCCTTCCCTAGCATCACTGCCTCTGGCCTGCATGCTGCCAGCCTTCCCTCTCCCTCTGCCCCCACCACAGGCAATGGGGAACTCAAACACTGCTTTTCTCCTCCTGCAGCTGCCCTCGATGCTCTGCCTGGCCCTGCACCAGAGCCTCAAGCCTAATTTTCTTCTTTTCTGGTAAAACCTGCCCCCTTCACAGGCCACCAAGAGGTTTCAAGTAACTTTAAAACCTCCACATACTGCATAATTCCTCATTACAGTTAGCTCTTCTCCTTGAAAGCTCGGTATTGTGCTGGTTCACCTCCACACTGCGAGTTTCTTTCCCAGACAAGGTGCTGTGATTTTGGGGAAAACACTCAATCCAATTCCCCACTGCAGAGGAAAGTGTGTTGGGACCCTACCCCTATGCCACTGCCCCACTCTATCCCATACTTCTGCCCCTTCTCCCCCACATCCTGCCCCAGACACTCACCATTTTGTTGTTGATCTCATGGAAGTGGATTTCACAGACTTTTTCCACAATGTCTTCGCTTTCAAATGTGACAAACCCAAACCCTGAAGAAAAGGCAAAACTCCTCAATCAGGTCAGAGCTCTGTGCATTTTGCACCTGCTACCCACATCCTTTTATTGGCAGAAGGAGCCACAGGCTTCTAGGATGGTACAATTGGCCCTTTCTAAAATGGCTGTCACTCATCTTCCCTCTCCAGCAAATCCTGCTTTTATGCACAAGAAGAACAGGACCATCCCCTTACAGATTCCCCTTTCCTCCTCTCTCTGTGCTTCCTACCCTCTCTGAACCCAACTACTCTCAAAACCAAGTAGTTTTTTCTTAACCTTTGCTAATTGCAAGGCAAACCACATGGTTGATACTGCTGAGGAGGATCCCAGCAGACGCTCACACAAAGAGGGTCGGTAGAGAAACAAACAGCTGTTTGCCAGGACATCACCACCCTCACTAAACGCACCCCACCAGCAGTAACACCCTGTGCGTTTCCTGTCCAGTCACTGGTCATAAAGCCTTGTACAAGCAGGCAAATATCAGCAATGCAGTTGTACAGAGCAAGACAGATATATGCAAGCAAAGCAATTTGCAAAGTTTCACCAAAGGTTAGTATCTGGAGTAGGACAGGACAGGGTGTTCCTGGCCCCTGGCCCACGCTCACACCTCCTTTCTCTCACCAGCCCCTTTGCTAACAGTTTTGGCAAAGACCAGCTCTGGTGGGCAGGCTAAACTCTCAGCTGACTGCAGCCACTTCTGGAAAACTGAGGCAGGTGGGAGGATGCCTTTAAGCTTGCCTTACAAGCAAGCTGGGATTAAGCAGAGCTTTCCGCTTTCCAGAACTGGCCAATTCCACAGTGCTTTAAAATAACTTTTAAAAACAGACAGGGATCTGCTGCTCAGAGCCCCACTTTTTCTCCAACCTGCCAGAAAAGTTTCTCCATAAACTCCTCTGTCTGTACCCAGCCAGTTTCACACCATTCACCTCAACACCCACAAGCAGAGGGGCTTGGGAGTTCAAGAGCAAAACCCTGATGCTGAAACCAGTCCTGAGCCCCCTGAGGCCCCCCACCAGGCCTGCTGCGCCCTGGGCAGAGCCCCACGCTGGCAACACAGCGGCTAGCAGCTCTTCCTGCTCCTTCTGAAACGCCCGATAACTCTTCTATTGATTAGTGGCAGGGAGGCATCATTCGAAGAACAGGACTTAACACTTCTTCCCTTTCAAGATGAAGCCAGAACAACATCCTAGGCCAGGCAACCAGTGTACATCTAATGGCTTTAGAAACAAGTAAAAACCTGAAGGCCACACAGTGTATAGAGAGCAGAAGGGAGCGTTCCCTCACTCATCTAGGAGCAGAGATGCTTGGAAGTGCTTCAAACAACACACAGACACGAGAGTGGACCAGCATGGGGCTGTTACTGGCCCTGATTTGGAAGACGCTAAAGCTAAGTTTGCAGGTTAAGTTGATGCCAGTAAATCTCCGAGCTGGTGCAATGCTTGCTGGTGTCAAGCCCTGCCACACCACTGGGTAGTCAGTCTGAAGACTCACTGCAAAAGTGGGAGGCAAGGATGCCCATGGGTGGGCTGGGTCCGGACAGTACAAGTATTACAGTCTTGTTCCCATCCTGTAACCAGACTCCACCAACAAGACGGGTAAGAAAAGGTGACCTGGGAGCACAAGCAGGCTCCGGGCCGAGGAAGGGGCGAGAGGCAGGTACTCTTCAGGCTCTCGTGTCAGCTTTCCCGGAGCTCAGATTACTTGGGACAAGGTAAGACACACACTGCGGGCTGGAGCCACGGAGGTAAGCGGGCAGGGGAGGGGGCCGTCTCCTCTCACATATCTGCAACTCGGCGAGTTTACAGCACCGGAAACGCACTGGACAAAAGCCCTCTGTGCTGCAAGGGACGCTGGTAAAGGATGCAGATGCAAAAGGATGGGGCAACTAGAGGCAAGATAAAGAGCAGCTGCGACCCGCATGCCCTGCTGCTGGGATACTAACCCCTCCCTACACAAGACAGGAGGCAAACCCTCCACAGTTCCCTCTACTATGGCCAGAAGATAGCTCTCACCTCGGTGTCGGTTGGTTGTCTTGTCGAACATCAGCATCGCATCGTCCACCTGCAAAGAGAAGGGCTCAGATCAGATTATTGCTGTCACCACGAGCATCCTTCAACAAATTTGCACAGAGCTGCCCCTCCCCAAACCAGAGGGGAACAAGACAAGACCTCCCATCGCTGAGAAGGAAACGGGGTGTGCACATACATACACATCAGCTTCCAGACCAGGCATACCCCCTTGCCACAACCAGCATGGTCCCCTACCAGCCCGGGGCAGGTGTTGCAGAGCTGAGCCCCCTCGGCCCGGCCCCTGGCAGCAAGCAGCCCCGATTGTTTGCCTGCGGCTCCAGCCAGGGGGCAAGGAGCAGGGAAAGCATTGTTCCCAAATCCCGGCCTCAAAGGAGAGGAGAATTAAAGGGGGGGAGAGAAGCAAAGCTGGAGAGGGGAGAGGAATAAGGGGCCTCCCAGTGACAGGGGAAGCGGAGGCCTCAGACAACAGAGCCTGCCTGGGAAAGCTGGGAAGCGCCCCCGCCCCCACCCCAGAGGAGCCTTTCCTCTAAGTGAGGTTTCCCACTGCTGGAGGCTGTAATTAGAGCAAATTTACTGCAAGGCCTGAGCAGGGCTGCCTTCCCGGGGGGAGGGGCGGCTAGATCCCATCCCCCAGCCGGCCTGGGGCTGCTCTCCTCCCCCGGCGAGCACATCACCGAGCACATCACCGCCTGGTGCCACTTTTCCCCCCATCTTCCCGCTAGGTGTTGCCTTGCAGAGGCACATCTGCAGCACTCCGCAGGTCAGGCCGAGCGGGGTTAAAAAATACACTTCAATCCCCTCCGTGTAAGCCCCAGTGTAAACCTGTCCCACTGACCCATCCCTCCTCTCTAATACCACTGCCTTAATCCGATTATGAAACTGGACGTGCAAGTGCTCAGGGGAGGCAGTGGCAGTCTCCGGCCAGCAGCTGCCCTCGCCCTCCTCCTCCTCCTCCATGTGAGACAGCCGTTCCCCGAGCAGCAAGCCCCATGTGCCCCCAACGCCATAGAAGGATTACTCCCTTGCCTCATCCCTGGGAAGCATCTGTATTGCTGCCTTCTCTTGAACAGCCCACTGGTGAGGGCAGAGCACTGCCCATATCCCAGCGCTGGCAGCCACAGGCTTTGCTCATGGAGAGCCTGCAGCCCTGGTCAGGGAAAGGAGAGGGCTGCTAGCCTCAACTGCCCAGGACAACACAGGACAGCCAGCTCCTCCTCCATGCCATGAGGATGGAAGGAGGCCTCGCTAAAGTTTCCAGTGCCGTCATGAGCAGAGATCATCTTTGATGCCCTTGGGCTTGTCCAGCACATCCACCCCACAAGAGTGAGATGTGACAGCAGGCAACCTGGCTCCCACTGCTGCTGCGCTCTTCCCGTCCTAGCTCAGCCTTCCTTGGCCAAGTCAATAAAAAACTGAGAAACATGCCAGGCATCCAGTCGGAGCCACAGGGGATGTCAGACTTCACACAGACCTGAAGCAATTCCTCAGCAGCTTCCCCAGACACAGCCAAGGAGCTGGGGGCTGGAGGCAGCTCACCACGCTACCATATCCCATCACTGCTCCCTCTTGCCCCTGCACCATTTGCCCTCATGGTGCCAGCACAACTGTGACATGCTGGGACTTAAAAACATTTCAAGAAGTTTTACTGTCTGGTTTTGTTAATTTTTTAAGCTACATTTATTTCCCTATCCAGTTCACAGAAAGGCTGGGCATGTAGCTGTCCTCCTCCCCAGTAAACACTTGGAGAAGGCTGTGTCAATGGCACTCTGCGGCGGTGCCACTCCCTAAGACTTCAACTCAGGTAGCCGGACCCCACAAACCCATCATGATGACAGATAGGCATGAGAAAGAAAAACCCAGTGGGGACAAGCACAGCCCAGCTGCTGACTTTGTCCAATCAGCCCCAGCAACAACCTCTTCTTTGCAGAGCCTGGAAAGCGAGAGTAGCTGCAAGTGGCAGAGCCCAGCACACATCCACACACAAAACCACCCACCAACAACGTCCTGGGCAATGGCCATGGCACTCCCGTGATGCTCAAGCACTTGGAGCTGGGAGAAGTGCAACCGCTTCATCCCAAACCGCACTCCCTGCACTGAGGAGAGCTGCAGCCTTCCTCCGTCTGAGGTTTTTCGTAAGTTTCTGCTGGTGCTTTGAGAGCAGGTGTTTATCCAGCACCCCAAAACATCTTGTGAAAACATATTCAAAAGCTGTTTCCTGCCATGAGCTACATCTAAGATAGACAGGTATGTGTATAGACACATAATATGTGAAATAGTCTCACCCCACTCAACTCTAGGGCCCAAACTCTGTGTATAGCTACAACTAGTGGTTTTGATTGCTAACAAACCCCATGCATGAGTATTTACTCATCTCCTTCCAAAGCAACAGGTGAGATGAGTTGGGTGGTCTCAGACAGCACACATCAGATAAAGCAGGTCCCTGCAACCCAGGGGGGGATGTGGAAGCAGTGCTGGAGCCCAGAAAGGCCAGCAGGATGGGCTGCAGACTAAACTGTGCTGCGGAACTGGGAGAAGGGCCTCACCTGTGTCCACAGGGAGCAGCCATTTCCACCACCCTGCCCAGGCCATGCGGCCTCACCGCAGATCCCTCCTACCCCTCCCCACCACCTTCCCCTGGTGTAGAACTAGCGCAGGGGACGGTGACTGGGCCGCCTGAGCTCTCCCTGAGGCCCAGCACGCCCCAAACACCTGGGCAAACCCTTCACACTGAGGTACCATGGCCGGCTCCCACCAACCCCGACCCCGCAACCGCAACCAGCCATGACTGACAACCCCCGGCGGGCAGCTATTGTGGCGGGGAACCGACAAACACACACACACATCCTCCCTCCCTCCCTCCCTCCGCTCCGCCGCCGCGCCGGGCCCTTCCCGGCTGGGCCGCGCCGGGCCCCAACAAAGGCGGCCGCCGCCGGGGCCGTCGTCACGGCAACGCGGCCGCCAATAGCAGCTGCCGCCCGGATTAGCGCCGCTCACAAAGCCGCCCCGCTGCGCCCGCCCCGCCAGCGGCGGCGCCCTCACACGTACCGCGGCCTGTGATGGCCGGCGGGAGGGCACCCGTCAGGGGCCTGAGGTCCCCCGTCGGGTGCCCTCCCGCCGGCCATCACAGGCAAACCACCGTCGCACACAAGGGGATCGCCCCACAAGGAGTAAGGTCTCGCAGTGACACCCCTCCTGCACCCACTTTGTCCCCCTCCCGGCCTTGCTTGTGGTGGGGATGAGGCGCCATCTTGCCTCCCCTGCCCGCCCTGCTCTGAGGCAGGTTGTGAGGGAGCTGTAAGGGGCTGAGAGGAGGTAAGGGTAGCGAAGGATTTGGACAGTGGGAGGAAAAAAACAGGGATGGTTTGGGGGTCTGGGCCCTCCAGCGGGACAGGAGCGGAGGTGGCATCTCCAGCCACGCTGGTTGGCAGAGACAAAACGGGTCAACTGCCCAAGAAATGGATGTGGGAGAAGCCTGTGGAAAATAGCCTTTACGAGTTTCAGAAACACCCCTAAGTTCATTTTTAATAGGGTGTGGAAATAATCTATGATCATAACTGTACTTTAACAAAGGCTTTTTTGCTGGGTGAATTGTCTTTCTCCCCATTCTCTTCCCCCCCCCCCCCCCCCTTAAATAAATATTTGTTTCAATTCTTTAAACATAGTCAAAGAAGCAGATCACTTTACTAGAAAACTGTTTAGCTTAGTGGCCAAGACTCCCTCCCAGGGAACGATTTAACTTGCTGGTCCAGGCTTCAGTTATCCAACATTTGAGGTTAGAAGTTCAAGGTCTGTTCATTTTGAGGGATGATGTCTCTCCCTGCGTTTAGCCATGAGGGTCAAAAACATCCAGGAAAAAAGCAAAGGTCCCAAGAGCAGTGACTCTTGCTCTCTAGACACATCCTTCCTGAGGGACCCCACCACAGGAGACAACTTCTTTGGCAGCTACTTGGCAGCCCAGGGGTAGGTACCACTACCCTGAGCCTTAAACCCAAGCTGTCCAGCATCACCTCTCAATTCTGTCTCCTGTGGCTCTCTCGAGCTTTGGAAAACCAAATGGGAGTGGAAGAAAGATAAAGGCTTTGGCTCAGTGGAGGTAACACAATTCAGAAAGTGAAAAAAGGTTTGTCCCTGGGGAGGAAAATCGTGTAATCCTCCAATGGATTTGCCACCACTGAGACCTCCTGCAGCAGGGCAGCAAGCAGCACCTTCCCAAAATGGGGAGACAGCTCCTTCTCAAACCAGCACCTGGTTTTGATAAGAGCAGCATGGTGGTGACAGGAAGGGAAAGTGACAGTCACAGGTTTCAGAGACTCTCCACCAAAGCAACCCTCAGCCTAGCCAAAACATTCAAGTTTACAGATATAATATATATACACATTTCATATGAAAACAGAACAGAACGTAGTATAATCCACCTGGCCTTGGCCAAAAGGCCTGATTTTTTTTTCAATGGCTTAGTCCCACTCTAACATCTTTCAGTCTTCCTGGGACAGTCATCAGTGTCTGCAAAGGAAGAAGCCAATGACAGCCTCATGCAGATTAAAAAAATAGTAATAAAATTTCCAACACAAGTTTGATGAGAAATGTTGCATGCACTTCCACATGGGAAGATCTTGAAGAAAGTTGTAAATATTCAGGCAAAGGCTTTGCAGGCATAGGCATCTTCCATCTGAAGTGCAACTAAAGATGGCTCAGCTGGTCCTAGAGGGAACCATGGCAACACAATTGTAGAAAAATCAGGTAAAAGAGTAATAGCTGCTGAGTTGGCTTCAACACGGGGAATGTAAATCAAAACCATCCAGAAACAACTTGGCCATGCTGTCAAGAGAGGGCATCAGCAATCCTGCAAGGTTCTCCCGGCTCCTCAAACAGGACAGACCGTTTCTGGGGAGGAGGATGCACAGACCCAGAGCCCAGCTCCAGGGAGCAGGGGTGCTGCGCCTGCACAGCGCTAGGAGGACCATTCTTACCGCACTCTGCAGAGCCCTTCTCAAAACTCTGAGAACGGGACTCGGCCAAGGGACAAAGCCCGCTCCGTGCTACAGGTGAGCGAGACAACCTGTCCAGGTGTTCCTGCCCACTCTCGCACCGCACCACAGGCACCTGGCAAATATCAAATGAACCACGGAAGACCAGAATGACCATTACTGCTACAGCATTTTTGGCTATCTGCCTACCAGATGCGGAGCACAGAGAACCCTTTGTTCCAGTGGCATTGTTACCACAAGCCAAACTGCCTACTGCCACAAGAGAGGTGATCAGATTCCCCTTCTCCTCCCCTCCCCTCCCCATCTGTTCATTGCAACCATGTTACGTGTGAGAATTTGCATAAATTGCCCTCTGATCTGTGGAAGAAAATCCAAAATCCAGTTTGGAAATCCACAGCAGGTTGACAAGTAGCTTTGATCCCTGAAATTTCCAGAGAGCAGCAGATTAAGGATTAATTAATTAACATTCCCCCGATCCAAAGTGAAGGCAATCATGCCCACCGTAAGCACAGGAACAAGTCTTCCTTTAAAGAAATTCACTATCAGTATCTAAAGATTCTCCAATTAGTCAGCAGGGAAAACTCATTTCATATACTCAAGTCAACCACACCATTTTTCTGGCAGGTGTACATGAATATGCATTTGTGACAGACACGCAAACCCTCATCAAATCCAGCGTCTCAGATATGGGGGTTTTCTCTTGGTCGGGACAGCACTAGAGTCTTTGCCCGAGGGAAGATCTCAGACCCCGTCTCAGGCAAACAGTCCAGAATTTGGACTGAGTATTAGATGGCAGCCTAAAGGTCAGAATCGTCCTCAGAACTCAGCAGATCTTTTTTCTTGTTTGCTTCCAGGATATTTTTAGAGAGCAGATCTCTCTCTCTCGGCACAATCTGCCTCACAGAGTGGCTGAGTTTTTATGACCGACTCATCCACATACGCAGATCACCTGGAGGCCCAGGGAGAGATGCAGACTGTTTTTAAGCACTTTTCAAGCACCTTTGGAGCCACAGCTGATTAGTGAGTCATACAAAGACGTCATTGTGAATATTCTTGCACTTCTGCTTCACAAAACGCAAAAGCACACAAGAAAACCATGACTTCAAACACCTGAATTGGGTCCAGGCCCCCATTTCTTCCAGTACCTCTGTATTTCTAGTTTCTGAAAGGATCAACTTCTCCCCTAATGACAAACAAAAGACTGGCTGCACCAAGTTAGGGCAGAGGTCCACCTTGACAACATCCCCCCCAAGATACCAACCAACAACAAACACCTTTGAAAAAACACAAAGACAAGGCAAGGATATTACTGTAGACCCCAGAGTACTCCATCATCTTCCAGCCATTTGTGAGTCAGGGATTTCCTGAACTCAAAGGGGTGGCTGTGTATTTAAAAGACCTTCCATGAATTTGTCCCATCATTTTGGAGCCTATGCAAATTTTAGCAACAACACCCTGGAGCAAAGATTTCACAGCTTAGATAAGCTCCATGACAAAAAGACCTTATTTGTTCTGAGCTTCCTATCTTGCAATTTGACTTTTTCTACCACAAAACCTTGAAAAAAAAAAAAAGATGATCTGAGTTTTTTCAGTTACGATTTGAAACAAATAACCTTGCTTACAAGATCAGAGACCCAATGGTCCAAAGAAGTTACTCTGATGGACAACCCCTTTTCCCACCCCAAAATAATACAGAACAACGTGTTCCCACAGACTGAAGTAGAAAAGGAAGAAGCTGGGACTTGAGCTCCTCTGAGGCATCCCCATACATGTTGAACTAGACAGAGGACTAGCTACGCCTGAGGTGGTAGGTGCAAGATATCTTCCCCTCTCTTTCTGTTTCAGGTTTCAATGAGGGTGGTAGCCTGAATCTAGAGAGGCTGTTGAAATACTTCCTTGTGCAGTCTAAAGATCTCCAACACCATCCAGCTTAAGCCAAGACACTTGGCTTCAGATACTGTGAATGCAATTATTTCCAGGACTTCTGTCCTACAGTTGAAAAAATACTCTCCTTTAGAAAGCATGTCCATGGCCTTAGCTTGCATCTCAAAGAGATTTGAGTTTTGGAGCCAGAAGTGTTTCCTAGAGATCCCGCTATGTTCAAAGCCCTAGCAGCTGCACCTGACAAACTGTAGCCAGCTTGAGAGCACTTCTCAGTCTCCCTCTCTGTACTAAAAAAACCCTTTGTATTTTCTTCCTCAGGAAAACAGCAGCCCATATTTTTCATTCACAGTTTTGGAAGAAAAAAAAAAAAAAAAAGAAGTGATCCTTCTTTGAAGCAAACACACTGTATTTGGGATCCTCTTTGAAGCTTCACCTTTTGTGCCTGTTAAAACCAAGTATTTTGATGTGAAGAACTGGGGTGCCAGCCTCTCCCTTTCTTCCTTTATCCCTAAGTAATACTCGTGGATTTCCTCCTCACACATTTTCATTTTTCTTTTGCCACTTCCATTTTACAAAGCAGAGAGGTTTTGGGCACAGAAAGGAAAGAAAACAAAATAAAAATAGCGCAAGTGGAAATACCAAAATGGAAAAATCAGACTTGGGAATTTTATTTTATGAAATGGGAAACCTTTGCATCTCCAGCCCAACCAAACTTCATTTTTGTCCTGCTAATGGACACAAGAGGTGTGTTGTTTCTGACCCGAGATGCACCAATGCCAGCTACCTTGGTAGGCTTGCAAACTGCAATTCACGGATTTAGACCAGAGAGAACATTATGATAATGTAATTTGACCTCGTCTGTACTGCAGGCCATAGCACTTCCTCTCATCATTCCTACAGCACGTGCATGCTTTCTTTCTGGACTAAAATGTATTTTTCAAAAAGCATCTATCATAATTTAAAGGCTTGAAGTGGTGGCAAATCTAACACACACTTAGGCTTGCGGCCTGAGGGTTACCTAGAAGATAACCTTCACATAAAAGCACTCAGGAGCCTGTACTCCCTTGTCCTCAGAAGCAGAGGATGATCTCTGCCTGAAGCTGAGATCCAAACTGAGCTTGCCACTGGATTCTCAAAGATTGACTAAAGCTCACCCCCAGGAACCTGGTACCTTGGTCTTGAGGAATCAAGGCAGGATGAATTGTGTTCCCCTCTCTCTCCTCTCTAGATGCTAAGCGTTCTCATGCCTTCCTGGAAAGGAAGGAGGGAAAAGCAGCGATTTTTTTTCCCCACCAGATCCCAGAAAACTGTGGGGCTGCTCGGAAGAAGAGGGAACATAGACAAAGCCATTTCCTCATAGGGTAAGTCCTCCAAGGAAATGCTTTAAAAGGGCATCCTGAACAATTCCTTTTCAGACATTCCCAATCCAATTTCATAAGAAGTACTGGCCCAAATGGCTTAGAAAATATCTTTTTCAGAGAGGCTTTCTAAGATGAGAATAACACAACTGAAGCTTCACCACCTCTCACTTAAAGATGCCATAAATTGAGGAGATGGAAGACCACAGAGTCAGGTGCCATGAGTACCTCTGAAGAAGGGTTCCTAGGAGACCTCTGAAAGCTAGGAGGCCCCAGAGTATCATAAACACCAAAAGAGCCTGTGTACCAAAATCATGTTCTCCATAAGTCATATCTGAAATCGAAGGCAACAGGCTTTTCTTAGCCCTAGAAACCACAGAGCAGCACATTCAGAGCTCAGAACCCCAGAGATGGTGGACATGGAGGCTTTCCTCCAAAACACACTTTCCCACTGATCCTGAGCATCAGCCACACAGAGCTACTTACTGGAGAGAATTTCTCAGGCAACAGTTCTCCTGGCCTTCAATGAATTATTTGAGGCTTAGCCTGGAGCATGGTTACAGGCCAGGAGAGTTGCTTTATACAAAAGCTCTAAAGAGTCTCTCCTCAGCTGAAATGGCCAGATGAGTCAAAAAACTGCCCCAAAAATGGAGAGTCAATCTGACCAGCCCTGACCTCTCCCCACAGAAACTCCCCAGAGCCAAGAGGCCAGCTGCATCAGCCTCATGCAGCATTGGAGTGCCGGATGTTGCCCGGGATGCTGGTTCTTCAGAAATGAATCGCACTAAGCTATGCAGAACTCTTCCTTCTGCCCAGTCGCAAGAAAACAATCTGACACAACCAGTTCTTGCCAGTCTCCTGACGTCAGGACACCTTTCAGCACATGACCATTAAACAAGAGGAACACAACAGCACAACATCCCAAAAGAACTAGAAAGTACTTCTCAAACTAGAGAAACTATAGCTGCTTGTAAACAGAGTGCTACACGACATGCTTCTGCTTCAAATTAACAGCAGTACAGTTAGGGGATTACGCCCAAGACATTTTATTTTCCTATTGAACACATCCATCAGCAGTGCAGAAGCACACGCAATTCACCTTCAGTGACACCATGTAAAAGCTCTTGGGGACACAATAGAGTTTGCTTATTTCTAATAGAAAATAAAACCACACAGAGCTAACAACTACAAACACAGGGATTATCTGACCACTTTTGCTGTTGCCACTTTCCCTTAGGACTGAACAGAAATACAAGAGTGCTGCTTTGCAGTCACAACAGCATCCCAGGACATGCAGATTTGACTTCAGAAGCTGAACAAAGGTACTGAGCAAACACTTGTTCCAAACTTTCTGCCCCAAAGTTCCAATGATATGGCAAAACTGGTAACAAAACTCCCCTTCTTTCCACTAATTAATGTGCCTTAACATCACCCTTTTGCAGGATCTTTCAGAAGAAAATTTAATAACAAAGCCTTCATCCCTCACACTCTACAGTTCATGTGGTACTTTTTTCCACATCCATGATGCTACCAGCAACATCCTGGCTGGATTACTGCCCAGCAAACTGTGTTCTGTCCCTGCAGCCAGGCAAGAAGGTCCCAACAGCTACAGAATCCAATACTTCCTGCCCCAAACAGCAAACCCAAGCACGACACCACTAAACAACAGTGAAAGAGTCACAGTGACCTGCCCCAGAGGTGACCGTGTTCAGCATTTGGGTACGATGATCCCCTTCAGTTCTTAATCTCATTAAAAATCTTGGGATCTTCAGCCTAATGCTACTGAGATTTCTCCTGGGGATACTCACAGCCTCCTGACAGGGAACTGGAGGGCCAAGAATGAGCCCCCTTCTATCCTCCGATTCAGTCCTGACTCTCAATTTGCACTTCTGGCTGTCAGGGACCATAGCACAAGTGACTTCCATCCACAGAAGCCCACCCTTCCCCAAGCCACCAGCTGGCACAGAAGAGTCAGACCACCACAAGAGACAGTCATAGTGCCAAATTTTTCTTTAAACATCCAAAACTAACATCAACATTTGCCCAAGACTCAGCAGAAGAAGTTTCAGGACCAAAGGGCTTATTTTTAATAAAGGATTACCAAAATTTCAATCATGAGGCTTCGAGTTAGGAAGAGGCCAAAATCACAGGTTTGATGTTGCATCTGCTCTGTTAGGAGCGTCTACAAATCTTCCTCCAGCGTCTGAACAAACTGTGAATCTGCAGGCCACAAGAGGCCTCCAGAGAAGGAAAAACTGGAAAACCATTTCCCTTAGCCCATGTTCCACCAACTCCATGAAAAAGCACAAACACTTGTTTCAAATCATCACAGGGCAGGAGTCATTGGCTGTAGCCCCTACAAAGACATTACAGCCACCCAGCGGCTGTAACTGACCTTCAATCTACTTAAACCCATGCAAAAGACTCACAAGCTCCTACTCCGGCCTCCACAGAAGTTCAGAAATCTCCTTTTTGCCCCAGAAGCAACAGCTTTGATCCAACACCACTCAAGAGACTTACCTTCCCGAACTGCTCGAAATATTGTTTCACATCCTCCACAGTAGTGTTCACAGACAGACCACCCACAAATATCTTCTTCGTTCGGGTCACCATCTGGAAAAGAGAAGGACAGGAATTCACCAAATCAACCCAGAGGGAGCAGAGAACGAGACTCAAAAGGCCACTAACTGCCCTCCACTGCTGGGAAGCGCCTGCCCCTTTGCTGCAGCTGAGCTTCCACCCCTGGCCAAAAGAGGCCAGCAGGTCTGTCCCACGTTGGACCCCAAGGCTAATTATTGCACCACCCCATTGTGCTTCTCAGCACCCAGCCACCACCTCCTCGTCAGACGGTCCATTACCAGCCTCTCCCCTTGCTAACCTGCTGCTGCTCTCTTGGCACCTTCACAGTGCCTCGCAGACGCGGGGCACAACTGTCCACTCCCCAGCCCTGCAGCTTTTCCTGCAGCCCTGCCACTTTGCACAGCCAGCCTCCCCCAGAGATGCCACTCTGCTTCCCAGAGTGGAAAGACGGGCAGGAGGCCTGCCAGCGCAGGTAGGTTCCCCAGGCTTCACCCTCCCAGCTTACAAATCAGGCAGCATCCAGTCGTGCATGGAATAAGCCTCACTGCAGACCCATTCCCCAGCCACTTAAATGGAGCCCACTCAACTCCCAGTTAAATCTGTTTTGCCTTTGCAAGAAGGCAAAGAGAAGATCCCTCTGCCACTTGTCACTCACGCAGTTGGGACAAGGAAGAAAACTAACTACCCTGAGAGGGGCCATTGCTGCCAGGCTGAGGCACACCGACATCCTTTGAACCAGCTCTCCAGCTGCATCCTCCCCTTAGCTGCTTGGCTACACCCCTGCTCTCAGAGGGACACATGGTCCTAATTACCCCAAGGAGCATAGGGCTAATCCGCAGCAATTCCCTGGCTTGGAGAGCAGCCCGTTCTAACACTAAAGCACCTTCTGTCACCAAACTGCTTAATGGAATTAACCCAATTCCTACCATGTGCTTCCTGGCTCCAGTTACTCGGGATACCTGCTCACCAATTGTTCTCAGTGCCTGATCCCCCTTACTTCCCTCCCGGCACCAGTCTCCTCTTCCCTCTCTGCTTCTTGACACTGCTTCTCCCCAGCTCTTTCTCCTGTCACAGCACTTGGAATACAGACTCTAAACTTTAAAATTCCTGTCCAAGAGCAAAGTTAAAGGGAGACCCAAAGTCTAAAGGCAGTCTTCAGCCTGCTGCTGGCTTCTCAGTTAAAAGTTTCTAGCTGCACACCTGGAAAAAGTTCCTGCAACTGTGCATTTCGATGCCAGAGCCTCTTGTAGATAAGGTCCAACACCAAACTCCTGCCTTTTCCAGTGGTGAAGCACACAAAATTAAATCCTTCTCCCCCTCTCTGACATACACCTATCCATACACACGACCCTCTTTCCACCCAAATCACGATGCAGCATGGAGCTGTTCTGTACCTCCTAAGGGCTGAAACTTCCAGACACCGGCTGCAACCTAAAAAGGACAGCCCTGGGCAGCATTTGTTTCACCAGCAATAACCAGTGCATCCTAAAGTACAACGGAGGGGCCTCCTGGTTCCTCCAGTGCCACACGCACCCCCAGTGCTGAGCTGCGAACCTGACAGGAGCGCACCACAGCGCAGCACGTCACACTGGCCATGCAGCACTGCAGCTCCTGCTCCAGGTAAGTCCTGAGCAAACCCCAAGGAGCAACTCCGCTGCATGCACTGGCAACCTTGCACAGAGGGACAAGATTCACCACCACGAACTTCACCCTTTGGAGTGGCAAAGGCTGCCTGCAGTACTCACCTTGGGCTGTGCTCGGCGAGGGAATGCTACCTTCGGGTCAATCTGAAAGAGATGTGGGGAAGAACAGGTGAACACACTTTTGCTGCCTATTCACAGACGCAGGGTTTCCTCCATGCTCATGGCTGTCCCTGCCTGCATGGCACCTTGCTAAAACCCCAAAGAATCTACCTGAGGTACATAAAAAGAAGCTGGCTGCAGACATCTTTCCCTCTTGGTAAGGTGTAATCCAGGGAGACTACAAGTCCCAGCATGCAGTGGTCCATCACTGGCTGAGTGCTGGCCAGACACACCCGAGAGCCCATCACATGCTGGGATTAACAGGCTGAGCTGCACCCTCCCACTCGGCCTGCCCCTAGGTGCCCTGCATCACCAGCCTCACATTAAAAGTGCTTTCTTTTGCCTTTTTACTCTCCCCCTCCACTCTGCCTACAAGCACAGAGCTCACCTGGGTAGTAAAACAGGACAGAAAATAGACAGCACACAAAAAGCCAAATATTTCATCCCACAAAGCACAGGGTAAAGAAATAAAAGAGCAGACAGGACAGCACAAATTAAAGCAAGGAGTCCAAAGCCCCACAGGCTGCAGAGGCTGTGGCCGCAGGGCAGCGTGCTGCCCCTCTCCCCAGGCTGCACCGCACACAATGACGCTATGCCTCCCCTCTGCAGGCTGAGCCCTCCATTGTGCCTGTTCAGCTTCTCTATAAACCTGCCACCGGCCATAGCTGCGGTCCCCGTGCCGCCATCCAGGTGCCGCGCGTTCTGCTGGGCTCAGCACGGAGGAGCGCGTGCCTGCATTGGCCTCACACCACCACAAAAGCCGGGACAACCCTAACGCAGCTGCAAGCCAAACACCCACGAAGCCTCCACTCCTCCTCAGCCACCACCTCTTTCTTTAGAGCCTATTTTTACAGCAACTCCTGTAAAGTTACATCACACCGGGGATGATCCAGACCTACAAATCAGCTTACAAAGACTGGTGATAAAGGCAGGTTTGGCTCATCCCCACACTTGGACAGGCTGCAGCTGGGAGGGCAGCCCAGAGCGTCGTCCCATCGGCCCAGCAGCTCAAACAGCCCCAAAGGAAGCTGTGTTTCTCCAGCCCCTCTCGCTGCTTTGTTCAGCTTTCCAGCCTGGCCACCCTCCCGCCCCACATCCTTTCACTTGTCACACAGCCCCGGAGTTCGGCCTCCCTGTGCCCTTCCACCAGCTTCTCTCCCTGCCTTCCCCACCTCCATTCTGACTCACAGCCTACAACATAAATAAACTCAGCACGTAAGTAAACAGAGGCAAAACTGAAGAGCACAAATAAACTCAAAAATAAACCTCCCTCCCCAAGCTCCAAGCACCGGCAGATTAGCATACCCTCCGGTGCGTCCCTGGGGCATCCGAACCCTCCCTCCCCACACACACCCCCCCACACACACACAGCTTCCTGGCCAGCACAGACACCCACAGCAAACTCTGAGGACAGGGGACGGCAAGAGACCAGGAGGTTGATGGCAGATAATAAGCAAAAACAATAATCTACTGTCTTTTACTTCTCAGCCAGTGTCATTCAGCTCCTGCCAAGAAGATGCTTTCAAACTCAGCAATGCTAAGCTCGGCCTCATTTTCTCATTACCCTGAGTGTGATCAACTGGGCAGAGATAACGCGTTCTCCTGGCTGCAGGGAGCAGGCAGTCATTTCACAAATTCTTCTGCACAACCAGCTATTGTTGCAGGTAGAGGGAGGCCGGGGAGACCGACTGCAGGGGCAGCCCTGGGAACACGCGGAGGGGAGTGAGTTCAGTGCCGGACTCAAGTTACTCGAACTGGACTGCTCCTCAGTGGCTGGAGTCTTTCTAATTAAAGCAAAAGCACTGGTACCATATTCCCTCATTTCTGGTGTTAAAACAAATAGCTCTGTGGAGGAGTTGTGTTTCAGTGTCACCCACTGACGTAATGGATCCTTTTTACAAACCTAGATAGAAATCTGCTAAGAGTAAGAGCATTCAGAACTGCTCAGATTGTATCCGAAAAACAAAACCCCAGATCAGGCTGTGGTGAGTGGAAGTCACTCGAGCACAAACTGCTTCCACTTCACCCTGCAATGCTTTGGGGACAAGGAATCCCACTGACGTCGCAGGTGTACCAAGCGGACTGGCCAGGCTCCTCAGTAACGCTCTTCAGGCCACCGACGGCACCATTTAATGGCTCAGGTCATATAACTCCTGCATTAACCCAGCTGGTATCAGTGCCCCAAAGCAGGCGGAGGACAGGGAAGGACCCGTGAGACCTCAGGACTGGGTTTGTTCATTCATCACACCTCCGCAGCTACTTTCGCTCCATTGCTCTGCGCTTCCTGAGAGCCACAGATCGCTCCCTCCGCCACAAAAGACAAACCCAGCAAAAAACTCGGTAACGGCAACAAAGAAACAACAGGACGACCCAGCACCACCAAGCCCGCTCTTCAAGGCACCAGCCAGCTGCAGCTTTACAAAGTCACGCAAATCTTTTACCTTGAGACTGCAAAGCCAATTCTCAAATCGAGCATTTCCATAAATAACCCCGTAGGCTGCTGCTATCTAGCTTACAAACAAAGAGGGGTCTGAAAAGCACAAGGTTTCCCCGGAGAATGGGGCCAACAGCACTCGTTAGGGTAGGAAGAATTGGAAAACAACGAAGCAACAAGTTGGGCAGACACTGTCTATCAAGTACAGCTTGGCAAGAAGACACCAAGCCTTGAGAGAAGGCTGTCCTTCCAGGACACCGGGCCTTTTCCTGCAAAGTTTCATAAAACCCTAAATTAGGATTCAGATGAGTTTGTGTCATTTAACCCATGACTCACAGCAGAGCCGTTCAGCTCAGCAGGGAAAAGCCATACGGAGGCTCCATGAGGTACCACAAGACCGACCTCTCACCAGGCAAAACACACCAGAACATCTGACCCAGCTGAAAACCAAGCTAAATAAAAAATAAGAAGGAAGGGGGGAGAGAATCAAACTTCCTAACAAAGGAAGGGCCCTGGCAAAACTGCCCCCATCCTCTCTGCCGCGCCGGCAGGGCAAGCGGAGCAGATGCAGCTGGGAATTTCAATGGCTGGCCGGTCCCCATGCGCCCTGCGCCATGAGGCCCTTCTGTTCTTCTGCAGCGCCCACCCGTCCACCCCTGCCCTGCCCGTCCCTCCCACCCTCATGGGCTGCACGATGAGCCGTGGAGCGGCTTCGCACAGGCAGCAGCAGTGGTTCGGGAAGAAGAATGGAGACAGTGGGTTTCGGCTCACTCCTAGCCCCCAAAACATTTTCGGGATTAGCACTACAACAGACATCCATCACTTGCCTTTCCAAGAGGGGTCTATGCCAGCCCGCAGACTCATGACGGGACTAGCTGAGCAGACACCATGTTTACACAGGCTAGTAAAAAAAGAAAGAGAAAAAAAAAAAAAAAAAAAAAAAAGAAAGCCCTGGGCCCTCCTCAAAAGACTTTACCGTAACCCTCCCCCAGAGCAAAACTCACTTTACATCACTCCCGAAAGGAGGAGGGCTGGGAGTCCTGGGGACCCAGCCTCGGCCAGGAAGGCTGGGGTAGGTTTAACCGGGAGCTCCCGTGGGGAGGAAGGACCTGTGCACATCAAAGGGAGCGATCCAGGCAGTTAAACAGGAACAGACATAAATCTCGCTGCAACTCACGCCGTAAACCCTAAGAAAGGGGGTCTCGCTCTCCCGCCCTCTCCCTTCTGCCAAGATAAAGGCTAGGACGCCAGAGCCACGCGCTGGAAGAAATAAAGTTGCGCATTTGGACTCCTCAGCAGCTCGTGCTCGGAACCAGAACGTCTCGCTTCACCGTGCCACCCCCTCGCAGCCCCCTCTGCTCCCCCATCCCTAGCCTCACCTTCACCCCGGGGCAGCAATAAGGAAAAGAAATTCAGGAGAAGGCAAGTCACTAAAACTAAAGAGAAGGGACCTCCCACTCAGACACCTCACCCCCACCCCCCAAAACCGCCTGCACATCTCCCAAGAGCCGCAGATTTACAAAGCAGGACCGGGCACGATACACCACCGACCCAGGGAGCCACCAAAATCTTTCTGCTGGCCCAGCTGGGGCTCATAATCAGCCTCCGCTTGCAGAGCAAGGGCCAGAGCCACGGCTGCTCTGAGAGGCCGGTGGTAGCCCACATGGGCGGGCGCTGGCCATGCTTGGGAGACAATAAAGTCTTGAACCTCCATGACCGTTACAAAAACTTCGCCTGGGGAAAACCACAGGAGAGTCTCTGGGGTGCGCAGCATGAAGGCTCTCTGCCGAGGGGAGGGCATGGACCACCACAGCTGGGGGAAGTGGGGCCT
Organism: Vanellus vanellus; assembly: GCF_965231255.1. Lineage (NCBI taxonomy): Eukaryota > Metazoa > Chordata > Aves > Charadriiformes > Charadriidae > Vanellus > Vanellus vanellus. The sequence goes on from NC_138921.1 coordinate 4,822,641, forward strand.
GGGCAGTGGGGGACGGCACCCCTGGGGAGAGAGCGATGCTTGGTGGCACACAGGGGGCAGGGGCGGCTCCCCTCTCCCCAAACGCATCTGTTTCCTGGTGCGAATCCTCACCCCAAAGGTGCTCTGGTGTCCCAGCTCTGAGGGGGCCACGGTCACTCCTCAGGGGAGCCTTACAACCGATGGGTGGGATGGGAACTGTCACCGGGAGCTGCAGACCCACGCCAGGACATCGGCCCCAGGTCGACAGCGAGCCCAGTGCTCGGGTGGCAGCTGGGCTACCCGCCGGTGAGTGGGACACAGAAGGGGCCAATTGGTCTGCATCAGGAATCGATAGCTTACAACCTCTAACTGGAAATCAAACACCGCAATCGACAGCTGCTCCGAGCACAGCCACTCCACCGGCAAATGCACCCCTGAGATGAGAGAAGTCATCTCACCGTCTTGGAGTCCAGTTCATGTCTGGATTGGGCCAGGACCTTGTCGACGCCAGCCTGGTCCATGAACGTGACGAACCCGAAGCCCCTGAGCCCCGCAGCCCGGGCAGGAGAGGGGATGCGGAGAGAAGAGAGAAAGTTGGTTAAAGTGGCGGCCGGGCCGCGGCAGGGGCGAAGGGAGGCGCGGGCCCGGGCTCTCACCTGGATCTCTTTGTCAGCGGGTCCCGCATCACCAGGCACTCCTTCACCTCGCCGAACTGGCTGAAGTACTCCCGCAAGCCCTCTGCAAGCACAGCGCCCACCGTTGGGTGTCCCGGCCCGGCCCGGCCCCGCCGCCCCCGCCGGGCCCAGCCCCGGCCCCGGCCCCGCCACCCCCGGCCCCGGCGGCAGGTGCGGGTCCGCCGCGGCGCTCACCTTGCGTGGTCTGCCAGCTCAGTCCCCCGATGAACATTTTGCTGCGGGAAGGAGAAGAGAACCGTGAGCGGGGCCGCGCCAGGGGGCCGCGGCGCCCCGCGGGGGTGGCGGCGGCGGCGGCGGGGCCGGGCGGGGAGGGGAGGGCGCGGATCGGCCATGTTGGCAGCGGCACCGCCGCCGCCGCCGCGCCTGCCCGGGCCGGGCGGCCGGGGCCGTGGGGAGGGGGCGGCCGGGGTCGGGGGGAAGGATGGGAGGGGGGGTTGCGGCGGGGGCGTCCGGTGGGGGCCGCCGCGGCGGTACCAGGGGTCGTGCGGGGAGTCCGGGGAGGCGAGGCCGGGCTGGCTGCCGTCTGTCTCCATTCGGACCTCTTCTCCCTGCGAGGAGCGGCGCCGCACTCCCGGGGCAGATGAGCGCTGGAAAAGGGGCCGGACGGACAGGCCATGCTGCCCCCTCCCCCGACCCCTCTCCGCCGGGCGGGGAGGGAGCGAGGGAGGAGGGCCCGGCGGGCACAACCTGCCCGGCTCCTCCCACCCCCGCCGGCCCGCCGGCCGCCCTGCGCATAAAACCCGCCGGCGGCGCCGGGGCCGAGCACCGGGAGCCGCGCCCGCACCGCGCCGGGGGAGCGCGCCTGGCCCCAACCGCGGCGGCGGCGGCGGGAGCAGCCCGGGAGCTCGGCGGCCGCTTTGTCCCCGGCCGCACCACCCGCACCTGCCCCGGGGCGGCGGACAAAGGACGGCGGGCTCAGTCCCGCCGCGACGGAGCCGGGCCTGACCCGCTGCGCTCGGGCTCGCCGCGGCGGGCCCCGGAGACCCCCGGCCCGCCCCCCGGTGTCTCACCGCCGCCGAGCGGGCGCCGGCACCAGGCGGGTTAAAGCCGGAGCGGCGGAGGGGGACCGGGACCGGCACCCGCCGCGGTCGCTTCTGTGGCGGGACCGGGGCTGCTCTCCTCGCCCCGGTACACCCCCGGGCAGTGGGGAGCCCCGGCGCCTGCACCCGAGGCTCCTTCCCGGAGCCTCGGCACCTCCGAGTCCCCCTCGCAACCCGGGGGGGATAGAGGCTGCCCGTCCTCGGCGCTGCCCGCCCCGCACGGCAGTGCCCGCACCGCACCGGCCGGCGGGCCCCGAGCAGAGCTGTGGCCGAGCCCCGGGTACGCACCGCCCAACCGGCTCCGCACCCGCGAGCGGCCGGGGAGGGCGGCCAGGCTGGTCCCCAAGTCACCGCGCTGTTTCTCTCCCTCATTCAGACTGACAGAGAGAGCGAGTGGTGCCAAGCTCCAGCCTCCTGCCACTGCCACGCAAGTTCACCCACATACTGATGGCTCCTGGAGCAGGTCTGTGCACTCTCTGCCTCTGCTCTTGGGCAACCCGGCCCAGGTGGCTGCCAGAGCTCAGACAGGAGCAAATGAAATGCGGGGTGTCACCTGTAAAACTAGAGTCAGGGTTGTAGACTGTCTCCTGACTGTGCCATACATCGCTCTGAGAAAGGGCACTTGTTTGCACCTGTGGCATATCAGAACAGAGCAGTGCACAAAACCTCTGGTACCAGCTGCTGCAAGCCCCTCTCGTTGCAAGGGGGTGTCACAGGGTCCCAGGCATGTGCCACTGTGCTGCCAAATATTCTCCACGTGCACCTCTGGCTCCAGTCCTTCCAGCACAAGTCTCCCCCATACTCTCACTGCCTAGAGCGGGGTATTGACAGCTCTCAGGTCTGTGCCATCCTCATTTGACCTCTGTTCCCCTTCTCTTGTAACTGCTTTTCCAGGTGCCAATACACCTCATCTCCCTCCTGGAGAGAAATCAGGACACCTTTGTTTTAACAACACTTTGCAATAGTATCTTTCATTACATGGACTCATCCTGAGCCCCTTGGCTGCAACTCTGAGTTAAATTCATCCTCTGCCCATTAGCTCTGCCAAACCACCATCCACCTACTCCATTTCCTGAGCTGGGTCAGTGACACTATCCTATCTCCTGGCCTGTACCTGGGGCCAGGCAACACACTCAACACCAGAGACTTGGTAGCCACCCCTGAGAACTGAGCTACACAGCATCCCAGCTGTGGCTGTGGAACAGCCCCAGCTCCCACTGCCACCAGTCCAGGCTGAGCTGCTTCTCCAGAATAACCCACGCATCATTCCACAGGGCTGAAGCCACCACTTTGGGTAAAGGTACCCTGAGAGTAGCTGGGCTGGTACAGAAAGGAAATAGAAATAATGATGCACAGAGGTGGTACCGCAGGCAGCAGTGACAGGGTGGGAGCAGCGGCGCTGAGGCAGCATCTCAGCCATCTCCCCTTGTATGTCCTGAGAAACCCGGACAGCAGCTGGGCTGTCAGAAAGCCACCACTGCCGCCTGCCATGCTGCCCAAACTCACTGCTGCTGTGCTGCCTCCTGGCACCTGCTCTCCGATTTGGATGGCAAATACTCCAAAGGGGACACTAACATTTTCAAGTCACCTGGCACAGCTCTTCGTGCTCCATAATCACCCAACCCAGCCACAGTACTAATGCTAATTAAACAAAAGAAAGAAGAAACAAGAGCTCAGTGTCAGACACACCAAAGGACAACATCTCTTGGTTTACTACCAGTGCATTGCTATAATTTTAAATGTGTGTTATTTATGAGACAGATGAAGTAGAGCATTCTGAGGGGCACTACTAAAATGCCTCATTATATCTTTTTTGCATTATGCTCATTGTTTTGTTCTCTGTTTCTCCATCACAATAATATTGGAGAAGGGAGAATAGGATCAATGTGAGTTAACATCTGTGAACATCAGAGGGAAAAAAAGTGAACCTTCAGGAGGATTTGGATGAAGGATGTGGTTGGACTTGCATCACTGGGAACGACACCATACCACGTAACTTATTCCAAGGCCCTTTCCAAAACATACACGCAATATTTTGTATTTCCACCTTAGGACCCCAAAGTGCCTTGTAAATATCAATTCATTTATCTCTGTTACACACCAGACAGCGGGTCTTGGAAAATCTGTTGATTAGTGACAGTAGGAAGCTTTCCTCATGGAGAAGTAAATATATAAAACATTCCAGAACTTATGATTGGAAAGATGATCTGACGAATATAAAATAATGCAGCATTGTATTCCTGGGGCTGCAGACAGACAGCTGTAGTGCCTCTGTGGCTGCTGCTGAGAGGTTGCCAAACACCAGCGAGATTAACAAAACTGCTCAGTTTTCTTGCTGCTATTCAGCGTCTCGTGTATGGTAGAGTGACACTATCAAAATCATGTCCACTTCCTGCTGAGGAGGATGATTGGCAAAGCTCTGCCCAGCACCAGTGGCAGACACTGGAGTTATTCATGGTGAGAGGGAGGTTCCAAGAAGTGGATGTTAGGGGAGGGGCAAGGCAGCAGCCACCTCTTTTCCTCCCTCATCATACCAGGCTTAAGGATAGATTCTCTCTTGGAGACCTGTCTGTAGCCAGGAGGTTTTGGCAGTCGGGTACTACGAGAAGTTTCGCTTTTCATTTAGTTTGGACAGTTGATAAACAAACTTGAACTGGAATTCAAATCATTTTTGTAATATTTGCGTTATGATGCTGAACATGCAAACCTGGAAGGTATTAAATGCAGCTCCATAGGCAGCCCAGGGGCAATGCCAGTCTCTGGCAGTGGCTGCCGGCACTGCTCGTGCCTGCTTTGGAAGGGATGCTGACCCTCTGGAAAAGCTGATGGCAAAACCTCCCTCCTAGCCCATGCAGGAGGCAGCCAGGGGTGTCTGCCTCAAAGGGATCCCACTGCTTAGCCACCTCCTGCCTGGCAGCGACTGCTTTGGGGCAAGAGGCAGGCACACACGGGGAGAAGAGCTCTTTAGAGAAACTGAATTATTTAGACTCCAGTTGGGTGAGCAGGAGGGACACAGAGTCAGCAACAGGAAGAGAGGAATGGCTGCAAAGGCACCAAGGGTTTCTTTGCTTCACATAAGAAACCTCACGGAGCAAGATTCGCAATGGAAAAACAGCCTACATGGTGCAGAGCATTGAAGAACAGGGTGGGAAAATATAGAGGAGTGGAACAGGGCTGCATGCAAGACAGGAAAAGAAAAGAGAAACAGAGGTGTGGGTGAATAAAGAGCAGGAAAAAGGGGAGTATGCAGAGTGAATAGAGACAACTGGGACAACTAGAAGAAAAGAGTGAGGGAGGAGAGAGGAGGAGACCACCCCAATTACCAAAAAACAGCAAGAGGGATTGAAGCCTTGGAAAAAAAAAAAAAAAAGGGGACAGAGGTCTGCACAAGACAGAAAACAAAAGTAAAACATCAAGAGAACTTGTAGCGTAGTGAATAGGGATTCAGCATAAAACAGCAAAAAATGAGAGGTCTCTGAAGGGCAGTAGGAGACTGCCGGCTTCCACTCGCTGCCCTGGAAATGATGGCTAAGGGAAAAATCAGAGAGCCCTTCCTGCTATTCTCCCTCTCTACAAGCTCTAAAAACTACTACGTGGTGTCTAGTCTCCATGATCCTATCTAAAGCGGTCCAGCAAACGCAGGAGGAAACACTGACTGCTCAGCTCTAACACCGGAGCTGGTCCACACACCCAGAGCGCCCAGCACCACACCAGCCTGGCCCCCGTGCAGGTGCCACCTCTCTGCAGCAGCCTGCAAAGAGTCCTGCTCTCCAAAAAAGAGCTGAAAACATTTTCACATATCTTTTTTTTTTCTTAACACAATACTGCACAGATAGCATATAAAGTGACAGAAAGCACAAACAGTTTTGAAAAATGAGACCTCTCTCCTCAAACGTGCCCTGAGCTCCACCTTCCCTCTAACAACTTAGTTACCATTTGTCACAGACTTTCATCAGTCACTGCTTTCTGCTCCATCCTTGCTCCTACCTAACCTCTCCCCAGTCCTCACTCCAGCAACTCGTGTAAAGGAGACCTCTCCCAGAGCATCCGCTGTTAAGAGGCTCTTCCCTGGCCTGGAAGTGGAACATTACCTCCTCTTCTTCCCCTCCTTGCCTGGAAACTCAGAGCTTCCCATGGGCTGATGATACACGTTAAAGGAGAAGCTGCTGCCCGAGCATTCACACACCGTTCGTGGTGTCGCACACACACTTACTCTCGAGAGCGCTTCCTCCTTCTTCAGGCTCAACCCTAGGTTTCCCACAGCAGAATCTCAGGTGTCGGATTCTGTAAAATAGTTAATTTAATTGGAAGGTACAGCAGCAAGGACAGCCCAGGCTGAGTGCCTCCAAAGAGAGGGATGCCGAACAAAAGAATCCCTGAGCAATTATACCCTGGTGATCGATACACCCGCCCCTCAGGTGCCCTTCACGTGCTGGCCACACATCTTTTAGTCCAATGGTGATTTTTGGTCTGGGGTCTTCTAACATCTAATTGGATTCTTTTTCTGTGTCCAGGCAGGCAGGCTCTTATCTTGTTGATTTGCAGTTTCAGTCGAGGGTTGGAGCCTCCATATCTTCTGGTTTACATTCCTTGTGCACCTGCACTCACTAGCAGAACACGGAGAACTGAAGAGTCCCAGGCTTGGGAGAAACACTACCAAAACATCAGTGTGATATCAACACACTTTCCCATACTAAAAGACTAAACACAGCACTGTACCAGTTACACCAACTCTCTCACAGCCTAAAGGCTTCAGCAAATTTAGTTACTCATGCTAATAAAGCTAGGCAAAGAGCACAAATCACACCATATTATAATCCTAAGTGATTTATTCTAATTAAAACTTATGTATTTATGCTAAACAATTAATATCCTTCAACAATACAGAGGGACCCATTTCCCCACCATCAGAGAAGAGAGATGAGGATAGATGCAAGAGAAATCCACCAGATGTGCTAGGCTGTTTTAAAGAAGACATTGATCAAACTGTTCCTCATGCTCATTGGGGATAAGACAATTGGCTCAGTTGGCACAGGAGATAAAGGTTAGATATTAGGAGAAACTTAGCAACTATGAGGATGGCTGAAGATGGGAGGGGTCAGCCAGGAAGGCCAAGGAATCCTCATCCATGGAGAAGATTTTTAAGAACAAATTAAGCAAACATTGGTTTGTTGATCAGGTTCCATTTAGTTCTTGCCTGTTGCAGGGGTGACCTCTTGACACCACTTTCAATCCTCAGTTTCTACAGTTTCTTCATCACACGAGGCAAATGGACAGAAAGAGTTTGGAGTAAAGGAGGCAAAAGTGAGGGCTTCTCTAATAGAATGGGGAATTCCAAGTGCGTTCCAACAAATAGGTGGAGGCCAGACAAGAGAGGAATAACACAGAGAAATTTAAAGGCTGCGGTCCATGGGCACGTGTCAGGGCAAGGAACAGCGCAGCACAGGGCTGGGCTGCACCAAACGCCACCAGAACTGGAGAAAAGGTCTGGGACTGAGTCAGGTCAATAGGGGTAACAGAAAAAGGTCTGGGTCAGATTTGAGAGCATTAGCCAGTGCAGTGGCTGCAAGACATCTTAGACAAAAGTGGTTTCTATATTAACATTTTTTAAAAGTATTAAAGTTCTGTATTAAAAATAAAATTCTGTGTCCCAGTGGGAAACAAACAAACAAAAAAAAAAGAAAAAAAACAAACACAACACCACACCGGACACAGCTTTTCAAGCGCCTCCCTGCAGCGACAGTGCTGGGTGCCTTGCAGCCCAGTCTGCTGGGCCTCCAGTAACCAGCTCCTCAGGCAGGGACCAGTGATGCTGCACTATCAGTTGCTCTGCACATCCTCTGCAGGTCTGACGCGTGTGTGAATTATTCATCCAGGGCTGAAGTCAGCACCATGTCAAGGACCTCTAAAATCCACCTTAAAGATAGCCGAGTCCAAGGGAACAGAGGAGCAAGGGGAGAACAGGGCTCAGGGGAAGGAGGACTGGATCCTCCGCTGAGATGCTCGCAGGAGGCAGAAAATCTGGGTACTGGCATTGTCCCAGAGCAGCACCAGAAGGAAGAGGCACTTACAGGAGCAAACAGAGAACTTTAGGCTCAACACATGAACAGGAGCTGAGCAAGCAGTTGTTTCTTCATCCCCTCTCTTTCAGGACATAATCGATTTCCTACCTCTGCTATAACACTCACAGTGGCTTTTAACTCTCCCATTTCTTCAAGACTTATTTTCTAATCTAAGCTGATGAGACCTTTGCTCCACAAATCCCAACAGCACTTCTCAGAAGACAACTTTATAGCATTCTGGTACTACAGTGGTATAAAGTAACTGGGACTACACTGTTAAACTTAACAGCACAAACTTGACAAGGTTTACAGATTATTTGGAGGAATAAACAGAAAAGAGCATCTTTAAAATCCAGGGTGCGTGCTGGAGCTCCTGAGACAGGAAAGGTTCAGACCAAGGCGAGTGTACAGGACAGAAATACACTCTGTAAATCTCCTTAAGCAGCTCAGCCTGTCCTGGTTCCTCAAGGTTTTGCCAAGGTATTTTGTTTGTACTTGTCACATGACTTACATCAGGCATCACATCCTAATCAAGAGAGACACTGGTGTCTTCCCAGGCAAAGCTCCCATGCTCAGATGGCAGGAGCAGCTTAGCTGCTTCATACACGTAATTCCTGCCTGAGCCTCCTCCCTGCTGAACGGGGAAGGGAGGCACAAGAGGCTGCGAGGGTCCAGGTGCACGCCTAGTCATCTCCGGTTGTTCTTCTGTTTGCCGTAAAAGAAAGCAAGGCACAAACTCGCCCAGTGGGTGTTGTACTTAGAAGAACTCCTGGTTTTCTACAGCAGTGCACCCAGAACAGACGCTCTGGGGCCAGGAGTGGTATCCTCCAGAGAGGGAGGGTTTCCACCCCTCCAGGGCACAGCGTCTTCGCTCAAGCTTACAGGCTCCTGATCCTTTCAGGTTAGGGAATGTGCAATGAAATGGCTCTTACTAAATACTCCAGTTGCAGCAACCTACACCAGCTTTTAAATATGTTGAGTTCTGAATTGGAAAAGGCTCAAAATCTGTTCTTTGGTCACAAGACACTGCAATTCCCCCTGTCCACAGACCCAGTGAGATGACCTCTAACCAAAGACAAGCTCCGATTCTGCACTGCTCATAGTCTAGTGGGAAATACTTTGCTCTTGCTTCTACTTGTCCGTTCTTGCCCTTGTATCTTTTCCTCACTTTTCACAGCCTTTAAGCATTTATCTTTTCACGCCTTTGCCTGCTCTGGATTTCCCTCAAGGCTGATTTTGCTATATGCCATTTTCTTTTCTTTCTTTCTTTTTTTTTTTTTTTTTGGTCCCAGACAGAACTTTCTCGCCTACCTCATGCCCATGTGGTTCCACGAGCTGAAGTAAACTGAGTCACTGACCCTTTTCCCACCAGGAGCAAGAAGTGATTCACAAACTATATTCTTCAGAGCTCTCATCTGGCTGGCAGCCAAGCCTCTGCAACAGCTAAGGACCAGCTCCCGCCAAAGTAGCTGTCCAAGACATTCTTCAGCACAAAGCTGGGACACAAGCAACATGGAGATATTCTGTCAAAAGTGGGGGGATGCAGAGGAGCAGCAGGAAACCTCTCTCACAGTGGAGGTCCACAGTATATATTGGGACCATCCCTTTACTAAGAGTAGGAATGAAACAGTAACATCTACAATTCAAAGTTTCTGCTGGATACATGTATCAAAGTGGGGAGTATTAACATTAAAAAACCCCTTAAGGCTCCTACAAAAATTTAATCTAATTAGATGTTTTTAAGATTTTTAGTTCCATCTACCTGCCACATTCCTGATCAATCAATAAGCAGATTCTGCTTTCCTGTTTGCAGCACTGGAGACATCAGAAGAGGGGACTCGCATGAGTTACACTGGAAATAGTAGGATCGTACTCAGGCTTGCGACATCCTGACTCACTGGACTTGTAATCTGATTATACGGGTGTTTTTGGAAGCCCTGTTTAGTATGTCCTGCCCTGCTCCAGCACTTCCCCTCTGGGGATCACCAAGTTTGCTGCTTCACAGACACCCCTGGGGTTTGGAAACTGCCCACTTGTGACGGATGGAAACAGTGAGGCATCTTCCAAAACTTTCCATCGATTTTGAGCATTTGAGTCAAAAAGCTGGAGATGCAGAAAGCGTTCCTCTTTCCAAATAAGGCCTGGGGAAGCTCTGGGCACACAGCATTTTCTGCAAAACAAGCATGTGGTGTCTCAAGGTGTGCATCCAAGATCTGCATTTGTTTATACGTAGTGACACAGGTGACCAGGTTGAAAGCATAACACTCAGATAATCTATACCTTCTCTACATTTTTAGCCACAATAGCACCCTGTCCTCTGTTTACTGGCACTCTGCTAGACACCAAGAAAGCTTGTACAAGCGTGTTCCTGTCTCAAAAATTAACGTGTTCCCGTGACATAACGTGTATTTAAAACAAATCACATTTTGGATGGTGAATCTAAAAAAGCCTCTCTGGTGTTTGAAGAAACCTGGGGATAGAAGAGACATTTGCTGGGAGAGCAGCTCTGGAGCCAAGCAAGTTTTTGAATTAGGAAAGCTCCTCTTACACACTCCTGCTAGTCAGACAAAATGTGCTCAAGTTCGTTGGTCATTCTGGAGCCTTGAAAGCAATGCAGTGTCTGGTAAATTCATTCCCAGATGCTGGGAGAACAAGGGATTGTGGGAGCAGTGTAAGATGGGGAGGGATTTACTGCAGAACAGACAAAAAAACAAATCAATGAAAGTTTGTTCAGCCTTACTTCCCTTTTGTTTTTTTTGTTGTTGTTGTTGTTGTTGTTGTTTTGTTTTGTTTTAGTAGGGCTGCAGTACGAGAAATTTTGGGATTTTATGCTTGTGTTGCTTTAAGGACAGGAATGCTGGAAAAGGAGGTATTTGATACCTTTGCTGCTAATTACAGTGCAAGCTCCCAGTGTCCTGACAATGCCCTTGTCCCTGACCTAGAGGGGCCTCACTGTCTCAGGGTCAGCTGTAATTTAGTTTTAGGTCAGACCTGGGACTCTCCTGCCAAACTAACTGCACTTTGTTTTGAAGTAGAAACCATTTACTAGCAAGTCTGAGACCATCAAACTCATTTCACTAACAAGAAACAGGGACGAAGTGCAGAGCCCCAGAGACGAAGGTCAGTGTTCGACACAAGGAGACCTCAGCTGCGGCACGAAGGAAGGGGTTGTTCTGCCCACTGAGCCACATAACCACATGAGTTCAGATCTTCTGCTCCCTTCAATTACGCATGTTTATTACAAAAACACCTAGGGACCAACTAAGCCGTGCCAGTCCCTGAGCAGGCACGACAGCACTGTCAGCCCCCCCACCTTAGAGAGTTTACAACACAGTTGCTGCATTTCCCAGGAGGCTCAAGAAAGAGGACTGAGCTCTTGAGTAAAGCTCATCAGTTGCTGGTGCTGCTCCTACCTCTTCTCACATATTGGCTGGGTGATTTGGGCCAAGAAAACTCTGATTTTCTACTTGAAAACTGAGGTTTTTCTTCCCTACCTCAAAAAAAAATGCTTTGAGACCTTCAGAGAGAACATGCTGCAGAAAATAACCCAAAAGCTGGAAAGGGAAATACTTTTTAACTTCCTCCAAATAATCAGCACCAACTCACAGGGAATGAAGTATTTTTTCAAACTAACAGATTTTGATCCGATCTTCTTCCCCCTCACCATATTCCTGGACAGAGATTATACTGTCATGATACCGCACAGCATTACCTGAAATTAACTTGTCACTTAAAGAACTGTCCTTTACAAACTGTGGGTTAGTCTGAGACCCCAGTGCATTTTGCATATTTTCAGAGTCCTTGCTCTTTTGCATTTACGTAGACATAGGACTGGGTTTGCTAAGGAAAACCTATCCAGAGCACAATTTTTTTTCAACTCTGCACATCATTGCAACAAGAGGCCAACTTGCACTTCCGGGAAAAAAGCTGGATGAAAAATTTGTGCCACTTTAGCAAACAGTAAAAGTCTTTTGACAGCAAAGGACGGTTCTGTGTCCAATCTCTGAACATATGAATGAGACAGACAAGTATAGACCCAAACACGGTCTTTAGGAACACTAAAACATCCTCAGCTCTAGATGGTGGCCACAGTTGGGATTTGTGATCAGATGCGAGAGACCACAGCCATAGTGAGAAACAGGACCGCTAAGGGATGTTCAAATCTTCTCTTCATAAAAGTTGACTACAAGGCTGCAGCACACCCTGATGTGCGTTAACACTTATTCGCTGCCATGCTTGACAGCTGCAAGGCAGTGTGGTAGAAAGAATTACCAGCCCTACAGATTTTCAGATGAGTTCAAAATGCAATACCCCCGTTGTCTGGCACCACAGGTCCCTAACTACACATAAACCCAAATCGCTCCTATCACTGACGGTGCCTCCACAAGTATCAAACCAGCTTCCATGAGCTCATGTTAATTGCAGAGCTCTTTGTGGGACAGGTCCCAGCTACCCAAGAGCTGGGTACATCCTTCATGACTCCCTGAGAAAGCCACGTGTTTCAGGAGCGATGCAACTGCCATGTACCAGAACAAGGCTCTGGAGCAGAGCAGATAGCTTCCTTGGCAGCCAGCCCGCAGTGCTGGAGCTTGCTCCCAGGAGAGATTAGGGAGAGTAAAAACCTCATTGCCATCAGAGCAGAGCACTCAACCTGCTTCTATCAGAGATTTCTCACAAGAGCAAAAAAATCCAAAAGCGTCTCTACAAATAAGAGTCTGCGGGAACAGAGAAAAAGATAACCCAGTTAATGTCATGCATACAGCTTTGCTAACAGCTTGGGTAACACTGATCAGTAAAGGACAGGCAGAAGCTCTCAACAGAGCCTGTTTTACACTGGGAAGATTACCTGACTAACATCTGGACAGAGAATTGCCTCCCTACATAAAGTCACCCAAAACCCAGATCTGCAGCTGCAAAGCTTTCAAGTGAGGTTTTTAAATTTGGAAGTTGAATAGCATGAAATATATTCTATTTCCCACATGACCTTATTCAAGCTGTTTTGGTGTTGGGTTTTGGTGGTTTTGGTTTTTTGGTTTTTTGTTTTTTTTTTCAAGGCACGGCAGAGGACAGAAGCTACCCTCAGGTTCCCAGGTAGCACAATTTACACCCTGAGGCAGATAAAAGTACAAACTACTCAGACTCACTTAGACTTTGTGTGCTTTTGGACTCCCCTGCTACTTCAGATGTCATGACATCTGTGTAACCCCTACAGCAAAGAGAAAAGGAAAGGATTTTCACCAGTTTCAAGGAAGGCTGGGCTCTGTCCTTAGACAAGGTAATTTTCCGTCTACACACAGAGGACTCCACACAGACGAGCTGTTTCCAAGGGCACAGCAGAGCCCCTTCGGAGACAGCTCCCAAAGCTGGAGCTCCTGTTCAGCAGGACATGATGCGGGCTCACCCCTCAGCCCAGCAGGCTCCTGGGGACAGGGCCATAGTGACCATGGACTGCCCAATTAACCGTAGAGGTCACCTCCTGTCCTCTGCTCCATCACCACCGAGGTAGAGCTCTGCAAGGTGGAGCATGGAGCTCTGGGCAGGGCTGCGCAGGCAGCAGACCAGCCTGGGAACACAGGAGCAGCAAGGAAGGAGAGGATGCTGGAGTGGAAGTGATTTGAATTAGAACAAACTGGCTGCTGAATAGAAGCTTTTATTCCAGCATGGAGAAGGCTTTGTTAGTCAAGCACATGTGATGCACAAAAGCCTCCACTTGAATTCATTGAGTTTTAATTGGTTCTCAGGTGGGGGAGGAGATGGGTGTTAGGAATTAGGGATTCCTTAAAGAGGCAATATCATTAAATCTTAACGCCTCTTCCCTCTCACCCCCAGCTTCAGCTTAGGAGTCTGGCCTCATTCAATTGTCTTATGTTAGAGAATCAGAAAAACTGAGGGAAGAGAAAGGGTGGGAGGGAGAGTCACTAATAAAGCCTAAAGGGAGATCAATGAACAAGAAGGGTGAGGGGCAGGAGGAAGACTGAAAAAAAAAAAAAGAGGCTGGTTGGGAGATGAGGGAGGTCACACACAGGCAGGGAAGGCAGGAGAACCTCAAAGGGATGAGGGAAAGAGAATGATGCCATTCGAGTCGAGGCTTTCTTTTCTCCCTGCATTCCTTCTTTTATTGAACACTTAAAACTTCCCCTGGAGATCCTCTAGCTTGCCTCTGTGTGCCTGTGCTCCAAAATAACAGAGTCAATCCCCACAAGGAAGGAAGCAAATCCTGGGATGGGCATGGGGTGTGTCGGCACGGGGAACAGCAGCAGTGAGAGAAACCTGCCTGGAAGGCCCTCACAAGAGCTGCTGCTTGTTTCGCCAGACACAGCACATTTCAGACAGAAGTTTTGTTACCAAGAGCCTGCTGCAGACGTAGCTGAATCGAGGTCCTTGTGAGTGAAAGAGAAAGGGAGTAATCGGGAGCTAAGGAGATTTCACAGTCAGCGTTGTAGGCATTACAGGACGCTGCCCAGCTTACAAAAAGGACCCTGGGTACCTGCAAGCCAGACCCTGACAGACCACTGCTACACTGTGATGGGGACACACATCTCACAAATGTGTAATGATTTCCATCAGTCCAATACATCATAGGAGAAAGAATTATTGTTGTTTTACCTACTACATTTTGAATTTAGATAGGTAAGTGGATGGCATACCAAACATGCTGCCAGCAAACACCAACTCAAATGCATTTTCTTTTAGAGCTCCTGACAGAAGGAAGCTGCTTCTATATTTAAGCCAGACAGTTTATCCTTTATAAAGCCATACATAGCAGATATTCTTTGCAGGAAGCACTGCCTACTGTTTTACTATAATTCTTCATTACAAAATTAGACTGCAGAATCTCCATGTGTGGACACCATGGCACTAATCTCGCCCAAAACAGGGGCACTGCAACCAATTACTATACGGACTCAAATGGGAGGTCTCCGACTTCTGTTTGAGGACAGTGCAGGATGCTGAAAACAGCATTCCAATGGTGGATCGGACAGCCTCTTAGAGAGAAGCAGAGTCCCTTACTGTGGTGTGAAATCTGAAGGAAACACATGATCCTCCGCTGACACAGCTGTGGTATAGGGTAGCTCTCACATAGACGTGGGTTATTCAAGTTTTTCAGGGCACAGAAAAAAAAAGAGATCAGTGAATTCACCCATTGAAAGCGTCATAGGATCCAGTTTTCCAACCCCCCTCCCTGAAATACGAGCCTAAGTATCATTTAGAAGTGACACAGAGACTGAAGTCTCATTTGGTCCTTAACTCCAACTAAAAGCAGACGTGGTCTCCACCTGGCAAAGGCATTCGTGAGCAGTGAGCCGCGACACTGCCTGGCACCGGCTACACAGAAAGCATTTAACCACACATGGAGAAGAGCTAACACTACTTGCCTTGATTTTTAATACTGCAAAGTCTACACTGTGACTCTGCCAAGATGCCTATTGTCACCACTTGACCAGTGACAACTCATGAGAGCCCTGCCCTAGAGGAGCAGCAGGGCTTTCCTCCAACAAGGCAGTCTCTTCTGGAAGGCTCATGTAGGAAAACACAAAAAGCCCCGCAAATCATATTAGAGATACGTGTTTCTCCCCTCTAAGCAATGTTTCTTGTGTGCTTCAGTTTGCCTTTTCTCATAGTGCACCTGCATTACAGGTAGCATACATGTTACCGACCGATTTAATTTTATATTTTACGAGGTTTAATTAATCCACAGGCATAATTTCAAATGATATCTGACTCACTTGAAGCAACCAGCTGCTCTTCATCATCAATGGTAACACTTGAGAGTCCATCTTATTACGCATAGTTCTGAACATGATCCCTGCCTCGTCAGAAAGCCACATTGCTCCGCAGAGGACTAAGCAATTGTACTGCTTCCTACAACCCCTCATGCAACGTTAGGAACAGAGCAACTCCTGTGACTATCCTCCCAGTAACAAAATGTAGGAAAAGGCTGTTGTGGTAAGGATGGGCAAGGTCATGCCTCCAAGATTGTTCCCTATATTTAACCTAGGCTTGTTGCCCTGGATGCGTTTGCCCTCCTCCCAGCAGTTTTCTAGTAACAGCCTTTCCTGTAATTGTTTCCTTCTCTTTCAGATACGTTCAGTTTATCTTTAGACTTCAGTGCAGGAGTATTGGCTTTCCTGATACCACCTTGTTTCTCAACAGTTCCCTATTTTGTAGCTTCCAATAGGATGAGACCAAATGCTATTTGTGCCTTTGGAAAGAAAAATAATTAAGACTCCCTTCCATTATGCTCAAAAATCTTGCTGCTCTCCTATGCCTTTCTGTAGGTGCCTTTGGTAGTTGGGATCGTCTTGCAACATTTTTCCTAGCAAGTACCATTTCCACAGCCTTTTGGTATGCGACAGCAGGCTCTTCTGAACTGCTTCACTACACAAGCCACAGATTTGTCTGTCACAAACAGTGTCAGTTATCACAGCATCAAATTTGCTGTGTGCAGCAGGTCTCTTTAAGACTGCCATGAATTGAAAATTGTTTTCCTACCTCTTCTCAATGCCTGATGGAGCAGGTATCTCAGCAATCAGCAGTGGCTTTGGGGCAAAGTGTGACTGACACATCTGTATCAGTTATCCAGTTAATTTTATTCCAAGCCTGTTTCGTTACACTAAACCTCCAGATGCTCACCATATTTCCTCCTTTCCAAGCAGAATCATCGAATGGCTTAGGTTGGAAAGGACCTTAAAGATCATCTAGTTCCAACTCGCCTGTCATGGGCAGGGACACCTCCCACTAGACCAGGTTTCTCCAAGTCCCGTCCAACCTGGCCTTGAACACCTCCAGGGATGGGGCAGACACAGCTTCTCTGGGCAACCCAGGCTAGTGTCTCACCACCCTCAGAGTAAAGAATTTCTTCCTAATGTCTAATCTAAATCTCCCCTCTTCCAGTTTAAAACCATTACTCCTTGTCCTATCAGTCCACTCCCTGATAAAGAGTCCTTCCCATTCTTTCCTGTAGCCCCTTTAGATACTGAAAGGCCACTATAGGCTCTCCCCAGAGCCTTCTCTTCTCCAGGCTGAAGAAACAGCAAAACCATCCTTTTGGCTCCAGAAGAAGTTTAGCTACAACTGCTCCACCAATTAAACTGGCTTCACCTCACAGGTCCTTCTATAACCAGGAGATTGCCTCTTTGCGAGTATTAACATCACACAAAGTGAAGACAATCCTAAGCAAAACTTAGCCTAAACAAGGTATCACTGCCAATTTCAACAGGACCAAAACGGATACGCCCTGTGCCAAGCTACTGGTCACGCACAAGCTTTTACTTTCTGTTATCGTCTGTGAAGGGGCAGATTTATGTGGCTGCTGACGCGGTTTCAAGAAACCACATGAAGACCACCTACAGCACAGGTATTTACAAAGCTGGCTTAGAAACATGCTCTACCCTCCTTGGAAATCACCTATTTCTGCTGCAGTGGACAAGCCCTTTCAAGGACTTTGGGAGCACCCATCCTTTGCTCTGTTGATGGCCGCATCAGCATCCTGTTCGTAGCCCAAGGGTTTCCTGTGGCTTGCCTGGCAGCTACCTGACAGACTGCAGCTTCCCATGCTTCCTCATCTGAAGCTGCAGCCCCCTAGCAGGCTCCACGTGCACACTCTTGCCCCAGCTCAAACCAGAGCTGTAGTTGCCGCAGGACCAGACATCAGAGGATTCACAGCTTCTCTGGGCCCAAAGGCCACGTCCAGGTTGGTGCAGGGGGAGGACAGAGCTGCACTAGTGCTGGGCACAGAGACAGAATGAGGCTAGGATGACTAATGAGAGAAGCCAGCGCTGCAGAAGCTTTCCAGCCCAGTGCCCTCACAGGTTTCTGTGAGATGGTAATACTTTGCACATTTATCAGTGTAATATTGCACACTTATTGTTCCTTATATTCACACAAACCCACACCTCCATGGCCCCGTTGGCCAGTGGGCCTTGCTTGGAAAGATCTTTACAAATGCACATCCCTACTGATAAACAACGCAAGTTATCACTGTGAACTTCAGGGGAGCGCTCTGCTACTTCAGTACGTTGCCTGTTGTACCTACACATGTTATTTGCCTGAATGATATCAGTGCTCTGTCTCCCGTGTTTTGACAGGTAGGTAGACGAGGGGCACTGTGGCTTTAAGAAGGTCATTTCCACTGTCCTGCCGGTGTAATTAGCCTGCTAAAGAAAGGGCAGAGGCTGGAAATTGGATTGAGCAAACCAGGCTTTAGCCGCAGGATGAAGGCAGAGCCCCAGGATTGTTATGTTAATCACCTGAGCTCAGCAGTCCCTGCCCTTCAAACCAGTACAAGCCCAGTACAAACCCAGGACCCCTCTGCCAAGCAAACCCAGCCTTGCTCAGGCTCCAGCTGCCTTAGGACATCTCTCTCCACCTCCCGGGATGCAGGACAGACCTGGGGCCACCCAGCACTGGGAGAGGATCTTCTGCCCAGCCACAGCCCATGGTCATATGGCTCCTCTGATCCAGAGTGCCGGGCCACAGCTGCCAGCAGGTTGAAGACTAAATGGGGGTCACGGGTGAGAGCTGATGGGCCAGGGCTGCTTTACACCAGCTGAGGATCCAGCCCCGGCTGTGCTGAGTCAATAAGCACGTCTGAAAGCACAGATTGCTTACTGCTCTTTCACCGATGAAAAATAGCATTAAGAACAATAGGCCAGATTCGTATCCGGCATAATAACGGCTGTAGGCAGTGGAGCTGCAAGCGGGTTCGGTTGGGAGCCAGCCCCTCTGCAGCGACAGCACGAGCCCCCCAGGTCCCCGGGCAGCCAGCTTGTGCTCATGTCCAGTGTCTTCAGCACCAGAGTGATCCCTCGTTAATCCCAGGGGCAAGTCCTGAGGGTACAAGCCCCCAGCCTGCCCCATGCTCTGCACCAGAGCTGTCACCTGCACCAGCATCACCTCCAGCACCAGCTGGTGCAATGCCACCGAAACAAGAGGTGTTGCACAAGCCAGTGGCACTGGCGAGCATGGCCCAAGGTGCCCTGTTTGCTGAAGGGACGCGTTTGTGGCGCAGCCAGCAAGAGCTGGCCACGAATTGCTCCCAGTCACAGCCGGCTGCCTGCTGCCTCCTGTTTTGTCCTCTCCGCCTCGCCCCTCCAGGGAAAACAAGGCTGGGGTTTACCTCACTGCGCTTTACTAGCTTGTGTCCCCTGGAAACATGCCTTTTTGTCCCCTCTCTGCTCAGAAACTTTGGGCTAGCAGCCCTCACCACCATCACCCACCTTCTTTTTAAGGCAGCGACCCAGGCTGGTCATTGTCCCCTCCTTGCTGCCCCTATTTTTTTTAGGATGAGCTCACGCCTCTCCCCCGCGTCAGGCCAGCTGGGGCTCCGCATTACCTCCCTTGTTCTTTGGTGCATTTTTTCACTGCACCCCTGCGCTGCTGGGGAGGGGGAGGGAGAGGAGGAGGATGGGAGGCCAGTGTCTGGCCCCGCATCCAGCCCGCCGGATGGCATGGTTTTGGAGAGGCCTGGCTTAGTGAAGTTATTCAAGCCAACGGCAGCCTGGCAACCGGGCGGCCACAATGGGAGCGCAGGAGGAGGAATGTTTCCACATGCCTGATCAATGGGAGCAAGGGAGACAGCAAAGCAAACAGAAGCTGGGAAAGAGACACAAAGAGAAAGCAGCCTTTTCTCTGCTCAGTTCCTTTCATTTGTCACAGCTCTTTGTGCAGCTGATGACAACGGAGGCCCTTCGGAGGCTAGTTTTAGGGAGTTTGGTTTTTCTAATTAAATAAAATGCCGTGTCCTTTTTCTTCACTTGTCACCCTCCCGCTCGCCAAAAAAAACTAAGAGCAGCCCCATCTGCACTCGAGCCTCCCGTTCCAAACACCTCCCAGCAGCCCCAAGCACCTCTTTCTCCCTGGGAAGGTAGAAAGCCACAACCACCCCCTCACTTGCTCAAAAGCAGCTCCTGGGCTGGACGCAGTGCCCTGCCCGGGGGGCCAGCAGTGCCGAGCAGCACATGCCACCCGCGCCCCCCCAGCTGCTCATTACGGGAATAAAGAGCCCAGCGAAGGACAACTTCGCTGGAGGTGGCGTGCTCCCCGCAGCAGCTGCTGACGAGACTAACGGGCAACTTTCTATGGGAATGAGGCAGCATTCAAAATAGGGTTAGAGGAGAGTTGCCTTGGAAACTTGGACTGTTTCTGCTGAGGGGCTACGATTTCCCTCAATAAGTCCCAGACAGGATTTACCTGGGAGCCAACTGTGGGACAGAAGCAGCTCCCCAGAGGGGGGATGGAGGTGAAGGAGGGGTTTCTGGAGAGAGGCACCAGCTTGCTAGTGCTGGGCTACATGGTGACAAACAGCAGCTGAATCCAGCCCTGTTGCATAACCAGTGGTGGAAGCCCAAAAGTTGTTTTCTTAATTACTATGCAAGAGTTCCCAGTAACAGGCCTCCTCTGTGCAGGAGTTTATAGGAAAGGTCCTTCCCAGCTCTAAGGCAACACCAAGCAAATCAACAGGAGAGAAAGTTTGGGGGTTAGCTTTCCCGCATGGAGGCCAGAGCAGACATTATTCTGTCTCTTAAAAAAAAAAAGTCTACCTGGATGTACATAGCTGTGAAGAACAGAAAAACGTGGCTGCTGAGGAAGAGGAGACAGGACACCTGCTTCCTCCACACCTCCACCAAAATGCAGGCTTCCCCTCCTGCGACCAACTCCATCGCCAAGTGGCTGAGGCATACGTTCCTGCAGGAAGAGAATTAGTAATTTAACCTGTCCCTTACGAGGAGGGAACTTTAGCTATGAAGATGGCAACATTTAGGATCTCGCCAGCCTTTTTCTCACAGTTAGATTCAGGATGTGACCAAACCATGCTAGGGAACTCCAGCAACATGCATCCAGTGAATGGCAGCATGAGCTCAAGGAAACAGAATGGAACTTGGTCCTAATCACAGATGCAGCACTGGCTCAACAGCACAGGAAAATTCCTGCCCACTTCTAAGACAGACACAAATGGGTAAATACAGGCTTCTCAGCCCACATGGTCAGACGTTCAGAGGTGAAGGTTTACTCAGTGTCAGGCTCTCCAGGCAGACAGCAAGTTCTTCTGCCAATACCTGTTTCTATTCCCAGGATCGTGGCTGAACCCTGGGATAAACCTCTTGGCTCCTTAGTAGTCCTGCTTCTGAGTCAATCAGTGGAGCTAATATTGGACCAGACAATTTGGCAGTCAGGCTCCGAAGTGATAAGGACATGTAGTCCTACCAGCTCTGATGTCACCCCATCTGACTAGCACTTCCCACCCTGCATCTCCACCCAGCCCTCTCTGAGTGTTCAGGCACACCCCTGTTGCTTGGTCAGGTTAAAAAGGATCCCAAGAGCCATTTTGCATGAAAACTGAATTCCAGCACCATGGGGGTTCCTCTGCTTCACTCTGGAGGCATCAAGGGGGTGATATGCTGCCTCAGTTTCACTGTTTTCCCCACCTGCCAACAGCATCACGTGTGACCTTTTGCTGGGTAATGATGTTTGTGAAGTGTTAATTTAACAATGTAAGTGCCTCTAAATAATAATTAATAATAATAAATTACTAAAGAGTAGGATTCTACCCTGCCCCAAGTCTTCTTAACACCAAGTTGTTTGCTACCATATAATCAGCACACTTGCTTTTGGGAAGCGTCTCTATTTCCATATTGAGTATATCACTGCCATCCCACAGTCCTACCTGGCTCTTCCACTGCCCCCAGACATGTGCTAAGTGCCAGCCTGCAGCTGAATGAACATCAGGAACCTCCCCTCTCTGACTTCAGAGTGAAAACTCACTCCACAGGCATTACCTACTGTTTCAGAATTATTCCAGCACTCCTTGAGCCTTCTTGTAAGGAAGGAGAAATCCACCTTCACTCCCGCTCAAAGGATTGCTTTCATTAGGGCCTCTATAGATTTGCGATGGCAAGTATTTGACCTGCTTCAAAAATATTCATGAGACTCTCACATGCATTCAGTAAGGGCAGACAAGCAAAATCCTCAGCTCATGTTCTCCTGGGGTCTCAGGGCGCTGATGGCAATATACATCCTAATTACAATATATACCATATTGAGAATGAGACCTTGTCAGCTCTGGCAACACTTTGAGTCAAAGAAACAATCTGGAAGCGATTGTGATTATTTCTTAGTAGATCAGAAAAAAGTCTAACCACATGTGAGTATTTTTAAGTAACTGCCCTTTTACCTGGCTTCAGCGAGAAGCTTCCAAGACAGGCCACAGGGAACACTTGAACTTTACAAGAATATTTAGACACCCCCAGAGCTCAGGTTGCGTAGAACAGCAATGCGTGCTGCTCCAATATGGGGGGGGGGGGGTGGGGGGGGAGGAAAGTCTCAGGTACAAAAACTGCCAAGATAGTTCATTACGGTATTCACTAAGCTCTGAAACAAAAAGATTGCTCTTCTTTACAAACAGCGCATTTGAAGTGTCACAGCATAACATGCATGGGACAAAACAAGCAGGAAAAGCAGCATTCACTCACCACAAACAAGCACCACACAATGCCAACTAGTTACTGCAGACTTCCAGAAATGTTGCAGAGCAGCGCAAAATGCAACCCAAGTGGTCCTTTATGAAAGGGAAAAAGCAAAGCATACTCCCTTTTAACACGATCACTGCAAGGCAAAGCAGTTCTCACATAACTAGTGCTTTTCTTTCACTCTTGCACCTGCTGTGAAGACACTGTCCTGATAAGTAGCAGCACTCTCTAGCTCCCCGGTCTGCCTCTCTCAACAAGACCTTTCTGTGCTGCCTATGGATTCATCTCAAGATAACATTCTTCGGTAGAAGGACAACCTGCTGATGGACACACACAATTAGTAGCCTGCTGACAGGCACCCTTTCAGCCTCTCTGTGGCCCCTTTTACTCAGGTAAAGCTGGCACAGTGATCCAGCCACCCATCCTTTGTTACAGCTCTATAAAGTGGAGGAAATAATTCAAAAAGTCTTAAAGGGATCTCAGGGTGGGAAGAGAAAACATGATAGGTATTTCATAACTGAAGGAGAAGCAGAGTTTTATCACTGTTGAAATGGCTCCTGAATCAATGAGTGCTTGAGCTTTTTATGATTCTCCTTAGCACAGGTAATACCACAACAAGGCAAAGAGCTACTACCTGCAAATATATAAACAAGTAAATCTCAGAGGGAAGAAGGGGCGGGGTGGAAAGAGAACACTTCTTTCAGGAACTACTGCATTAATACCAACTGAAAGGGGAATACTTCCTCGAATATCCTTCCTTTCAGTCTTCTGACAATGCAACCCTGATGTAGACAGTGCACAGATGATGCTTACAGCGCATCCAAGGCAACTGGGATGGTGGTACTGCCCCCCCCGACCTGCTCGTGTCCTGCAAGGTATAGAGCACACACCGTAACCAGTGACCAGATCTCCAAGCAGCCTAATGACACCACCTTGCCACAAGGGTCAACCCCCAGGGTGGGAGGAAAGGAAATCCTTTCAGGCATATCACGTCAGAGCTTCTTGAGATCCTTCCCACTTACTCATGTCCCAGTCCCACTGGCACACGTGGGCCACAACCTTGCATATTTTTTTTCTGAACAAAACTAGAAGCAAAGTGATCCCAGCTCATTTTGGTACAGATCAAGCGAAACAACTTCACGTGGTTATAGGACAGACTGTAAATACTTCTTACAATAGCCTCTTCCACCCACAGCCATGGATCTCTAGTGAAAATCAGAGAAACCCATCTGTTCATGGCCACAGCACAAGTGGGTACCAAAGACAAAGCACAGGGCAGATCCAACCCCATTTCCTTCGCCACTTGAGACCCTGACCTTGACCATCCACTTGGCAGAGGATGTATGCTGTGTTCAGAGACTGCTCCCCCCAGTGTTCAGGCTTTTCCCTTTGCTCACAGATAGGTCACATAAAACACAGCCCAAATTTACCACAGGTAGTACATAATTGTGAAAAACAGCCATCCTTTCTATAAAAATCCACCAGTCTCCCCTTAGCCTGCCACAGCTCACTCAGACACTCCTACAAAATCAGGGAAAGTTGCTTTCAACCTTTTCTTATTTGCAGACTCTTACAGGTTTCTCACTAGAAATACAGACCTACACACAGCGAACTTCAGCCTACTGAAAATACACCACATTTCTCTTGTCAGAGCACATGATAAGAATCCTTACAAGCTCATGAAGCAGAAGTTAAGCTGGGTCAATCAGGATAACGAAAAAATTACAATTCATTGTCTTTACCTAGGGAAGAAGTGTTCCTTTGCTCCAGTGAAAAAGTTGTGACTTCCAGAGATCTCAGGCACACTGCAGCGCATCCCTTATTTTGCAGTGATCAGCCAGGCTGTGCAGTACAAGGGAGGAATCTCTTCTGGCGTGCTATCTGACCTAGTGTGGGAGACCAAAGAGCAGACATGGGATTGCTACCCATAACCTCCACTGGAATTAAAAAGCCACTCATACAAAGCCATCAGTGACCTCCCATACCCTGCCAAGGTCTACTACCAGGCACAGAAGTGCCCTCCTGATAGCTCTGCAAATTCCCTCTTAGAAATGCTGTGACAGCTGATCTCTGTTACACTACTTAACACCTGATGAGTAGCAACTGGGAAGGGGATGCTTACAGGTGGCCACTGCAATGCGCTTCCCAGTACTGGGGGCCTGTCAGTGGCAAAGTCCTGCACAGATCTGGGGGACAGTGGATTTCATCATCCTGAAACTCTGCCAGTACAGCAGGTCAGCCCTCTTCTGCACCATGACTCGGTCCTGCTGGTTACAGACAGTTGGCTCTAACTCGAGAAGCAGCAAAAGCTACTGTCTCGTTTCCTCTGTCATCTGTACTGTCTCAGCACTAAAAGCCATATGAATCCACAGAGTTAAATCCACCCACTGCTGCAGTTCCAGAAGCATATGCATCCTTCCATCATATGAAAACTGCCACGCTAATGGTGCCCAGCAGCAAGTCCTCCATCCTGCCTGTTGGCCATTATAGCTCTGTCATGCTAGAAGAGTTTGTCAGCTTGTCTCACACCCAGTTCTGGGGATACCAGAGTATACAAAAGGCATCTCACAACACCCATCACAGAAACAACCACAGGGCTGAGCACCGAAACTGGCCACGGATGTCTGCCCAGAGCTCTGAGAAGCTAATTTGAACCAGGCCAAGCTGTATGGACTCAATAATTAGCAAAGAATGTACCCGAAGCCAGTATATTAAGGGGTGAGAATGCATTTCAGGTCTAGAGAATTAAACCATTGTAATCAGAGAAGAAAAAAAAAATCTGAAGTAAAATCCTTGCATAGACCTTGACTATTCCCTTAGCAGGACAAACCTGATGACTAGTTGTTGTTTACAACGATAAGGTCAGAGGAAAGGCCATTTCCTCTCAACAATTGTCAGAAGGGATTAAAACCTGCATTCAGGCTCGCTTTGAACTAGCAGGTACTCCATTCCCCGATGGTATCAGGATCCATTCAGCGAGGTCTCAAGCAGCCTCCAGGGCATGTCTCCATAATGCCCCTATTGTGGAAATATGCAGGACTGCTTCCTGCATTCACTCTATCTTTATGAAGCTTCACCCTTGTGGTCTGATACCCAGGTCAGGAAGCAATCCTGCAATCACTGTTTAATTAGTCATTTCCCAAGTCTGCCTCAGTTGAGAGTTGCTGCTGCTTGTCAGCTTCCAAAGAGGGAGGTTGGGAATCAGAAACATCCCTACCAGACTAAGAAAGAAAAGTCGCTCACAGGGTTTGAGGCACGTTTGTACTTCAGCTCCACATGCCACGTTCTCCATTTCAACTTTTTTTTCCTAAGTAGAAGGATTTGAGCGGATGAAGGGGCCATTGCACCTTCTGCAAGTCAAGACAAAAGCTGATTTATAACAAAAGTGGGTTTATTTTTTTTTTTATTTGTTGTTACTGGCTGGCCTTTGGTTGGCTTGGGGTTTGTTTTGTTGTGGGTTTTGTTTTGTTTTTTTTTTTTCCTTGAGAAATAGCATCTTTGATACAAAACACATACTTCAAGCGAGGTCTGCTCCAGGAATTCCAGTTGCATATTTTCCTTTGTGGAAGTCAGTACTGAGCCTGAGAGGTTGGATACACGCAGCTTCGGCTTTTCCAAATGAGCTCACTGGAAGAGGTACTTCTTACCATACAGGCACCAATTTGAAAAGAATGGAAGTTATGTAGTATTAAAATATTTGTCCAGATAATGAGTGGTTTTGTGTGGAGGAATGCTAAAGGAAAAATATGTTTGTGGAAACCCAACTGTTTTGAAAAACACAGTGATTTTTCTGGTCCAAAAAATAAATGAGGTATTTCAATAATGTCAAAAGGACCTATTTTGGTGTTTTCAGTGTATTGGACATTGTTGAGAAAATATTTTCAAAACAAAAAAAAAATATACAATTATATAAAAAGTTACATAAAGCTACATAAAATAACTTTTTCAGTTTAAAGACACTGAAATCAGAGGAACTGTTCTGATCAAAACAAAGCAATGTTTTCAGAGTTTCATTTTGTAAGAAAGTTTGATTTAAAATGTGATTCATTCTGGAATGGAAAAGGTTTTGAAATCTCAGCATTTCCCAGTAAAACGAGAACTTCTGTCTTTCTCTAGTTCCAGTTTCCTTTGCTGTAACGAAATAAGTGGAAAAGTGGTGTATGTGATAATTTCCTTGTGACAGCAGGACAACCCTGCTTTTGATAAATGTGTGTGGAGCAGAAAAAAAAATCAGAAGAAGAAACCCCCTAACAGATCAGTAATCCCACTGAGAAATTTACATAAATGTCAAGAAACAATACTGGAATTCACAGAAGATTGATATGAGGGGAAACTGACTCCAATGGGGAGTAGAACTGGTGAGGGAGTTATAACATGAATGATTATATCTATCATATGAGACATTCCTGCTCTCTCCCTCGATCTAACATGTAGTTTCTTATAACCTTATTCAAATCATATCTTGTAACATGCTGGATCAGTCTCTGTACTGGGCTAACGCACATTGCTTCCAGCAGCTTGGAGTCCAGGCAGAAAAAAAATATATGTTTGCTACAAAAAAAGTGTGCAAGTATATTCTCAGAAGGTGGTTGTTTGTTTTTTTTTCCTCTTTCTCCCACTAAGGCTATGCTAATCCTGGTAATAGCCCAATCCAGAAGACACAGGGATGAGATAATGTCAGATGAGCATTCTTTCTCCTCAGCCACTGCTTTGCCACTCAAGGAGACAAGCGGCATCTTCTCCATGCTCCTTTCCTCTCATTTGCTGACAGTTTCCCTTTCTGCAGCAATGTATCTGGGATTACCCTCTGCAGTGTTCTGTTACATGATCTTCCTCTTAAGCTGAGTTTTCTTGCAAAGTGCCAAAACACAATAAGAAAAATTATTTTTAAGATCAACACTGATGAGAGAAGGATGCAGAAGAGACCTATGTGAGGTTAACACCTGTGAGGTTATCATCTCCATCCTCTCACCTGGGGGAACAAAAGCTCAGCATCCAGCATTACCATAGCACCAATAGCCATCAATAAATTGCTCTTGTAAGAAAAGAACAGATGTGACAAAGATTGTTCCAGGGTCTATAGCAGACCACAGCCAAAGCAGAAGAGTCTAAATGTGCTGGGCTGGGATGGCAAGGGAAGTCACAACTGGGTTCCATCTAGGGGGAATTATTCTTGCACTCAATTCATCAATTTATGGGCAAGCAATTCCACAGGCAACGTTGACTTGATTAAACAGAGCCATAATGACAGTGAGTATAGGGAAGCATCCAGCCAAGTATGCAAACTAGCCTTCTCAGCCTAGAATAAAAGCTTCCTAACCAATAATTTCATGCTTTTATCTATACGATCATTAATACAGATACCAAACAATGCCAGCTCAACGTGGTGTCAAAGGCTCTGACAACCTCTAATTGATAATAAATAATTCAATTTCTGTCCCAATCCAAAACTGCTGAATCTTGGGACATGTTCCAAATAAATGATTAAAAAGAACTTTGAATGTAATTATATCTAACACAATTGGGGATATTGCCCAGATTAAATTTACAGCAACTATTCAGAGCTACAAAATTTCAATGACACTGGCAACTCTTTATGCCTACTAGAAAACGAAATGTTCTTTACTCGGGCAATGGCACAGACTGCATTTTTTGTTGACAGCTGTATGCCAGCAACTCACCCAGGCCAACCATGCTTCCCACAGAGGTGCAGTGTTTCCCAAAAGCACTCGAGAAAATTTGGGAACAGGCTTTTGCCACAGCCAGATCTTTACTGTTCTGTACATGCAGAACTGGATGTTCTTTCCAATACAGCCGATTCTTCCCCTCCCCCCAAACTGCTTACATTACAATTAACAAAAGTTTCTTAAGACATTAACACCCTTAGTTCCTGGAATGAAACTAGAGTGATGCATTTCAGCAACAAAAGTGACTATCAGCACAATCCTGAAGTGATGAATGCAGCATCTCAGAGACACGCCAATTGTTCCCAGTAATTCCCAAACTCCAAAGCAAGAAGGAAATCTGAACACTTACTAGTGAAAACATAGGACACGTATTTACAGGTGCATCCTTATACAAGATTTGACTCCTATTTTTCTCTCACTTGAGTAAATCCTTGCTGAAATCTTAGTTTCTGCATCTGTAAAACAGGGATGATGACTTTCACTTTCATTTCTTTGGTTGAAAATTGTTTTGAATGCCAAATTTTTCATTTCGTGGGAGAACACTGTATGTTCCTGAAGACCTGAAGGAGTGGTGACTCTTAAGAACCTTTTAGATCTGCAGCAGCTATCTTACCGAGCTCATACAGAAACAGTAGAAATGCACTTGCCTTGTCAAACCTGTCCCATTTCTTTATTCCCAGTCTCTTCTGGAAAACCCAGCATCAGCATCACTGGAATCCCCGCGCTCACAGGCAGGGCAGACACAGCATTGTTGTGAAGATGTGCAGATATCTGTATTGTCTGTCTAGAACCCTAATAGTGAACTAGAACTCTAGTTGCTGAACTTCTCAACTGCCACGATCAGGTAAGCCAGGCTTGTTTCTTCAAGAAAACAAACATAAGGGAGAGAGGGGGCAGACGAGCACTCACTAGTGTGTCTAGTCCTGCATTATCCAGAGCCTCACTGTGCGCCCCATATCACAGATACTCTGTGCTACTCTTGCAGACCGAAAGGCACCGCTATGCTCTGAACAATGTCAGATATTGCCCAGCTAGGCACCTTCACATTAGTAGTCACATGACAGAAAGAGGCATTTATACTATTAATTGGAACAGCCAGTTACGTTAAATAGGAGACAATTTAATGGATATAACAGATTGCGGATCTGCAGTCTGAGATCAGTAGAGCACTTAAACATATGCTTAGCTTGAAGCAAGGATGTAGTCCTCTTGGAACCAGTTGTTTATTAGAGCCTATGGGACCAGCTCATGTGCTGAGGTCAGAGCTGGGATCTTAGTTCCTGCTGGATATTCACTGCCTCACCTACACCAGAAAATTCCCTTACAGGTGGGAAACTAGGTGACTCTCTATTGTACATCTTATACTAGATACTTTCTCTGAAGTATCTACTATCGACCCCAGTAACAAAGAAAATGTTACATAAACCTACGCACCAGTCTAGTGGTGACAGGCTAATAAGAAAAATGAAACTTTTCTAGCTTCCTTTAAAAAGGAAGAAAACTTATAAACTACTATTAAAACCTAATACTTGAAACAACTGGATCTTCTTTCACTGCAACATTCACCGTAAGTTATAAGTTAAGTTATATATAAAAGTAAGTATATATACACACACGTAAGTTATATAAAAGGGAGAGAAAAATTAAATATTGTATTCACAAACTAGCCAAAGATCTCAAATGTCTTCAGAGGTTGGTGAAAAAACTCACCTCAGTGAGGCTGATATTATTTTTCTGGAAACCCAGGATAATGGAATAGTGGGACCCAGGCACAAAAATACTGCAATGTCAGAAATCACTCAAAGTTGATGGGAGAACTGGATTGAGCTCTGTTGTGATCCTGTCATATTTTCATCACCAGGTCACAGGTAAGAGTGTTTGTTCACACAGTAACTTAACAATCACTAATACTTTGTGGTTAAACCATGTATCTATAGGAAATGTCTTCCAAACACTTTGTTACACAAAGTTCATTAAACAGGAATTTGAAGCAGTTGATTCAGAAATTGCACATGGCAAAGTCCTTTTTGAAAGAGGAGAAGCCAACGGCAGTAACAGAGGATTCAAGTTAATATCCTGATTTCTCACTGCATGCCTGCAGGTTGGAAAGGGCAGAGGATGCTAGAACAGTGGTATGGTTCACCTCTAGAAAACTAGGCAACAAATCTCTGCTAGCAGCTCTTCCGCTGAACGGAAGAGGCAGCACTGGAAGACTTAATCTGATCTGTTGTGTTAAAAAGAATTTCTCTGCTAAAATGTCCCTAAAAACAAAACAAGAAGAAGCAGCACTTCAGAGCTCCAAGAAGGGTCAGAAATGGGATAAGATAGAAGTAGAAATGCAGAAGATGTATTAAAGAGATATCATCACCTCTTTAATGTGTTTTGTCAGCTGTAAACATCCATAGTTGCTCCATTTGCACTGGTGCAGAAGATGGGAAAAGGTTGAGCTTATAGCACCAGCCGCAGTCCAAGGGCAGGGTAGCTGCCTCCAGCCTTCCTGAACAGATACAGGGCGAGTGCTGCTGAGGTGAACTCAGTTTAGTAGGTTGCTACTTACAGGCTTAGACTGATTTACAGGTGTTTGCCCTGAAATATGACCATCCGTGTCATCACTGCTAATCCTCTCCCATCTCTGAAATCCTCCCACTTCAACAGATAGCTATTTTTGGAGGAGAAAACCACATACATACCAAAAAGCAACAGCTCCCTCTAAATATCTTCCTACAGGAAGGGCAGCCTGACTATCACACACCCGACAAGTTGTCTAGTACAGCACAACACCAAACCCTCGGTTGCCTCTGTCACGGCAGGTGTCAGCCATCTGCATGTGACAGTAATAACAGGGATGTCACAGGGAGAGCACACACAGACCTCACATCCTCCTCCCTTGCAGCCTGGTAGAAAACCTCCCGTTGGCAATGCAAAGCCTAGGAAACATAGCTGGGCTGCATCCTGGGGAGCAGTATTTTCCATCTTTCTCTGCTGAAGACTTCTCTTTCGCTTGCTCTTTCAAGCTTGTGACCTCTTTTCTGCAACTGAGTTTCCACCCAGCTTGCAACCCAGTTTGAGATCCTGACATGCTGCTGGAGACCCAGCCCTGGAGGATCCAACGGCCGGAGCACTCCGATGCTCTGTACTGGTGAATCAGTTTCTATTCCCAGCACATACTGCTCCAGCACTGTGGTAGTGATTTGCAGACATACATGAGAACAAGGTTCACAGTATAGGTAACCTAAACAAAAAAAAAAAATAATCTCAGGATTGAAAGTAAATTTACAAAAGTAGATAACCTTTTTTCCCCTTAAGTAATATATCATATAGGTACTGACTGCATTGCATTCATCTGTCGCTTAGCTTAGTGACTGTTGAGTACAGCTTCTAGAAATCTACCACTTGCAGCAAAATACAGCTACTAGGAGCTCCATGCCATGTCAAGTCTCACACACGGAACATAAGACCCGGTTATTCTAGCTGCTGTGCTTTGCTCCATACCCACAGAACCTGCACGTTAGCTATTTTGAAGCATAGCATGCCTCTCTCTCTGTTGCTTTGGGATTTTCACATGGCTATCTTGGTTTGGCAGGTCACAGTGAGTTGCATAGCTTTACCAGGTACCTGGGCATGCCGTGGGAGACATGTCTTATCCACAAACCACAACCAGGAGAACTGCGGCTGGAAGGAATAGCCTAGGACTGGGGGGCCCTTCCCATCACATGGCCTAACACATCTACCTGATGGGAGACAAAACTATCGCAGAGCCCAAGCAATCACTCTGGGCATCAGGATCTCAGTCAACTCCGTGTATTCCATAACTTAGAGAATCAGATGCATAGGCACAGGTCTCCCATTTTTTAACCCTTAAAAAATTCCAGAAAGCTTCTTGAAATTTTCACAGATTTTCCAAGCAGCCAGATTCCAAACTACACATTAGAGACAGATAAAACTGGATGAAAATCCACAGGGATTGTGAGCTTCATATCCAAAATTGCAGAGAAAATTAATCTCTGCACTGCTGTAAATCAGACATATTGGAGCTCACAATACTGCAGGAACAATCCCGTCCAGGAGTCCCCACTTCTTTTCAGTGCTACAGAACCAATAGCTCCAGTAAAAGCCGATGGCGAGACTAAGTGCTGATGATGCAGGGATCCCATTCCCTGCAGCACAGAGTACAAGGGACTCCTCACACGCTTCACATTTCATCTCCACCTCTTCTGTTCTTGGCCTTAAAAGAACACCAATATTTTAAGGTATCTGGGTGCATACCAACACACTGCAGCCCTCTGTTTCTGAGGATGCTACCACTTTCCAAACGCCTTCCTTGGGATAGAGAGCTGCATATTTGTGTTTTCACCCTGTTCAGTTTTCCCAATGGCTTCCTCTTTCTATCCCCACCTGGCTCTTTCCGATACATCCTGCTTCTGTTGTTCCCCCGCTACACGTGCAGTTCTCTGTCTATTCTTACTTCTTTTTGCTCTAGCTCTGCACCGCAGTTACTTGTTAGTTACTCAGAATCCAAATAATTTAGGTCAAAAAGCGCAGTGAATCTGATGTGGTTTGTTTCACATAAAAAGAGTGAAATTGAAAACCACCTTATTCTTCTCAACTGAAATGCTGCATCCCTATTAATTCAGGTGTATAAATAACACTCTCTAACGCTGCATCAAGGGCTCTGCTGTGTGATTAAACCTGCCTCCCTGACCTGTAATTAGAAACTTTGCCTCTGAAAGGCAGTTTGCAGAGAGAAAAGGAGAAAGAGAGAGAGAAGGAACCAGCTCTCAGACCCAACAATTTTGTTCTTAATAAATTATTCAGAGTTTTTGAAAGTTGAGCTGGATTTCCATCTGGTAGCATTAAAGACCCAAAGGGAAGAAGAATTGAAGGATTCTCACAGCAGAACACAACAGTACAGAGCATGGGACTGGAAACAAGAAGCCAGTCAAGAAGTTCACTGTGTCCTCTGCCTGTCCCTGTTCAGCTGCCGCCTTTGCACACCTGGACTTCCAACAGATCTTGAAGCAATGCAGAGTGACCCTCCACCAGAAACCCACTTAGATAGAAAGTCACACGTTTGGGATATAACATTAGAAGAAAACATCAAAAATTCAGCGAATGCTTTACAAATGTACACACAATGTACATTGTACAGACAATGTACACACAAAATAGATGAAACAATATAGAGACCAGTTTGCATAGTCCCATACAAGTAATATATAACCTTTTCCAGACAAGTAATTTAAAGATGAATTCATTAATGATTAATCTGATCTCTTGCTCCAGGGGCAAGTAGACAGTACAGACCATTGTACTACTAATGATGGTAGCCACCATTAGTTGCAACCCCAAAGGTGTACCTGATGTTATAAGGTGAATTTCTCACTTGGAAGCGTGGACAGAGTAAATGTCTCTTTCTCCTGAAGTAATAGTCAGAAAAACTACTTCAGCCCAGTGTAGATTCATTTTAACAAAACAAACAAACAAAACATTCCAACTTCCACAATGAATGCCAGTAGTCTTCACTCTTTCCATAAACTGGGCATAGAACAAGCTTTAGAGCACTGGCTAACATGAGAACTGGCCCCAGGATGAGAGGTCTCTGGCCTTGGGTATTTGGCAGCTGTTTCCAGAGTTCTGCTTGGTTTCAGATCAGAGAGATTTTGTGATGAATTCCTCCTCTGGTTACACCTATAATCTGCGCTGAGGGTGTGACCGACATCATAGTTTCAGTCTTTTATGTTTTCAGGCTCAAGTTTGCAAGGGCTCACAGCGGGGAAATTGAGAGTCTGATAATTTTCTGCATAATTGTCTTTTTCAAGGAACTTCACAAGGTTGATCCAGGGAAACCTTCTGAACTGAGACATCAGGTTTGAGGGGACTTATGTGAGAGAGAAGAAAC
Source organism: Vanellus vanellus (assembly GCF_965231255.1). Classification (NCBI taxonomy): domain Eukaryota; kingdom Metazoa; phylum Chordata; class Aves; order Charadriiformes; family Charadriidae; genus Vanellus; species Vanellus vanellus. Next base: position 4,856,471 of record NC_138921.1, read on the forward strand.
CTAACATTTACATCTCAAGGACCTATTGGTCAAAGTACCAAACCTCACTGAATTCTGCAATGCTTTATATCTTCTGCTATGTTTTTTGACATGCACAATTTTAACACAAAGAACGGGCTAAATCTACCAAAATATTAAATTGTAACTGGTGGAAACACCTTCATTTCAGACTGTCTAAGTTTGTAAAAGGTGCAGCCATTGGAGACCACAACCCTGGTACGGGGGGTGCAGGACTCCATGAAACAAAAGAGTCCTTCAAATTCAATAACAACAACTTTAAGTAATCTTTTGTGTTTGTAATGTGGTAGAGTCCAAGTTTATCACAGAGCTGCCAGAACATAAATCTGATACAAACTACTTTGGATTAGATAGCACTGCAAAAAGAGCTTTACTGGGGTACTGTGACAAGTTTTATGAACTTCTTAAAGAAACAGAACTTGGAAATACTAGCAGTATTGTTAAGTTATTGCCTTGTGGGTTTGAACACTTAGCACTAAGAAGATAAGAAAAAAGCTAACAAAATCAGAAAATAAAGCAGTACTTGAAACTTGTATTAAAACACATTTGTTTTCACTCAGATTTTTAAGTCAGTTATACTTAAAGCTGAGTCCTGTGAATCCAGCATACTCTACCTGCCTCAAATGGGCTCTCGTCCCCCCATTTTTACAAAACCTCAGAATCCACCTCACTACTCTTTCCTCTGTGAGTCTCTCTCATCTTTTAACATTAGTATGCAATTACATAAGCAACAACAGGTAAAAAGAACTAGGAATTTGCCGTACATCAACTTCCAGAGTCTACCTGCCTCTACATGGTACTTTCATGCCCAGGGACTGCCCAATAGCCCCCGAGATGCACCAGCATGGAGAGGAGCTGCCAGGCAGGCCATTTCAGCTGCTCTGCAGGGACCAAGTTCACAGTTAGCTGCTTGTCTGGCTCTGCTCGGAGCTCTGTCCAGCCCTGGGCTCCACTCTAGCCTGCCTGAGTTACTAACCAGTTTCTCTGGTTTTCAGCAAGTCATACATCAGCCAGAATCAGCCCACATGGGTTGAAACAACCTTTCCTATTTGCTGCCTTGGCCCCCCTCACTCTCAGCAGCTCCATCAGCAGAGCTGCTCAGTACGAGATGGCTGGCCTGCCCTCCATTTCTAATTTATTGAGGGCAGTTCACTATCTATAGCCATTCCTTTGAAGATTTTGCTCTCTCATACAGGGACTTACTCCATACGCTGCACTCCCCCCCTGCACAAAGGTCTCATATGCCACCTTTCCAAACCTCTCAGTTCCCCCTGCAATGCCTAGGGCATGTGCGTGCCCCCAAGCAGGCTGTGTACAGTTGCTGTGATTCCAACATTTTCCTCCTCAGGAATCCCTCATTCTCTCCTACAATAGCAACTCAATGTCCCATCTACTTCCTTTCCCTGAGTAAGTGGGTCCTCTAAAAGTCACTATCAGGGTTTCTGTGCACACCTACTCTATTGCTGTAGCAGAGTACCCTCAACTCCCTCATATCAGGTGCATCCCCCACCCTTTTTCCTTCTAATTTTGGATCTCCATTCTCCTCCAGTTCTGCAGAGGTTGCATACAAGCCCTGTATTATTATTTATCTGGTGATAGATCTTTCAGTGTGCTCACATGATGACTTTTCTAGAGTGATAGACAGAGATGAGATAAAGATATTGGTATGCGAGTGCTATCACCCAGTTGCTTCATCTGCAAATGCAGCAGTAACTAAATTACTGCTGCTTCCCTATTTTTCCCTTTTTTATTTCCTAGTATTTTCACAAATCAGTGGTGCTCCTTCTCTCCCAGTAATAATAGGAAGTCTGCAATTTTTGCAGTTGATCAGATGGAGCATTTAGAAGTTGTCCTGTTCTATGAAGTCCAAGAGAAATGATGTCCAGATGAGCATGCAGCCTCACAAGCTTAGCCTTAAACATTATGAAAAATCAAAGGGATCCTTTCCAACCTTGAATTAAAGAAACCACAGTGGGATAACCTTCAGTTGGTACCTTGAGGTCTTGGGAAAAAGAGGGTTTATGTGAGGTTTTCTTGGTGACATCCCAAGTGACTCCCAAATCTCAGAATAAAAGGAAAGGTGGATCCAATGGTTTGCATCATTCCCAACCTCCAGACGGAAACATGGTACCACACTGAAAAATAACTCTCAAAAAAGAAGGAATTGTTTTACATCTATTGTCCTCCAGTGACTCTGAAGAACACGTTCTCTGTTTCTCAGTACAAATATTCTTCTAGCCTTCAGAATGCAGAGAGGGTTCTGAAAATGAAGCTGGGTTTCTGTGCATCAACTGAGTCAGAAGGTGCCATTTCTACATAGCAGCTTTGCAAATATGATTAAAGCCTGAAACACAATGCTGTGCTCCGTAGGACATATCGGACCCACACACTGCCTTTTCAACTCTCTGCTTTTTCTAAATCATGTACATTATGAGTGAACAGGAAGAAAACGTGTAAACAAGAACAGAAAAGGTTGTTGCGAGTTCATTAATTCTGATCACTTAATAAGCTGTAAATTGAAGTGCATGAATTCCATTCTCTTGAACACCAGGATAAATTTGAAGAATCTCTATTGACTTAATTTACACTGATATGCATTAGAATAGTTTCTGGCACATTCAGAATCAAAATAATTATTACAGCAACATTCAAGACCAGAAGGTACCTAGTTCCCATTTAGATAACTAAATGAGGGCCAGACTTAAAAAAAAAAAAGTAGAGACTTCACCACATTAAAAAAAAAAATAATCTTAATTCTTTTTTAAAGGTGATGCAGAGGCACGGCCATGGGGCCCAGGCATTTTAGGGCTGCAGGACTGGCCTTAAGCAGCAGGCTGATACTTTGCACCTAACTAATGAGAACACAATGCTGTGCAAAAGAGTGATTACTGTCCTCCAGTCCTGCTTCTTAAAGAAGATGAACTGTATACAAGGAAGCAGAACTATTTGAATAACTGTCATGCCAATATTCAGAGGTGTGCCGATATATTTTGGAGATTCTTTGTTTACAGGTCCCCTCAAAGGTCATGAGGAATCCAGGAGGATATCTTTCCATGCAAAGACAAGCATTGCTTTGGAATTCTTCTTTAGTCTCTAGTTCGGATGCTGTCCATGAAATCTTACACTCACTTTCTTGGAAGATAAAACATTTGGCCCCTTCCAGGTACCAAAAAAAATCCCTAACATTTTCAGGAACACTAAGTTTCTGAAACAATGACAGAGAAAGACATCATGGTGGGAGAAGAAACCTGAGAAGTCTCCAAAACCAAAAATCACTGGAGCTGCTCAGTTGCAATACCACGAAGTTACCTCTGCCTTCTGCTGCTGCTGGTTTGTCTGAGTCCCAAGAACGTAGATCTAAAGTGATGCCCTTGAAACACGCAGCTATGACTGTCTGAAAATGATCCAGCGAAGTGTCTAGAGAGCTCCTCCTGCCGGCTGTTTTCTTGGTGGTCCGAGCTCTTGCCAATACACCCGATTTTCACTTTATCTTTTCATGAAGTTGGAAGTGAAGGGAGGCAAAGCTAATGCCACATCTTTCTTATTTGTCATAGAAAGGAACCATCATGATCCCACAATGTCTCTCATGTCGGTGCCCATTTACTCTCTGACTTCTCAGACATATAGAGATGCTGTGTCTAAAAGGCGTTAGTCAACACCAGGAGTAGGGCAGTGCAGGAGCTGCAGAGGAGCTTGGGGAGCATGAGGAGCAAAGGTAAGCGGGGTTGACAGCAAGGCAGGCAGGGACAGGACCTCAGTGTAAAGGGGCATAGTGCCACAGTGACCAAGCAAGAAGAGCAGAGCAAGTCCAGTGACAGTAACCACATTTGCCGGGAGCCCAGTGACTGTTGGACAAGCCCATAGGGATGAGCCAGGTCTGAGGCCAAGCCAGAAAGTCAAGTCAGCAAGTCAGGGTCGGGATCAGCAAGGTTCCAATCCAAGCACAGACACCCATACAGCCCACCTCAGACAAGGACCAAGGACAAGGGCAGCTCTGTGCTGTGGCTCCCAAGGGAAGCGGGGAGGCCTCAGCAGGCTTCTCAGCTTTTTGGCACACAGCTCTTTTCACAGCACTCTGATGCCAGGTTACACTCCACCATATCAGGGCAGACCTTGAACACAGGCAGCCAAACCTGTAGGACGGGGAAAGAGGTTGCAGAGTCAGCTGGTGCACCCAGGGCCCTGACAACACACTGCCCAGCACAGTCAGTGACAAACATAGAATCATAGAATGGTTTAGGTTGGAAAGGACCTTGAAAATCACCAAGTTCCAACCCCCCTGCCATAGGCAGGGACACCTCCCACTAGACCAGGTTGCCCAAGACCATGTCCAGCCTGGCCTTGAACACCTCCAGGGACGGGGTCTCAACAACCTCTCTGGGCAACCTGTTACAGCACCTTACCACCCTTAAAGTGAAAAATTTCTTCCTAATAAAAATTACTTTGAAGTGCTGACAAAAGAACCTGAGTACAAACATGTCACAAGGGTTGGCAGTGTGAAAGACTAGCAATCTGTACTTCAGCTGTTTCAGGATCTGGTCAGGAATGACCTTCGCAGGGCACTGCTTTTGTTTTGCCAGTCTGTTGGGAAGCACTTCTTCCTAAGCAAGAGTAAATTTAAAACTGACACTGGGATGTAATGACAAAGTCCTTCCAAGTTTTTCACCTATAACTTAAACCAGAAAGAAACAGATGTAAACTAACCCTGGCTTCCCATAAAAAATAAATCCATCCACGCCACATACTCCTTTGTGATGTTTCAACTGCTCAGTTCTTTGTTCAAGCTATGTCCCAAAAGAAGAAAGCAGACGAGACACACGGGCATCTCATTTCTTACCTCCTCACTAGTGACATTTGCCATCTAGCCCTGCATTGGCAAATCTTGCAGGCATGCGTGCCGGTCCAAACTCCCAACCCTACCTGCATGAGGAGGTAAAACACCCTGAGGCGACAAAGCTCAAGTGGCAGGTGAGAACTATCTTCAAAAAAGGAGCTTGTCAAATCAACAAGGCCAAGACTAACCCTTTGGAAAAGGGTGACCATGATTATCTTATTGAGTTACAACAGGAAAAGTCAAAGAGAGACACAGAGGGGAAGGGAAAGAATGCAAGGTGAGCATCCCAATAGTGTTCCCAGCTTGACTGACACTGACACACTGCTTAGATAAAGTTAATTTGTCTGCCCCACAAGGGCTGCATGTCTGCAGCAGAGAGCAATGGCCTACTGGAAAAATAACATCTTTTATCAATATTGATAAAAAACATCTCCAGATGATGTGAGCTATTTTGGAAAAAAAGTCACATTTACAGCAGGGACCCCTAATTTTTCTGAGATGGCCAGGGATATATTTTGTCTCCTTCTGTATAGAGTACTGAATGTACACAGGACTGTTACTAAATGTGGTTCCTCTGCCAAGCAATTGTATTCCTGTACTTTATATTTCCAGCATGAAAACTCTAATGAAACATTTTAAACCAAAGCCGTTTCCTTGGAGCTGCCTCTGACCTTCTTTTCCTCCTCTCTCAGCCGAATCTCCCTGCCAGGATGAATTCAGACCTAATGTCTGCTCCTCCCACCAAGCTTTTGGATATGTGACAATATCCTAGTCACTGGGAGCTGTGCCTGCTGGTGTCCATTGTCTTGTGTCCAGTTTGGGAGAGGGCTTTTAAGGAAAAGCCCAGAATGAAATTTATGAAGAGTCCAATGATTTACAGGAATGGCCAACCACATAGCTGGTTTCTGCACGCATCTATCAGCGGCTTGTGAGTCCTTGGCAATTAATTCACAAGGCTCCATCATGGGAATGGTTCAAGGCTCAAGAAGAGGCTTTTGAAAGTTTAAAAAAAATATTTGAAATGAGGGACCAATCTCAAAATACTACAACCCTGTGCATGAGCTAGAGCTGTGATCGGATACCAGGGGAAGTGTAGGGGGTGACTGCCTACCAACCTGCCAGGCAGCACCTGTTTTACTCCCTAGCTCAGTCCTGATAGGCACAAAAAGGAGATACACACCAACCAGAGAGGAGCTGCTGGCTGTGCTCTGTGGAATGCATCTGTTCCATCAGTTCAGTGATGGGCACAGCATAGACGTGCAGTCTGTTCACAGCCACTGCTGAGTACAACCAAGCAACTACATCATGACACTGAGGTCCCAGTGTGGTGAAAGGAGATAACATAAGGTCCAAGAAAGCCACTACTCATAATGGAGATGCTGAGTAGGGTATATTGCCCCAGTGGAACAGAAGCAGGTCTGTGGGACAGCAGATCTAGATCATCAGCCATGTACAGCAAAGTGCTGCTGATGCAAGGCCCTGGATAATCCAACAATGATGCTCACAGTACAGTGGGGTACTAACAGAAGAAAAGCAAGTTATATGCCTTATTTGCAATCAGTCATAATCTGTGGGGACATTATATGCCCACACCCCATAGCGTCATCCACTTTCTATGGCTTCATCTATACTGCCTGCCCTATATAGTTCAGGCATATGAACAAATACACACCTTGGTAGAAAGTAAAATCACTTTCTCTGTTAACATTTGTAAACACCCTGCAAATAGGGTGCAAAACCCTTTGCAGATATCTACCCAATTCCCACATTAAATCAGTATGTTACTCAACAAATGCTTTCATTTAAAGACCAACTACCTGCTAGGAATTCACAACGAGGCTTGAGCCCTTTGTCTAAAAACTCTTAACTTTTCTTCTTCTGCCCCCTGTCCCCCCTTCCATCAGTGTTCTGCAATTTGCCAGCCTCCTTTATGTCTCAGTTATGTCTTCACAATGTGAGGCAGGCAGACCCATGTGCCCACAAACAGAAAAGCTCCTCCGGCTCACAATAACTCAGCAGGCTTCTGTGATTTTCAGAGACTGCATTACTGTGTGCCCATGTCTGCTGTCAAATTACTGCCTGGACACTGGCTCCATGGCTAACCTCAGCCTTACCCCAAACATGAGACTGTCCCCGAGCCCTCAGAAACATTCATCTTCTCTTGCAGCTCTTCTTACAAAGTAGTATAAACCTGGCTGACGCTTCTAGGAAATAAAGAACACGCTTACGCCTCCGAAGACATATGATTTTATGTCCTCTTTCTGCAACCTACTGAGAGTGGCTGTGCTCCCTATCATGCATTTAAAACACATCAAAACAGAATTGAAGGGTGGACAGTCTTCCTGAGGTTTTTAAAGGAAAATGGAGATAAAAGCCATGCAAAACAATCCTTCACACATAGCAGAGGTTGAAAAAATAAAATCTAAACCATTTTCCTCTTTAGTGAAAGTTCTGGCAGTCCCAGGACCATTCGAACTTCTAGCTGCTTGTCACAGCTCTAACATCACAGCAGTGAGGAAAATCTCTGAGCACAGTTACTGCAACCTTAGCTGCCTTCCCCTTAAAACCCCCACCCTGCCCTACTCTATCTAAGGATATGAAAAGACAATAATAATAGGAAGCTGTTCCTAGAGCTCCTACAAGGGAAACAGTTATTTCCATGTCCTGCCTTATTTTAAATACCTGTACATTGGAAAGACAGCATGCACAGATCATACACAAACCTGTAATTGAGGCAGGATTTTCTCAAGTCATAGATGTTATTGACCGTAATTGCTGTTGTCTGTTTCGACCTTCTCCTCGAGGTGTCTCCACCTCCCATTACAATGTCACAGCAAAAGAAGTTCCCTGGTGGTCTGCAAAGAAGCAAAAGAGCAAATGGCAAAACAGAACTGACATTGTTTATATAACATAAAATTAATTCTAAAACAACAATTCAGAGAAAGTAACATTGTTGCATAAAAAGTAGACAAAAATAGTTATTTCATTGACAGAGTGCTACTAACAGCAACATTTTGCATATATAAAACACTCTGTACCCCAAATCCTCAAAATGTTTTAGAAAAAGGAATACACTACTATTCTTCAGTGTTTCACAGAAGAAGTGAGGCATAAGGCATTCACAGGGCTTTGTCAAAGTAAGTGACAATTTACCACCAGAATGAAGAATAAAATCCAGGCTTTTTAATCCCTGTTACTCAGTTGTGTACATTATTTTAAAGCAGTCCTTGGATTTACTCATTTTAGCATAGATTGGGTAAAAAGGAGCACTAAAGCAGAAAGAAACATGTGTTCTACAACTTAAAACAAGGTTTTCCTCGTGGAATGGCAATAAGGATACCCTGCAGCCTTAGGTTTTCTATGCAGCCATAAAGCCTTCATCCTCTTGACTGTGCTAGTAGCCAGGATAACCCCCAATCCATATTCTATGCCCAGTGCATGCTGCAGGAGGCAAAGATAACAAAGGCTGCGACAGAACTCCATCAGGGAAGTCCTTTTGGGCCCCATTTCCATCAGCTCATAAAAGGAACAGCCTGGACCCACATGCTGGGCTCTGCTAAGGCAGCTCCAGGCTGCGGCTCTTCATTTGCAAAAGAAATGACCCATTCATTTCTCTCTGACCTCTGCAGACACTTCAGACTGCTGACCTCATCTGCCGATGGCCCCCACCACTACCAGCTTCCTCAAACAGGTGCTCCCGGATTAAAATCTCTGCCTTCCCAGGCAAACTGAACTAATGCAGCTTCAAGAATCCTGTATCAGGGCTCCCAAGGGGCTGTTTGTGCAGAGGTTGGGATAGTTTGGCCCTCAAAGCATTTATTTCCTATCCAGAAAAGCAGAGGCCTTATGTAAAGGTGGTTTTAACTGAGTCAACTGAAGTTAAAAAAATATACTTTCTTGTGTGTGTATGTGCACTTGACAACACAGATCTCTTCCCTGAAACTACTGACAGCTGCACTTTGCAACTGCATCTTCGTATTAGCGTGTGGTTGTACAAGTAGGCCCTGCAGTTCCTGTAGAGAACAGAGTGGCTTGTGACTGGGGTGTTCCCATCGCTGCAGGAGATTTCCAGACTCAGTTTTGTGTCGATGGATGAAAGGTGACAATAATACTTCAGCAGGGAAATTCACGGGCTTGCATTGCATTCCAGGAAAAAGTCACATCTCTTCAGACATGCTCATCACCCACATTTACCTTGGCACTTGCAGCCTTATTACTGAGAGTATCACAACCCATATTGACTTTTGTTCTTAACAGCCGCATTGTAGCAAGATTACACCATTTCACAGCTAGGCACAGGGTAGTGAGTCTCTTGTCAAAGGTCACAAAGGCATTCGGTGGCTGAACTGGGAATTCAGTGCTGGTTTTAAGTCCAAGTTCAGAGCCCTGCTGACTGGACTAGTCTCTAGACAATAACGTTCTTCTACTTTGCAGAGAGGTAGGAGCTTTCAGGTATGTCTGGAGGAATACTGAGGTCCTCAGATGGAGCCACAGACATACACAGCACAAACTAATTTAATTTTTCAATAAAAGTGGCATAAAAATAAAGCAAACTAGGTCAGTTCTTCCACTGGTCTCCAAAGAACACCCAATTATCAGAATGAACATAACCATCTTTGATAAGTAAGCCAGTTTGGAAGCTGAACTGTTTGTTCCAAGTGCCACATAGACACCAGCTCTTGCTACTGGCAGAAGAGGCCTGTGAATCAGAGCCCGAAGTCTGATGCAAGAGAAACTCAGGCATCTCAAGCTGCTTTCCCCTATTAGTTTGAGAAAGTCCCCTGCCTGCTTTCTCTCTGAGTAATTAAGAGTGAAATCCTCCTCTCAGTGACCCCAATGCTCTCAGCCTAGGCTGATTTACACATGAAAGGAACCCTCTGAGGGGCTTTCTCCCTTTCACATTCACAACCAGGCAGGACCTATAAATAAAACCTTTCTGAAAACAGGAGCTTTCAAAAAGATCTGTGTATGTGTGCAAATGTATATAAGAGAAAGGGAATGGATGTGTGCACTCGAGAATGAGTGTGTGTTTGCATGCATATGTGAAGAGTGGGTGAATGTGCACTCATACACCAGCCCGCATGCAAACAAGTGTACTCAGAAAAGCATCTACGTGGATGGGTGAGTGTGCACAGGTAGTTGGGAGCACTTACATGAGTGAGAGGGCATGTCCAGGCTGGTTTCCAGCTAGCACGGTTCCAGAGGACGTTCACCCACGTCAGCTGAGTCGCTCTAGAATTACACATGAAAAAAATGACAGCAGATTTAGACCCATTTGTGCATATGCAAGTATGCCTGTGATGCACTTTCTCTCTACAAAGCAATAAAGTACTTGCAGAACAAAACACTAGTGTTTTACATTGCTTTGGATATAATGTGAGAGGCAACAGAGAATCAGGTCTCATGGTGTGTGTTCCTATGGCTTTGACAGAAGGCGAGATTTTTAAAAGGCTACATCCCAGCAGCCTGGAACAGAGACTTGAAACACAAAACCCCTCAAAGTTTGAAAGATAAACAATGGGAATGATGCCATGAAAATGAAGGTCAGAAAAATCCAAAAGACGATGACTGTCTTTATAGTAGCTTATAAACATAAAAATGCTTAGATATGCATCTCTACTCTCCCTCCCCCGCTGTTCTGTTCACCCATGTGTCTATGCAGTCAGGATATTTCCCCTTCCGTGAGGCCTAAGAAGGACCCTACACAGCTTCCAGGAAACTGGCCGCTCGTGTGACCCTGCCCTAATACAAAACAGGTGACACAGAGCTCCGAGCCAAGCCAAGGCTGCAGGGTTTCATAAAACAGGTACTAGTCTGTGCATCCTTTCCCCCATAAGAGAAGGCTTTTTAAGACCTGGCTACAATGTGATAATTTGAGAACTGCAAACTATTTTACTCCACTAGTCCTGACCAGCCGATTCATTTGCTTGCTTAAACTGCATCTGTGCTCTACGCCAACGCCATCAGTCGGGCTGTATGTGCGCTAGCACCACTGGAAGCTGCACTACCGCTTGGTGGGAGACCCCAGGGTGGGAGGCAGGAGGGTGCTGCACCCTGCACCGTTCTGACTTCATCACTACTCATCGCAGCTCTTAGATCTCTCCCTACCCAATTTTTACGCAAAAGTTTAGAAGAAGCACGCAGAGAAAGGCACAAAGCAGTAGACATAAGTGCAAAGCCTCACAGAGGTGCACAAAGCACAAAACGTCTCTTCTGCCAGTTCAAAAAACTCTTCCCAGCTCCTTGCACTAGGCAGGAGTGTGTGAGCAGGGATGCAGAGCTCCCCTCCTACTGAGCTCGCAGTTAAAGCCCTCCCCCAGTTCCCAGGGTCTTCAAATGAAGATTTGCATAGTACTTCCAGATCATTCCCGAGAGAAGGGACAATGGCTCTCTCAATGCCCTCTTCCCCCCTCCCTCCTTCACTTACAAAGCTGATAAAGCCCTGGTGAAAAGGGGAACAAAGGATTTACAGATGGCAGAATATTGATTTCTGCAGTTCCAGGACTACAGGGAGAAGATGAAGAACCCCCCAGAAATTCTGTGAAGTTTGAGACACAGGCCGTATCTCTGCAGCACGAACTCCATGTTTGTTAAGAGACTATCTGCTGGAGGAAACATTGCTATTCAAGAGGGATGAGTAGGTCCCTGAAAACCTGAAAAAGCACAGAGATGAGATTACAGTCTCAAATCCCAGTGAGTGTATTTGTTGTTCCCAAACCTCTTAAACGGAGAGACACTTCCAGTGAAAGGAGTTTGCCACCAGGCGGGCCAGTCCGGCATTGCTCCGAAAGCCTTCGGCCCCAGCGGACAGTATCGAAGGCTTTTATAAATCGCATCTCATCAGTGATTCATGCTGTTATCTGTGCCATCTTCTCTCCGCTAGCCACCACTGCAGCCAGGAAAAACAAGAAAAAGAAAGGTGAAAGACGAGTCTTTGGAAGGCAGCTTTTGATTCTGAATTACAGTAAAACCTCCCTATCTCAAAACCCACTAACTTTTAGGGACATTACCTTACAGCTAAAGAAAGTTTCCTGCCTCTACAAGCATTTCTGTGCTCAGTACATATAACCCTAAGCTTTCTTCTGTGCTACAAACATTCTTTTCCATCTCAGCGAGTCAACTCCACCTCTACTGAACACCAGCTCACTGCAGTCATTCAAATTTTGCTAAGCTGAACAGTGATACAACCCAAATTGTTCAAATCAGGTGCTGCACGTCACTGCTGCACACTCAACAGGAGATGTTTCCTGGGTAGCCAAGTCAGATTCCAGGAGTTCTGGCCTGACCTCCACCTGTCCCACCACCACACTGAAAACAGCTTTCTCAAAGTGACTGACTACCAGCACTTTATATATATATTTTTTTTCCTCCTTTTTTAGAGCTAACTTTGTAGCATTTCTAGACTCGGAAGGCTTCCAGGATGCTGGATCTTCTGGAATAAATGTATGTGTTGAAAAGTCCTCAAAATGTTGGATTTTGAAAGGTGATAAGCCAGTTTCCAAATCAAGCTATAGGACCTCAAAGAGATCAGCTTTGGAAAAACTCACATTAAGTCCCTTCTGCAAAGCAATAGTGCACACCAGCGAGTGCAAGAGGGGTTCCCATGCCACAGGTCAATAACCCAGACACATCTACTGAGTCAGTGGCAGAGTTGACTGTTGTTCATTCACCAGTATTTTCCCCACCCCTTTGTAAAAACACATGCTGTCAGGATTACTGCAATCATCACAGCGAGACTAACCATTACATATAGCACAGTTAAATATATTTCATAAAACTATATAAAAACATTCTTCACAATACTTTTTAAAATATCTAGGTTTCTTCAAATACCTGCCTGTCTTATCTCAATGAGAAGTTTTTCACATGGAATCTTTTCTGTCTTCCAGTAGTCACTCCCAATTTACACCACTTTTAAGAAGAGGTGAATCAGACCCATTAGACTCCTGACACACCTAATACAGAGATTAATCACAGCTGTTGGGATGACAAAGCCTAAGAAAGTCACATTTTAAATCAGTGTAACTCAGACTGTAATGCAACCACCACCATCCTCAGGTTCAGGACAGACCTGAACCCCATTTTCAGTTGCTCTCCACAAGTCCCTTGGAGCTCCGTGGGTGGAAGAAGTGCTCACAAGGAACTTTGTTTAATCTGGGGCAGCTGTGCTGAGAGTTGCCACTACTACATACTGCTCTCTACGAGCATTTTCTTCTCTGAAGAGAATTTTCAAGACTGTCAGAAGAGTGAAGGTGCCAGAGAGAACTACGGAGTAGCACACCTTGGCTGCTCTCACCTCCTGCTGAACCTCCTGCATGTTGTCTTTTCAGGCTATTGCAGCAGCACAGCTCACAAATTCTTTTTGTTTTAGAGAGTACCTTTCCTCATCCTAGACAGAAGTTTGCTGCTTCTTTTGCTGATCCTTTTTAGTTTTCTCTCCTTTGTAAACATTAGTGTCTGTTGCTTGCTTACAGTTCTTTTTGCTACAAACAAGAGTGGTTTTGTTTACGTAGCTCCTTCTATGAAAACAACACTGTAATTTGCTTTAGGATACAGAACTTAATCTTGGTTTCATCACTAAAATTTTAAACAAAATAATTCTTGCATCTTCTGTTCCCAAGAAAAGTCACATGCAAATTCCTTTCTTAAAGTCTGGTATTACATACCTCATAATCCTGAATCCAAAGGATGCAGGTGGAAAAAGGCAAAAAACTACCTCCAATACAGACAAGAACTTTGTGACACAGCACTTCCAACCTCACTCAACAAAGCAGGTGTGCGCACACATGGTGAGCTGCAGTAGTTTCAGGCCTGCACTGCACATAATGCCTCACATCAATGAAGACAGAAGCACACTTCTGTAGATATGCACAATGCCACCAGGGAATAACTTCTCCTTTCAGTATGGATGCAAGACTGTTCAAAATGATTTATTAAACAAAATAATATGAAAGAAAAATGCTGGAAGAGGTAATTGTGATAAAAAAAAAAGAATAACAATCAAACCAAAGTACTTATTAACAGTTTACACTGCAAAGATACCATAAACATAAACAGCTGAGCAATATTTTTATGACAAGGTACTTTTCACAACAGCCTTCCAAGATCCTGGCCATCTTACCATTCCTATATGCTACACAGTAAATTTGGACACAAGCCCTGCTCCAAGCGAAAAAGTGAAAAAAAATCATGCTCCCCAGTAGCAAATGCAGCTCCCTACCATCTAACAACCACACTGTAACAGCAACTCGCCATACGCTTTGGTCTTGCCAACAGAACAGTGATCAGTTTCATGGGACCAAGGTGAAACATGAGCCTGTGGTACCCCTGACCAGAGCGGCACTGTGTAATAACATAATCCCAAACCAGGACAGAGCTCTTGCACTTTCCTTCAGCTCCTCTTCATCTTTCACAGATGCATGCTTCATATGACAAACCTCCTGCTCCTTCCATGAACAAACCTCGTTAGGAAGAAAACACAATTCCTTCATCATCACTCACAGACCAGACCTTACCACTGCCCCTTTCTGAAAGCCCCATTTCTCTGCTTTCCCCCTCTGTCTGTTTCAGTCTCTTCGTCCACTAGGGCAGTCCTCTCATTTTACTGCAGGGGTTTTAAGTGTATGAAAATGTACTCTCCATCTGCATGGCTTCTACCAAAGGTTAAACAGCCAACTATCAGGCTCCAATGAAGAACTATAATACAATAGGATCTAGGTATTTTCAAGTTATTTTGCAATTTATTGCAAATTAATTATTCTTAAGATCTTGTGTTTATTCAAGTGATGTTATTATTTCAGCAGAATCATCCCAAGAATCCACACCATTAAAAACTCATCAGTGGTTACAAAATTGCATTTCACTAATGACAAACATCTTTTTACCATCATGAATCAAACAGCTTTTATAGTGCAGTGATGGGATTGGTCCCTAATGTGGAAAAGTCAGATTAACAAAATGTAACAGCCCTTCTCTGTTGTTGCATAAAAGAAACTCCAATACAGCTGTGCAATCACTTCACTACCAGGGAATCCTACACGGGACAGCAGGGCTGTCTCCTGGGCCACCTGCACTGAACATAAGCCCCTGAAACTCGCTCAGGGCATCCACTCGGGGAGACAGCCCTCCCCAGCCTTCTCTGAGCGTGATGCCATAGCTCGGTATGTTTCCTTCTGCTGTGGAGAGCTGTCTGATCACAGGTCCCACCCAGCGCTGCCCTTCAACACCCAGGGGAAGCCACTACAAACTGCTGCCAGCTGCCACAGCCCCCCACTGCGGGCCTCATCCCCGCTGCAGGCCCCGCCACAGCCCTCCCAGGGCACCAGGCTCCTTCACCCCCTCCTGCCAGCCCCGGCTGCAGACCAGCCCCTCGCGCCCGGCAACGCCTCCACCCCCTCCCCTCAGCACCAAAATGGCGCCCAGGGCCACCCCTTTAAGGACGCATCGCGGCGCTAACGTCACTAACGGGCCATCCCTCCCTCCCACCGGCGGCGCATGCGCAGCCAGGCCGCCTCAGCCGGCCGCCGCCGCTCAAGGTCAGGCTGGCGGCGGGCCTAAGCGCGCATGCTCGGGGCTGGAGGCGCGCGCAGCTGCCGTGCCCCCCGCTCTAGGTTCCGGTTCCGGTTCGCGCCCGCGGACGCTGAGGGAGGGGATGGCGGCGCTCGGAAGGGTCTCCCGGCTGCTGCTCGGCGCCGCCGCCCCGCGCTCCCTGCCGGGGCGGAGCATGTCGGCCGCGGCCCACGAGGCCGGCGGAGGTAACGGGGCTGCCGGGGCGAGGGAGTAGCCGAGGCCTGCGGGCGGAGCGCCGCTGCCCTTGACAACCACTGCCCTTTGCGGAGCACTCGGCAGGCCCCGGCGGCGGAGCCCGGGCGAGGGGCGGCTTGAGCCTGGACCCCTGCAAGGGGGGAGCGCTGCCGTTGCCCTGTTAAAAATGGGAGAGAGCGTTCGTTAATCCCCCGTTAACATACTAAGTGCGTTTCACATGCACTTGGGTCACTAACGCTAATGGAAATAACGATTATTATTCTAATTTATGTAACGTTTCCTACTAGCCCGCCTGTGGAAGCTCCTGACCTTCGTGGTGGCCCTGCCCGGGGTTGGCGTTTGCATGCTGAACTGCTACTTGAAAGCACAGCACGAGCACGAGAGGCCTGAGTTTGTTCCTTACGCTCACCTTCGGATCAGGACCAAGGTACATTTGCCAGCTCTGTTTAAAGGCTCTTTTATTTTCTGTCATTGCAGAGCTTCATCTGAGATGAAGCTTCGCACTGCATGAGGTGCTGGGTATGTAGCCATGATCTTAACTCATGGCTGTTTCTGAGGCAGCAAAAGAGTTTCTCACAGCTCAGATGAAGTGCCTGTGGTATTCACAGGCCTCCCGCCCTCAAGTAACCCTGCTGCTGTCTCACTGAACAGTGCTTCAGTCCTAAGGCTGCTGTACTTACCTTAAACTAATACAGTTCTATAGGCTAACGGAGGAGATCCCAAATTCTAAAAACTGGGGTCCCAGAGTAGCACAGTTGATGTTTAAGCAATAGCCAAGATCTTGTTGTCTAGCAACAGTGGCTCCCAGCTAAGGGAGACTGTTTTCCAACTCTGGCTGCCTACAGCCTGGGAACAGATGCTGACTTGCTGAATTCATCAGCCCGTTCAGCTGCGTGATGTTTGAGTCCATGTTGCTGTTGCTTTCCTGTGCTCACGAAAGCTCCCACTGCCTTATTTTCTTTCTTCTTTCAACAGCCTTTCCCCTGGGGCGATGGGAACAAAACTCTATTCCACAACCCCCATGTTAATGCTCTCCCAACCGGTTATGAAGATGAAAACTAAGATCCTGACCACAACAGCCAGAACTTCGGCTCTTCCTGTCTTGGACCAGAATGTTGTGTGGGAACCATCGTTTGGGGAACCATCATTTAAGAAATTCTACATTCCTTCTATGATGAAGCTAAATGGTGTTGCCTCTGTCTGTACTTGCGTAGAGGTCCTTTAAATAAAACAACTCTGAACTTGAATTTAGGATCTGACTCTTTTGTTAATCTGAATCCTTAGAAGTTCTTTAGTTTAGCGTTTGCTTAGAACATTTATACAATGCAGAAGCGAAGGGCTGCAACTGCCTGAATATTAATATCTGCTCCTGTGTCTGATAACACTAACAACAGGAACACATTCAGCATAGGACATTATGCCATTTCGTATTCATGTCTGGCTTAACTGATCACTGTAAACCCACAGCCAGATGAACAAGTATCAAGCTAATACTGTAGATTAAAATTCAGTATATACTGAAGCACGTTCTCTGTAATCAGCGATTGCAGTGTTTATTAACAGTCATGAAGGCAATTTTCTCCTAGCCCCTTCTGGGAGGGGGAGTGGCAGCAAAGATGTTTAATTAAGCTCTGTGTGCCTTCACAATGTTAATCTTTGGCTCCTGTACTTTACGTACATCAGCACGTATGTTGCTCACAACTCTGCTTTTCATAAAGCTACAGTCTGGTTGTACAAAGTCTCTCATACAGGTGTTACAAATGAAAACACAATTTTTGTTTCGCTACGTATGTCTGTATAACACTGTGTCACTCAGAAGCTTCTTTACCTAGAAGAGCTTAATTACCTTCCATAGTTAAAAGCCAACTCTAAAGCCCTGAGTCAGTTCCAGTACAATATTAATTTTGAAGTTTTTCTTCTCTGCAAGTCAACCATTTTCCTATTCCTTCTGCAACTTCTATACTTTTTTGCATGGTATGAGAGAGCTATGTCTTAGCTGTTGTTAATACCATTTTTCCCAAAAGAAGAATGCAGCAGCTGACTTAGCATCTTGCTGCTGAAACGAGCGGACACTGCAGGACACCCTTCTCCACATTTCAATGCAATTTATTTCATCCACTTACTAGTAAAATGACTAAGACAAGCTTTTCTGTGTTAAAAGCACAGAACAAGGCACTAATGGGCATAGTTGTTTTAAAGCTAACTGACAAAATTCATGTTTATTCCTACATGAAGATCATAGAAAAAGTGAAGTGGTTGTATGTATTACTCCTTAAAAAAACAAAAGCTGCATATTTGACAGTCCCCAAAATGCTATTTACAGTGCTCTTAGGAAGACCTTTCCCTTAGCTTACTATTTTTATTTATACCTGAGTGATCCAGCAGTTTAAGCGTCAACAGCTTGTTTTTAAAATTCTACATTTAACCCCTGTACTGCCATTGCACTGGCTGTCTCACGCACCGGAGACCGGGAGCATGGCTAACCCAGACTACCTGCCTGCACTCCAGCTGACGTGTTCAGGCCATCGCTGAGGACACGGGGAACGACAGCCCCAGCCAGCTGCAATTCCTGATCTTTTGCACAAGTCCCACACTGTTCTCGGTATCTGGAGTCATTACTGAGGGCCTGTGGTGCAGACAAGCCAGCTATAATGTTTGAGAACTGCACTTTTTTTTTTTTAATTTTTTTAAAAAGTAAAACTTCTGAACGATCCTTCAGGTAGTGCTTAAAAGCAAAGAGAGCAAAGCTCACTTTTTTCCTCACTGTAATTCTAGGAGAATTACAAAGTTGACTGCTCTTTTGTCCCCAGGCCATAATATTTTTTTACTTTCACCTGGGTTGGTGTAATGAGAGGGGACAGCTTTGCCCCATCCCTAGATTAGGATCAATGAAAACCTCCCCTCCCACAGTGCTCACAGGGCCACTGGATGGGAAGGATCCTGATCCCTCACTTCTCTTCCAAACACTCTTTTTCTAGTTGCTGCAAACATTTCTGCAGTTTACAAGCCAGCACAAATAACTTTGATTTGCTTTCCTAGGTGTAAAGTATACACAGCTCAGGAGCAGCTTCATGAGCTGGTGAGATCCCCAGGCGGTAGCTGGGGCTTTTCACATTATCAGCTGTCAAGCTTCAACCCAATGTTTCCCCTCATTCAACACACCCTTTAACTACAACAAGCCAAAGTCAGCGATCACAACAGTGACTGTCACCAGCCTGGTGCTTTGTGGTAGTATGGAAAAGGATAGCCAGGGCTGCACTGATTTTATTGCACAAACGTGTAATGCCAAAGGGGAGAGAATTCAAGTTCAAGGTTGTTTCAGTACCTCAGAAAAGGCTGAAGTAGCCACCTCTGCATTAACAGTGTCCGCTTCAGCTTCCGTTACAGGCCACCTCTGTCCCTCCTAGAGGTCACAGTCAGATTCTACTGGACAGTTATCTACTTGAACAAAATATAACCTGGTTATATTTATTTCAGCTAAGTTATTGCAGGTCCATTAGAGTGCTTTTATACCGTCTCTGTTGCTGATACAAAATAATGCCTCAGCATTCAGGGTCACATAAAACAAGCTCCTTCCACCAAAATTCAGCAGCATAGAGACACGACATAGTAAATCAACCGCCTTTGTACTCTTTTAAACACTTTCAAGTGTTATATAAATAAGCAAAAGAAATTGGTAACAAGGCAACTACTATCTCAGCCCACTCAAATAAGCATTCTCCCATTATAGAGTACATTCAATAGGAAGTTAGTTCAAACGGCTTTTCACACTGTTAGATGCTGAACCACCACCAAAATTCATTGAAAAGGAGGCAGTAGTTACCACATCATCCAGTCTTTTTTTAGCGTGTGGTTGTTTGTTTTAACAAGTGGAGAAGATTCCTCGCTTCCTAGAAAGCAGCTTAACAAAGGTCTTAGCCAGGTGGTGTCTAGTCTTGTGCCTGGTGATGTTGCTTAGTCCGAAGGCTGTGTTAGTGACTCCATCTGTACAGCTGAGGTCAAGAGGAGTTTTCAGTTTTTCCTTTGCTTGGGCCCATGAATTCCAGCCCTTCAATGGGTATGTCCTTTTCCTTGATTGCTTTCTGAAAAGAAAAACAACTCAAAAAAATTAAACTAGACACATCTTTACAGTATTCAGTGATGTAATCTTTGGTACAAAACGTGATCTAGAAAAAGCAGTTAAGACTTCTTTGGATCAGGCTTTGATATTAGAGATGCTCAAGTATGCACCAAGAACTCCTCCTGAACTACCATCTGGATCTTATTGTATAAACGCACCCCAGCCTCTAAACCAGCAGGTTTAACAAGTTACGTTAACAAGAAAAATACAACGACACCTGTAAAATATTATATGTCATGACCGGCAGAAACGGGAGACGAGACAATCCGCAGCAGCGCGGTGAGGTGCGCAGCCGCGGGGGCTACCAGGAGGGCGGCAGGGGGGTAAGCGCAGTGGAAGAGCAGCTTGGGGCGGAGAGCGGGCGAGCAAGCGGGCGGGCAGGGCCGCCGGTGCACCGGGCAGGGCGAGGGCCGCACGCACCTGCACGCAGAGCTGGTACCGCTTGAAGAGCTGCCCGCAGGGGTCCCCGGCGCTCTCGCCCTTGAGGAACTTCTCGGCGAACCAGCGGTTGAAGCACTGGTCGTACTCCCGCTTCAGCTCGGTGCACGCCTCGCCTACGCTGTTCATGGCGGCGGCCGAGCGCCCGCCTGCGCTCTCTCCCCGCGCCGGGCCGGCGGCGCCGCCGCTGTGACGCGCTTCCGGCGCGAGGAGGTGACGCACCGAGGCGCCACCGTTGCGAGGGGATGCGGGCGCTGCGCCTGGCCCGGTGGCTGCGGCGGCCGGTCCCTCCTGGGCGGGCCGCGCTGACGGCGTGGCGGCAGGGCGAGCAGCCGCCGCCGCAGGTGGGTTCTGTTACCGGCAGGAGCGCCCGGTGCGGTGCGCCCCGCGCTCGGCCGGTGGTCGGAAGGAGGAGACAGCATGACTTGGATTAACGTTCATTTCCCAAGAAAGTACGAGAAACCACCGTGTCCCGGCAGGTGTAAACTCGGGGGTTTGCCGAGTAACCAGGTTTTGGTTAAAAAAAGACAAGCGGCACTGTATGAAACGTGGTCACCTTTGCCTGTTTTGTCCGCGTTTGTGTGTTGGTCCAGCAGAAGGTGACAGTGGAGGTGCTGGACCACTTGGAACACCTGGCCTTGGTCGACTTCCGCGATGCGGAGGGTGTGGAGCGGCTGCAGAAAGCAATCCGGTTTGCTGATCAGCTTCGGGAAGTGAACACCGATGGCGTAGAACCAATGGATTCCGTCCTGGAGGACAGGTAATGGGTCGCCTCTGTTTAACTGTTAATGCATCCAGCTATTTCCTTCTATAACTTTGTTTCCCCTGGAAATCAGCCTGGTTACACGTCTGGCTTACAGCAGAGTCTTACTGTGGTTTTGCGTGGAAGGAAGATGTCATTGGCACCTGTGACCTTTACGTGTAAGCATAGCAAAGGTGTATTCCAGTTCCTTTGTGTAGCTTACTTGTCACGAGCAATCTGCCCACACTGCTCCCCAGGTATCTGTCAGTGGCGTTCCCAGTTGCTTCAAAATGTTCCAGTACTTGTCTCGCCACTTACTTAAGACCAAAACCAGGTTTAGAGATAAGCCACGCTTTATATTTCATATTTATAGACTAGCTTGAAGACAGGCTAGTAATTTTTGTTCTTCAGGTGTCTGTATCTCAGGGAAGATGATGTGACAGAAGGCAACTGCACAAACGAGCTGCTGAAAAACGCAAGAGAGAAAGTAGAGGAATATTTTGTAGCCCCACCAGGTATTGCCTTGCTTACAAAAACCTCTTAATTTTGCTTGAATTAACCCGAGGAATGTAACCTGCCATAGCTGTATTTGCTTTCAGAAATATTAGCTAGTAATAAGGAAGTACTAAAATAAGTAACTGTAGCCATCTGTAAAAACCAGACTGCAATCTACTGGTCCAAAGCAGTACAGGCGCTAACTTTAAAGTAAAGTTACTGCACACGTTGAGTGATGATTTACAGGGAGTCACAGAGGACTTGTTTGCATTCCTTACTTGCTCAGGAAATTTAAGTTGCCTGTATTTACTTAGAATAAACTGGAGAAACTAAGCTGTACTACCCGGAAGATACCTTACAGCTGGTCTCACACAACTCTCTCTTTGTTTTCTATCAGGTAACATCCCTCTACCAAAGCTAGAAGAACGAGATACTTTTCTGCAGGGCTCTTAGTGAAAGCCCAGAACCCAAACACAATTTCAGTATTTTATGTGGGAAAAATTAAGATTTGTACAGTCACCGCTGAAATCCTGGCACATATTTTCACCAAAAGAAGAGCTCTTGCAAGACAATTTACAGAAGGAAGGTGTAAGATGTTTAGTAGTGCTTCTGAAATTCAATGTTTATGAAGCTGGAAGGCAGCATGGCAGATCACTTTAATGCTTTTATTTAGCAAAGCAAATTCGATGTTCTTTTTTAAGTTACTGAATGGCTTAAAGGCCTTAAAGAGAACATTAAAAGGTTATGACTAAAAACCCCAGAACACTATTTTTCCTCAGCTATTTTGTCAGGAAAACAAGAGTTTGGCAGGCTGTATTTGCCTGTGTGTCACCTTTAGCTTGACTCTGGCTGTGACCCTGTCAGAAGTAACAAAGTCTGGTTTGGAAGAGTCCGTAATGTTGCTGAGGATCTCTCTGACGTACAGACAGAACTCAGATTTTCATTACGGAAGAAAAGGCACTTTGAAGAGATCAGTCATTCAGATTATTGAATATTTCTGTTTTATCTCTGTGTGCCATGTCTGTATGGGTTAGCTTCTGTTTCGCACTTTGTATTTTTATTCTCACAAATTAAATACTAGGAGTTGTACCTAATTTGAGAAAGAACTTTTCACACACAGAAATAGCTGCTCTAAAACGAAAAATATTTGCCATAAATATTTCTGTACACCAGATGTATCTTTAGGGATACTAGTGATATTTCCTGGATTAAACCATTTTTCTGTTTCAAACAAAGCATTGCAGTTGTTCATGTTATTTAAAATATCCTGCGTGGCTAAGCTGGTTGTAAATATAGAGTGTAATTACTTGTGAACTTGGCATTTTTATTCTATTGTTACAGTGAACTACATATGCACTGTAACTGTTATTTTTTTGTTGGAACGGGTTTTAGAAATACAAGGACCCCAGTACCCTTTAGTGTTGCTGGCAGGAAGGCAGCAACAGCTTTATTAGAACCAGCAGTAACTTTTCTTCCTGGATGGTGCCCCACACACATACAGACTTAAGAATCCAGAATTATTTATTCAAATTTTCATGATCTTTTCTAGTGCATAGAATTAGATCCTGAGCCACAGTGGAATTTCCTTCAGAAGTGCTAGAAAAGACTCACATGAGATTGTAACTTGATGTCATCCAGCTTACACAGTGCATGTTCTGTATCTTTTTGCAGAGAAAAGCCATTACTCCCATTCTGTCTTTCTGTACATCTGCATAAGAAACACCACGAGCTTGGTGCATGTGTCCCTTCAGGTCCTGCCAGCTGTCCAATAGAGGAAGTCCTGAACATGGCTGTAATAACTATTTCTCCTATGAATTGCATCTTCCACACCCCTGCAAATAACAGGAAATATAAATTGGAGATTAATGATACACATGCATTGATTCTTATCATCTCAAAAGTCCACCAAGCATATTAGAAGTATCATAATTTGAAAAACACTGAAAAAAATACTGAAGAGTTTGAATAGTATGGGTACTAGGTTCAGCAGTTAGCAGCGTGCTCTTAATACCATGTGTACAAGCTGCTTTGACAAGCTCCCTCCCAGACCATTCATTATGTGCCACATGCAATGGAAAAGTTAGGCTGAGTGGAAAGGACTACAGCTGCCTTTGCAGGTGTAAGAAATCACAGCTGCTGGATAGGATCCACTTTCACTCACTGCCCTCAAAGGTTGCATGTTTGATAAACGTTGAACTGTTTTTTTTCTGGAACTCTTTTTCTTTCTTTTTTTTTCATATTTCTCTAGCAGGAACTGAGAGGAAACACTTGTCTCACTCTTATTTGTGCAGTTACTTCATTATTTGTTTAAGCTTCCATAATATACACATATACATATATACATACATGCATACACATAAAACATGTAATTATTATGATACTTGAATTCTTTCAAGGGTGTTGAATTAAAGTCTCTATTTAACCCCACTAATCCAATTCTCTGCAAAGCTGCAACACTGTGTTAGTGTTTTAGTCTCAGGCTCTTCAAGACTCAGACCCTGCAAATGTTACAAGTTTTACAAATATACAAACTCAGCCTAAAAGTCATTTATGATGCATATGTAAATCATAACAAGGAAAGACCTCAAGTCACATCATACAACAAGCACGTTAACAGAGAATTCCTAGTTTGAGAAATCCCTACTTGCTCTATCCATTTTGGCCACCTCCTTTGACTGTCAGAGAGAATGGGGACAATGTTATTTACATAGAAAAAAGAAGAGGAATTTGAGAATGAACCATATGTCCGCAGGAGCCTCTAACCCAGTTTATCATCAAGTAACTATTTAAAAACAACAACCAAACCAACAATTTGGGCAAAGATGATCCCATGTTCCCAATGCAGCATAGGCTAAGTGTAAAACTGCCAGTTCACTGCTGCTCCCTTACCCACACACTCCAGTGAAAGAACAGACTGCCAGATGCTTGCTCCCTGCAGCCCAAACTGCATTAAAAGTGGAAAACACATATTTCCTTAATGAAGGGGTTTGTTACAACTTCACCACTAGTAAGGGAATTACAGCCCCGACTCAGACACCTGCAACCACCAAACCAAAAACCTGAGCAAAGGCCAGATGAGCTGCCTACGGGGCAGAATAGGTTAGTGCCTTGGTGTGCCCTTGGTGTGTCTAATGTGGGTGCTGTGCCCCACGGGATGGCGCGAAGCCCCACTGGGCCCCGGCTGTGTTGAGGGATATTAGTTGATTAGCGTAAATAAATAAGTTACAATTAGAATACATTACTTATGATGTGATCTGTGCTGTTTGCCTAGCTTTACTTAGCATGAATAGCTAGATTTGCTGAAGCTTTTAGGCTGTGAGAGAGTTGTTATTCTTAGTAATTTTCCTAGCAGCTGGTACAGTGCTGTGTTTAGTGGTTTAGTATGAGGAAAATGTTGATATCACATTGATATTTTGGTAGTGTTTCTCCCAAGCCTGGGACTCTTCAGTTCTCCATGTTCTGCCAGTGAGTGCAAGTGCACAAGGAATGTAAACCAGAAGATATGGAGGCTCTAACCCTCAACTGAAACTGCAAATCAACAAGATAAGAGCCTGCCTGCCTGAACATAGAAAAAGAATCCAATTAGATGTTAGAAGACCCCAGACCAAAAATCACCATTGGACTAAAAGACGCATGGACAGTATGTGAAGGGCACCTGAGGGGCGGGTATATGGATCATAAGGGTATAATTGCCTTTGGGGGCACCCAGCCTAGGCTGTTCTTGCTGCTGTACCTTCCAATTAAATTAATCATTTTACAAAATCCAACACCTGAGACTCTCCTGGGGTATATCTAGGGTTGAGCCTGAAGAAGGAGGAAGCGCGCCCAAGAGTAAGTGTGTCTGTGCGTGTGTGTGCAACACCACGAATGGTGTGTGCATGCTCAGGCTGCAGCTTCTCCTTCAACAGGCTGCACCCTGAGGTGGGGATGAGACACCCCGCATGGTGCTGGTTCATCTGCTTTCACTGCAGGTGTTTTGATGCGCAAGCGGCTCTGGATCTGGATCAGATCTTTACAGTGTTCTGTCACAATGCAATTTATAAATGTGGGCACGTGAACAGATATAGTTAAGGACTCGTGTAATAAAATCGCTACCTGTAAATTCCTTGTAACTGCAGTGTGGCAAACATAATGTATATTTGTGAAATAACTCATCTTTTCTTAGTGGTTAATAGATACAGCAAAAAGAAAAAACAAATGTTTGTTTAAAAAAAAAAAACAAAACCAAAAGGAGGCCAGATTCTGAGATGACGTAAATGTATCTACTTCCCCCAGAGACCATGGAGATAGATAACTCGACTTACACCTGCTAAGGTTTTTCCAATGCTACGTAGGTCTCTAACATACAAAATTGCATTAGATGCCTTAGCATACAGATTCAGGGTTTACAAAGAAAATTTCAAGGTGGAGATTTCTTCAGTTTTATGGAAAAAAAGAAAATGGAAGTTGTTATTTTATTTCTAGTGATGATTATTTTATATGTTGGTAGTAACTAGCAGCCCCAGGAAAAATGTTTATTAGATATAGTGATACAGGATTCAACACAGAGAAAAAAAAAAAAGCCTCAACTGAAAAGTGCTTACAATCTAGCCTCCATCTGCAAGGGAATCTCATGATATGCCTCATCCATTATACAACTTTCTTTGGCACCTCCTCTACTCCGGCTATCATCTCTTATGTATATTTGTTCTGCCTTCCCCTGCAGCTCTGGCCTGAGGAAAACTATACTTTTATATTCTAGATTAACAAGTAAGGCTCTAATGTTTCTCTTTAAAGCCATGTATCTCAGGCTTTAATGTTTCTTGTTAACAATGCGTATCTCACCCACACTGACATTTCCTGCAGTCGTCATCACATCTGTTCCTTCAGCTAACCATTTCCTAATAAATGCACAGAAATTTGCCTGCAGCTACCAAACACAACCACCTCCTCAGAGATTCATGGGTGTTTCTGAAGTTCATTGTAAGCACTAGGAAGATTGTTAAATGGTTCAGTTCCATCAGCACAAAACTGCCTAGTACTCAAAGAACCATTGCTGGTGCTGCAGATACAACCCACAATTCTGTAATTGCTTACTGTGGCTCTGAGACTATTCAAAGCTTCTTCAAGTTGCTAGCACACCAAGTATCTTATGCCCTTTCATGTGCTGCCTTAAAACCAGATAAATTCCCTTAATTTCATAACTTTCAAAGTTGTCCCTAACACATGCTCCTGATAGCAAGACAGAAAGCAAAGCTGGGAGTTGCATCTCTTCTAATTGGAATGCTAAAATCTGAGAACTAATACCAGAAGTTATTTCTGACATACTTTAGAGTGACAAAAGTACTACATTATCCAGTTTTAATATTTTGGGGACAGTATATTCTTCTGAGGTTTCCTCAGAGCTTGCAAAAGCAAATGGTTGCTTGCAGTTATGCTACTTTTGCTACGAGTGACACTGAGCATGTAATATACTGCACTAACACGAAAAATATTTGCATTTCAAGTGAGGTGTATGACTGCTCTTGAGTTTTTCATTTCTACAAGGAAATGGCAGTCCCACCAACCAGTATTTGGAAACCTTTCTTTTAAGTCATCCTGTGTTGTTTGCTATAGACAAGGTTCAGAGTCCTATTATTAACAGATTATCAGCTATGGAAGACTCAACAGTAATTTTCTAGCTGCTAACAACAATATAAGCAGAAAGTGCCCCAGGGAGAGTGAAACTAACAAAACGGAGCATTGAGGATCTCCCAAAATGTCTTGTTTTGTTTATAACAAAACAAAACAACAACAACAAAAAAGGCATACTTAGAGAAACGTTGGGGTCTGCAAAAGATGCCTTAAATGAGATGTAAGAAGTCTGATAGATTCAGTTCACTGAAGGGTGAAGTTTAGAGCTGACTTGATCACACTTGGTAAACAAGGGTAAAAGATTTCAATCAGAGGTCACTTAGTCTGAAAGACAAAGACAAACTGAAAATAGACCTGTGAGTAGGAAAGATGATCAAGTGCCATTTATAAGCTATGGAACTCCTTCCTCCGACATGGGTGGTCTTTCCTCTCAGTAAAGGGCACCCTACTGAACGAGCCATCCCAGTTCAAAGAGAAACAAGGGCCTGCTGCAGAGATTACTGGGTTAAATTTGGTGTCTGTGATCTGGGCTGGGGTGAGTAATAAAATAGCTTTTGGACCCCACATATCAACTATGGTAAGGTGTTTTACAGAAACTGGTGAACACATTAAAATGCATTGGAGGCTGAGCTTATTTTAAGGAACAAGTGTTTTGGCCCAGAATCGCTAATTGGCAGGTGCCAGAGGCGAGTAGCACGGGGGCCAGGACTGGAGCCTTTCCATGCACAGCTGAAATCCACATGAACATCCCCAGGAGCGTACGCCCTACCGCACTTGCGGGCCGCGCTCCCCGGTACCTCACCTGCACGCTGTGGCGGGGACCCAGGGCCGCCCCCCTCCGCCCGCGCCGCCGGTCGCTATGGGAACGGACGCAGGCGCTGGGCATGCCGGTCTGAAAGAAAACGCCGGAGTAAAACCCTATCACAGCGCAAGACCGTGGCCAATGAGAGTTCGGGGGAACGGTAGCCTTGACCAATGGCTGGCGGCCGGGGCGGGGTTGAAGGTGACGGTCGGAGGCGGCCGCGGCGCGCACTGACCAGACCGCAGCGCTGCGCCGCTCCGCACCGGGCCGGTCCCGCAGAGCTCGCCGAACAGTGAGTGGAGCGGTGGGGCGGCTCCCGAGGGGACCAGGGCCGGCCCGCTCTGCCGCAGCTTTCCCGGTGCTCGGTCTGCGCCAGACTGGAGAGGGTCTGGGAGAGCGGAGGGGTTTGAGGACGCTGCAGCGGAGCTCGTGTCGCTGCGGGCCGGAACGCCTGGAGGGCGGCAGCTCCGTGTGAGCGGGCTTTGCCGGCGCCGTTCCTCCGGCGCTGAGCACGGGCTGTGCCGGAGCCTCTGGCACCGCCGGCAAACGGCTGCACAGCCCCGGCTGTGAGCGGCCGTACCTGTGCGGGTGGCGGGCAGGCGGCTGCGCCCACAGCTTGGAATTCTCTCGTTTGCTCGATGCAGGCAATCATGAGTGATCGAAAGGCAGTGATCAAGAATGCGGACATGTCAGAAGAGATGCAGCAGGACTCTGTGGAGTGCGCTACTCAGGCCTTGGAGAAATACAACATCGAGAAGGACATTGCTGCTCACATAAAGAAGGTAAATGTTTGCTCGTGCTGTCCTGGCGAAATCTCTTACGTGCATGAAAAATCAAGCAGGGAGAATGCTGCTGGGCAAGTAGCTCTAGAGAAACAAGTTCTAGAGACACTAGATAATCAAGTTGGACTTTCTCTGTAGGCTGGTGTCCTTATGTTCCTTTCCCCACCCTTTCTGTGGAGTTTTCCAGGTTCTTTTCTCTTGCAGTACCTTCTGCTTAAGCCTTTTCTGCCACTGTCCCATTGTCCAGGTGAACAGAGGGTGGCAGCTGACTGTCCCTGGGACTGATGAGCTGGTACAGAACAGAACATAGGGGCCCTGTGGAGCCTATTTGAGAAGTGGTGGGTTGCTGACCTTGTAATAAGAAGTGGCTTTGCGTGGGTTTTATTCCCCCACCATCACATGTAAGACAAACTGTTCATGCTAATGCAGAACAGATGGTTCATAGATTCCAGTTTGTTGGATTTTCTCTCCGACTCCTACTGGGAGCCCGACTGAGCTGCAAGTATTTGAAGGATTTGGTTGAGCAGAACGTGAACGCTTGCATGCTCTCACAGAAAGTCTCTTCAGCTGACAGTTGTTAGATACTGCAGCACCTAACCACTGACTGCAGGGCTTTACTCATCGCAGACTTGCACACACAAGTTCATTTGAAAGCCGTAGCAGGCTCCTGACACCAGCGTGTAGGAAGGACACAGTCTCATGACCTGCTAATCAAGGATGGGGCAGAGAATTTTCCACCTGGAGTCCTTTCAGCATCCTTGTTCAAAATGGTTAATGAAGTCAAAATAATGGCTTAATCTGTAGAGATGCAGAGCAAGCAGTGAAGTTCTTAAAAGTTACAGTTTAAGACCATGGTGTGACTTTTAGGGGAAAAGTTACCTCCCCAAACATATGTTTTAAGTTTATTCCTGCTCAGCTTGGAAATGCTTTTTTTTTTTTTGTCTGACTAAGCAGCAGATGAGTTATAAAGTGACAGATGATCCTTGCACTTAAGAGCATATGCTGCTTCTTAATTGCCTTCTTCCAAAAGTGATACTTGCTAACAAGTGACATATCATTGCAAAAAAAACCCTGTTGGACAATATTGGTACAATTCTCATGAAAATGCTGAATTCTTAGTTCTCTCTTCTGCAGGAGTTTGACAAGAAATACAATCCCACTTGGCACTGCATCGTGGGAAGGAACTTTGGCAGCTATGTGACTCATGAGACCAAGCACTTCATCTACTTCTACCTCGGCCAAGTCGCTATCCTCCTTTTCAAGTCTGGTTAGAACCACGGACTGTTACTGAAACTTGTACCTGGTTACGACTGCATACTAACTCCAGGCAGCCTCCCGCCCCAGCCTTCCTGAGAAAACAGACCTTCATCTTCAGGTCTTTTGTTGTATTGTTAATGGTCAGGGATTTGCTGTAGCAGCTGGTATTTTCATTGTGGCTATAAAAAAGGCAAGAATGTCTTCCTTGTATTTATTTTCTTTCAAAAGACAGCTTCTTTGCTAATAAAACTGTTGGAACAAGTTCATTCTTCTGCCCTCTTAGTGCTTGCGTTACCCTCTTTATTCCACTGTGAATGAAGGAGCAACATCCCCACCTCCATTTTCCCTCCCAAATACACAGCATTGGAATCCTGAGCTAATCTACGAACACGTTGCCAGTCAGTAAGTCAGTCAGTTTCCCTGAGAGAAAAGAGACTGCTTTTCAGTTCTTGATAAGCAGATTTTCAGTGTATGCAACTTCCAGTGCAAATTATGGAGTTTAGATGCATGGTGCTGCTTTCCTGATTTCAAATGAACTGGTGAGCTAAAAGCAATAGTCCTTTCCTCTCCCACTTTTCAGAAGAGAGAAATTTTCATAACAGTTCGTGACACAGCTCTCACTTTAAAATGTAAATTTATACTTTCTCCAGATTTTTTTCCTCTCTATCCTGCTACAGAAGCATCTGTTCTTTAACAGTCTAGTTTAAAGAACAGAAGGAAATGCACATTTTTACATAAGAGATTTTGCATCTAGCACTGACATAGAAAAAGATATATGGAGGTGAAAACACATCATCTCATCCCAGAATATAGTTATGGGTCATTCTCCGTGAGAAGAACAACTACTTTGTTAGAAAGGAAACCTCCTTACAATAGTAAAACATTGACCTAAGTGAAAAGAGTTGATGTAGAGCTGTTTTATTTCACAAGCCTTCCACTTACCTCTGAAAGAGGTAAAGAATCATAGGAAAAATCCCTTAGAGTCCACGTGACAGAGATAATGACAGCTTAATAAAAATCTAATAAATCCAAGTAATTCTCACTGGTATAATACCCTCCTCAAAGCTTAGTAAAAAAAAAAAAGGAGGCATCTTATTCAAAGACAGGTCAGTCTATTTCTGTAACCGCATGTCTGGTAAGTGAAGTTGCTTCATTTGTTAGCATTGCTCAGTTTTGGCCATGTCCTTTATGTTGCACTTGAAGGGAAATGCAAGTGTAAGAAATGCCAGAAGAGTCACTTCATCCACAGGTTTCTCAGTGGAAAAAGATAGCTGATGTTCTTCTGGGACTGCTGAGCAAGTATCTGTTGCACAAATTCTTAAAACCCCTCTTCAATCTTGATAGCATTAAAATTCCACAGCTTTCATATTCCTCAGGAAAATTGCACTTCCTGTGTTCTGCTATGTAGCAGACTCACAGTTTGAAACCTGAGTGAATGGCAACAATGCCCGAGTTTAAATTCTGGTAATCCACTTTAAAAAACCCTGCATCTTCTATCATTGCCTTCAACTCCTCCTGAAAAATAATAGTTCGATAATTATAACCTGAAGGCCTATAAGTCAGATACCTGCAAGATTATGTTGGGACCATGTTTTGTGTGTTACTGAATTCAGAAAAATAGTGTCTCACCTGAGGGGGGAAACGTCTGATGCTCTCCACAAGATACTGGTAAGACTTCCAGTCACCAGCGATAACCTCACCCAGAACAGGGATAACTTGGAAACTGTATAGATCATAGAGCCTGCACAGACAGACAGCAAATACAGATTAATACAAACAAGTTTAAAACCAACCCTCTCCAACACAAGCTGATCCCTGTTCCACTACCCTACGGAGTCTGTATCCGATTTTAAAAGGGCACAATGAGGCGGCCTCAAAGTGTCTCCATCTCTTATTCTGGCTGAGTACAAATAAGAGAGCCTTGTGACATGGCATAAAGTGTCACCATGTTCCTACCTGGAAAGAAGAGGGTTGCTGACGTGACTAAATTCAAGGCAGAGAAATCTTCCTCCTGGTTTCAGCACACGATAAGCCTCCTGAAGTGCCTGAGACAAAGCAAACATGATAAGTTTGTTTATGTAGAACAGCACCTGCCTATCATCATGCCATGTGATGGCAACTCAGTGACGGACTGAGGGGAGTAAAGAGAATACCAACTGGCAATCTCCAATATTTACTTGTGGAGAAGCATCCCGAGACAAGTACAAAAAAAGCCCCCACAACAACCCAAACAAACAACAAAACCAAACCACAAAAACTCTTGCTGCTACATAAACAGATTTATACCAGGCTTTGTGTCAAAACTATGATGTCAGGTTGCCAATTTTTCTTCTTTTTCCCTACTCTTAGTTGATGAATGATTGCCAGCAGAGCTCTTGTAATTACAGACCAAACCCAAAAGGAAGAAGGTGACTCAGCTACAAGAAGCTGAAAATGAAGAGAGGCATGATAGATTTTTATTTTTTTTTTTAATCAAAAGAAAAGATTTTATTCAACTGTGAGGCACACCCAAAGGATCAAAGAAGAAATGATACTGGCTTTTGGATGAGCAATGTGTGAGAATAGGGAGGAAGAAGAGCAAAGAAGAAAATTTTTGGCTACTTTGAAAATTCCATCCTATATCCAAAATAAAAGACCTAAGGAGCACCC
This sequence comes from Vanellus vanellus, assembly GCF_965231255.1. Lineage (NCBI taxonomy): Eukaryota > Metazoa > Chordata > Aves > Charadriiformes > Charadriidae > Vanellus > Vanellus vanellus. Next base: position 4,888,985 of record NC_138921.1, read on the forward strand.
AAGTCAAAATTCCATTTCCAACTGTATTTTTTTTCATACAAGAGCACAGCAGAGTTGTATTCAAGAACCTCTGCAGGTTGTACATCTGCTTGGCTTCAAATGCCATGTTCCTAAAGGATAAAATATAAACAGTACACATACATGACTGGAGCTCTGCAAAAGAACTGGAGACTTGGATGTGTTTTGTATCAGGTCTCCAGGGAGCTATGGTCCCAGACTGCTGTACCCATGAAGGCAAAGAGCCTGTGCTTCGGAAGGGTGCAGACAAAGCATCATGAAAAGCCATCCACATTAAAAGAAATTCAAAGGAACACAGTTCAAGGTGGTTTGGATCCAAACGCTACACCCTCCACAGAAGAAGCATTGCCAAGGTTGTCTGTTTCGGAGGAGTGTGTTACAACTAGTCTAGCTGGACAGGTGATCTAACCTATCTTCACCCGTAAGACAGCTAGTCATTCTTGAAGGACAGATACTGTTTAGAAAAAGGGGTACTACTTACCCTAACTAAAATCATACTAATTCTTCATGGGAAACTCTACTACCAGACAGACAGTGTAAAGACACCAAGCAGCAGTGGGCTGAATGGGTTACTTCAATGCCAGCTGCTTCCCACTCTCTGCTCTGGGAGCTCTGCTGGCTTAGGCAGGGCAACAGAATGGAGCAGGAAGTGTTGGACCCACTGTGGGTGGGATATACATCAGGTGCTTCAGGAGGATTTGAGACATGCAGACCGACTGCACTGTGCACGTGTACATCCAGTATCATCGTAAGTCAGGAGAAGGTAGGGAATGACTGTACATTCAGCCCTTTTTGCCTTAGGAAGAGACTGTGTGGCTTGCCAAGCTGGAAGGATTGGGCGCAACCAGTATAAATCTAACTTTTTATGACAAAGGTGGGGCATTTAATTGCATTCTTCATATAAACAAGCTGCACACTACATGCCACTTATTTTAAATGTTTCAGGAGCAGACAAGGATGTTCCTTTATCCAAAGGAACTCCTCCTTTACTTTCTCCACTAGAATAAAAAACCTCTGGTGAACCATGAGGACCCCTTGTCAGGATACACTACCGCAACTTACCAAATCAATACGAGTTACATTTCTGATTCCAAAGGCAATTGTGTAAACATCAAACATATCATCATCAAAGGGCAACTCTTCAGCATTCCCAAGCACCCAGGACAAGCCTGCAACAAAAGCCAAGGACACAGAATTGAACTCAGACCGCTCCAGAAAGACTAGAACTTATCTATTCAAGAAGAAAATAATTATTAATAAATTTATATTTAAAACTAATACTTCTATTTTTTTTGTTTTTGTTGATGAACAGACATCTTGGTCTATACTCACAAAATTTTCAAGGCCCTGTACTATACAGCTGCCTTTCAAGCAAAGTAGTTAATGCTGCAGATCAGCCAAAACATTCTTCTGCATATACACACACGTTGTGTTCCCAGTGCCTTAGTCTACCAAAAAAGATTTCACCCAAATCTTGCATTGTAACGGAAAGCAACTGGCTTTCCAGAAACTGGCTGCCATTTGTTTGTAGCAAAGTTGCAAAAAAAAAGAACCTCTGCTCAAAGAATAACTATAAACAATGATTAATACCTTGCCATGCAACAACAGTCGAAACACTTAAAACATTTTGCTAGAAAGCTTACATAGATTGAGGAACATGAAAAGCCATGCTCCCTCCATCTGTACTATCCATATGTGATCTTGTTGCAGTATGTTGCTTCCTAAAACCCCAATGGATCAAGGCCATGTCTATCTATGGAGCACAGGATGTCCAGGTTATTTGTACCAAACAAAAGACTGCTCAATTTAGAATTAACAGTTCTTAAAGTCACTGGTTTTGGTGAATCAAAGCAAAACAACAACAACAAAAAAAAACCAACAGAAAAAAACACTGCAGAGATCAGCAGTCTCAAAGGGCAATATGCTAGAAAGTGACACAGAGGAGAGCAAAACACAACAGAAAACAAAAGTTGTTGCCAAGAGACATTTTTACAAAATGTATATGTATTTATAGTTGTAGAAAGTACTGTATGCAAAGCAGCATACAATGTTATTAAAGCAGCAATTATTAGTGTTATTTAAACCTAAACAGTTTGAAGAAACACCTAAGAAGTGAGCATCAAGAAAAGGTTTTGAGCAACAGGAAAACTCTCCCTCAGAATACACTGTGGTAAAATTACAGGCCAGGAGTTCTTAAGTGGATACGTAAAAGGGACTGTCAGTGTCCAACAAGAGGAACTAGGGCACGGTGCAGCACAGGCTACTACTCCTGCTGGACAAAATGCACAATCAGTGACTGTGCAACACCCGTGTTACTTTTCAGCATGCACAGACCCCACTGTTGGTGAATGTACATAGGAAAATAGTGAAATAAAATTATGCCCCTTATAATTTTAAGAAAAACAAATTTTAGACCTCAGACAATGACCAGATAAGCAAGCTCAGAAATTAGATTACTACAAGGAGGAATTGCATGAAAAACAGAAAGTAGGACACATTAAATAGATATTTGCTGAACAAAGGAGTGAAAAGGAGTAAGAAGTTAGAATTGTGCCACAGTGGGGCGTAAGGCAACCCAGGCTACAAAACAACAGTTGGGTTTCTGCAGCAACAATGTACAGAGGAAGAAAATTAAAAAGCATAACACTCATTTTGAGAATTTGATGTCACAAAAATACCTAAAAAGTGCAGCCAATTAAACGAAATGTTTATTTATAATAGCTAGGAGACAGCATCAAGCTTTTTTCAGGTCCTAAGCTACAGTCATAAAGCTTTTATACTTACAATGTTGGTACAGTTCAGGTGTTCCCAAACTATGATGCATAAAGAGCTCTGGACAGGCTTGCAAGCTGTTCGGATAAACATGATGCAAGCAGTCTTCCAGAGATGGAAGAACCAATGCTTTAACAATTAGCTCATTTTTTAAAGAAAAGGAAGAGGCAGAAAACGGCCTGGGGTAACCCACCAGGAGGGAGGAAGAGCATCTGAGAGAACCTATGCCAGCAGCTTATCTTTCAGCTCCTTTGTGCTACTGAGCTGTTCTGTATGCCCTTCAGCCTACACTACCTGTAGGCTGAAGGCCCAACAGGAGTGTGGGAGCAGGGTGAAGTGAAGGACATGCAAGAGATCTCATAACACATATGGAGAGGCTGCCCAGGGCATATCTAATGGTGGTACCCAGGCAAACAGAGTTTGGGAACCTCCTGGTATACTTTACATTGCTAAAATATTTGCCAAATATCCATAAATGAAGAGACGATAAACAACTATCATACAAACGCTGAGCCACAAGCAGGACTTCTTTCTCTATGTCTTACTTCTTAAAATCAGGCTTTTCAATCAGGATTGGCACGGTCCCCAACAAATTCTAGATATCAGTGAATTAATCCATTGACCTGCAAACTAACATTTGATATAATTCAGTTTCTCTGAGTATTATTAGCATATGCTCTAACTGTGGAAAGTTTTATAGGTTCACAATACACTTTAGTTCTTGTATTTTTTATTTGCTACCTTGATTCTTAAAATACCCATTATAAGACCTTTTGTGTAATCATTCTAGGATTGAGATCTTTTGCATTATCTCCTTTAGTAAAATCATATTCATTTGCACAGATATAAACAGCAGGTTTAGGTTATTTAACCAATTTTGAAGGATAGCTGGGTACCAGACCTCATGGACACCTCCCTATATGTATTTCTGAAAGTTCATGTATTGTTCAAGAGGATCACTGTACATCTGAACAACATACTACATACACGCTCACTGAAAAAGTAACTCAGCATCACCAAATATGTAAGCACAGCTATAGTAAACACCACGGCTATATAATCTATATTGTAATCCTGAAACGGTGATTACCTGATGGCTTTCATGCATCAAATTCTTGCTATCAGGAATGCTACTGAAATGATACAATGCATGACTTACCTTCGGAGTAGCCAAGATGCTGTGCTTTCTGCTTCCCAACTTTTAACATTTCTTTGTTAATGTCACAGACCACCACTTGTGAATCCCCTAGTGATTTAGATTTGTCTTCCTGGTAACTCTCAGAAATTTCACGCCATGACAAATTCTGATGGTGCTTAAGCTTCCGCTGGAGCTGGCGTTCTCGTACAGAGCGAACATAATTAATAAATCGAAAGGCGATGTCACCTGCATTTGTTTTAAAAGAAAGATATATGTTTGGGAACGTTTTCTGACTCCAGGAAATTGGAACATAAGGCTTTGAACAGAAAACTGAGGTGTTTGTTTTTTTTTTTTTTTAAATGTATGTATATAAATAAAACTGAACCCCACAAACAGTATAGAAAGACGGAAAGACAGTGTGTGTACATATAAAAAAATAATATATAAAGGGAACATATTAAAAGCAAAGAGTCCATGATGTCCTACAAATGGGAACAGTTTTCCATAACATAACATGGCAGTACCATAACACTTTCAGAGCCTTGGAGCAAGATATTACAAAACACCAAGAAGTTAGCACTCAAGCCTTCTCTGTGAAAATCAAGTAGATGCTTCCCCAGTTTTAAAGATAGGGGAAGGCTAGGCAACTGAGCAACTAGCAATTCTGAGCAGACTCAAACAGTTCAAAAACAGCATGGCATTGTCATGTGGAACTCACCAAAATTATTTACCTGTTCCTCCAGCAACATCAAGAAGAAGTGTTCCTGGTGAAGGGTTCATTTTATGCACGAGGATATCCTTCCACACTCGATGAATCCCTAGAGTCATTGAATCGTTCATTACATCGTATTTCTTGGCTACACTTTCAAAGACCTGGTAAACTGCAAAAAAAGGACACGATAACAAGATGCGATTTACTTAAAGACGCTCCCGTGGAAGTAAAATGTGTCCTTTATTGCCTCGTGGACGTCTGCCACCATGGGGAACTGAAAAATACCACCTGAAAACTCTTTATAAAAAACTTGATCGTATCCTACCGAGCCCGTTGCCTGACAAACGTCTCTTTGGAATAACACAGCCTCTTCGCGTAATCCTACTAGAGCTGAGGGGAAGAACCGAGTTGGCGTAACGCTGGTGCTATTCACCGAGACTCCCGGCAACGTCTCAAACCGACGGCCCAGCTCCAAAGACACCTTCAGCACCCCTTCGCCTCCACAGCCCGCGACCCGCGTTGGGTTCCAGCCCGACCCAGCCCTCCCTGCCCCGCACGGCTCCACAGCGGACCCCGCCTCCGCCCTCACTTTTCTCCCTCCTCTCCGCCTCGGTCACGGTCTGGAAGCCGAAGTGCGTCTCCGGCCCGGCGGCGAGGCCCCGCACGGAGCCGCAGAGCGCCCGCAAAGCCCCGCCGCGGCGGGCGAGCAGCGCCCGGCACGGGCACAGCCCCGCCGCCATCTTGCAAGGGCACGACCTCCGCTCCCGCCCGCCGCCGCCGCGGGGCCCGCCGGCTCCGCCAACCGCAGTACCGGGGCGGGGCGAGGGGCGGCTCCGTACTCGGCTCCGGCCCCGAGAAACGTGGGGTTCGGGGCCCGCAGCCGTGAATCCCACTCGGGGTTCTTACCCCGCGGCTGTCCCGCTGCGACCAGGACGGAATCCGTCCCGGGAGATGATACATGTCGGCGGGGGGGAGGAACGGGGGGGACGGGGACGGGTCTAACCCAAACCCAACACAGCATACTTGAGTAATTTTGCAAATAACTTTCTCCAACCCTTTTGAGATTTTTAATTTTGCAATCTCCTGGCAAAAGTCAGTCCTCATGGGGAGCACGAGAGAAGGTTGGTTTGGGGGTTCTGATGAACCGAGGGGAGGAGTGAAGGGTTGCCTTTGATTCCTCTCAGGAGCATTAGTACAAATTAGGGACCTTTTCTGCGATTTTTTTTTTTTTTTTCAAAAGCTGCCACGCTTATCACACTACTTGAATTCATCCAGAAATTCTATCAGCTTTGTAGATACAGAGAAGTTACTTAACCCATTCTCATACGAATACATCACAGTTGAGGCATTCCCCCAGCACCAGCCGCTCCCGCTTGCCAAAATCTTCCTTCCATGTTGAGTCTTAGCGCTATCATCACACTCTACCACCATTTTCTCATGTCTTATCTGCAGAATTAAGTAAAACCTAAAATTTGGATTTTTTTTTCCCCCTCTATGCTCTTTGCAGCATCATGCCTTGCAAAGCATCACATACGTTGCTCGAGTTTAGGTAGGGTTTTTTGTTTGCCTCAGCTATAGGGAAAGATGATGTTTGCCTACCAGAGAAGTGGCCGGGAGAGCCTCTCTCACGCTGTAGTCACAGACCGCTGTACAGACGCCAGCGGCCAGCCACGTTCAGGCAGCTCAGTCGTGAGGAAAGAAAGGGGAAGGCGGAGCAGAGGCTGCACACCGCCTGAGAGCAACCAGCCCAGCCACACCCGCGAGCAGGGCGCTGCGGACACGCCATGTCCCGGCGAAGGCTCTGTGGAATCCGGGACCGCCTCTCAGGCCTCGCTCCCGCCGAGTGCGCGGTTCCGCCTCCATCACCACCGCCGCCCGTCGCTGTGGGAACGGGCGCGGGGCATGACGGTCTGAAAGAAACTGCTGAAGTAAAATGCTACGAGAGCGCCGGATTTCGACCAATGAACGCCCGGGGGGTGGTGGAGGTGACCAATGGCTGGCGGCCAGTACGGAGGGGGCGGGGCTAGGGGCGCTTGGAGGCGACGGTGGCACGGGCGGGTCGGTTAAACGGACGCGGCGGCGGAATCAGCTGCGTGTCCGCGTTGCCCTGTGCTCCGCCCGCTCCGTTCCACACAGGGCCGGTCCCGCGGCGCCCGCCAAAGTGGTGAGGAGGGCGGTGTAAGGTCCTCGGACGCTGGGGTGGGGCAGCTCCCGAGAGGGGCTAGAGCCGCTGGGAGCGGAGCGGAGCGGAGCGGAGCGGTGCGGTGCGCGTCCTGGCGGCTCTCCTGTGCCAGGGCCCTTCCTCGGCGGCCACCGCCGCCTTTCCTGCATCCCAGGGACCTGCAGGCGGGAGCCTTCCTGATAGCTGCGCTGGGCTCCGTTCGTCTCCCTCAGCGGGGAAGGGCCGTCGGGGCCGGGCGCTGGAGCGGCGGCGCCTCTCCCGGGATTCGCGGCCTGCACCGGACTGGAGAGGGTCTGGGAGGGCGGAGGGGTTTGAGGACGCTGCGGCGGAGCTCGTGTCGCTGCGGGCCGGAGCGCCTGGAGGGCGGCAGCTCCGTGCGAGCGGGCTTTGCCGGCGCCGTTCCTCCGGCGCTGAGCACGGGCTGTGCCGGAGCCTCTGGCACCGCCGGCAAACGGCTGCACAGCCCCGGCTGTGAGCGGCCGTACCTGTGCGGGTGGCGGGCAGGCGGCTGCGCCCACAGCTTGGAATTCTCTTCTTTGCTTGATGCAGGCAATCATGAGCGATCGAAAGGCAGTGATCAAGAATGCGGACATGTCAGAAGAGATGCAGCAAGATGCTGTGGAGTGCGCTACTCAGGCCTTGGAGAAATACAACATCGAGAAGGACATTGCTGCTCACATAAAGAAGGTAAATGTTTGCTCGTGCTGTCCTGGCGAAATCTCTTACGTGCATGAAAAATCAAGCAGGGAGAATGCTGCTGGGCAAGTAGCTCTAGAGAAACAAGTTCTAGAGACACTAGATAATCAAGTTGGACTTTCTCTGTAGGCTGGTGTCCTTATGTTCCTTTCCCCACCCTTTCTGTGGAGTTTTCCAGGTTCTTTTCTCTTGCAGTACCTTCTGCTTAAGCCTTTTCTGCCATTGTCCCATTGTCCAGGTGAACAGAGCTGAATGTCCCTGTGATTGATGAGCTGGTACAAAACACAGGGGCTCTATTGAGCTCTCATACGGTTTTCCTCTGGGAGAAAGCCTGTTTTACGTAGTCTTTGGTTTCAGTTTTATTGAACTTAATCTTAAGGATCTGTTCACAGTTCTGTCCAGCTGGGTCAAAAATTGCGAGGAAAAATAGTTTTCTGCAAGTCTATTATAATCACACCTCTCCTTATATAGTGATGTAAGGCAAAAAAACCCCAACCAATCCAAACCACAAAAAGTCCTGGTGGCACTGATTATGTGTTGTTTGCAAAGTCTGTGTCATTCTTTATGTAGGATTAACAATGCTGAACATGGGAAAGATCTAGTTCTGATTATATTTCCTGCTTCGTCAACTCAGGAGAATGGAGAAATCAGAGAGCATCAATGGAAGTTAAACTGATCTGAGTGGAAGAGCTGTTTAAAAAGTAATTCAACTAAGCAGAATGATTGCTTCCACTAGAGAAATACCGGTTTGCTATGCCCGTGATACAGAAAGGCATTTTTTTTCCAGATGCAGGAATTATCTATGACATTGGAAAAGAGAGACTTTAATTTTTTCAGGTACTCTTTGTAGCATGTACTGGGAAATTTGTAGAGGATTGTTTGAAACATGTAAAATGCAAATTCTTAGGTTTGTTGATAGTGCTGGTGTTAGAGAGTATGTGGCAGAGAATTTTCCACCATGTCCCTTTAGCACCCATGTTGCAGGTGAACAATGAAGTCTAAATTATGGTTTAATAATCTCTGTGGGTATAAAACTAGCGGTGAAGCTTTTACTTGAGGGCTATAGTTTAAGATCATGGTATGAATTACAGGGGGGGAAGACAACTTTCCCTGAACAAAAGTAATGTTTTAAACTTAGTACTACTCACATGGGAAGCACTGTGGCCTTTTTTTTTGTGGATTTTTTCTTTTGTCTGACTAAGCAGCAGGTGAATAGTAAGATGTAAATAAGATAATCCTAGTACTTAAGAGCATCTGCTCTTTCTCTAATTGCCTTGCTCAGAAAGTGAATACCCATTTAGAAGAGTTCTTAATTTCCTGTGATCTGTTTTGCAGGAGTTTGACAAGAAATACAATCCCACTTGGCACTGCATCGTGGGAAGGAACTTTGGCAGCTACGTGACTCATGAAACCAAGCACTTCATCTACTTCTACCTCGGCCAAGTCGCTATCCTCCTTTTCAAGTCTGGTTAGAACCACGGACTGTTACTGAAACTTGCACCCGGTTACAGGACTGTGTGCTGACTCCTCTGACTAGTTACTGCAGCCTTCCTGAGGACGCAGACCTTGATCTTCAAGGGCAATGGCAGGGATTATGCTATAGCAGATGATGTTACATTGTGGATATAAAGAGGAAAAATACCAAAAAAGTCTTCCTTGTATTTATTTTTTTTTCAGAAGGCTGCTTCTTTGCTAGTAGAGCTGTTGGAGCAGTTTTGCCTTTGAGAGTTCTATAGCCATCTACAGTATTGCCCAGTTACTGCTTGTGCTATGTAAGTACTGACAGTGTTTAGTTCTTTCTGTTCCAAACTTCTCATATTCTTCTGATTTGTGGGTTTTTTTTGACCATTTTCCCCTCTTGTGTTGCTGGATGTACTGTCCCGGTCCTGAACTGTTTCTTTCTCTGCTGATTCCTCTTGGAGAGCCGCTCTGGAAAATAAAGGCCGCAATCTGCCCCTGCTGCCAGGTTGTTATTTCTGGCTGCTTTGTGCTGCCCGGGTGGGATGGGTGGGCTCCTCCCAGACCAGTCCCGCAGGCTGGTGTGGGGGTGGCCCAAGCCCTTGCTGCCGTCCAGTCGGGGCTCAGTGCTGACTCGGGGGCTTGGCAGGGGCTGTGTGAGTGCCTGGTGCCTGTTGGAGACTACAGCTCCCGGTACGCTGCGCGGCAGGCAGGAACTGTGACTCCTGTCGTGCAGTGTGCCTGCCTGGGAACGGCTCCATCTGGGGCCCAGCCACTGCTGTTGGTGCCTCGTCACCATTACAGGGCCACCGTTGGTGCTGGAGCATTTGGGCTGTGTGACCTCTGCCACCCCTGTGGCTCCAGTGTCCCAGGCAGCAGCCTCGGCCAGGCCCACAGTGGGGGGATCATGAGCCTGAGAGTGGTAAGAGCAGGCAGTGGGAGAGGTGGGCAGCAGATGCAGAACACCTGTACCCGTGTGAGTGCTGGGCAGGGAGCTGCTCCTACAACTCTGAATGCTTCTCATTGCTTGATACAGACATCCACGGGTGACAGGACAGCCCTGATAAAGGACATGGATGTGTCTGAAGAGATTCAGTGCAGTGCTGTGGAGTGTGCCATTTGGGCCGTAGAGAAATACAGTGCTGAAAGAGAAATTACAGCTCTTGTAGAGAGGGCAAATGTTTGATTGTAACATCTTTGTTGAACACTATCCACACCAAGAGCCAAGCAGGGTGGGTGTTATGCTTTTTTGGGAAAGCAAGTTGTATGGACACAAGTTACACTGGACTTTGCTTGTGGGCTGGTGTCCCCATGTTCTATTTCCCATGTCTTACATGTACCTTTCCTAGTTTTTGTTTTGTGATACCACCTATTTTTAATTGGTTTTTCCACTATCTTATTGTCTAGCAGAATAGGAGAGCATCTGCCATCTTTTTGCAGTGTGGCTGATTAGCTAGTAGAAAATAAAACTTTCCTCTGAGGGAATGCCTTTTTTTACCTAGTCTTTGACTTAAAATGTGTTCAAATTCATCTTAAGGTTCTGTTCATAGTTCTGTAATAGTTGTGTGAGATTGGCTAGCTGGTTCAAAATTTGCAGGCAAAAGTAACTTTCTGCACATTTGTATTCACATTTTCCTTTTATGTGCTGAACCATGCTAAAATTCCAAGTCCTGGAGCATTGTTTTTCTGGTGTCTACAGAATACCTGGTTTTATGTATGCATGAAGAATAATGGATTTGCAAAAGATCTAGTTCTGCTACACTTTCTACCTTGCCATCTCAGGAGAATAAAGAAATCGAAGGGTGCCAGTCGAAGTTAAGTATTACATGAATCCAAGTGGAAGACCTGTCTGAAAAGTAATTCAACTAAATGGTACAATTGCTTCTGGTGGGGCTGTCTTCCTTTCCAGTCACCCAAACAGAGATATAAGCAGGTTTATTTTTTCCACTTGTAAGAATGACATTTTATGATAGTGGAGAGCAGAGGGTTCGAGCTCATCAGATTTTTTCCTGAGGCTCCTTAAGAGTATGAGGAATTGCGGTGAGATCACTTATCCCGGGTCATAGTAACTGATCAGAAATTCTTGCTCTCATGGAAAGTTTCCTCATTTGAGAGCTATTGGATATGGCAATATATAATCACCAACTCAAATGTTCTGCTTGTAGTAGAGTTGTATATCTTGGGTTTTGAAATGTGTAGTTGACTTTTGAGTACCATGGGAGAACATAATTGCATGACCTTATACTTCAGTGATGTAGTTTGAGAACATGGTATGATTTTGGGGGGGAAATTGCTGTCCCTGTGCTGCAGAAGTTGAGGTGTAAGAGGTAAGTAACACAATCCTTATACTTAAAAGCATATGCTGCTGCTTAATTGCCTTTTCAAAAAGTGATACTTGTTAAGAAGAGACACGTTAATGATAGAAAATCTGTAGTCAATTCTTGAGCGAAAACTGTGCTAATACTGAGTTCCTAGTGATCTCTGCCGCAGGAGTTTGAGAAGATATACAGTCTCACTTGGCATTGCATTGCAGGAAGGAAATTTGGCAGCTTTGTGTCTCACAAGACCAAGCACTTCATCTTCCTCATGCCTGGAGTAAACATTCTGTTTAAAGCTGGTTAGAGCTATGGGTCATTGTTCAGAGTTGCCTTGTGCTTGCAGGACTGCACAGTAACGGTGGCATCTTAGTGCCTTCAGCTGTCCTGAGGAAGCAAACATTGGTCTTCAGTGGCAACATCAGGGATTTTTCTGAAGTGGTTGGTGATTTTGTTGTGTTTAAGGGGAGGTGCGGGTAGGGAAAACAAACAAAACAGAATAGCCTTGTATTTATTTTCTTTCCAAAGTTGGCTTCTTTGCTAATAAAAATGTTATGTATATTCCATCCATTGCTTGTGCTCCTCCTCACTTTCCTGTGAACAACCACCTTTCAAAGAAATCTCAAATCCAGGATGTCTGAATGCTGAGCTGCGCAGAGGAGCCGTGTAGTTAGATGGGACTGTGCTGTCAGGAACGTGCAGGAGTCACAGGAAGCCCTTGGCCTGGGTGGGAGCCAGCCTGCTTGCTCGGTGGCCCAATGCTGGTGAGGCCTGTGCTGGTAGAGGTGTGGAGCCTCGGAGATAAGCTCCATGTCCCGTGGGTGTGTTCAGCGACCGAAATCCCTGCCACTAGCAGCTTCCTTAGTCAGAAGCTGCTTCCCCGGGTGCCCTCAGAGCTCTCTGTCGGCTGGCGGTAACAGACAGCGCTCAACTGGTTTACTGTGAATCCGCGTTTACCGTAAATCCATCTGCCGGGGAGCCGTTTAGCCCAGTCTCCGCCCTGTCCGCTTCCGGTGCCCTCGGTATCGCCGCAGTTCCAGGCAGCGCTCAGGCCGGGTGTCCCCGCCGGCCGTGGACAGCCGCTTCGGCGGAAGAGGGCGGTGCGCGCCGTCCTGTCGCTATGGGAACGGGTGGAGGCGCGGGGCATGCTGGTCTGACAGTGAACACACCCCGATGGGTTCTGGCCAATGAGCGCTCGGGGGGGCTGTGGTGGCGACCAATGGCTGGTGGCCGGTGCGCAGGGGGCGGAGCGAGCGCGGGTCGGTTAAACCGCCGCGGCGGCGGAGCGAGACGGGACTGAGGTGTGAGTCTGCCCGATCCGGGTTCGCGCGCCCGCGAAACAGTGAAGGGGGAGGGAAGTGTCGCGGTGCGTGAAGGGAGCTTCGTGAGGGCTGGGCGGGCACCCGTGAGGCGGTCCTGGGGCAACGCGGCTCCCGAGAGTGCCCGGGCCCGGGCGCCGGGAAGGCTGAGGCCGAGCAGCCAGGAGCGGTGTGGTGAGTGTCCCGGTGGCTCACCCGTGCCAGGGTCCCTCCCTGGCGGCCACCGTCGCCTTTCGCGCATCCGTCCCGCTGCAGGCTTGAGCCCTCGGAGAGCGCGCTGGGCGTCGTTCGCTTCCCTCGGCGGGGAAGGGCCGTCGGGGCCGGGCGCTGGAGCGGCGGCGCCTCTCCCAGGACTCGCGGCCTGCGCCGGACTGGAGAGGGTCTGGGAGGGCGGAGGGGTTTGAGGACGCTGCGGCGGAGCTCGTGTCGCTGCGGGCCGGAACGCCTGGAGGGCGGCAGCTCCGTGCGAGCGGGCTTTGCCGGCGCCGTTCCTCCGGCGCTGAGCACGGGCTGTGCCGGAGCCTCAGGCACCGCCGGCAAACGGCTGCACAGCCCCGGCTGTGAGCGGCCGTACCTGTGCGGGTGGCGGGCAGGCGGCTGCGCCCACAGCTTGGAATTCTCTTCTTTGCATGATGCAGACAATCACGAGCGATCGAAAGGCAGTGATCAAGAATGCGGACATGTCAGAAGAGATGCAGCAAGATGCTGTGGAGTGCACCATTCAGGTTCTGGAGGAATGCAACATTGACATGACACTACAGCTCATATAAAGAGGATAAATATTTGCTCATAATGTCTTCCTCCTGAATCCTATGTGACCTTCAAAAATCAAGCAAAAATGTTGGTAAGTAGTTCTAGAGAAACAAGTTTTGTGGACACTATATAATCAAGTCAGACTTTCTCTGTAGACTGGCATTCTTATATATGGCATTCTGTACCCCTTACATGTACTCTTCTGTTTCTTCCTCTTGTCTTTCACAATTCCATCTCTTTTAAGTCCTTTCCTCTGCTCTCCAAAGGCAGCACTTGAATAGTAATACTGAGTTCCTAGTGCTCTCTTCTGCAGGAGTTTGACAGGAAATATAATCCTACTTAGCAGTGTGCTGTAGGAAGGAATTTTGTGACTCCTGGGGCCAGTCACTTTGTCATCGTCTGCCTGGGTTCTGTTACTATTCTTCTTGAGGGTGCTTAGAGCCACAGACTGTTTTTGAAGCTCTCATCTCGTTCCTCATTTGTGTGCTAACGGCATAAAGCCTGGTGCCTTCAGCCTTCCTGAGGAAGCAGACCTCAGCCTTCAAGGGAAATGGCAGGGATTTTGCTAGCATGGTTGATGGTTTTATTGTAGTTAGGGGGGAAAAAAAAATAAAGACTTCCTTGTACTTTTTTTTTTCCACAGCCAGCTTCTTTGCTAATAAAAGTTTTATGTTCTGCCTTTAAAAGGTTTTATGGCTACGTATGTTCTCTTTCTAGTATTGCTTGTGCTATTTCTTACTGCCCTGCGAATGTGGATGACTAACGTTAGAAAGTTTATTTTCTCAAATCCAAACCATCTAAACACTGTGGTAACCATCCTTATAATTTGCTCAGCAATTCTAAGAATAATAGACCTAAATAGGGAACAAACAGGAGTTAAAATAAGGCCTTTCATGAGGCTTCTTCTGAAATATTTATTAGCTCTGCCACTTTGCACTTACTTTTCTTGTAAGAAACCTGGGAACTGCTCTCCCAATGAACTTGAAGCTGTCATCCCTAAATTAATGGGAAAGGGACCAACACATGCAATCAAGGTCTTTGAATAATATTCAAAGGGTTAATTAAAGTGCCTTTAGTATCTCTGTTGCCTTGTGTTTTTACCCATTTTCTTTTGCTTTGAAGGAAAAGTTTTAAAGTATCACTTAAATTAGGCATTATAGAGTGATGTGTTTTGTTTGGTTTTGTTTTTTTTTTTTTTTTTTTTACTTTCACGATGTTTTGCTACAGTTCAGTGGGAATACCTGATTCTTCATATCCTCTCAGGCCTCTGCATTCACAAGCTTAACCCCTCGGGCGGTAAACTCACACCTGCTGAAGAACTGACAGTGTTTTAGTTCTTTCTGTTCCAAACCTCTCGAAATTTTTCCGCTTTGTTTGGGGTTTTTTTTGATCATTTTCCCCTCTTGCGTTGCTGGATGTACTGCCCCGCTCCTGAGCTGTTTCTGTCTCTGCTGATACCTCTTGGAGAGCCGCTCTGGAAAATAAAGGCCCCCGCCGCCGGGTTGTTATTTCCGGCTGCTTTGTGCCGCCCGGGTGGGGGGCTCCTCCCGGGCCGGTCCCACAGGACTTGTTGCCGCCCGGCCGGGGCTCGGTGCGGGTTCGGCGGGTGCCCGGGGCCCGCCGGGGACTACAGCTCCCGGCGCGCTGCGCGGCGGGCGGGGACTACGAGTCCCGTCGTGCGGCGGGGCCGCCCGGGAACGGCTCCATCCGGGTCCCGGCCACTGCTGTCGGCGGCTCGTCGCCATTACGGGGCAGCGGCGGCCGAGCCGGGGCCGGGGCGGCGCCGAGGAGCCGGTGGGTGCCTGGGCGGCGCCGACCACTCGGGCGGCAGGCAGCGCCGGGCCCCGCGGGGCTCCGTGAGCAGCTCCCTCCCGCGTCTCCCGGAGCCCCGCAGGCCCGGCCCGGCCTCTCGCGGCCCTCCCCGGTTCGAGCGGAGCAGCGAGAAGATGTCGCCATGAAGGAGGCCGAGTCCGCGCTGCGCCGCCCCCGCCGGTCGCCCCCGCGGGCCATGAGCCTGGGCCCCCGCCGGCTCCGCCAGCGCCCGTCGTGCCCCCCTGCTCAGGGCCGCCGCTCGCCCGCCGGGGCGCCCGTTGATGCTGCAGAGCCCGCCCGGCGCCACCCCCGCCTCAGCCTCCGCCATGGACAAGAGCAGCCCCTGCGGCTCCGGTGCGCCCGGCTCCTCGGCCGGCAGCAAAGGGCAGCAGCCGCGATCCGCCTCGGCCGGGCCCGCCGCGGGGGAGTCTAAGCCCAAAGGCGGTAAGAGCGGGGCGGAGGGAGGGGGGCTCCGGGAGCCCCGGGGGCTTCGGGCCGTTAGCGGTGGCCCCTCGGCGGCCCCCGGGTCTGGGGGATGGCCTTGGGCCGGGGCCGGGGCCGTGGTGAAGCTGAACTTGCCCTGCTCGGGCTGTTCGCCTCTCGGCTGGGTTGAAGCAGCTCCGTTTCAGGTCACGGCTGTTTTTCCTTTCTTTTTCCTTCCTCTTCCGGCTGCGTTCCCCGCTGGGCGCGCTGGGGTTCCTCCGCTCTCCGACGTAAGGGTTAACGCTCTATCCCTACGGGCACTGCAGTAATCAGCTTGAGAGCTAAAGCTTTGGGTTTATAGTTACAATACATGTTTGCCGGGGCCTGTTAAGAGAACCCTTAACTTTATTCTGCGCTCAAGTTGTGTGCGCTTTTACGTGGTGCCGAAGGAGGTCTGGTATCGACAGACGGCGTTTCCCGTACCGGCTGTATTTCAGTAACCCGCTGTGGAGGAGCTCGGAGTTAGTTACGTGTTGTTTGCTCCTCTGGCATTTAAAGCAAAGTGTTAGGTCTGTCGTTGCAAACAGCTAGTTTTGCTGACATAGCAGTTCATGAGGAGCCATTATGGTTCCTGTCATCTCTCTTTTCAAGGTAAGACCTGAGCCGCCTCCAGTTCTCTAAGGCTGTTTGGGAGCAGAGTGTTCCTGGCAGCCTTGCGGTTTTTTTTGTTTTTTTTTTCTAAAACCTAGAAATGGGGCAGTAGTCATTAAAATTAGTGGTTTTAGTCCCAGAAGTACATGTGAGAGTGTCAACAGGTTGCTACACCACCATCGCTGTACTAATTTCCTTCCTCCTCAGTGGTTTGTTTCAACTGTATTACTTCAGGTCTCTGAGAAAGCAACAATGTATTCGAGACGTTAACAAAATGAGTATCTGGAAGGTGTTGACTCCTTCCCAGACCTTCCAAATGCACTCGGATCCCGGGTAACCAAGTATTATCTGCTCTTCACCTCTGATAACTGGTCTTCCACAGGATAGACTGAAGCGAGTGAGATGGGAGTTGGCTCACCTACAGCTCCCCAGGTTGTGGTGTAACTGTGCGGTCGTAGTTAAGTTTTAACTTCAGATTCAAACACATGAAAGTCTTTTTAGGACAAACTTTTTTGGCAGTCATTTCTGGAAGAGCTCCTAACTGATTTGCAAAGTTTTTTGCATCGGCAACAGGATTTGGTGCAAGGATCTTATTATCCCTAGCTACTCTTGTTATTTTTCAGTCCCTTTTTTTTTTTTTTTTTTTCCATCTAGTGAACAGATGAATGGAAGCAGGGGATATCACGTCCTAGGTATGCAACAAGAGTTTTAGAACCAGATCTTTGGCTTGTGATGGAAAAACGAAGGATATAAACTTTTCCACATGTATTGCAAGAGGCAGTGTGAAAGGCTAGCAGACACGAGGTTTTCCTGTTGTGGAGAACTGGTTTCTGTCCCTGTCTCGCTAAGGGACACCTCATCACTACAGCTACTTGCTCTAGTGATGTGTGATGCTGTATGGAGGATTGTTTGCAGAAAATAAACATATTTCAGTAAGGAGTTAAGATCGCCTGTCCTGTCCTGTGGCCTTTAAGTGGAAGAAATAGTATCTGTAGTGAGGAAGGAAATAAAAGGCCTGTCATTCCAGCCCAAAATAAAAGCAGTAAGTGATTTTTCTGGAATGCCACTTTTGACTGGCTTGAAACAATGTCACTAGTAGCAGAGGGCAGTGAGGAGAGAAATCCTCATGTACCATACTCTACTACTCCTGTATAATAGGCTAACTTTTAATTTAAAAAAAACCCAACTTTTTTGAAGACCTCTTTTTTTTTTTTTTTTTTTAATAAAACAGAAGAAAATTTTGTCTCAACGTAATTCTGCTTCTAAGATGCTTGTTTCTTAACAAGGGCCAAGGGATCTGGAATGAGTTGCTTCCTTTATGGTGCATGAAAGAGGCCTGGAAAAATTGGAATCTCTTTAACCTCTTTAGGAGCAGATGTGTATTTGGGAATATCTTAACTGGAGGGTACTGACAACTAAAATGAGAAGATTCCCTTGGTCAGATTCAGGCAAACAACCACAGGACAAGCATACAGGATGCAGCTCTGTTAAATTGTGGCTGTGTTTTGGTAGCTGTTGCGTGCAAGACACTGGCATGTCACCATATGGGATTTTTTTCTTGATTTCCTTTTCATTCTACATGTAGCTGACATGGTCCACCCGATTTCTCTCCTGTTTTAGGAGAGGTATAGGAGGTATTCTGAAAATCTTGTGTCTCCTTTGAAATGAAAAGTATCCTTGAGGGACCACAGACCCTCCCCAAAACGCTGACCTTTTGTTGTATAAGTGTCTTTTGCACTGATGGTCACTGGCTTTGAGTCTAGTCAGGCTCTCACCATTTAGATGCGTTTCAGAGTTACCTGCTGTGATCAAGTCCAGAGGAAGAAATGAAGAAGTGGACGTTCATGAAACCTTGTGGTAGCTTCTCCTTCCGTTTCTCTTGCAGCACAGCTTGAAATGGGCTAAATAGGATACTGTAAGCTCTTGTACTTGTGGAAGTTGGGTTCCAGCTATCCTTCAAACTTGGCCTTAGAAACTGAATTAACGTTTCCAATGGAAGGGTTTCTTTAGGTTATATTAGTGCACCAACAGGAATCACATCCTATCAGGATGGAATAAAGTAGCTAAGGGAAAATAGGCTTGTTGAGTTTCTCTGCAGTCCTGGAGACCTGATGGACAACATTGGTTCTGGCAAACTGGGCCTTATTATTACAGTGTGAGCATGCTTAGCTGGGGTGGGTGACTGCTCAGTCACCTCTTGCTCACTGGGATGTTTGCCTTAGCAGCAGCAGTAGCTTCAGTGTGTTTTCATGAAATCACCCTGGGGCTTAGTGTGATCCACCACCCAAACCCCTTACGCAATGCGGTTGGCTTCAACATGGCTCAGCTGAAAAGAAGAGCCAAACAAAGCTGGAAGGAAACTGCAGTCCCCACCCCAATAGCAAACTACCGCAACTCCAGGACCGAAGTGGTCACCTAGAGCTGCTTTTAGTCCTGTGAACTTCATCTCCGTTCTCTGGATCTTTGGAGATAGAGGTCCTCTAACAGGATGTGGTATCCAGCAGGAGAAACCACAGATGTGAAGACTTGCTTCAGAAGCAAGAATGGCTTTGTTGCTAGTTTTATGAAATTATATAGGCAGTATTTTTTTTTATAAGTCTGTGTTCTCTTGGAGTGTGGATGAGTGGATATATTTATTATAGGTCAGACCTTGTGAGACCGGCAAAAGGACTAACTGAGGAGCTGAGTGGAGAGTAAGTACCTCACCAGCGTTGTTGCTCATTCCTAATTTGCCAAGAAGAGAGGGAAGAAAACTCCCAAATCCAAACCTACACTACTTAAAATGGATCTAACAAGAGAGGATGGCAGTGACAATCTTCCACTTTTCTCCCTGCATGAGTGCAGATAGCCCTGTCCTGCGCTGCTCTTCATAGGAATGCAAGGAGGGATGATACAAAGCAGAGCGCTCCATGACGCGTGGCACACTGGCAAGGTTGGAAGGAACGGCGTTGCTTAGATTTGGGGTGGGGGAAAACTGTTCCGGTTTACAAATGCATACTCCAAACTCCTGGTTGTCGGCTGGCTGATTTCAAAACTACTCTGGTGGACCAGAATTTTCATGAGGGTAATTATTCTGGGAGGAGAAACTTGCAGTCAGTAAAATCAGGTTTGAAGGATTTAGATTGTCATGTATGGTCTTTCCTAAAAACGGCACAGGTGGGGAGAGGACTTTTCTACAGAATGTGAGAGTCATTAGAGTGACTCCCAAAGGCTGTTGGAGTTGGTCAGAAAGGACCTGTAGTATGACAGGAATGTGCGTAACCCAGCTGGCGGACAAATTGGATGGTGACTAACTTGATTAAAACTCTTAAGTGGTAGGAAATTCTTCTGTCAGCTGCAGGTACAAGCTGTTCTTGGGCCCTGTAAAGACCCACTTTAGGCTCAACTTCTTGTCTTGATTGTTTGGTTTCCCCAGTTGGTGATCGCAGAGAAACTGCAAAGTTGCTGTAGACACAATAGGCATGCACTTCTCTAGCATGTTTACTGAAATTGCAGATTTAAGAGGGTGGCTGAGCTCTGAACTGACAAGCTCTGCTCTTGAATAACTGAAGTAGTAGTCCAAACCTCTTCAAAATACTTAATCTTTTACCAGCAACTCAGTGGTGTTGATTATAGCCTCTTCCCTATAAACACTTTCAAAAAAGGTCTATCTAAGTAATCGTTCAGCCAGACCTGGTCACACCCTCAGTACTTGGCAGCTTCTGGTGTGTTTTTTTCCTGATAACACTCATCCTACGTCTTTAGCCTGACGTGCATTGTAGCACTGCGAGCTGTGCAAGCGTGTGTTTGAGTTCCACATCTGGGGTTCCGACGGAGTTGGTTTAATTCTGAATTAAAGGATCAGCCTTTTGAATAGCAGAGTAAATGACCAGTTCTGGTGACAAAGTTTGTCTGCAAAATGTCTCTTGTCACATCATGTGAAAGTAATGATAAAGTCTTTTTACTTCTATAGCTGTAGTTGCAGGCAAAGACTGAAGTCTGCCATGTGCAAGAAACAGCAGACCACCACAAAACCCAGTCAGACCACTTTTATTACTTAAGAAGTCGGATCCTCAGTAGTGTACAATAACATGCAGACCTTCCAGTCTACTGGCCCCCTCTTTTTGGGGGCAAAGGGGGGAGAGAAAACTGAATATAACGAAAAAGTGAGACTTCGTGTGGATGATCCAATTCCAGCTGTTTTAAATGCTCAGGTAGATTGGAAGTGGTGCTGGGGAAGGGGAAAACTGGAGGCACTGGTAATGAAAACTACCCATATGAGTAGCGTGATTCTGAATCGCCGTGGTGTGTTTGCCTGCCAGGTAAGATTTACATTAAGGGGCGGGGAGGATTACAAAGTGCGAAAAAAGAAACTGGTAGGCTTTTATAAAATGGATCTAGATATTGTATGAGGCGTTACTGTTTGTGTAACGCTTACTGAGTATCCAGAGTGACTGTGGGGCTGGCTGGTGTGGATAGACATCTCGCTGGGCCTGTGGAGTTTTGCTTCCAAGCTTATCAACATACATCTTCTACAAATAAAACTTAGGGCAATCAGTGGAAAAACTAGGTTAAGTGACAGGTAAGCAATTTGCTGTGTCCTTGGGGCAACTCTGGTCCTGTGTTAAGACTATTAGAAATAGCTTCATAGTATTAATTTTCGGTTCTAGCTGTCTGGTGAAGCAGCTGTTTAGATACAGGAGACCCCTTTCAGGAGCCTGACTGATTTTTCTGCTTATGTGAGCTTTATTCCTGCAGTATTTTGCTTTGTGCTTCACTGCTGTGTCCTGCATTAGGGTCGGTGGTGTGTTCAGCATGCTTTCGAGCAAACAGTTCTTGTTGCATAGGTTGGTGGACTTAGTACTTAGATATTAGGTATGTGCCCTGCAAGGCCAAAGCATTGGGTTTGTGCTTCAAGATCGATTAGCATTTATTGGCCTTGTGAAAGAAAAGGGTATTTTTAAAACAGAATTAGATCTGTTGGGGTCTCTGAAGCGTAGGGGGCAGAATGGAGTGAAAACAGGCAATGGAGTCTTGCAAAGTGGGAGACTTCAAAACAAAGGAGGGGAGCAGTATATAAGGGAACAATGTGATAAATCGTGCATTTTCAGAAAATTGAATGAAAAAATGAAGTGGTTGTTATCAATTTTTGTAATGGGGCACAAAGATATGGTGTTGGTGTTTATCACTTAATGTACCAGGCAACACGCTAAGTCTGGTGATGGTGATTCCAAATCCACCATCACCATCTGGTGATGGTGATTCCATCCAACCATGAAGAAAATTAAACCATTCTAATAAAAGATAAAGCACAGCAAATACATCCTCCTTTTATACTCTTTGTGTAGTGATAGGTGTGAAGCAGTTTCTGTTGCTGTGGGGGTTTGATGTCCTGATGAACAACAACCTTTTAACCAGGGTCCAAGGCAGTGGCCGGGGTGGGCACATCGCTGATGCGAAGCTGGCTGAGCTGCAGTGCGTGTGAACAACTCTGAGGCTGCTGATCTGATTCTTGTTGTTTGGTTTGTTTTCTTTTTTCTTTCAGATGGAAAGAATACGAGTGGATCCAAACAGCGTTATAATCGTAAAAGAGAAACTTCATATTCAAAAAATGAGAACTTTTCCAGTCAGTCCCGTCGCTCCAATTCACAGAAAAGCAAAGCTTTTAACAAGATGCCCCCTCAAAGGGGAGGTAGTGGCGGCAGTGGCAAACTTTTTAGCTCTTATAATGGTGGAAGACGAGATGAGGTGAGAATTGTAATGCCATGCCTCCAAGGCCTTCTTTCTTGGGACGAGAGGATCATTCTGACCTGCCTAGATAGGTCTTCTGTGTTCAGCTCCTGGGCTGGGAAGGGGAAGAGCGATAAGAGGTGCAAACATCGTTGAGATGCCAGAGTGAGCGTGAGCAGAACAACTTGGCAACAAGAGAAGAGGAGTGCTCTCTGCTCTGAGAGACTTGCAATAAAAAATACCACCCGAGGAATGGGTACCTAGACAGGCCATGTACATATCTCATGAAACAGAGGTCCTTCATGAAAATATCTAGTGGTACAGTTCTTAGCTTTTAAGTCTGAGGTGCTTGTGTCAAACCACTTCAGTGTACAAATTTGCATGTGCTAGCAGTATTGGGAAAGTAATTGTATTGGCCTTGGTGGCATCGAGATGGAGTAAAACCAGGCCCAGGCTTTTATGCTGATGTGGGTGTAAATGTTGTAGACTGTTTATGGGTTTTCATTGCTAGTCGAATTTTTCAGTTTTAGTAGATGAGCAATGCTGCTCACCTAAATTGCTGATTATCAGAACTCCCCTGCTGTGTCTGTTGAATTATCTCATTCTTTACTTTGTTATATGAAAACCAACCAAAACAAGTACAGCCTGCGCAAATAGTAATCAGACTTGCTTCACTTTCCATCTAAAAGAATATTGTCAGGATTCGAACAGCTTTCTTCTGTTATTAACCTGGACTACTAGGTTTTTCCAGCTTTTACTTGTCCTTATGTCGGTGGTTGTTATGCTCTCCTTCTTTTGATCAGTGTGGGGTAAGACCACTCAGTTCTAACTTTCAGGTTTTCATGCGCTTCTAACGCTGCACTACTTGATTTGCAGAACTGGAATGGGAGAAGGTGAGTGAATGGATGCTGCGTATTTTGTATGTAATCACTGATGGGGCCTTGGTGTCAACTTGTACTGATGCTTTTGCAGTAAACTCTAGCAAGTTCTAACAGATGCTGTTGTCTCTTAGGTAGCAGAGGCTCAGCGGGCAGAGTTCAGCCCTGCCCAATTCTCTGGTCCCAAGAAGATTAATCTGAACCACTTACTGAACTTCACTTTTGAACCCCGTGGCCAACCAGGCCATTTTGATGGGAATGGACATGGCAACTGGGGGAAAAGGAACAAGTGGGGACATAAGCCTTTCAACAAGGAGCTCTTCCTACAGGCCAAGTGAGTGGAAGACTGGCAGGGCTCGTAGACTTCTGCAGAGGCGCTGAGCTGTAAGGGATGATCAGCCAGGGAGTTGTGTTTGACCTTGACTACTTGTATTGACTTTTCCAGGGTGAAGTTACTTCTCTGTAGTGTTTTTAGTGGTAATGACTATACTTGAAAGAGATAAAAATACATCAAGTTGTCATCTTTACCTGTTTACAGGGGATCTGATGGACTGAGTCCTTCAGATACAAAACAATTAGTCTTCTGCTCTGATGTTCTACAATTGCTTGTGGAACATGACAATCCATTTAGGAAGCCCTATGTAGTTCTCTTACAGAAGGCAGTTGTTTTTTCAAAAAAAAAAAAAAAAGTATGTTGAGATGGTAGGGGTAACAGTTGCTGGATGAAAGCTAATTTCAATTTACAAGTCCCAGAAGCAATTACTCGTGTGGGTCTTAGTTCTTAAGCTGCTGATTATTTCACAGGCCCTTAGGTATGTAGTATAACCCAAATGATGACCCGTATAGTAATCCAGCAGCAGAATTGCTTTTGACTGGAAATAATGGTCACATTCACCGGAATTTGAAGGGTGTTCAGGACTTCTGTGTCTGATCATGTTAAAGATAACAAATACTATTTTCAGCATTGATGCTTCTGATTTTTTCCTGTTGTTTTGTGGCTTATTGTAGTGAAGTCTATTTGCAGGTACCCCAGTAGTTCTAGTTTTTGTGAGTATATTTTTTTCCACTTGTGGATTCCCTGTTTTTTAATAGATCCTCAATGGAGCTGGCTGTTTCTTACGTGTTTCTGGAAAACCACTCTGCCTGGCTCATTCTGTAGTTAGTATGTGATGTTGTGTCTAACTGAAATTACACACACCTGTATTCTGGAAATCAGGTTGTGAATTGAACTCTTGTTTTTTGCTGGTAGAAGTTACTGACTGTGTCCAGCAGTTTTCTGCTGGACAAAGAAGCAGCTCAGAGAATCCTATAGGATAGTTCTCAAAGAATTTTTAGAAACAACTGAGTGGATCATCTGTCTCTTTGCCTTTCCCCAGCTGCCAGTTTGTTGTCTCTGAAGAACAGGACTACACAGTCCACTTTGCTGATCCAGATACCTTGGTCAACTGGGACTTTGTGGAACAAGTGGTCAGTTGTGATGGGCTAGATTTTTTTTTTTCTTCTTTTTAAGGAGCTCAACCTGTCTTTAATTGCCTCTTTATCTCTGTGATGTTACGTAAAACTCAGCTGTTTTTGAGTTGAGGCCTCTTCTGTCACTCCCACAATACTGGGAAAGATCTGTCATGGAATATATTATGAAATACTTTCATGACAGGAAAAGAGAAGTGCTAAAATCTATTAGGAAAATTAGCAGCTTCTTCTTGCTTTCGCAGATGGGAGCTCATCAAAAATAGTATCTGACATTCTGTAGACAGAGTCCTTGTGATCGAGATATTAACAGAAAACTTGGGCATGAGTCCATGGAAGAGGACTAGAGTGTAGAATTTTGAAGAATTATTCTGTGCATAGGTGGCCCATCTTGCCTAGCAACAAAATGGGAAATCTCTTGAGAATTGTGGTCAGAACTTTAGGTTGCCTCAAGTAGAAACTTCTTATCTGCCAAGACTAGTCTTGGAGTATGGTGTAGCCAGAGAGGAGTTAAACTTACTGTTACCTGATGCTACAAGAGAGCTGAAAAAATCTAGGTGCTTGCCTGGAAGTTATGCCTCTGCAATGTACAGATGCTAATAAAGTGTCTGACTAAACTAGCATGTTCAAGGAAATAGGTAAGTTCAGTCTTGCAGTTAAACGGGGCTGCACAAGTCTGCTTGTGTAAGTGAGGCGACAGAGCTCATTTGCTGTCTTCCAGCGTCTGAATTCGGATGATGAAGATGCTGCTGACTCTGACAGATGATGGATACATGAGAGGAGACATGAGAAGAGTCACTTTTTTAATGTCATTAGAGTAGAAATACCAGATGGGTGGCTTTGAAGGTTATTCCATGTGCAGTCTGAAGTTGTTACTTATTTACAGACTACTTAATTTCTTGGTAAAGAAACAGAGCCTAAAGAGCTGGAATATTCATATGTTAGAGTAGATCTTACAGGTGGCTTCTTCTGTAGCACAAGAACCGATTTCCAAGTCTGTAACTTGTACCGTTCTTCTCATGTGCCATTTCAGCGAATTTGTAGCCATGAAGTGCCCTCTTGCCCAATATGTCTGTACCCACCAACCGCAGCAAAGATCACCCGCTGTGGGCATATCTTTTGTTGGGCGTGTATCCTTCACTATCTCTCCTTGAGTGAAAAGACCTGGAGCAAATGTCCTATTTGTTATGGCTCTGTTCACAAGAAGGACCTCAAGAGGTGAGACTTGATATTTATTAAGTGATGTATCTTTTTGAAATGTTATTTTTACTCTACTAACCTCCTCCTTACGTTGCAGTGTTGTTGCTATGGAAACACGTCAATATGCAATTGGTGATACCATTACGATGCAACTTATGAGAAGAGAGAAAGGTGTTCTGGTAGCACTGCCCAAATCTCAGTGGATGAATGTGGTGCAGCCTGTTTACATCAGAGGTGAGCGTATCTGAGTACTGGTGGTTGGCATCCTGCTCCTAATTGTGATGAGAACTTGTGTAGAGAGGGTTTACCATGGCAATGCCATGCTGTCACCTTAAAATAGACCAAACTGCAAAACGTGGGCTTTAGCAGCTGAAAACCTTAATGACTACATATTAATAACAAGTTTTCTACCCACACTTTGTTTTTTGTAAGGCTTTAACTTGTGTGCTGTTTCCCTTCGAAGTACTGCACTGCAGACTCCTGCCTTCTCAATCATTGGTATTAGTTTGATGTGTGTTTTGTGTCCTATAGTCATTGGTGTCACTCTTACTGCTTTTGTTGGCTCTTCAGTGTCCTTAACTTTTTCTCCTCCTGACTCCTCATTATACAGCTTAGCAAAAATAACTGTCTCTGTGCCTAAACTATTTCCAGGATGTAATCTTCACCAAGGTTTTCATCATCTTCACTTATCAACTAAAATCTGAGAATGATATGGGAAAATAATCAAAATTATTGCAAACCTATTCCAGACATCTGTTGCCTGACTTCTTCAGTTCTCTCCAGTCAAGTAATGTGACTAACATATCATCATCTTATCTGTTAGTATCACAAAAATTTTGTGACTAAAGAAATAATTTTACTTAACATTGCTGTTTTGTGGGCTGTCTTGGCTCACTTCATTTTGCAGTCACACTTGTGAAAGGCTGCGCGCATTTAAGCGCTCTGTAAAAAGTCATCTCCTCAGGCATGATGGGTATCCAGCAGGCAGGGTCTGTGCTTACGTGTTCCTCAGAATTTGAAAGTAAAGGACTTTAAATCCTTTCATAAAACAAACAAAAGAACAAATATGGGATTTGAGATCATTCTAAACCCAGGAAATTCAGCATTAACTTTATGTTCTGTAGACAAGGTTGAACCCTTGGGGAGCGGTGAATTTAGGGACTGCACTGGTATGTGATGCTATGGTTGCTGTAAGCTTTATAGTTAATGTAAGCTCTCTGTTAGCAAAGATGACTACCTTTTGCTAAACTTGCAGTTCTTTTTTTAGAAGCAGCACAACAGAAATAGTAAACTAAACTCACAATAATTTTTTGTATGGATTTTGAATACTTATGGGTTTGTGAACTAGTTTGAGCCAAAACAGAGGTCACTTTTGCAGAACTTTCCAGTTGCAGTATTTTTGAGTATATAGAGAAGAGGAAGAAGCAGCAGACTGTGGTGTTTGAGGAAGTTTTGACCACCCAAGCCATCTCAAAGCTGATGTTTCCACAGCATAAAAGTTTAGACTTGATTTTTTTTGATGTGTAGCAACTGAATGGTGAAGTGGCGGGTTGAAAGTGCCGGGTGTACTGCTGTTTGGGGGAGATGTGTGTGGCAGAGCAGGTATGTGGCACCAGCTGGTGTCATCAATGATATAATGGTAATAGGCAGAGTCTGTATCAAACTTTTAAGTACTGTCCGCCCTGAGGCGGAATAACTCACAAAATTGAGCAGTAACAAAACTTCAGAAGAAACAGCAGTTCAAATTGGTGCCTCTGCATGTGGATATTAATGATTTGGTGCTCCTTCTGTTCAGATGACCAGCAAAGTCAGTATTCAAAGCTGCTTCTGGCATCCAGGGAGCAGGTCTTGCAGCTGGTGATTCTGGAGGAGAAAGCGGCATTACTGAAACAGTATGAGGAAGAAAAACACACCCCAGAGGCTTGCTTTATTGAGGCAGCTATCCAGGAACTGAAGGTGAGAACCTCTTTGGAGTAACTTTATTTTTAAGAGTATGTGGAGTGATGAGCATCTACGTTCTTCTGCCTAAGTGGTTGTGTGTGATTATTCTGGTCTCCACGATGTAAATAATAGCAAAGTGGTGATGTTTGCTGCTAGAATAGCATTATAAATCTTGGAGGAGACTGTTGCCTTTGGACCCCAGGTGTCCGGTGTGATGTTCAAGGTAAGAGAACAGAAAGCTGAATGGTATTCCTTCCATAAACATAAAGGAGTTCTGCTTTCAAAGAAAGATGTGTTTCACTTTCAGGTCCAGCAATTTCTGGGATAACTTCTATCGGGCAGACATGAGGAGATCTGTAGAATATTCCTTTTCAAAGTCTTTGGGCATTCTCCAGTGGGTGTGCTTTCTAGTAACAAGAAGGAGAGGACCTCTCTTCAAGAGTCACTCTTTGTCTACAGATGTATTATAGATTTATGAAAACCTGAAAGGACAAGGCTAAAAATAACTGTGGTGGTCTCCTGGCTTAAATAGGAAATTGAAACTTGTTCTCTTTGGGTGACCTGCAGGAACGAGAAACAGCACTCTCTGCTGACCAGAATAAAAACAATGGCATTGCTGGAATCAGCGCAGCTGTGGAAGAATTGGTCCTAGAAAGTTCCAAGGCTGTGGAGCCTGCAGTTTCCCAAGAAAAAAAGGTGGGTGACAACTCTGCTCTGACAGGTCCTGTTAATACCTAATTCTGCTACTTAACACTGCAGTGTACGGTGAACTGGTGCCAAAGATTTTTTGCAGAGATGATAATCTTTCAAAGGCGGTGATGTGGTACTAACTGTATGCTCTCTGCTGTGATAGTGTGGTGTGGAATATCTCTCTGCATTTGATGAGGAGCTTGTGGAGCCTTGCTCTGATCTGGCGAGTTCCTCTTCGCCTCCTGTGGAAGCAGAAGAGGCAGTGCTGGATGAAGAGCAGGTACCTGAGGTGGACACCATAGGGGAACCTGATATGAACACTACAGAAGAACCAAATCCAGCTGAAACAAGCTACCAAGAATCTAAAGATACAATTAGCAGTGGACATCTTAGCAGCTCTCCTTTTTACTATTTCTATCAAGGTCAGTGCAATGAGATCCTAGAATCATGGGGACAGAGTTGCCCTCTTTGAGATCCTTCTTGAGGAGGATGTTTGTCAGGTCATTAGATGCAGCTAACTCCTGTGAAATGGAGCTGAAACTGAAAGGAGCTTTAATTTTGGTACTGGAGAATGCACTGTGGTGGGGAGAAGGGTATTGAAAATTAACAGGCAAAGAACAAGTGACGATATCTTATCTTATAGCGGAGGATGGACAGTGTATGTATCTTCACCCTGTGAATGTTCGATGTCTTGTTCGTGAATACGGCAGCTTGGAGAAGAGTCCAGAGAAGATAACTGCAGCTGTAGTGGAGATAACTGGCTACTCAATGACAGAGGTAGTTGTTTTATCTTCTTATTAATTAAGGGCCCTTGTTTTAGCAGATTAATCATTGTACCTGACAGATGAGACTTGTTTCTCTTCAGTAATAAGAAATAATAACTATTAATGGGTCGGCGTGCTGATCCGTGAAGGCATCTCTGTAAGGTGCAGTACCTTATGTTGCTTTTGATAAGTAGGCTGCAGTCTAGCTTTTTTTTTTTCTAGAAGGTGGGAAATTCTAGGAGTAACAGAATTGCAAGTTTAAGATTGGTTTGTTGTTAAAGCTGTCTTAAAAAAAGGAAATTCTTTTCTCATATAAGACAGTAGCTTGAACGAGACAGATTGTCATCTTTCTCACCCTGAGAAGTGTTCTGCCTCTGTCTTGAACAAACAGTTGTTTCTGAGCATCAAAAGTAGAGGTGGGACGTTATGAAAATAAAGATGGAAAGAAACTTCAGTGTTTGAGGTAGAGGGAGTGAAAGTGCTTAAGGCACTGAAGTTGTGGACGAGGGGATGGGTCTTGGATTCCTTTACCTCAGATAAAAACAACTGTAAGAATTGTCATGTACAGTAACAACTATACATAATTCTTAATTCATCTTTAAGGAAGGATACGCTCAAGTAAGAACGTATGCGGAAGTAGTAGGGAATTGTCTTCAAGTTTTTCATCTCTGCGAGGAAAAATACAAAACTCAGCTTGTTTCAGTCTAGCAAAGTGGTGGTCATTGGTGCAAATAATTTAAGTGTAAAAGTCAAATTTGGTCCGGTGCAAAATGAATTGTGTCAGAATACTGATATTGTAGAATTATTCCAGTGATGTGAGTGAGAAGGGAGAAATAACCAGAAAATCAGTAAGTGAGCTGGAGTAACTGCATCCAAATCTGATTATGGTGTAGTCGCTGGAGATCTTGGTGCATTTGCTTCTGACCCAGGGCATCCTTCGCATGTTTATAGTTTGTAAAGTGTTATTACTGTGTCACTGCTACTGCTTTTTTCCATTTGATTTAACGAATGGTGAGTGTTCAATCTCCATAAGCTGTTCATTGCTATGGCAGCCTCTAGACCTTGTTGTGATAATGTATCTGTTCTTTTTTAATCAGGATATAAGACAGCGTCATCGCTACCTCTGTCATTTGCCCCTCACCTGTGAGTTCAGCATTTGTGAGCTGGCTCTGAAGCCACCCATCATCTCTAAGGAAACTTTGGAGTTGTTTTCAGGTTGGTACTGCCTTTCTAGTATGCTCTGTCATGTATCCGTGAGGGTGAAGTGGAAGTTGTTCTTATCTCCTAATGGCAGAAAAAAGAACATACATAGCAGCTCTATTCCTCTTGCACCAACTGTCTGATGACTACTAGACAGAACAACTCCAATTCACTGTTTCATAAACAACAATTATACAAAGAATAAAAAAGCCTGACTGCTTGGAAGAGCATATGTTGTTTGTAAGCACATTTTGTTATTAATGTGTTATAAATGAACGTGTTGTTCTCAAAGCTGGAGAAGACATTGCTAAAATACTGGTTTGGGTTTTTTGATATCCAATGCTGTGCATTGCTCATAGATGACCTTGAAAAGAGGAAACGTCTACGGCAGAAGAAAGCTCGTGATGAACGACGACGTGAACGCAGAATTGAGATAGAAGAAAACAAGAAACAGGGCAAATGTAAGTAGCAATTGAGTGTAACTGGTGGATTTTCAGTCATCTTTAGTTGCTGAGCTGATTTCTTGAGTTCTAAGGCCTTTAGTTTGTAGTGTGTACTTAGAACAAGATTACAAGGCATTAGAAACGACGTCTGTAGAGGAAAAAAAAAAAGCTGTTTTAGTCAGGATGTTAAATGATGTTATGCAATTCCTGCATACTTGCCCATTATAGGAGAGACAGAGGGCATTCGAGGGCACAGCTATCTTCATGGTGTAAATAGCTCTCAGGATTCTTAGTTTCTGGTTTTATAGTAATCAGCATATAGAGTGACAAGTGAAGAGGGGAAAAAAACAAACCCTAGGAACTGCTTCCATCCAGCAGCAGGGCTTGTACTGGTCTCTAAAATAGAGCGTGGAAAGAAAATTGAGTTGGCACCTCCTAGACTCCTGAAACAACTTGCGTATTGACAGTCCTCCCCCACATTGTGTAGTGCTTTAATTTAAAACCTCTTTCTAGATCCAGAGGTCCATATTGCTTTAGAGAATCTGCAGCAGTTCCCTGCTTTTACCTCTTGCCCCGGAGAAACTACCAGCACTGATCATCAGAGCTTCTGTCTGTCTCCTCTTGGCAGAAGCCCCGTGTTTCAGACAGGTGAGCATCTGGAAAAACACATCACATCTAGTTCTTGATATTTCTTTTGGGATCTACTGCTCAGGTCATCATGCTGAACTTTCTTAATACTGATCAAAGTCTGCTTCTTTCCTGGATTGCCTATGAGATCAAACACAAAAGGCTGACATGGCTAAGAAACATCCTGGTCCTTTGTCTGCTTTTTACTACCTCTGCTTCAGTGACAATATGAGATCTGCACGGTAGTTACCCCATCTTTTAAATCTTTGCTGAGGCAGAAGAAAAGAAAGGAAAAAAAAATTCCCCAAAAAGGCCGGGGGGCAGGGGGGGAGGGGGGAGAGGGAGAGGGAGGGGAAGAGGAAGGGGGAGGGGGAGGGGGAGGGAAGTGTGTATGCCAGGAAAACACTACTGGCATTTTTTCTTTCTACCCTCTCCATCTTCCTCACCACGTCATACTAAAATCAAATGTAGTTGATGAGCACTCAGTCAGGTCGTTGTCTAGTGATTCTTTACCAAGTGTTTTATCTTGCAGTTCATAAAAAAAAAAAAAAAATTAAATAGAAACTATCCTTCAATGTTTTTTCAAAAAAAAGCCCTAACACCCCCCCGCAAAAAAAAAAAAAACCAAAACACCACCAAAAAAACTTAGACAGCACTCCAAAATAAGCAGACATACACCACCACCACCACCCCCAAAAGGAAAGAAAAACAACCCAAACTCAAATTCCCTTAAATAAAAAGATTGAGGAAATTTGAGAGTTCCCACTGTGTGACTAATGGATGGAATTAATGAGAGAAAAATGGTTAATTACATAAGATAATAAAACTTTATTTCTGTTTCATTCTGATAAGCAGCATAATGAGTGCCTTTGCCAAATGCAACTGGCTTTAATTTTCTGCTGCTTTCTCTGTAGAGTCTATTCCAACTCCACTGTCACCTGCTGCCAGCCAGGTCAGCCCATTGCTCTGTGGGAGCTTAGAAGAAGAGTCTCCCTTCCCTTCCTTCGCCCAGGTAAGCCATGTAGCAGAGTAAATCTTGTCAGAATTGCTTGTGTCTTAGTTGGGGATTAGTCTGAGAACACAATTGCTTCCCCCACAAAAACAATGTGGGATAGAGCTTATGGAGACATCATAGGGTTTGAGTGCTTGAAGGGGTTCCTAGATTCTCTTGCTGCTTAGGGGGTGTGCGGGATTGTTCTAGTACATGGGATTTAATCATATCTTACAACTTCTTTGATAGATGTTGAGAGTTGGAAAGGCAAAACCAGAAACATGGCCCAAACCTGCTCCAAAGACAAAAGGTAAGAAAATTTGGTATTACTACTTCAGGTTCTTTATCATGTATCTAAAGCTAAGAAATCTTGTAACTTCACAAGAAACATATGAAGCGTGGAGGGGCACATGCACTGTGAGAAAAGCTTTCTGCCTCTCAAGGCCCTTTCTTTCTTTCAGATGAGAACACTCTGGCGCTCCCTGTGCCAGTGGATAGTGATGGAGAAAGTGACAGCTCTGACCGCATACCTGTGCCCAGCTTCCAGAATTCCTTCAGCCAAGCTATTGAGGCAGCCCTCCTGAAACTGGACAAACCGTCCACAGCTGATCATTTATCAGGTAAAGGGTGGGGTTGAAGGCATGAAAGACATCAGAAGTGAAAAATTTGACTATTTCCCCTTCTTCCTCTGGAAGAAGTGATAGCAGCAATTTTGGGGACCAGATATTGGCCACAGAACAGTTCTGAAAATTGTCAAGCTGTTTAGAAACCACAACCTGATGAGGGCTTCTGTTAGCTTAAAGCAGCTCTCCTAGTGGGAGAGCAACTAGCAAAGAATCCTGTTAGGACAAAGATGGCTTTTGACAATCACATTTGCCATGTCTTAAGCTTTCTCCCAAGGAAGTTCAGGTTATGGACTTTTAAAATAAAAATATCATAGCTGCTGAGCTACCACTTAAGTTTGACCAAAATGTCAAGGTAGCTGCTAGCTGAGATTTCAAATTAGGGAGTCTGAAAC
Organism: Vanellus vanellus; assembly: GCF_965231255.1. Taxonomy (NCBI): domain Eukaryota; kingdom Metazoa; phylum Chordata; class Aves; order Charadriiformes; family Charadriidae; genus Vanellus; species Vanellus vanellus. The sequence goes on from NC_138921.1 coordinate 4,922,162, forward strand.
AAGTTGAGATGAACTTAAACCTCTAACCTTGCTGCTGGCTGATAAAACTAACTTGTAATGCTCAGTTGTGATGTTTAGCTCTGTTTTTTGTTTGGAGACTGCACTGAGAGTTGGATGGGAGGGCCTGGGAGTTTCAGTGAAAGTGAGTGTCAGCTCCAGCTGTGTTTTTTTGGGCATGGATGAAAGCAATACCTGTCTGAAAGGCAAACTGCTGCACGTTTGGGGTCCTAAAATCTTTTGTTGCAACAGCAACTTTAGAATCAGTTAGGCATGTTTATAGGCATGTTTTAGGCGTGATGGAGTCTCCCTTAGTTTGTCTGCAGTCATTTTTTTGTTAAAATTAAACTACCTGGTGCTCAGTGAGTTGATAGGAAGTATCATGGACCTGTAGAAGTCATTTAGGCTAGGGAAGACCGTTTATCATTTGTGTGACATTCCTATTCTGTGAGAAGAATGACAGTATCATTTTAATCCTTCACAGAGGAAAAGGGAGGCAAGAAAAGAAAGAAACAGAAGCAGAAGCTACTGTTCAGCACCTCTGTTGTTCACACAAAGTGATTCTGCTATTCAAGAGAAGTTTCCTCTCCTGGTTTTCTTTTCATTTTGCTTTGTTTTGCTGCTATAGTTTAAGTATTTAAATTTGAACAGACTAAACTTGTGTTTCCAGGGCTTCTAGGGGGTTCAGGAGGAAACCATGACAGTATATGTTGAAGTAAGGTGTTTTGATTCCAACTGCTTAATCAGTTTATACTGAAACAAAGTTTTGAACAAAATAACCCAGAGAAAAATGAGCCAAGGCTTCTAGTCTATGCCGTGTCGGTTCTTTTGGCCTAATAAGCAGTATGAAAGTCTTTACAGCTGTGTGGCACTGCCAGAATACTGCAATATTAGCTAAGTGAAGAGGCAGAGAGCCTTTATTTCCCTAGAAGTATCCATGGGCAGTAGTCCATCTGACTGTGACAGTAGTGCTGTTTCAGTAAAGCTGTCAGACTGCTCTCTTGAGGAACTGATTTCCGCCGCACTGGAAACGGGCAAAAAAGCTTCCTGGCTTTAGAGTGTTAGCTGCTATATCTGTTCTTTTTCTAAAGAGCAAGAATTCCTCCTGTTCTCCTGGCTTGGAAAGGTTTAAAGCTGAGGTGAGTGTAAAGCAGAACTTGGCTGCTTGGTTTTGAAGTGACTCTTGATGAATTTGTGTATTTTAAAATGTGTACTGGCACTAGTGGTAGAAGGAACCTCCTGGCTTCTCTCAGTTGTTCAACTGTTTTAATGTGGGTGAGTGAGGCTGCTAATTTTTTTTTTTTTTTTTTTTTTTTTTTTTTTTGCCAACCATGGGCTACACATTCTTTGTAACCTGATCATCTAGAATAAACACTCCACCCTAGGGCTCTTGGTAACTACCTGAATGGTGTTTTGACACTGGCTGCTCTTGAAGTGGAAGAATAACTGATAGCTGGAGTCTGTAGATAACTTTTTATCTCCCAGCAAGAAACTGGGGTCTCTTGTACTGGGTTAAGGGCCTGTATCTGCATGGTTCTGGGATGTAAGTTGGTCTGCACTAAGCACCTCGGGCTATAAACATGCCTCTTCTGGACCCCTCCCCGCTCTTTCTTTGGGTGGTTGCATTCTGCACTGCTTGTGGTTTGATTTGAGCTAATGAGTTAAGTGGTGTGGATTTTGTTGAACAAAATGAACTGTAGGTGTAATGTACCAGTCAAGGCCAACAGTTGCAATAAATCATGTGCACATGCACTTATAGTACTGCACACTTCCTGACCTATAACCCAACTGTGCTATGAACGTGGAGCACACCACCACTTAGTTCAAATCTTACCTTCCGACTGACAAAATTCATGCCAGGGAGCTATAAAGTACCACCTGCCTTACAGAGCAAGACTGACAAGTGTCTTCTGCTACCTTTGGCCCCACTTGCACCAGTAGTCCACCTATGTTTGCACAGGCTTTAAAATGTTGATGTGCTCTCTCCCTCTGATGCTGTGAGAGGTCTGAGCGAGGAAGCTGGGTGTTTGAGACTCCTGGAGTCAGGTATTCATTCTTAACACCACTGGTAAAGTCATTGGTTGTGTCCCTATGTAAAAAGTTTATGTCAATACATAGATGCTTGATTTCAAAGTGATAGGCTCCATATTATACAAGTGCTTCCTCAAGGCACTTGAGCGTGTGCGCATGGGAGGCTGCTACCAAAGAGCATACTTTACAAAGCTCTGTATGCAGCTGTAAACCAGAAAGAAGGGGGAGAGGGAGGAGGTAAAGAGTACTTCAAGTGATACAGGAGGATAGAGGAAACACTTGCAAAACATTCTTTGAAAGCAGCTTGACTTCACGCTTGGTCACAATTAACTACACTTGATGGAAAGACCGTACAGTTTGTCAAGAGAGTGCAAAGAAACTAAGACAAAGATGCCTGAAAGTAGTAACACATCTTGCTGTTAATGCTTTACATGCACACTGGGAAACTATTGATGAGAGTAGAGAAAACAACTAAGTAAGAAGATTTCAAGTATGCTGTTAACTGCATTCACAGTACTATTGTTTGCTATTTGTAACAGTCATTTTAAGCCATGGAACAGGAGTAACTACTTAGTGTCTAACCAGTATCTGTTGTGTTCTATTACCTCTACACATTTATAGTCAACTTTTCTTTGCATTGGGAAGAGACAGAATAGCTGGAGCTGGTGTAACTCCCCTCCACATGTCGCAGGCACTAGGACAAGGGAAGTGATGCAGGCAGGGAAGACTGTCCCTTGTGCAGGGGCAGTCTCCAGAGGACAGCATCTTCAAGTTGTATCTTGTTTTCCTATGGATTCAAGAGATAATACCAGCAATGCTACTTTCCTGTAACTGATTGGTGTAAACTTAATAAATATCTAAGCAGTACTTGTACCTATGAGTTTTATAATGGGTCAGATGGAGTTGAGTCTTACAGCTCTACCTTGCATTCCATGTAATCTCTGCTCCTGTGTACACAACTGGTGCTTTTGTGACTCAAAACAATGGACAGCCCTATGGATATCAGCTGCACTTGAAGGTAAAAAACAGTGAGATGTTAATGCTTTTTCTGTACCGAATAACTACATTCCTTGTCGATGCCAACTGCCTAAAGATCACTTCTACCTCAGCATGAAGATCACATTGAGCTGCTATACTCCTTAGGAGTGCAGGTGATTTTGACTCCTGGAGTGAAACAGGCAAGTAACCTACTTAAGTAAAACCGTATTTTTTATTTTAAGAAAAAAAATTATTTAGGAACACTCGGAATGGGGGAATTGAAGTCTAAATATGTACAGATGCTTTTTCTGTCCCTTGCTTTGCTTAGCACTGAAGATAACTGGTAACATCTTGATTACACAAGTACAGGACAGAGTTGAACAGTAACTCGTAACATTCAGTCTGTCTCTATGCCATCATCATCTTCCTCATCTCCACTTTGAGACTGCTCTTCTGTAAGGGAACAGCTCAACAAGGACTTCTGTATACACCGCCTTTCCTCTGCAACAAAGAGAACAGAGGGTCATTACTTGATCTCTTCACATATGCTGGAATATCCTTAACATCTAAAGAAAGGAATGTTTCTCAGTTCAAGAGTTCAAAAGTAGCCCAGCATATGCTACAAATCCCCCAGGAACTGAGGCCGCATTTAGGAAAGCAGTTGAAGGAACTCACCTTCATTTGTACAGTTTTGCAACAACATCAGCAGCTGTCTTCTATTATACTGGATTAGAAATTTCTGACATGTTCTTATAGTACCTGTAGGGGTCACAAGAACAATACATAACAATCTACAAAACCAAGTGTTTCAGAGCTGCTAGGATATTTTCATTGCATCGAGTGACCACTTTATTAATGCAAGTGCTAAGAGGGGACTGTAGACTTCCTTTCCACACTGTTGTGCTAAATGCTTGACTACCAGTTTCTAACATGTGCCTGTTATTTGCCCCAGGTGGTTAATTTTCAGGACATAAATGATACTATACTTTGAAAATATATTTTAAAAAGAAAATAATGTAATATTCTATTTGCTGCTCTGGTTTTTGTTTACATGTAATGAAGATTCAAGCAGAATTAATGAGGGTTTCAACAAAGAACTGCTGGTACCCGTTTCTTATTTAGATCTGCTAGAAACAGCTCAGCTAGTGGCATGAAAGCTGTCTATCACATCCCCAGCAGTGAGGTGGGGTTCTTCCATTCTAGCAGGCTTGGAAGGTACGGCTGTGCACCACGGCCTCCCCCCAGGCCCCGGCTAACCTCCGACGTGCAGAGTATTGAGGGAGCAGGAGTAGCGCTGGGCCCGGCTCTCCAGCTGCCTGACGAAGGGGAGCGCCGAGCAGAGCAGCTTGTAGAAGTCCTTGCGGCAGCGCAGCAGCACGGTGCCGGTGTAGGCGTTCAGGTACTTCACTGCGGAGGCACAGAGGCACCGGTCAGCCCGGGCACCCGCCCTTCCCGAAGAACCCCTCTCACCCCCTCCCTCCCGCCCCGAGGGCGCGGGGGCGGCGCGTCCCGCCGGCACCTGTGAAGGAAATGGAGCAGCAGGCCAGGCCGTAGTCCCCGTGCACCCGCCCGATGGCTTCCCTGACGGCGAGGCCCACGGCGCGGTCCTCGATGCACTGCCGGCACCGCGGGTCCTCCGAGAGCACCTCGCACAGCACGTACCTGCGGGACAGCGCGGCGTCAGCGGGGCAGGACGGGACGGACCCGCACCCGCGGCGGCGCCTTCTGCCTCACCTGTTCTTGAAGCGAACCATGGCGGCGGTGCCCGATCCGGACAGGCGTTTCGCCTAGCCAATAGGCGAGGCGCCTCCGCCCATCGCAGCCAATCGTTGTCGTGCAGGGGCGGGGACAGAGGAAGGACTTCCCGGCCCCAACCGTCGGCGCGGTCCCACCTTCCTTCAGCATCCGGCTGCGGGGCGTGCGCATGCGCGATCCTCCTCTATGGTCCCCTCCCCGGCCGCGAGCCGCCGGGTCCGTTGGGGCGGCCGCGCGCGGCGCCCCCGCCACCGGCCTCCGCCCTCCGCGCGGGGGCGCGCGCGGCTCGCGGCTGAGGGGGCGGCGGCACCTCTGGGTTTGCTGAAGGTTAATTCATTTGTTTTATAGCCCTTTTTCGCTGTGTTGCTTCTATCCGCCTTGGCTGAGGTGACCCCAGCCCGCTCGGTCTACTGGTAAATCGTCAGTTAGATAGAAACGGGACGTGCCGCCCTCACAGCCCCGCTTGATCTGAGCGGAGGCGCGGGAAGGCCCTGGGGAGGAGGGTGAGGACGGGCCCGGTGCTGCAGTCATCCCCTGGGGCTGTGGCAGGTGGTGGGGCCGAGGGCGTTAGCGGCGTGTCCAGTGCCACCCCTGTGCTCCTGGAAGGGCTCTCTGCCTTCGCTGCCTCACAAAACTACTCCAGTAGCTATAGCTCCTCAGGCGGCTGGTATGGCGTGTTTTGGGATATATACTAACTGTCTAACAAATGAAAACAGCTGAGAAAACTGCAGAACAGAGCTATGTATCATTATTTCTGTAGTGGTTTTCAAAGCTCTTATCTCTGATGGGTTATCTGAGGAAGCAAGGGGTGCTCTTCTGGTACCAGAAGAAACTGGGGAGAGGGGAAGCGGGGGTAAGATGGGAGGTGGGAGTAAGAGCCAGTTAGGTCAGCGTCTAATTCATGGGAGAAGCACTTTCACTGAGGTCCCTGGAGCCAAATTGCACAGGAGACCTGATGCACTATAAATTAAGTGGGAACTCATTGCTAATTCAGAGTGGAAACATCATCTTTAATGACCTTAATTCTAGACAACGAAAACAATGATAAAACCCAGTGGAAATCCTGTCCTGGATGATAAACTTCTGCCCTCTGAAACAGGATGCCTGTTCTGCTGCTCTCTCCCTTTCTCTATTAGCTCTTCTCTCCTTCACCTGTGATCACATTTTTGAGTCATGTTCTTCTGAGAACTGCAAAATATGATTTGCCTGGGGAGAAAAAAGCATGAAGTCTAGTATGGACTTGCCAAGAGACCTTTTATTTTGGGCCATGATCAAAGGGGCTGGGGGAAGTTTGTCAGTTTCTGAAGCTGATGCAGGTAGAAGCATTTTCTTGATGACAGAGACTGCATTGCATCGATCCGTGCCATTATTGCTTTGTGTTTTAATATCCAAACTGGGATCTAGCTGTCATCTGTTCCACTTGTCAATACAGTGAGCTCCTAGGTGATAAGCTATTCTCACGGTTTTGAGTGATATTGAACGTATTCCAGTGTGTTTTCTTTGTGGAGTGAGGTCCCAGCTTAGCCTCCCAGCCTGCCAAGGTATATTTGCCTGCTGCCCCTGTCTTCCTGGTGGCACCCCCATCCTGCCTTCTGAGTGGGTTCGGGTTGTCCTGTGCTGCTCAGGTTGCTTTCACTTATGCCCTCCCTTATTTCATTCTCTTTGTAGCAGCATGGCTGGGTCTCTGACAAGCAGACCATGTGAATGCACTCTGCCCTGAAATCCAATAGGACGTGTGCACTGTGCATGCTACAGGCTGGGCCCTATGTGTAACGAAGGCCTCTGTTTTCAGTCCAGAAGGCTAATTAGGAGAGACACGGTGCAAAGAGAGAGCAGTGTTGTGAGAGAGCCTTGTCCTGCTTCATTTCACGTAGGATATTGCCTTTAGTTCCCTGTTGTTGGTTTGGAGGATGCACAGAGCGGCATCCTGAACCACCACAGCTCCCTGTACAGTCACTGCCTGAGTTAGTACAAACTGTGTGAGTCCAGTCAGGCGTCATGGTGTGCTGAGCTGACAGCACAGGACTAAAAGGTTGCAACATTTTCACATTTGTTTTCCCACCTCCTCACTCCCATCTTCTGCCAGCTTTGCTGTATTGATTCTGGTGTCAGTGATTCAAGAAACTGTCACAAGTGATGGTGAGTTATACAGTCAAGGTGGGAAAGAACTGCCTCCTAAGAAAAGATCTGAGAGAGAAAACTTCCGAAAATGCTATTTAAATTGAAGAGTGGGTCAAGAGACCTGCCAGGAGAGAGGATGGATGTCTCTCCTGGAGACTTGGAAAGACAGTGTGGCCACGGGACAGCTTATCAAATAGAAGTTACGGAGGACAGAGTATACAAGGACAGGTGGAAGTAATGTGCCCTGTCTGTACACATTACAGACAATTTGTAAAGCAGTGCAAGAACTTTGGGTAGAAGATTCTTTATGAGCATAAATGTTCATCAGTGATTGTCCAATGAAGTGATGATGCTAGGGAGGTGCAGGATGAATACCAAGGTCTCATTTTCCCAGCTTGCATTTGTTATGTGTGGTAGTATGCATATGGAGGGGTTATTCCCAGTCAGGCCAGGTGGTTTTATTACCATTTTAGTTCACGATTTGAGATCTTACTTGGCCTGACAGGCTTCTAGATCTAGACTCTCATTTTGGATTTATATGGCATTCATAATCTCCAAATTGCGGGCTAGATCATGTTTGTATTGTCTAGAATTAACTGTGCTAATAAGCTGCAATAGACATTGTGATTAATGCATATGTTTTATTGTATGCAGTCAGCTCTTGGAGTTTGTATGTATGGTAATTAAAATTACCAGCAAATGTGTTTGCTGAAAAAGCATATATCAGTTAGTGAGTCCTTGCACTCTTTTTAGGTAGGATGTTTCCATTTTATAGATGAGAAAACTGAGGTACAGGGGGATTAAACAATTTGTTCATAGTAAATAGCTGTCAGTCTGGAGATGCAAAGCAAGGACATAACATGAGTAGAGGGAACCAGCGTATTAGTGCATATTGCATTGGAGTATAGGTCTCGTATGTTGCTCATGCATAAGGTAGCCAGGTAATTACATTCTGGAGTAAAATTAGAATGCACTGGTGATACCACACTGGTGATGCATCCTTGTGATACCACAATTTGATCTTCCCTGTGTAGCCAAACCCATGTTTTTTTGCTTCCCCCTGGAAACACTGAACTGAATTTCCCATCAGGTGTGGTATCAGAGTTAGAGGTGACAACTACATTTTGTTCCACTGTATGCACATTGCATCCCCAGATAACCCTGCAGTTGAAAATACAAAACAATCTGGCTAAAATTAAAACTGCTTCTTAAATCCTCTGTCTGATGTTGCCTGAAGGTTTTTGTTCAGTTTATCTTCACAAGGTCACTGAGACAGAAGAGCACATTCTCTGAGTGTGTTGGCCTGGAGCCTTTCATGTGGATGCTTTCATTTAACATTTGGGACATTCTCCTTTTCCCTTTGGTCCCTTCCTTTTTACTCCTTCATTTTCTATGTCTCTCTACTCCCCTCTTTTGAGCTCAGTATCCCTCAGATCAATACATGTAAGATTTTTATCACCTTAACATGTAATCATTAATCATAAGATTTCTGGGCACCCAGGCTGTCACAGGCCAGAGACTGCTGGTCTGTCTGCCAGAGCTGCCATGCTTGCTGCCTGCAGCACTGCCCTCATCTTTGCTGTCATCCTGCCACATAGAATATTTGTCTTGCAAGCAAAGACAAATGTTTGAAGCAAATTCTATTTCTACCTCTTTCAGTGGCTTGAAGTGTGATCTTGGACTACTCACTTAAGATCAAAATAGTAAATTCACGTTTCTTTGATTATTTTTTTAATAGTCAAGAACAGAAAATTTCAGTTCAGATTGATAATGACTTGTATTTCTCAGTGCTCTGAGAGACATCCCAAGTGCTGTGAGCTTCCACCAAGATATCAAAAATTGGAAGCCTCTTTGGAAGACTGAAGCTAAAGTGTCTTATGAGTTTGTCTTGTGCTGTCTAGAATGACTACGGAATCAGGAGTCTTCTCTTCCTATGCAGCAAAAAACAGTGTGAGAGAAGGGCAGTGCAAAAAAGCTTTCTGCCAAGTGAGAAGCTGGCCCTAAACTTCTGAGCTTCATTTTCTCCAGCTCTGCAATGGGAATAATTGCAAATACTTTACTCATAGATAGATGTTAAAAATTAGTAAAATGTCCACTTGAGTGTTGTTAATTATCAAATATAGTAAAACTGCTTCTATATATGAGATCTGTAGGCAGCATACTTTTCATTTGCAGCAAGCTGCTGCAAGAAGCAAAAAGCTGTTTCCAAACAATTAAATTATGGCAAAAATTAGAATATTCGTTCAGATAGTCCAGGTTTCTCTTTTCTCTTTCCTTTCTGCATTAGGGAACACAGATTGAACAGTAGGCCACGTAAGTTACTATGTAATCTGCTGTGTAAAAAAAAAAAAAAATTAATACCTCCTTAATGGGCATGTTAAGATGGATTAATTATTCTTTGTTCTGGTCTCTGAAGATAAAGGGTAATTACTATTAATTATGTGTAATTGAAAAATTGCTCCTTCACAAAGAAGCCAATAGCATTAGAGGGATTTTAACTTCTTGCTACCTATAGGGAGGCATACAACATTCCATAATGTTATGGCAAAGAGTGCCATAAACTTAAGAATGGCCTCAGAGAGTCTTACTCACTTTCCAGACCGCACTTGAGACCAGTATTTTCAGATATCTCAGAGCATGCAAGTGAGACAGAACTCAGCGCTTTGTGCTGTGCTGAATGGCACTTAAACAGAAGAAGATGCAATCTGTAAGGCTGTTTGTCATCGATGATGCTGCAAGACTTCTCTTCAGTAAATTTCCAGAAACCCATAGAACAACCACAGGTGAAACAAAGGGAAAGTATTGGAAACAAACAAACAACAATAACAACAAAAAACCAAAATCTTGATCTTGCCTGTCTGGGAAGGAAGCTTTTGAAATAAAGGAAAAAACAGCCCATGACTCTCTAATAACCAGTGCATTACCTGTGTGTCAGCACAGACAGTATAGGTGTCTGACCAAGAGTGGAGACATGTCTGACCAAGAGTGGAGACTATGTTGAGATATTTGAATTAATGTGAAAAAGAAAAAACATACTATGATTTTTACAAGGGCAGGGCAGTTTGAATTATGTAAGATTAGTAGATTTGTTAGCCTGAGACCTGAGATTCCTAACTGCCCCACCAATTTATGTTGGTAATTAAAAATCTTCAAAATATTTAGGTGCATAACTTCCTTTGCCTTCAGTGGGAGCTGGGCCCTTTCATATGCATAAAAGTCTGGCCCTTAAGCTCTCTAGACCTCAGTTTCACATTGGCAAAAAGAGGATAATATTTTTCCACTTCAAGGAGTGCTACAAATCAATTAATTAGTTGTTATGCACTGAAATAATATAATAATTGAGATAATAGAAGCTCTTACGATATAAACATAATCTAACCTGAGCCACCTTCTTCAGATATGAGTTGGTGTAGAGGCTTCTCTGAAATGAAAATGATGTGTCTATGTTGCTAGTCTTGTAAATCTTTGCTTTCTGGGTTTTCTTTCCCCTGAATTCCCAAGTGCAGCTTAAGGCAGGGTCCTATTTTGCAGTAAGATAGATGTGCTTATGTTGCCATATACTGAACAGTCCTTTTTCTATGTCTTTATGTTTAACTCCAGCAGCCTAGAGCAGCATAGGATCAGTGATGTCTTCTGCAGAGCACTTGTCTACCTAATAAGGGAGGCAATGAAAAACATTTTCCAGTGCATCCATCACTCAGCTGCTGTGATGCTGAGGTGAGAGGACAGGCGTCTTGGAGCAACCTTCTATAATCCATGCCTGCTGCCTGGCTCCAGCAGGGCAGCGGCAAGGCATGCAGGGAAGGAGGGGGGCTGCTGTGGAGCTGCTCGGTGGGGTACAGCTAGGGCTCCCCTTGGAAGCTCCAGGGTTTTGGCTTGTACTGGTGTCAGCTTGGTGCGAAGCGTATGTCAGTCACTGACTAGTTGGGGCACATGGGTCTCAACTCTTTGCCTGACCCACTCTGACAGAGACCTCCCCACCCGTCTGTTCTTGCCTAGGTCCAATTTTAGGTGCAGCATCCCACTGCCCAGCACAGTAGGTGAAAGCCCCTCAAAAAGCAGAGCGGGGTGCAGTGTATGAGTGCAGATTTGAGTGGGGAGAATCAACAGCAACTCTTTTTATTTCTTCTGTGCTGACTGGGGGTGCTCACTAAGACCAATAAGTGCAAACAGATTTCCAGAGGCAATGGTTGTTACAGATCAAAGAAGACAAAAAGCACTGGAAGCATCTGACCTATTTTGGGAAGCTTGCTGGGACTTTTTGCTTTGATTTTGTTCAATTTTTTTTTTTCCTAAAGATATGCTTGCACCTGAGTCAAAGAGACTGTAAATATTTCTCACTTTTCCTAACTATGTGCATTCTGAAGACAGAAGCAAACTAAAAAAAGATATTGCTGCATTTCCTAGGCTTATTCGACCAGTTGCTCTGAGGGCAGGTGGGGTTGAGCTGGCACTTGAGATGAATTCTGCCTGCTGCTGCTTGGTCCCAAGCTAAAGTTCCTGCTGATGCACCTAGCAACCTTCTTGCAGTGCTTGATGGCATCTGCCACAGTGAGATGATTTGGGGGCAATTGACCCAGGGTACGTCCCTCAGGCCACCTCAGTAAAATTACATAGCGCTCATGCTGGAACTCAAGCAGTTGTTGCTACGTGACTTTCTCTTTCCCTGTTTCATACCTGTGATGCTTAAAAGATCATGTTTATCCTGCTGTAACATTAGTGACTTAATTAGAGCAGAATTTGGTCCTACTACCTCTGAACAAGAGCAGCTTCCATCAAGTCATCTAAAGGATCAGATCTGGTTTCTTCTTTCTCTCAGTACTGGTGGCATCTGGTTTCATTTTCCATCTTTCCTAAAGGAGCTCACTTTTCCCCACATTTCAGCATATGCCTGTTGTATGTCAGCGCCCCAGTCTGCCTGTGTCTCTGTGCCAGGCCAAGTACCACTCTTCCAGCCAGCAAGGTACAAGGCAGTGTAAAGATAAATGTGAAACGCGTCAAGAATTGGTCTTATGGACTATGCGTAGCTTAAAACTAACTAGTACCTGCTTATGGGTCAAGAAACTAAGCTGGAGATGGTTAAGTGTGGGGGTTTTTTTACCTCTGTGTAGGGTGCCTAGAGGTAGCAAGATTTTCATCCTGTAGTATCACAGGAGCCAGGGTTTTTGCACAGCATGGCTCCTCTTCATTGATGCCATAATGGGCACCTAAGGACTTCTTAGGGTAAATAACAGGGTGGGGCACTGTTGATGAAATAGCAGGGCTAGCAAAGGACATGGTACTCCCAGCATCGTAACTCAATGTCCAGCACTGTCTGCATGACATTCCCATTTATTTCTAAATATGCTGTCAGGGGAAATTTTCTACATGTGATGGTTTGTCTCCAGGAGACGGATTGATTCTTTTAACTTGTTCCACCTCTTCTCCTTCCCTGTCTCCACCCCAACCACTTGGCCAAAACAAAACTCCCTCAGCTTTGTTTGTGGCACATAGAGGGACAGCTATTTAAGTAATAATTATGAAGTTCTTTTTTGTAAGATTTAGGATTTTAAAAAAGTGTAAGATGATGATTTTGAGTGTTTATTAGATTCCACTAAAACACACATTCAACTTCAGCTCTCAACATTTTTATGTATGTTGCTACATAGATAAACCCATCACTTGAAAAGCATATATATTTTCTATTATTTCTTTATTATAATGTTACCCAGTATTGTAAGACCAATATCTGTGAGTCAGTCAGATTGCGGACGTTAACAAAATAATTTCAAAATAATTTTATTTAATTAATTTACTGAAATTATACATACTTGTATTTTGGGGACTTGCAGGGTGCAGGTGTTTCTCGGTAAGTGTGGGGGCAAGCAACTCCATTAGTCTTTTCGTAGTCTCTTAGTATCAGAGACTGATGGTGTCACCTAATACTGCAGCTCATTTTCCAATATAACTGCGACAGTTTATAATATGGATATAGAGCTTCTGCTCCCATTCACATTCCCTCCTACTTTACCCTGTATTCTCCAACAGAAAGATACCACAGTGACAAACACAGAAAATTGAAGGACACATACTAAATCTCAAGTTCAATTCTTTAGTGTCTTTCATGCATTATAGCGTTATAGAGGAGGTGATGTTTAGAGGACAGGGTGTAAGTAACTTTAGATTAAGTAATGGACTTAAGGACTTCATATCCAAGCAGGCTGTCTTTCTGGCTGTCAGTGCCGTATAACCGTGTCACTGATATCCAGTCTGATGTTTTCTTTATTATTATTCATAAGCTCCCATGCCAAACAGCAATCAAACTCTTCAGGCTGTGCCGTCTTGGGGATTATCACACTTGCAAGGCAGTTAAAGTCACTTTGCCTTGAGTCTTCTGCCTCTGAAAAATGCCCAAGGCTAATCACTGTGAAATGTGATGCCTGTCATGTCTTCTTGTTCAAGTATGTGCGGCGGGCCTGTCATTCACTAAAAGCCTTAACATCTGTTATTACATGGTAATCCTCACGCATCAGGCTTCCAAATAAGAAAGTGGTGGAGCCCAGCAAGGTATGGCTCAGCCTTAGTTTGCATAATTCCCAGAATGCAAGGCAACTTGCTCTCCCTTCTGAAATCATTAATAAGCAATAAGAATATTATATAAGCTGGCATCTTTTTTTAAACCATGATAATTTCAAATGCTATTATAATTAGGACGAAGATGAGAGGTTGAGCTGGGGGAGGGAACAGACAAAGGATTAAGCTGATCTCCACCATGACGTTAGAAGGTGGCTTTGTCTGTTATATCCTAGTTTGGACAATAATGGATATGCTTTAGGCCCATGAAGAGGCAAATAGACAATTTATTTAAAAGTATTAATCCTTTTCATCCTGAAATGTTATCTCTTGCCATAAATAGGATCACAGCTTTCCAGTCCACTTATATTCTGACTAACTGACCCTGCAGAAAAAGCCTGAAAAGGAATATATTTTTGTGTTGTATCCTGATGACTATCAACTCTATAGTGGGTTGGATAAAGGGGACAAAAACGTTCTGTTACTGAGAATATCTCTGTTTAAGCCAGTGACTGCTAGCTGATTGCAACTACAGTGCTACCACATCATAAGAGACGTGGCCTCTCGGGTAGCGGGTCCCAAGCCCTGACAGATCAGATGTGATATTTTCATGAAGAAAAATTTGGTGTCTAGATCGAGCAGGCAGTATTTGCTAGAGGAGGAAAACCAGGTGAAAGTGTGGTTTATAGATGTAACTAATAGGGCTGCTTTCTTTGGAATAGGGAAGATTTTAAAAGTCACTTGTCAAAATCATTTTCCCTCTAACGCTGCAGCAGCCCTCAGATCTGAGCATGTTCCTGATGTTCCCCCTCACTCACATGCACGAACACGGGGAGGCAGGCGGGAGGAGGCAGCTGCACTGACACACTACGGGGTTTGCAAGAACATGATGGCAATTTAGCAGAACGATTAAAAGATTGCAAACATTTATTAATAGCTTTGCTGCTGCAGCAGCTCTGCCAGAGAAGCCTTGCTTCCTCAGGGATGCTCTTACCTCCTGCTCGTTCCCTTCCAGAGCTCTAGAAATTGAAAAATCGGGTTTGGATTCAGTTTCAGTTTAAAGCCACAGTTATGCACGATACTGCAGACCACTTTATTCCACTACCCAAGGAGGGGACGAAGGGGAACTTGAGTATAAGAAAGAAACAAGAAAAGGTGTGCAGAGCAAAAAGAAGGGATTTTTTCTTTGCAGCTATTGCTTGGCCTTTCTTTTCTTCCTTGTGCTCCTCTCCTTTTCTCTCATTGCTCTTCTTTACCCGCTCCTCCTCCTTTCCCTTGGAACAGAGTGACTTTTTGTTCAGTGTATTGACACTAGATTCACATGTGGGTCTACAGTGTCTTTTTGATACTGTATAACGAAATCAGTGAAAGACAGGTATAAAAGCAATATTGGAGAAGATCTGCTGAAAGTTCATTCTGCAGAGCAATCCAATTTCCGAACACAAGCACAATCATTTCTGTTGCGTTTCTCATGACAGTGTTGTTGGCTCTTCAGATTTTTTTACCTTTAACACTGGGGAAATGGATCAGGTCAAGGTTCAATATCAAAAAGAAAAAAAAAGAAAGGAAAGGACATTTGGCTGAACAAGAAATCACCTTATACTTCATGGCTGATCCTGCTGAAGATCAGTAAGCACTGTAAATGAGATGGGCAATTCTGATGTTTTTGAGTGCACCGTATGTGAGACATTTTTATCCCACAGACCAGATGATGGTGACTGACTGATAGAAGTTTTCAACAGGAGGATATTTATCCTACGCATATGGTGACCTCCTCCATATTCCTATCCACAGTGGAATAATCAGTTTCTTTCACTTTTTTTTAAACTGGGTCCTAAGAGAAACTGAAATGTCTGGACAGCCTAAAAGGAATAATTTTTTTCTGCTAAGCAACCATGACAGCAGATATGAATGCTTGTGTCCTCATCATTATCTAAAACCCTGCTTGTAACTGGGTAGAATGACAGTGCACCTCAACCATGGCTCTTCCCATACAACATGGCCAAGCGACTGGATGTGCCATTGGGCATCAGCAGCTGTCTACCACTGCTTGACTTTTTGGTTCCATCATGAGAATTTTTATTCTATTCATATACACAATTTAATCATGCTGCTTTGCAATTTAAGAAAAATCTCGTTGCATAATCACTACATCTCTGCTTAATGCAGTAGAACAGGCGGAAGGGAAAGCGAAGTGGAATCAGTGGATCAGAAAGGAGAAAAAATATTGTGGTGGAAGGATGCAGGAAAGAAAACAGAGTTGACTTGTGAGTCCTGCATTATTCTTACCTGAATCTGCTTTGGGTTGATTTGGCTTTTTTTGAACTGTTTCCCCCATTCCTTGAAGTTTTCAGTTAAAATATTTCCTTTGTCAGTCTTGAAGTGTGGTGTCCAATTTGGAACTTGACTAGCACGAATTTTTGTGCTAGTTGCAAGGGGATGGTGCTTGTGAAAAACATCTGATTATCTCTGTTCACTTCTGTATACAATGCTCTTCATGGGATGACCTGGGAAACTACACAACCTGAGAGATAAGTGTAAGCCCTGCAGAAAACTTCCTCCTTTGGGATGTTTGAGGAAAGTCTGTATAAATTTCTGGAGAGTTTGGCAGGCAGCCTCTAGGGCCTTAAAAAGGTCTGATTTTCTAGTGAACAAGTACCATACTTTGGATAATCCTAGTCTAAAAGGCAGAGAACCCACCTGCAAATGTAGTTTATACCGTGGATGCATTTGGGCTAATTGCTTCTTCACTTTTTGTCTTTAGGAGCTGGAATTCCCTGTGCTTGGTGTGGCCAAAGAGTGACACAGATGAGGATGAAACAGACCTGCATGTTGGAGAGGTACCTGGTCTCAGGTGAGAAAGGATATAGATAGGATCCTGCAAACACCAGTTCAACAGAAGGAACTACTTTCAGAGATACTTTGTCTCATTTCTTGTTTAACAATTGCAAATGGCAGGCCTTTCCAGGTACTAGCAGCTATATAGCTTCAGCTGCTGACAAAGGTCTCATCCTTTCCTAGCAGTAGCTATTTCATTTGCATTGGTTTTAGTATCTTTAATTTTCAAGTTTCTTGTGTGTGATAACAAGAGGATGCCTTACAGTCTTTAGACAATTAGAACGCCTGTTGGTGGAATTTGTTTTGTTGTTTTTTTTTTCATGTCCTGAAAGGCTGTTTTGGGATGTGTTGGTCTTTACAAATATTTAAAGCAAGAAATTTTATTTCATCAGGATTTCCTGTGCTCCCACCAGAACCTCAGCCCTCACTAAGGCTCTTGCCTCCCATATACCCCATTTTCTTTTTACTAACTATTTTCTTGCTCATTATTAAAAATATATATTGTACTTGTGAGTATGGGGATTGCCATCCTCACTGTTGTGGAGCAGTCACTGTAGCCTTTGTCATTGGCATTCCCTCCCTTTGTTAGGACAGATGCTCCCTCTGGGTACACTGGCCGTATCTCTTGAAGTAATTGGAATTGTATCTTTGCAAATGAGCAAAGAATTTGCTTTCTTATGTATTAGATATCTCTCTATGTCCTGTGTCTTGTACTGGCTACTGTGTCTGCATCCAAGGGGCAAGTAACAGGACTACAGCTATGGTTAAAATAACCTGCATTGAGGTTCAAATAAAACAAAGAACCAAAGTGTTAGGTTTCTGAATTGATAAATACATTTATTAGTGAGACTAAAAAAATCCTACAGAGCTGAGAAATTAATGAAATGCCAGGAGTTCACCTATTCTGTCCTTCTCCCATCATTAAAGGAAGATAAGGGATTGACCTTTGCGATTTTCTTTCTTAGCCATCGTACAACACAGGAGCTGGGGACAGCACTCAGGTACAGCCCAGATACATCCTTGAGTCTGCAGTTGTACAACCTTTGTAAAGCTTGGATTCCACAGAGAGGCTAAGGAATATAGCAATCAATAGCAATGTGGCTAGGTCTTTTCTAATTGCAAAATTTAGAGATGAGAGTAGAGGTGATGAGCCTGTCTGTTCTGCACAGTGAAATGTAAGGAAGTGAGGATCTTCTGTTGTTACTCACTGATACAGGAACATCACAAAAGAAAAGAGATATTCTTCTTTGTATCCTTGTGAGGACACGGAGAAGAGGTAATAATGAGGAAAGGGAGGAGAGGTTAGAGGTGATAGCAGAAAGGAGAATTGTACTTTTATGAGTGTCAGGTACTAGTAAATAATTCTCTCAGTGCTGAGAAGGTAGAAAGCAGAACAGGGGTCTTTTCAAGGTTTACGTTCTTCTATGGAGTTAAGTACCTTCTGTTTAGAAAAAAAAATCATCAAAGATAAAATATTCCCAGACAACATGAATATAGAAATGATGAGGCTGCATGATGAACTTACAAAATTCTTAATTAGGTCAGTTTTAAAACTCTATCAGAACAAAGTCATTAACTTTTAATAGAATGTACTTTGTTGATTTGATGTGAATTAAAAACTGGAGGAAAAATGAAAAGGCAGCTCACGTAAAGCTGCATCATCCTCTGTCTCCATTGAGACAACATTGTATCACCTCTGCCGGTAGCAAAAAAATCTGCCAGACTTTATCATCATTTCGCATCACAGCATGACCCAAAAGCAAACATACCCTCTGCCATCATACACAACAGTGCCGGGGATCACTTGCAGAACTACAATGGCCATATAGCTGGGGAATATTACTCTTGTCAGCACTACTGAATGCTGACAAACCGAGGGAACTGAAATATATTGCTTTGTTTATTCTGTTTGTGTGGATCTTCATCAACCTTACCAGTTTTCAGTTCCAGTAACAGCTACGTGTGAATTTTATTTTTCAAGATTCTGCTTGCAAAGGTGTGGCTTCTACTGAACTGTAAGATATTCTTGATTGCCTGTCCTGTTGTCCTTACTGTTGTCCTGAGCTTTTTCTCACACAGTACTTGAGTGAGCCACAGGTCACAGCCATTAAACTTAGTTTATGGAAAACACACCAGAATCACTTTGATCCCATTATCTTAAACTCTCCATTTGAAAGAAACGTAGCACTAGGAGATTTCCTCACTTCCTATCTCCAAATCGTTCTTTTTTTATAACGGTAATACTGGTTTCCAGACCCTGCCTATGTTCTTCTTTGGCGTCCACTTTGTATTATCCTCCCCACTTGATATTCTTTTCCTTCCTTTTAACCAAGTATTGGTTTAAATTTCCCCTACCATAATTACTCACTCCCAACCCCTCCAATCTCTGCTAATCATAGCAAATTTGGTATATTTATCTTGACTAGGACTTATGCTTTACTTACTTAGATAGGTGTTTATCCTAAAGCTCATGAAACATCCATCTTTATTGTCTTAGGCTTGAGAAGGGACATGTATCAGGAGAGCTCCTTTTGCCTCTGAATAAACCCCATATGAACAAAGCAAATAATCGCTAGAATTCCTTTAACTCTGGAAACCTGATGTCCTATGCAAGTGGAGTAAATCACACAGGGGAACAGTCTGCTTTCCTGCAACAGGACTAGAAGAGATACAGCTATCGGCTCCGTGCATTGTCTTGTTTAGAAGAGGATGTGGGTTCTGGGTGAATTTCTCTCACAATGGCACAAGCAAATCTAAGTCTGTCTTTTATTGTTAAAATTCTCGTGTTCTTTCCTCACAGGAAATACAGAGGTGTGCCTAGAAGCACACCTCACCTAGAGGTGAGGCTTTGTCAGCTCACCCACTTGCTGTGTCCATTCACTGAACAATGCTACCAAATCTTGGTAAGGAGAAGTTCTTTGTAAGTAGAACGAGGGGTTCAATTTCAGAGATCTGCTCAATCATTTCCATAACAAACCAATTAATGGGTTAGAAGCTCTAGTTGAAAACCAGGGTGGGATGGATAATGGTGTGGACAGAAGGGGTTGAAATGCCAGTGTTGGTTTCTAAGCATTCTTGATGGATTTTACATTATTCTTATTCACAAAGTGATGTGGCTTTCGGGCGCTTATGAGTAATGAGTAGAGCTAGTTTGTTTAGTGTCCCTGTCCCCCAAGGCCACTGCCCTTTGAGAGGGAACAGTGTGTACCACTGCTTTTGGCAGCCACACTGCTCCCAACCTGACGCAGTCAGTTTGGGGGGGCCACGGAGCCGGCAGAGATGACTCATTCCGCCTCAGTGGCTCATTGAGGAGCTGCAGGGAGAAGCTATTTATAACCAGACCTTTCAGGTTCAGAGCAGCAGCATCTTCAGCAGGAGGAGGGGGACAGAATGGAGATGGCACATATGACTTTTCAGATACAGATCAACTCCCACCCCGATATTGTAGCCCCCAGCTGACTTCAGCCAGCCCTTTTTCCGAAGTGTTTTGCTCAACTGTCTGAGTGCTCTGGTGCTGGTGTAAGATTCTGCTCATAACTCATCAGCTCCTCAAAGAGCAGGGAGACAACTGTGAATATCATCAGTGTGAACAAAACACAAACTCTGTAGCTGCTAAGCTGGCTTTTACTGATTCTTTCTGACCCATGGCCATAGCATTATCACCTTATCTTTTCTTTGTGTCTGTCCACGTTTATCCCTGGCTTGCCATTAAGATGAGCTCTTTTCATGGGTGTTTTCAAACAGTCTTTATGCTGCCAGCAAATCCCTTTCAAACTTCCCAAGGTTTCTCCTATATACAAGCTAACACTATAATTTATAAAACTGTAGTTGTTTTTCTGATATGGCTGTGGACTCATTTCATCATGAGGTGCTTCCATGACTCCATGTGTGAAACAGAGATAATGATACCCCCTGGGTTAAGCACAGTGTGATCTATAGCTATGAAACACTACCTAAGTTGTAGTATTATTACCAGAGAGAGTTACAGAACAATAGGAAAGCATATTACACAACAGTAGGGGACAGCATGTGTTAAAGAAAATATTTACTACAAACACATACGTCTTTGTATCTAGGTAACTGTGGCCTTTATCTTGAAGCATATTAGCATACATTAAAATTACTAAATTTTATATTAAACTTCTTCAAGTTGTCTGTTCTCTTAACTGGCTTTTTAATTCAAAGCCACACGGCACCAGGGATCCTGTTGCATGATTTGATGTTCTTGTTCTACCACTGTCCTGTTCTTAAACCAATTTGTGCATCTGGAACTGGGCTGCAGTTAGATGGCTCTTTGGCTTCTGTCATTCTGTAGGCTTCTTCCCCTATCTTAAATGCTTCATATTTGGTTATTCATCTCTTTTTCTTCTCTCTACTTCTCTCTTCCTACCTCTCCTTCACTAAATAGACAACTGTCTCTGCAGTATGTGACTGGTGTACAGTTAGATGAGTATAAAGTCTCAGCACATTGTTAAGGCTGTTTGGTAAATCCATAGGGGTTTTTGATGTTCTCTCTTTTGGCTGTCCTGCATCACTGTGCAGTACACCCAGAGGCATACTGGCCTTTTTTGTAGTCTTTATTATCTTCATACAGAAGCTGTATTATAATTAATTCCTGCCTTCAGTTTTGGCAACCAACTAAAGGGGAAGTCTACCCTGCATAAACCAAACAGTGATATGATGAACACTGTTGGTTTTTTTTTTCTCAAAGCCTAGTTATAAGACGACAGAGATTTGTGAATGTGAGACATACCTTATATGTGTCAGCTCATAGTCTGGACTGGAGGTGGCCTCTGCACAATGGCCTCAAGTCTCCCCAGTTTCTTTTTGGAAAAAGTAGACCTCTGGCTCTTATGGTTGCAAATAAGCCTCTGAAACATCAACAAAATGTAGCTGGTGCAGAGATATTTGTATTGGTCTTGAGAGAAAGATACCATATTTCAGGGGCATAGAGTGTCATGGTGTTTTGGTTTTTTTTTAATTGTAAACTAAGATGTGCAACTCAAATGTCAACTTTGCACCTTCTCTGTTTCTTCAGGAAATTTTACACAGTAGATAAAATGGTTCTTAGAGCTGTTGGTTTATCCTTTCAGCGGCTGCCTTGCCTTCCCTTTGGCACCTTAGGCACCCTTGAGTATACTGTATGTAGTGCAGCCAGCTCCCCTGCATGTCTCACCACCTCCCCTTTGCCCAAGACTTGCAACATTCTTGAACAGACCCCTGGAAGGGGATCCCAAGGATGGGTGCTATGGCCAGAGAGCACACAAGGAGATGTGTCCAGGTTTGGCACCACAAACCCAGAACTGAGAGGGCCAGGAGGGGAAACCACGAGTGTGCATACATGTCAGAGACTGAAAGGATTTACCTCCCTGCATTTCCAATTGCTTGTTTTCTATCTGGGGAAAATCCCTTTTGACAGCCCAGGCGGTGAGCTTCTAATTCCTGTCTCCGGCTCATTTTTCACTTCAATCTCTCAGCGAACGGATTTTAATGCTTGATGGATTCAAACGAAATTATTTCCGTTCCTGTGGCTTTGCAAAAGCCTCTAGGGTGTGTGTGTGTGCGCACAGGGGAGGAGGGATGGGGCTTGTTTTCGTTACACTCCAGTAAGCCTCCTCTCCAAGGGAAATGTATTTAATTTCTTCATTTAGGGCTTTCTTGCTGATGATTCCTCCCATGCTGTCCTCCTGGCTCTTCAGTCGCAGGAGGACCCGTAAAAGATTTGTTGTTCTGAGGGGTACAGGATGCAATGTTCCAGATCAGTGTTTCTGCTGCAAGTGGGGATTCAAATAATAGGACCAGACTGTGCTTCCAGGAATAGCACTGGATTGGGGTGAATAACTGTGGGAAAACTTTCATATTCCCCAGTTCTAGCTGGGAGTGAGACAACACTACAGGCTGAGAGATGGGGCTAGTGACTGAAGCATTATCTGAGTAATCAGCAGGCTTTACCACAGACATCTTGTTTGAACATGTGTACAATTCACCATGCTGCTATTGTAATGGACAAGTATTGCTTTTTATTACAATTTCCAGCCTCTCCTGCCAGTAGAAATCACTGTAGGGAATCGTGCAAGGGCTCTGCTTGCGTAATACTCAGTAATCAGTCAGAATTTCATCTGCTCAGCCACCATGTGTTTCTGTTGGGCTTCTTCCACAGAGTTCCTGTGCCTGGGAAGCTAAACTATTTAAATACTTGATATCTCACCCTTTAATCCAAGCCAAATCTTCATCATAATAAAAATTAACAAAGCAATCGTTCTATGATACATGGCTCTAATAAATACTTATAACCAGCATGCTAAAGATCCTCATTATTCTCTGAAGGATTTAGCATGTTGCATGAAGTTGACAATGTCTCTCAATGTATAAAACTACTGTTGTTAGGGTGTGCTAAGCCCACTTGGTGATACCATATCTAGATTAAGTTGTTTCAATTTACCATAACTGATACCAAGCTGTCACTTGCTCAGGCAAGAAAAAAATCTTGTTCCCGGAGTTGGAAATGTATTGTGTGTTCCTCTTCATCATATGCCTGTCTTCTAGGACAACCTCCTATGTCCACAGCCTCCTGTGAATACTTGTTTAGAGCTATTGATTTGCATCCTAAATGTGTACTGTGTCATGTTTATAAAGCTAGTGGATCTAGGCACTACAAGGTGCAGCTTGCAAGTTTGTTCCGGTTTATAGAATCATAGAATCATAGAAGGGTTAGAGTTGGAAGGAACTTTAAAGATCATCTAGTTCCAACCCCCCTGCCGTGGGCAGTGACACTTTCCTCTATGCCAGGTTACTCAAAGCCCCATCCAGCCTGGCCTTGAACACTTCAAGGGATGGGGCATCCACAACTTCTCTGGGCAACCTGTTCTAGTGTCTCACCACCCTCAGAGTAAATAATTTCTTCTTAATATCTCATCTAAATTTCCTCTCTTTCAGTTTAAAACCTTTACCCCTCATCCTATCACTACACTCCCTAATAAAGAGTCCCTCCCCATCTTTTCTGTAGGCCCCCTTTAGGTACTGGAAGGGGCTGTAACGTCTCCCCGGAGTCTTCTCTTCTCCATGCTGAACAACTCCGTCAGTCTGTCCTCATAGCAGAGGTGCTCCAGCCCTCTGATCATCTTTGTGGTCTCCTCTGGACTCGCTCCAACAGGTCCATGTCCTTCTTATGTTGGGGTCTCCCCAGAGCGGAGTAGAGGGGCAGAATCACCTCCCTCGACCTGCTGGCCACGCTGCTTTTGATGCAGCCCAGGATGCGGTTGGCCTTCTGGGCTGTGAGTGCACATTGCCAGCTCATGTTGAGCTTCTCATCAACCAACACCCCCAAATCCTTCTCCTTGGGGCTACTCTCAATCCATTCTCTGCCCAGCTTATATTTGTGCTTGGGATTGTGCTGACCCACATGAAGGACTTTGCACTTGGCCTTGTTGAACTTCATAAAGTTTGCACAGGCCTACCTCTCAAGCCTGTTTAGGTCCCTCTTGATGGCATCTCTTCCCTCCAGCGTGTCAACCGCACCACACAGCTTGATGTTGTCAGCAAACATGCTGAGGGTACACTCAATTCCACTGTCCGTGTCACCAAGAAGACGTTAAACGGGACTGGTCCCAATACCAAACCCTGAGGAGAGCCACTCGTTACTGATCTCCACTTGGACATCGAGCCATTGACCTCAAGTCTTTGAGTGCTGCCATCCAGCTAGTTCCTTATCCACTGAGTGGTCCATCCATCAAATCCATGTCTCTTCAATTTAGAGACAAGGATGTCATGTGGAACAATGTCAAATGCTTTGTACAAGTCCAGGTAGATGACATCAGATGCTATTCACTTACCCACCAACACTGTAATGCCGTTGTAGAAGGCCACCAAATTTGTCAGGCGTGATTTGCCCTTAGTGAAGCCATGTTGTCACTAATCACCTCCTTATTTTCCATGTGCCTTAGCATAGTTTCCAGGAGGATTGGCTCCATGATCTTGCCGGGCACAGAGGTGAGACTGACCGGCCTGTAGTTCCCCGTGTCTTCCTTTTCCCCCTTTATAAAAATGGGTGTTATGTTTCCTCTTTTCCAGTCAGCTGGAACTTCACTGGACTGCCACAGTTTCTCAAATATGATGGATAGTGACTTAGCAACTTCATCCACAGTTCCCTCAGGCCCTGCAGATGAATCTCGTCAAGTCCCATGGACTTGTGCATCTTCAGGTTCCTCAGATGGTCTCAAACCTGATCTTCTCCTACATTGGGTGGTTCCTCATTCTCCCAGTCCCTGCCTCTGTATTCTGCGACTTGGCTGGTGTGGTTAGAGCCATTGCCAGTGAAGACCGAGGCAAAAAAGTTGTTGAGTGTTTCAGCCTTCTCCATATCCCTGGTGACCAGGTCTCCCGTTTCCTTCTGGAGAGGGCCCACATTTTCCCTAGTCTTCCTTTTATCGCTGACATAACTATAGAAGCTTTTCTTGTTACCCTTGATGTCCCTGGCCAGATTTAATTCTATCAGGGCTTTAGCTTGCCTAAGCCAATCCCTGGCTGCTTGGACAATTTCTCTGTATTCCTTTCAGGCTACCTGGGTGACCTGATGTGATCATCATACTGGGAGCTTGACATGGTTTTGTATATATTTCATTAATTCCTTTTTATTATTTTATTGTTAACATTACATTAAAGTAGTTTAGTTCCTTCTAAACACATAAGTCTCTCTCTCTCTCTCCTGCCTCTCCTTGGAGAGAGATGGGGGAGAGCATCTGTCATTCTGCCTGAGTGGCCAGTCCAGCCCAAACCATGACATTGTCCTTGTTTCCACCCTCTGTAGCTTTCCTTTTTGAGTTTTGATTTCTCCAGGAGCTCCTTGTTCATCCATGCAGGCCTCCTGGCGTTTTTGTCTGACTTCTTTGTTGGGATGCATCACTCCTGAGCTTGGAGGAGGTGATACTTGAATATTAACCAGCTTTCTTGGGCCTCTCTTCCCTCCAGGGAGGTATCTCACAGTACTCTACCAAACAGATCCCTGAAGAGGCCAAAGTCCGCTCTCCTGAAGTCCAGGGTAGCAAGTTTACTGTGCGCCCTCCTCACCGCCCTAAGGATCTTGAACTCCACCATCTCATGGTCACTGCAGCCAAAGCTGCCCTTAAGCTTCACATTCCCCACCAGCCCCTCTTTGTTGGTAAGAACAGGGTCCAGCATAGCTCCTCTCCTTGTTGGCTCCTCTGTCACTTGGGGAAGGAAGTTATCATCGATGCATTCCAGGAACCTCCTGGACTGCTTATGCCCCATGGTGTTGTCCCTCTAACAGATACCAGAGTGGTTGAAGCCCCCATGAGGACCAGGGCTTATGAACGTGAGGCTGCTCCTATCTGTCTATATTATAGGGCCTCATCTGCTCGGTCTTCCTGATTGGGTGGCCTGTAGCAGAGCCCCACTGTAACATCACCTGTCCCTGCCCTCCCTTTAATCCTGACCCATAAGCTCTCAGTCAGTTCCTCATCCATCCCCAGGTGGAGCTCCATGCACTCCAGCCAGTCCTTGACATGGAGGGTGACAGCCCCTCCCTGACCTTCCTGTCTGTGTCCTTCTATTCCAGCACTCCAGTCATTGGAGCCATCCCACCACATCTCCATGAAGTGAATAAAATCTTAGTCCTGCAGGTCTGCATGCGTCTCTAATTCCTCTTGTTTATTCCCCAAGCTGTATGTGTTTGCATAGAGGCATTTAAGTTGGGCCCCTGATGAAGCTAACTTACTGGCTGGAGTGGCTGGTATTACTGGTATTATCTGTCTCTCTATATTATTGCAAAACCTCAGTTCCTCTAACTTCAGCTTCTTTAAGTCTAAGTGTTCTAATTCTCGTTTTTTGTTTTCTTAAATGCATAGTCTACAGGTGAGAAGCCCTATTTTATTAATGTGGTCTTCTAATATGTTGCTTCAGAGACTCCTATCTTGCATTATAAATACTCAAAAATACACCTAAAGCATATGTTTAAATTTTAGTTGTAAATACAGTAATAGCATTTCAGGAATTATTTACTTTATGTAGTTAATATATTCTTGCTTGTAATTGTATGTTTATTTCAACTTTGTCAATAATCCTCAAGCTTTTGTGCCAGGGATAGTAAATTGAAGTGTTAATGAACTTTGGAACTTCATGAACAAAATCATGCTAAGTCTGTTAGGTAGAAGAGGACACTAATTTATAAACCAGTAGATACTGTCAAGGCTGAAAGCTTCAGCTACTTATTACAGCAACAGTATAGGCAAATCTCTTTACATACGTTCATATTGTAAAAAATTATATCTAATTGACATTTTCTGAAGGATCAATAGGAAATTGAATTAAATGTGAGTAAAAAGGGAGTTCTTAAATTTCTGTCTTGTCTTTCTGCTTTAAAATGGGGAGATTTTACTGCAGAAGTAACTGATTCATTAACCTCGTGCTTTGTCACCACAGAAAGGAAGTAGACAGATATTTCAAAAATGTGTTTTTTAAATACTTTCTTGTTTCAGCCAATGTTCTGGATTGCTTGTGTGCTATTAATAATGTTTATTAATAGTTTGGTTGAACATTTTCCTAAGTCACCAGTTTTCCTTTTGCCAAAGGCGTGAGTTGTGAATCCAGCTGGATAACCATTGAATTTACTTGGTGCAGATCAAATGATCTAATATTAAATACATAATTAGCGTCTGACTCCACTAGTTTTATCAACAGCATTTGCCAATAACTCATAACTTGTTTTGATAGTGGTTTCCACCACATTGTTGGAGAGAGGATAATGGAGACTAGAAGTTATCTACAGTGACAAAATACAGCGTCAGTATTGGGAAAGCATTGTGTTAGGTCTTTTGTTTCACTTATTGTCTCTTTTACTTAGTTGGCAACTCTGAGACCAGTAAGTCTTTTCTGCATTGGAAAGGCTTAGAGATATGGCTGGTGTCTTTCAGCTGGAAAATCATTATCAAGCTTTTCTTTACATTCCATATTGTACTAACCTTTCCATTTGTGCAGCTAGTTGCTCAAGTTTAGGGCTTGCCATGCATTTGGCATGGTAAACAATACTCTTAGCCACTACCCTTACATGTTTTTCAGATTCCTATTTACTCATATATTTAGTCTCTATAATCCTTTAATGGTGACAGGCTTTTGAGTGTAATCTCTGAATTTTACCTGGATATCCCTTGCTCTCTCTGTGTTGTTTTTTTTTTTTTTATTGGACATAAGACTGCTTCTAGTATCATAGTCGCTTGTGTGCCATTGTCCAATTTAATAAATGTTTCATTTCCTTTCAAGCCGATAGCATATTCATTTATCACTGCAATGCTGAACTTTCCTCTTATGAACAGTTTTCCTGAGGTAGCAATGTTTTGCTGCTGCTTGCAAAATTTGTGAAGCTGTCCGATCCATGACATTTCTTGCATCTTCTCCCATACACCAAATATTTTCTTGGCCCGTCCTGGTTGTAGTGCATGTGATTCTACATGATTTTATCATTGAGCTTTTCTCTCTCAGATCTCTTGCTTAGTGTTTTATGTTTTCATTGTGTTTCAGTCTGACTTGCACTTAATTCTGAACTGGATGATTGCCATAGATTTGTTCTTTGACTTTCTATCAGTCTTGAAAGTTTGTACGGGAAACCAATTTCCTAATAAGAGGCCAGACCATAATTTGAATTTTCAGAAAAAATGTCAGGAGAGACACCCCTTAGTAATCTTTGAAAAGGTAGGAATCATCCAGGCACATGCATTTCTTCAGTTTCAGTTTCCTTTTTTATATTTACCTACAGAAACATCTTTTACACTTCATTTTTACATGAAGTGCAGTATCTCATAATGTATACAGATTTCTAAGGGGTTTTCACTGCCAGAATTGACTGGAACCTCTTAAACATTTCAAATGCATCAAAATTGAGTATTAAGAAAAATAAAGCTTTTGATTGTCTTCCTTTTTACTGACATATATGGCTTTTAGATAAACAAGGATTTCTAGCACATACACATGCAATTTAGTATTTTCCCAATTGCCTTCTATATTTCCAGACTTTCAGCTCTTCTGGGCATCTTGGTAGCTGCTTCTTTTCCATTCAAGTTACACTCTTTGGCATCTTTTTACTCCTGATACCATATGGCATTCCTTAATCCCTCTACACCCAAACTGCTTTAAAAGTTATTCCTTATTAATGACACACTTCCAGCTGTCTCTACTCAGAAAGAAGGCTTTTGCCATGTCCCTGTTCCTGAGCCTCAGCAACTAAACCACTTTTAGATAGTTAACAGTTGCCAGGGCTATGGCTTGGGGGGGGAACATGCTCCAGGCACAGTCTCTGCAGTAGAAGGTATGGTGTGGGAATGACGTTATTTGTGGAGGGGATCAGTCCTCAGGTTTTCCAAAAGGACAATACCTCATAAGAAATATATTCAGAATGCAGTCAATACTGTTTGCCTGATTACAGTACATTACAAAATTATATTTCTGTAGAACAGAATGAAACTATCAGAGTAATTGTTCCCACGAGAATCACAGGGAAATGGCCTGAGCTCTTAAAGGAAATACCCTTTAGGGCACTTCCTTGAAGAGATTGTTTTTGAAAAAAAGAATCAAGCTCCAGAAAATAAATATAATGAAACCCAGTTTGTTTACATAGCATTGAGCCCTGTGGGCTTTGGTGCTAATTCCTCTTGGCCAGTGCACAGGTGTAAGGAGCTGACGTCACTGCTGAATGACAAATGCACCGAGTGCGAATTCTGTTCTCACATGCTCTTCCCAGGAAAGCCAGTACAGCTGCATGCGTGTAAATGAGCAGATGCTTTTCCCCATTTGTGGGGATACCTGCTGTCAGAGGGCACATGGCTGAGAGAGAGAAGCTCTAGGCTGCACCCCTAGTTCATTGTGTTTTGCTGCTGTGGATTGCAATCTCTGCACGAGTTGTTGCTGCTATTATTATTATCCTCGTTTATTATTACTATTATGTGAGGCTGCAGATCTGTTCGCCTCCCTCCAAGACGCTGTTTCTGCCAGAGCCTTTTCTGCCTTTGATCACAGCCAAGAAGATGGCTTTGACATTGTATGTATTCCCCTAGCCCACTGCAAAGTCCTAATCCTTCTAATAGCTGGAGGTTTTCAGTTTAAGTCTTTTATTAATATTCCATCATAATTGTAAAGCACTTGAGTGATATCGAAAAGCCTGTCTTACGTAACAGCCTTAGCCACACTTGAGCCATCAGCGCTGGAGTGTCAGGAAAAACTTGTTTGATCTGTCTAGTCTGTCATTAGTCCTCATGCCTTTAATGCACAAACCCATTAGAAATTAACAATATGTTTCAAATGTCTTAGCTCAGTCAATGTGTATTTTTAAATATTTGATATTATTAGAAAGAGTAAAACTTGCTGTCATGTACAGATTTAAGTGATCAGCTGTCTTCTAGGAGCCTCATTTGCAGCTCTAAATCATCTGGAAAGTAAAAGAAGCTATAGGAAATGGAGAGAACTAAGATATTTCATAAAGTGCCAGTGCTGATAAGATCCTACTACACGTTAGCTTTTTTTGAGCTGGGTAAATAGATGAGAGCACTTGGAAACTGGGAACTACTTGTTTTCTCACTGTGAATATCCCAGAAAGTAACCAAAAAGGAAGAAAGGAGAAACAGTTTTGCTAATAATAATAAGACTTTATGAAGTAAAGTGCTTAAGATTTTAATTCATTGCAGATGATCATCCCTTTTTCTCTTATTAACCCTTCAGCTATTTCAGGCAGTTGCCAGCTTTTTCCAATGTTTGTATATTTTAGTATAGACTAGGAGTGAGCCTTAAAACTAGCAAACTGGCATGTTTAGAATATGAACCTTCATGTTTTAAGGAAGGCTCTTGTCTTAAGAAGATTTTCTTCAGGAGATTGATTCAGCTCAGACACATATTGTTCAGACTGAATGAAGACCAGCGAGTAAACAGGGAGCCTTCCTGGTAAACTAATGCAAGAAACAAACAGTTTTAATAGAGTTTGATGTTATTTAAGCAGATAAAGGAGAGATGTGAACTTAAGCTTCAGACAGCAAATCCCACTTCAAAAGATAAAGAACGTACCAGCACATGTCTGCAGTTTGCATTTAGAAGTCACATCAAGAAGGAGATTTCTGTTTTCTCCAGTTTCCATGTATGCTGTGTTAAATGATGTTTAGAAGCCTGCAACTCTTTGTATCTGAACAGAAATTCTTAAATCCAAAGAGCTGTGAGAACACCTTTGGAAAGCACGCGTTTCTGTCTGCGCTTCACATGGAAAGAAACTAAGGCATAGTGTAAAAAGCTCAAACCCCTGTAGATACTCTTCACTGTGGGGGAAGATGTCAGAATTTAGCATTCAGCAATTCAAATAAAACCACAGTCAGAGTGGTCATTGGGTCTCATTTTGACACCCACCTCCCTGCTTATACACTAGTGTATGCTGCCTGTTTGAAAACTGCAAAGCTGATTTTTGCCACCACATGAGATAAAACTACTAATTCTGTATAAGTTAATTTGATCCTTTAATAGCTATGAGTTAGAAATGCTTCTCTTGTTGTTTAACAGGATTTGTTGGAAATTACTAAAAATCTACATTATTCGATATAACTTGATAATCGTACTAATAAGATGTTGTTAGATCAACTACCAATATGTAGCACCCCTCTGAAATGAGGCATAAAAAGCATTTTGCAAATAACTTATTTGCAGAATTGACAAATTACTTTATCTGAAATTGAAGGGTAGTTTAGGCAGAATGTAACTATCTAAGCTGTAATTTGTTCAGGACATCAGGTCTTTTATTAAATTCTTGGGGAAAAAATATATTAGATCTCCAAGATTATGAATCCTCAGTGCCTTTGTTTAGTCTCTTGTGCCAATGACATTGGTGGCAGCATCTTGCCCCCTCTCCCTCTGCTAGCCTGCTTGGCTAGCTTGCCCCTCCTGGGCATGCTTGCACAGGAGTTTTGAGCAGCTCTGCTGAGACAAGGTGTCCTTCCTCCACTAGCCACTAGCCACATGTTCCTGATCCTCTTCTCTTGTGCCTGTACTAGGGCTATAATTTTTCATCTGAAAGGGACTATAGCTGCTAACAGAAACCTGACCATGTTTTGCAACTCACATCTTCCTTTCTGGTTATAAGCCAGATGTGCCAAACCCTGTCTCTCTCTGGAGCTATCTTCTACCAGAACTGTGCTGGTTATGTACCAGTATCTGTGTTCATTAAATAAAGTACTTGCAAGAGAACAGCTCTGTGGAGGGAGAACAGCTGCCCTGGAGATAACGAGTGATTCACTCTAGCCAATCCCAAATGAATTTGAAGTCACTGTAGTTATTTCATACTCTTGCCTGTTTGTTGTATAACTGAGTTGTCACATGATGGTAGCTCATATGTTAGTTGTTGGTGAAAGAGTCAAAGGATGAAAAGCAGCAGCTACTTTTATTCTGATTTCCCAGGTGCATCAATAGTGGCAGAATAAAATATGAGGACTGATGTATCATAATCTTGATATACCTTAATACCCTTCCCATTGGAAAGTAACCCTCTCCCAAAATAGACACAAGAGGTTTTCTTTGCCAGGAGACTGGCCAGAGATCAAGCTGCCAGGCAATGAGCAAGCAATAGCATTTTATTCAGCCTTGTCCCCAAACTACTTCCAATCCAGACCACAAGTATCTGGCCTTCAGTGCTGCTCTTTTCCCTCCCATTCCCTGAAACGAATTATTTAGGCAGTAGATAAATAACCTTTTTTTTTTTTAATGGCAAAGATTAAATGTTCCTAGTTGGAAAAAAAAAAAAGCAGGCTTTTTACCTGACAATAAGGGATCCTTTTTAATGCAGCTGAAGAGTCCACCTGTCTCTCTGAAAAGCAGCCATAATCCTGTGGTCCAGATCATATTTCAGAAAGAGATCACTCCATCACATACGTAGCTTATTGTGACTGTAAAACATCTGCATGGGTTTGTGAAAAGCTTTGCTCTTATCTAGGAGAGCTCAGGTCATCTGAAAATGGAAAATTATGAAGTGATTTAATTTTTTCCTTCCTATATTAATTGCTGCTCACAATGTAAGCCAAAGACAAGCCAACCAATTGAGCATTCCTTTACTATTTACTCTTTGGCACGTTATAATTTTGTGCCTTGAGACTGTGTCAAATGGAGAGAGGCACCACTGTCACTGTTAAAATCGCGTCAGTCTTGCTTCAGTGATTTTCGAAGTATTTTTTTTTTCCTAGAACCTGTACTCAGACCTCCACTTTAATGTGTTTCCTGACTGCCTTGTGGTTCACCTCCACTTGCAGTGCCTTCTACATAAATGGGACTGTGAAGTTGATTGTAGTTTGGCAACAGAGATGTCTGATACGAAAGAGGTGACATTTGCCAGCCACGGGCTCTAAAACAGCAAAGCTGAGCCAGCTCTATCAGCTTAATTAATTGCATTCCTAGCTGTGTGAACTGGAAGATTATGAGTCTCAAAAAGGGTGTGTGGGCAGGAGGTAGGGTGAGGAGAAATTTCAGAAAAATTATTTACTTTGTTTTGCACACCTGGAGTAGGGACAGTTGGGTCTCTTCTCAGGAGTCTGGCTAAAGTTAAGCCACATGTGCTAGCTCAGGGAGCTCAGCAATATCTGTCCTGCTGAGCAGCACAGTTTCTGTTGCATCTTCTTTTGTGTTACTTGGTTTAAAAAGCTAAGAAAGGCTTGGAGACATCATCTCCATGTGAAGCATGGTCTTCTGCTGTGACTGACCTCTCTCATGCCAACAACATGGAGGTGCAGAGTCAAGCAGAGGTCTGTGCCATTATAGAGCATTGTAGTGAAAAGGTTTGTTGCTTCTCTTTGGAACCAGTCCCCTCTTCCACACTAATGATTGCTCTTAGCTGTTTTCCCCACTGCCAGCTCCTTGGCCCCAGCCGGGCCCACTGGTGAGCCCTGTATATTTGCATTATAATGTATAGGGAGCTTCACCTTTGTCCCTACACGTTTTCTTCTTCCCCCTTATCTCTCTGTCATCTGGATTTCCTCAACCAGTGTTTTTCCTGTAGTTCATACGTTCCTCTTGTGGACTGTTATTTTTGTTCCATTGCCTTTCATCTTCCTTTCCCATTCCCATAGATTTATTACAGGAACACACTGCGGCCTTTCCCCCTTTGATGCTATTTGATCATAGAAAATAGTGACTTCCAATCCATCTGTCAGTCTTGTCCTGACAAATACAAAGGGAAGTTCTCCGTTTGCAATCAGGATGCAAGTAACCACGGTGGATTTGAGCACAGGGATTACAGCCAGAACAATAATGCCTTTGTAATGCTGTCGGGATTATTCCTCTCCCGTGGAGTAAAACCTGAAGAGCAATACCAAGTCTTCAAGCAAACAGAATCTCCAGCTGTCAGTGCTTTTGCTTCCTCTGGAGGCAGACACATGCCTGTCCAAATACAATATGCCGGAAGACCGATACTTGGCATCTTTATGACTATTGAAACATGCCATGTTTCTGAAACCCTTTAAAAGAGATGGAGAGATAGTAAGGGGAAACGAAGGGCCATAAATGAGGGCTAGATGGTTCCTCATCCGTTACAGGACAGATTCCTGATAAGTATCCTGATTATCAACCCAGTCCAGCTTAGATTTTACTGTGCTTTGGCAAATTGTTTGTATGATATCATACTTACCCTAGACTATTATGGTCTTGCAAATGCAGGTGAGAGAAATAATAAAGACTAAGAAACTAGTACCAAGAGAACCACTACAAAACATCACAGACTCTTTGTGCCTTCTTGTCAACAACTTGCTGGAGACTTTTTTTAATGGGCAGTTCTCACTCACTTCAGTCTCAAACTCCTTTTATAGGCTGTGGTCTTTAACTGAAATTGAAATACACTCTTCTGAGTTCAGGGCAGGCAATGCAGCCCCTGTTTGTTGGAACAGTATTCTCAATTTAAAAAAAAAAATTCTCTACACAAGTGAAGCCAAAAAGAATTGACTGAACCCTTCCCCAAAAATGCTCATGCATTTGCTCATGTGCATGCTTTTTTATAGCACTTTTAAGGAAAGACAGGATTTTACACTTGCAAGCAGTGCCATATTTGTCATTGCATGCTGGAATTGGATCCACCTTCCCCCGCCTGCCCCAGGCTACTCCCTTGCTCCAGAATCCCCCTGGTTTGGGGAGGGAAGTGCAGCTCCCCGCTGGCTTGGCCTCTGCCTGAATCACAGGGATAGTTTTGACTTAGCTCCATCTGCGGAAGCAGTGAGCGTGCACATTACATAATATAATCTTCATGTCTTGAGGATTCAGGCCTGTCCTCTTTTGTGCTGCCAGATGGAAGAGGAGCCACGCTGTCTCTGGAGAGATGTCCCTTGCACATCTCGCTGCTCAGCCGTGCTGGAATTATGTGCTTCCCTCTACAGCCGGGCACTGTTGTTCCCTGGCATTTGGCTCCAGAATAGCTAGCTCTTTAGTATGCAGTGGATGCTACGCAGCCACTGTGATCCCAAGATTAATTTGTCTAGAAAAGGAAATACATGAAGAACCTCCAAAATGAATCAAAATGAATTTGTGAGGAAGATGCACTCCAGATTTTCTGAACAGCTGGGGTTCGCTCCTAGCTGAAACCCAAACACAGGTGTCGTGGACAGCCAGGTTTCTGATTTGTGCTCTCACTCTGTCCCATTTCATAGTTTTTTTTTCATCTGCTGCTGCTGCTTTGTTGCTCGGTTCTGTAACATGGCCCCTGCCTGCATTGTTACTGCCTCTGTTAGTCAAGCTGTTTCTTGCCCTGATCCCTGAAGTGCTCTCCAAAGTGATGAATCACACCTGCACTAGTGAGTCCCTTCTCACTAATGAGGCATCTGCTCCAAATTCTGCAGTGAGGCAAGGAGCTGCAACCCACCTGTAGACAGCAGTGTCACTACAGTCTTCAGGAATAGTTCAAAAGACCCCATGGAGGGTGAGGGCAGTCTTAGTCAGGCTAGACAGGGATCTTATCTGTGTGAGCTTCCTCACAGCAATGCCTCGTCAGCACCAGCTGCAACTCCAGAAATGGCAACTTCTCTAGAAGCAATGTTACATCCTGACAGAATTAACTTCCCTGGGACAGAGAGGTATTGAGAAATGTTCATTTCAGCCTCCTGCTACTTCTGAGCTTCCTGACAGAAGGACCCCTTTAGCAGCCACGGCTCCAGCAGTGCAGTAGGGAAATCCAGGGCTTGAGTTCATCCAGCCAGGAGAGGTGGTTCTGGACTGCTGATATCAAACAGGAGCAGCCAGTCCTGAAAAAAAAAAAAAAAAAAAAAAAAAAACCAAAACCAATAACAAAACCCAACCCCAAAAAGGTACTTTGGCTGTAATTAGGAGCTGAAATGGTGTTGCATGTATGAATGGGAAATTGCTGCTTGGTAAATATCCCCACCACAAACCCCTTCAACAGCCCATTTAGCCACCACAATGGCCGCTGCCAAGCACCCAAAGCAGGGAAGAGGCAGAGAGACCAGCCTCTCCTCTGCCATCCTGAGAATGGACAGAGGGCGCCGTGTGCAGGAATTGCACACGGCTGCTGCACATCTGGTGCCGATAGCAGAGCTGAGGGGGCAGAGCACACCGAGCCAGGGCTGCATCGCAGTTCTCTTTTGGTGGCAGCTTTGCCCTGACCAGCACGCGTGGCTGTAGTGGTGGGGGCACAGCAGCACAAGCTGCAACGGGACCCCGGGCCACAGAGAGAAGTTGCATTTGGGTTGTTGCAGAGAAGACTGTGTCATCACATAGTAACTGCTGTGCATGTGCCAGCAAGAGCAGAGCTAGCATGAGTAAGCTTATTATGCGATAATCACACCTTCATCTTTCTGGGTACATAAACTGCTGAGGTAACCAAGTCTGGCAGTGAGGCACAATCACTGTCTGAAGATGAGCAAGAAGGAACCGGGTCCTTTCCTCATTGGGAACATATGTCTGATTTGACACCATTATCTTTTACTGTTTTTAAACAGAACATAATTATTGAACCACCTGTTGCCACTTAATTACCTGTGTTTGATTACAAAGTCACTAAGTAATTGGCTTTTCAGGTACAAACTCCTTCATTTTTATATCCTTTTATGACATGCCCTAACAAAGCCTCGATGTCCATTTCAAAGGCTGTATCAAAACTTCCCCCGTGGGCTGTGTCAGACAGGCAGCGCTGAGCGCCCAGCCTCCTCTCGTGAACTTTGGGAAATCTGGGATTTAGATCAAGGCTTTGAACCCTCTCAGTTATAACGATAAGACCTATAGGTGCTGACCTATAGAGCCGGTATCCGCCGTAGTCCCGTTTCGGTAGGCTGAGCACCCAGGCGAAGCGCTCCGGTGGGCACCGGCCCCCGCTGCCGAAGCGGAGGGACCTTCCGAGGGACAGCCGCGGGGGCGGGCAGGGCTCTGCCCTCGGAGGCACTCACCTCCTTCCCCGGGAGCCTCGGGGGTCAGCCCCCGCCCCCGGGGGCAATGCTCCCCGCGGCTCCGGCCCGCCGCCGCGCCGGGGGGCTGTGGCCCCGCGGTCCCCCTCCCCGCGGTGCCCGGGGCCGCCGGGCCCTGCCTGCCCGCCCGCCGCGCTGCGGGAGCGCCGCCCGCCGCCGCCCGCACCCCCTCGGCGGCGCCGCTTCGCTGCCGGCGCGCCCCGGCCTGGGCCGGCCCCCGGCGGGGGGAGGCCCCGGCTCACCTGGAGAGGCGGGTGGCGCGGGGGGAGCCCCTGCGCGGGGACGGTGCCCGCCAGCCCCCGCCGGAGCGCCCCTTCCGCGGCCTTTGTCTGCGCTGTCACAT
Organism: Vanellus vanellus; assembly: GCF_965231255.1. Lineage (NCBI taxonomy): Eukaryota > Metazoa > Chordata > Aves > Charadriiformes > Charadriidae > Vanellus > Vanellus vanellus. The sequence continues at coordinate 4,959,203 of NC_138921.1, forward strand.
GGGCCGCGGTGCGGGATTTAAGCGGGTCTCCGCAGGACATGCCGTGAGCGGCGCGCCGCAGCCCTGCCCGCAGCGGCAGCGCTCCGCCCGGCCGGGGATGCGGCTCTAGCGGCCCCGCGATGAGCGGCTCCTCCATGGCGAAGAGCGAGTCCCGCACTTCGCTGCTGAAGGCGGCGGGGAGCCGGAGGGCGGCGGGCGCCCAGCCCCGCGGCAGCCGCGCCCGGGACGGCAGAGGACAAGGCGGGCAGGCGGGGAGGGAGCAGAGCCAGGAGCCGCTCCCCGGGGAGCCCAGTGCCCGCAGGCCGCTCTGCCACCCGGGCGCCCGGGAGGACGGAGTGAGGGGCGCGGGGAAGCTGTCACATGGACGGGGGGAGAGCCAGCCGGAGCCGGCGGAAGGAGGTCCAAGGAGAGGCAGCGGCAAGGAACCGGTGCGGACATCCAGGCACCACCAGCACCTCCCGCCGCACGCCAGCCACGGTCACCCCCAGGACCAGCATCAGCTCTCAGACAGGGATGGGGAGGAGGCAGAGGAGGACTTTTTCTTCAGTCACAGGCAGAGGTCCAGCAGAGAGTCCCTGAAGCTCTCGGAAGGCGCTTCACCTCTGTCCAAATCCAGCAGCAAGTACTCCACCAAGTCCAGCGGCAGCGATCGGTCGGTGGAAGCGGACCCCCTTTTCCACCAGCTGCACCCCATGCTCAGCTCGGTCTTTGGCCAGGTAAGGGGCAAAGAGCCTCTCGCCCCCTCCCTCCCTGCCTGCCTGCCTGCCCTCCGCGCCCCCTCCTCCTGCCCGCTCTCGGACCTTCGGCTCCTCGTCCCGGAGCCCCCCGCACCTCCGGGCACAGCCCGCAGCTGTAAATGCACTGCTTCCTGGCCGCTCCTGCCGAACTTCTCCCGGCAATGCGGCACCGCCGGGGCGCTGCGGGGCCGACACCGGCAACGAGGAGGGCTCCGCGCCGGGGACGGGGCGCGGGTCCGAGCCGCCCGCAGCCCCCGGCCGCCCACCCGCCCCGCCGGGCACTGCGGAGGGCGCTCTCGGTGGTGCCGGCGGGGGGAAGCGACAGTGCTTTCCCTGTCGCCGGGGGAAGTTGTGGCTCTGCCTGCTGAGGGTGAAAGTCAGAGAAGCAGATTTTTAAAATGTATTTACTTATTAGATTCCATCTCTCTGGCTCCCCGCCTTGCTTTGCTGTATTTGTTTACGTCTCCTTATGGTACATTTCTCTACAATCAGCATATGAATCATTTCTGATGGCAGAAGCTGTCAGGAGAAGGTAGTGGGGAGGACGACAAAAAAAATCCTGACCCAATTCCGAAGCCTTCCCAGTCACTATGTTAGGATGGAACAGATGCTTTCGGTGTTTGCAAGCTCTTTTGGTACAAAGCTGTCGCTTTTAGCTGCTTCTGGTAGTGAAATTACCCAACAGGGCTACCCTCTAAAAATGAAAAGGCAGAGGGAGACTGGCTCGAAATTTTCTTTTAGAGCCATTTAGGGATGTTACTGGGAAATGTAATCTCCAGGAAGATTAATGTAACTGCAATCTCCCAGAAGCACAATTATAGGTATAAGCCAGTAGCCTGGGCGGCTAAGTTCCAGCCCTGGAAGTGATCGATTAAACCAGAATTATGATTTGTGGGGTTTGTTGTTGTTGTGTCTTTTTTTTGTGTGTGTGTGTTGTTTTTTGTTTTTTTTTTTTTAAAGCACGTTTGGGAAGCTTTGTAGGGTGCCCATTCAAATCAAGATTATGGAGAGAATGAAAAGAATTTTTGTAACTGGGTAGAAGGAGGTGATGCACCCATATCTGTTTAATCTGATGTCAGGAAATATTGTCTCCTTCTGTTCATCTTGACTTCTCCAGAGAAAAATCAAAGTACATCTGTTTTCCTCAACGGTTTTGCATCCTGACTGACAGTCTGCTATTTATGAATGTTACCGTTGTGTTTAGCTCAGAACAAGTATTACCCTCCCTGTGCCAATGGTGTATCAGAAGTCTAGATTAAAATTTTGTAGTAGCAATAAGGGCGGGCCTGGTGAGCGGCTTGGTGCTCAACCAGGTTACAAAAAGCAATATTCCAGCACCAGGCTTTGAAATCTGTGGCCTTAGCTCCAACTTGTGCTGTCCCTGTAGTTCTGAGAAAAGTGAAGGTGTATCTGAGAACAGACTTAAAGTCTATGGAGCTGTATGTCCTCAAAGTATCAGAAATACAAATAAAGCCATGCCAGGGCTCCCACTTATAGAAAGCTCTCTGGTTTTGAACTCAATCCTTACCTGAACTGTGTCTTTATTTTACTTTCTTTGCTGCTTGCATTCCAGTGTCATAAGACACTTCTGAAAGCCGTAAACTTAGCAAAAATTAGTTGCAGCATTGAACAACGCTCCTTACAGAAAAGAGACAGATACAATTCTAGTTTTCATCTGTTCACTGGGTACATTGCACCAGTGCTTATAAACAAACACCAACATCTTTCTTTTAGAACATAATATTATTTATTCCCATTTCTCTCTCTATTGATCCCTCACTTGCTTTGTTTGAAGTAACTATGAGAGAATGACCGTCTAATGGAGATTTGGGGACTGGCTTTTAGGAGTGGGCTGTACAAGGTATTTTTGGTTACAAGTAGGGGAACTATAATGCGGAGACCATTATATGAAGAGCTGGTTATAGGAAGAGAGATGTGAAGATTTTTTTGTAGTAATATCAAAATCCTGGGATGAATAAAGGCCCAAGGATAAGAACTGTGCAAATTCTGTTGTGGAACTGAATGATGGAAATTTTGTTTCTGTGAGCTAAGCATTGTGTAAAAATGTGAGTAGTATTTTGAGATAGGCATGGACTTAAACTTGCAGGAGTCCAAGTTGCAGCCTGGGCTGAGGCAGGGTCACAGGTACAGAAGTGCCCAGGATTGCAGTATAAGGCTGCAGGTTCTGTAACACCAGTGTGCTCCACATTGTAATTAGTAGAGAGCAACAGCTCAGCAGACAATTTATTTAATACAAGAACCTCTCCAGCCCACACAGCCCACTGTGAAACAGTTAAAACAGTAATTTTGCATTATGTGGAAGGAGAGGAGCACAGTGATGCATATCGGCAGCAGCAGAGCACTGTGTTCCAATGGCACCAGTATATCTTGTCCCAGCTCTACAGATGTGGAACATCACCCTGTTGTTCCACAGTGGTGCAGTGATGTGGTCACAGATGCAGATGCTACAGTGGTACAATCAGATACGCAGAAAAGATTGCAGGGATGACTTCACAGAGGATGTCATTATTGCAGTAGCAGCAAAAAGGAGCAGCCCGGGACTACAGTGTTATGTCTGAGGGAGACAGATTTGTAGCTGTGCAGAAAAAAAGACGGAGTGAAGGCAGAAGTGCCGTGTTTATATAACCAGCACAGCAATATAGTGCACTGTGGATGTGTACTCCAGGAGAATGCTAAGATACTGCCAGGATACAGGATGCAGTGATATTTTATTAATTAGGCTCATGGTTTATTGGTGCAGTGATATTCTAATATAATAAAGCAATAATACTCTTTTAGGGCATTTTGTAATTGAGTGGTACACGAATTAACAAATGTAGGGTAGTGTAATGATGTATTAGTATAAGCCAGGATGTCATCTTAGTCTAATGACATGTTTGCACAGTGGATCGTCGAGGCAGCTGCAGAAAAGCACTCTGCTGTGGAGTTTATACCAGGTTAGCATGCAGTGCTGCACAGCACTGACAACGTGATGGTGTGGTAACGCAATCCTGTGGCAGAACAGAGATGTGATACTGGTGCCATGTGGTAGGAGTTTGGCAGTGCATGGGTGTGATAATTGTGGAATGTTGTAGCCTGACAGAAGAGTTGAACAGTCTAATGATGTAGTAATACAATATTCCAGAAGGGAGTTAGTCTGTACAGCAGTGATTACTTCTGGTGTGATATTAGCAAAGGGCTGTGCTGATCTGACAGCACCATCCCATTTTAGCAGAAAGCAGTGAGTGAGATGTTACCACCGTGCCACAGTTTTGGAAGCACAGCTGTGAGACATGGCTGTGGGAAGCATGGCATGAGGGTAACACTGCAGACTGACATGGTGACAGAAGTGCAGTGTGAGTATGGGCTGGCTATACAACGTGTGTGACAGTGGGGCAGCAGTGTTTTAAAGTGGCCCTGCAGCGGCAGTAGTTCAGTGCAGTGTGAGAGCAGTGCAGTGACTCACGGGTGTAGTTGGCAAGGGATGCATGTGCGATAATGCAGCAAAGTGAGAAAGTGACAAGAAAAGGGAGCGTGGGGAGGGCGTTTCATATAATTTTGGCCTGGTAGCAGGATAGTGTTGGAGTGGCCAAGTGGTAAAGGAGTGTCACGGAACAAAAAGGAGCATGCTATCACCCCTGCAGAGCAGTATAGCATGATGGTCCTATAGCGCCTATAGTGTGGCTACAGGACACAGTTTAGCAACAGTGCGGTGTTGAGCAGTTGCATGTCCATAACAGCAGAGGAGTAGTGATCCCTCAGCAGCTGAGATGGCAGTGAGGTGGCAGCCTGGCAGCAGGACAGAGTTTACTAATGTGACAACAGTAGCAACAGCAGCACAGATGCTGGGACAGCAGTGCAGTGGCAACAATTTTATGGCAGCAGGATTCCTGGGGCAGCAGTACCTACGGTGCAGCAGCAGCAGCAGCCTGGCAGCGGCCTCTGGCACAGTGCGGTATGGGTACTGCAGCACAGAAACCTACCGGTTCAGCTCGCTTCATTCCTCCTGTGCCACAGCATTGGCCTAGCCTGGCACCTTTAAGAAGAGCTTTTTTCCAGGCCTTCGCTATGCAATATTAATTTGCAAGCGATCCTGCCATGTGAGACCTGACCGTTTTCAGAGCCGTTTAGCTTTCACACCCTGTCTGACTGTTAAATTTTTCAGTGAAGTGATTCCCTAACAGTTTTCTGTCAATTGCCTCTGGTAGCATGGGGATCAGAGAGGTCAAACAATGCCGTAGGGAATCATTAAATATTTACAGGCTTCTGCTGTTAGCACTGTGGCCAAAGGGGCTTTTGTATTTCTATTTGTACAGGGAGTTAAAAGCCTCTCCTATCTGCACCGTCTCCCTTTCCTGCTTTAATGTCAGCATCCACATCGTCGTTAAAATAGGGAAAGAATCTTTCTGCATTTCCTGTATAGTTTTCCTTTTCTTGTCCTGCTCCATCTTCCTTTGCTCATGGGCTTTACTTCATCTTAACAAGTCTTGGAGCAAACTGGGATGACAGAAGTGATCCCGTTTTGGGGCAGGATGTGTCCCCAGGCTGCCTGTGTGGGAAGCAGGTGTCAAGAACATTCTCCTCTAAACCAGCTGGGAGTGGGTAGGGAAAAAGCGCCTTGTCCAGCTTCTCACCCTTCTGGTCTCCTTGTCTGCAGGATGACCTTGTTCCCTCCAATGGCTTCGGCTCAGCTGATTATAACAGGAGTTTTGCCCAAGAGCAGTTGCTGCGTCAGGACCATGTTTGGAGCTCCACCAGCAGAGAGCAGGGGAGCTCTGGCCAGCCTGGGCAAGGGAGAATGGTTAATGGCTCAGTAATGAAAGTTTTCATTTGGTCCTGTGTGTTGGCAAGAGAGGCTGCAGTGCATTGGACTGTGCTGGAGCAGTGATGCCAGTGATGGAAACTTTTGGGTGTTGTGCTGTGGGATGGCAAAGGTGAAGGGGAAAGGTCTGGGTTTACAGGTGCTGGTGTGTGGTGGTGTACTGTGCTGTAAGGCAGGTGAAGCAGTGGTGTGTCAGGGCTGGTGGCAAACTGAGGACAGTCTCTAAAAGCTACTCGTTTACAATGGTAAATCGTCACAGTAATTTGTGGTGAACAGACTTCTGGCTCAAAATGACCAACCGCTGTAGTGACGCTGATCCCGTTACACAGTCTTTGCTCGCTGGTACGGAGTGTGGGTGCACAAGTTGGGAAGGAAAAAACCCAGAAGCAGCACCGCATCCTCCCCCGACTTTTCCTCCTCTTTTTACGGCACATCTGAAAGCTTGTTCCGTCTCCAAAAGGGTCCTCAAAGGGCGCGGAGAGGGAAGGGGTCCCCGGGGCCGCAGGGGACGCTCCTGCAGCGGCTGTACGCCCCGAGTTGCTGCCGTGCCCGGCCGGGTGCTGGGGCGGCCCTTCGCAACCCTTCTCTCCGCCGCGGGCCGCGGTGCACCCTCCCGCGGGGCTTCGCCGGGACAGCAGCGGCTCCGCCTGGTGCTCCCGCCGCCCCGGCTCCGTCCCGTCCCGTCCCGTCCCGTCCCGTCCCGTCCCGTCCCGTCCCGTCCCGCCGCGCTCGGCGGCCCCAGGGCGCCCCCTGCTGCGGGCGGCGCTGCGCCGGTTCCTTCCCTCCCCGGGACCGCTTCCCCGGCCGGCGGGCCCGGCTCGGCACTGACCCGGCGAGCCCTGGGCACCCAAGGCCTGCCCGTGCCGCCGGTCCCCGCGCCGCCCGGTGAGTGTGTCAGACCCGGGGAGAGCCCCGTGGTTTCCGTGATGTAGGCGAGAGCCGGTCCGGTCGTCCCACTGATTTTTCAGGCACGTATTCACAGGGATCTGAGTACCTGCGTGAGGCATGTACAGCCTCTGTGCTTCTATCCCTGCATGTGTTGGCACAGCCCATGTCCGTGCATGTAGCCTGACATAAAGAGCCTTCGTATAAACGACTGGTCTGTATACACACAGCCTGTATGCGTGCAGCCTCTGCTAAATCTCTATGCCTATGCAACCACCTCTGTACATACATATGCATGCCTGTGCTTAAAACAACCGATGTATGCATACATCCCTGCCTGCTGACACCCACCATACCTTCAAGGTACGTCTTACATGTTTTCTATACATAATGGACACAGACATGGATAAACATTGTTCCACTTGAGCACATCCACTCAGCTCCCTCCTTGGTCAGCTTGGAGGAAAATTTATCACGTTTATTGCTTGTGAAGAGCTTGAGGGATGGGAGCCAGACATACAGAATCACTGAGGGGCAATGGATAAGCTTCCTGCCTGCAGTGGATCTGCCAGCAAACATTAATCTTTGTCAGTGATTTACTTTTTAAACAAATCTGTTTTAAAAGGATATGGAAAGACATCAAAATAAAACCAAGCTAAAAGAACATTCATTAAATATTCTGTTCATGAAATATACAGCAGCATGATCTAATGCACTGAAATACACAAACCTTCTGGTTAGATTCAGCTTATCTTTTGAGAGAAGAAAATCTTTCAATAATAAATAAATCATCATTTAAATTAGTCCACTGTGCACTCCATCAACCTATACTGCCTTGATTTTTGTTTCATGCAATGTTGGGTTTGAACAAAGTGTCAGGGAAGAGTTTAGCTTCAGATGTAGTGGCTGGACTGCAGGTTTGTCAGCTGAATTAGTTGTGGTTCTTTGTAGCATCACAGCTTCAGTAACTGTTTTTCCCTGATGAGTCCATGAGTGGTATTGATTTCCAATAACAAGCAGCTATATGGTGTGCATCCAGTAAAAGATGCCTAGCTAACTTTGGGCTCCTTTTCAATAATCCTTTGACATTCCTGTGACCTTAGAGAGCAACAGCAGTGCCCATGAACTTGAGTAATCCTCCAATTTCAATCAAATGCCCTACTTAGAAATAAAGACAAACAGCTGTCGTAGCTTGTACGGTCAAATTTATTTTTTTAGTAGCTTTCTGCACCAGCATAAGTCCATGAACTCAATACTATCTATGAATTAAGTCATTAGCAATATTCTAATATTTCTTCCACCCATTCCTCCCCTAGAGTACGTTGCACCTTGCAACCATCTTTGGAAAGAATATACAGCATTTCTTCATCCCACACAGATGAAATACATTCTCTGGTCTTGGAAGGAAACAGGCAACCGTGTAACGTTGTGAAGCATCATGTCACAACGGTTGAAGGCAGGAAGTAGAAAACCGCCAGCAACCCCCCTGCATTCTGCTGAAATGACGCAAAAAGGGTTTAGGTGGTTTGTGGCCAGCTGTGTTGAGATATAGCCAGAGATCTCATACTGGGATGCATAGTTTGATCCTTCTAAAGGTGCTGTCAGATCCTTACTCAAAATAGAAGTGAGGCAGCCCTCAGTTTTATAGTGGAGTGTCTCATGTAATGCTGCAGGGTTGGTTTGGAGCATTTGGTTAGTACTGTTTCCCAGGCCCCTGCTCACCTAACAATCACCCACGCTTTCTGTAGCACCTTGGTGTGCCCACCAAATACTGCCCCCCCGTCCCTTTTACTTTGAAAGAGGGGAGGGAGCCAGGGCAGAATTAGCTGCTTTTGCAGTAGTCCCAGATGGACAGAAAATTATTCGCAATTCTCATATTCCTGAGCAAGGGGAAGAGGCCACGTAAGGTTTGTTTTAAACAATCTTTGTACCGCATATACATGGCAAATTGTCACAGCAGCTTCTGGGCTGTCAAGCCTGTACTTGTCTTTTTGTAGCTCATTGATGATCTTGAAAGCAGAAAATATCCACAACACATTGTGCTCTGGCCCATGCATCTCCTGTGCAGGGAATTGAAAGCTGGGCTAGTGCAAAATGCATGGAAGGTGTCAGGAGATGGCACATTCCCATCTCTTTTCATCTAACACAGAATAAAGCTAGCTAATTACAGACAAAGCTGTTCTAAACAGAAGTTGACAGTCCAGGCTTTGTTACCTTGAGAAGGATGGAAAATATCCTTGGTCCTTTTACTAACCTTTCTGTTGTTTGTGATTGAATATGATCCAATTGCTCTAATGGAGGAGAATATTATGCACAGCATGAGTCAGCAACACTTTCTTCCTGGAACAGCTGACAGCAAAGAAAGTTCCCAAACTCTCTGCAGAAATATCCCTCCCCCCAGATGAGGATCTGGACTGCATCCACCAATACCTGCTGGTGCCTCCCCTTGAGATGGACCTGTACTTGTCTGACTGGAATATGGAACCATCCAAGGTTCATTTGAGGTTAGAAGACACAACTCGATGTGCAGCAAAAGCACTTGGGAGCTTGACGCAGGAGAAGAGAGGGAAGCCAGTTGCAGAAGTTTGGAGTGCCAGTACATGTTCCAGCGGTCAGGAGCTTTGAAACTAGACCCTCAACGGCACTGGCAATGGGAGGATGTGAACAATTACAAATGCTTAGGCTCATCTGAGGTCATCCAGTAAAAAAGACTGGGTTGTTTCTTGTAAAATACAGATCTATAGCCACGAGCTAAACAGTGGTTGGGAGCAGATTTGAAAGCTACTAATCAATATGTGCACTCTCCACTCTGTGATAGGAAAAAATAGACCAAAAATTCTTGCCCTGTTATAAGGTTGTGTATTTTAAAATACTAAATCTTCAAAGCATGCAATGAACTCTTTGGTAAAATTACAGACTTCAGTGAAAAGATGCTAGGAATGAGTTTTCCCTGGTTTAACCCCCCCTACCTACTGACATTGCCCTGTTGCAGTGTTTGTGTTGTGTTGAGAACAACCATCTCACAGAATGTTCCAGCAAGTGAAAGACCATGCACTGAAATGGGCCTGGCATCTTAACAGTCTCCCTGTACAAATCCATACTTCCACTGGAATTTTTTGCCAAGCAAAGCTACAGTCTGATAAGCAATCCCAAGTTTGGGATTGACTTTTGTTCTTTCTGTTGTGGCTGTTGGATATTTGGTCATACACTGGATAAAGTTTCTGGCAGCTACCAAGTGATTAGCTCTGGTAGGATCTAACATTTTCCTATGGAATGAGCATTGTTGCCTAAGGTGCCAGCCCAAAGCACAGCACTACTGCTTTTTAAAGAATCCAGACATATTAAGCCACCTAAATCACTCCCTGTTCAATGCCAAGTCAGCCAGCCTCCTCCCTGCTCTGTGCTCAGGGTCAATCAATGTGCCAAACGCTTCTTCCCTGTGAGCTGAGACCTCACTCTGTGCCAAACTGCATCCACTGAAGTCTCTGCTCCTGCTCTCCACCTTGGACCTCAGGGGAGAGGAAGGGATGTGGGCACGTAGGCAAGGCACTCATTTCACAAAGTTCCTACCGATTTTTAGAAAGTTTACAACAGAGCCCCAGACCTTAAAAGAACAGTGTGATTGCCACAAAGAACAGTGTGGGAAAACCAGTATACATGCATGTGCAGCCCTCCCACACGCACACTGACTACCCCAGATATAGGCATACCCACAGATCAGCACCTACACACAAATGTTTTTGACACACTTATTCTCAGCATCCTGTTCTCTTACAGCAGCCTCAGTTGGAGGAAGGGAGAAAATATGTTCCTTCTAACCTAATCTTCTAATGACCTTTCTGCCAACTCTACTTTCCTGCCTGTTTCTAAGCTGCTGGTGGTGGTGATGGGAACAAGATCTCAATGTAGAGAGTGATTTTCCTCCTCGGAGGTTGACAAGATCTGTCTGCTAGATTGTGGTGTGCTGCCCAATTGCTCTTAAGAGGTTCAGGGTAAATAAGGAGATAAGAAAATTGTTTACAATTGCATCTCTTGGGCCCCTTGCAGTTCTGCCAGACTTCTTGCAGTCAAAGGACTCTGTGCTGCAAACCTGGTGCAAATGGGCTCCCATCGCCTCTTCCCTTCCTGGATTGTGAACTCCCTGCCAAACCTGGCAGAAGGTCTCAGCCCTCTCACTCTGCCTTGCACGTTTCCTACAGCTGCCTGCAACCACAGGATAGAAAATCAGGAGAGCAGGCAAACGCAGCAGCGTGCCATGGTGGCTGGTTCTAAATGCTCTGGTACAAGCTAATATTTAGAGGATGATCATCTTAACTTCTGTTGAGAGGCTTTTAAAGCTCTGTAAGGCACATTCAATGCCTGTCTTTCAAAGCTGCCCCATGGCAGTCTGGGGGCTGTGATGGATTCTCCTGGCAGGAGATGCCTGACTCCCTTGCTCCACTCCCTCTCTCCATGAGGATGCGGGAGACAGGCACTGTGAGGATGCGGGAGATGGGCACTTCTCAATTGCAGGACATTCCTGGCCTCCGCGCTGCCTGTCAAGGGGAGATTCATTAGCAGCAGGGAGGCGATTCTCTCTCCTCTCTGCTCTGGAATTGGAGTCGTTTGTCTCTGGAAGGAGCCCAGGCGCCTCACTCGCTGTGTGGCAGCTTCTGCTCAAGGGAGACAAGCACTTCGTCAATAAACAAGGAGCCTGGGGAATGGCTCCAGCTGACAGAGGACATTATGAACAACCGGCACTTTGGCTGAGGGTAGATCAACCTCCCATTAGCTACTTTAAGAGGGTAAAGAGAAATAGAGCTAAAGATGGCAGCCTTGAGAGGAACTGGGAGTTTCAGAATCCTCCTGCAAAGTCCCCCACTGTGAGGCCCAGGGCTGGCACAGTCCCCAAGGAGTGACTGTATATTTCCCTAGTGTCGGGGTCTTCAAACTGTGACAGCAGGAGACAGACGCATCTCAGGAGCAGTTTCGCTTCCCAGCCCTCCATGGGTGGGCTCTGTTATGGAGGTCTTCCAGACCAGAGCTTTCCTATCCCATCTGTCCCTCTCTCAGTCTGCCCTGGGTACAAGGGGTGTCTTCCAGTATCTGCTACTGCAGCTTCTGGCTTTGGAGGGCCTGTGGACCTTTGTGCAGCTCCTTCCCAGTGAAGAAAGCATTGAGGGGATCTGAGAGGAAGCTGTTTCACTACCTTCACTTTTGAGAATTGTTAGTACAAGAAAGAGCAAGAAACACCATCCTGCAAGGCTGTGCACTTCTGGCTGTGACTGGAGCTGGAGAAGCTGTTGACTCTTGGTTGGACTCCTAAACTCATCTCCTCAGGTGGAAGAAGCCTGTAAGCTCAAAAGCAACTGTTGATGCACCTTACAGTCATACTTAATTTGCCACAGCACCATCAGGGTGGAAGCAGAGAAATCCTTGCTTTGTTGTGACATTGATAGTTCATCTTTCTCTGTCCTACAGTCCTAGAGCTGCCAGGAGAATGAGTCGTTGGCTCCTGCACAAAAAAAACATGTGGTGCAAGTACTTAGCCCATAGGTTAGGTCTTTGTAGAACCTTTTGTTTGGAACCACACTCTCAAACAAAATTGTGAAATCTTTCAGCTGAGCACCTGAGCGTCCAACCAACCCACTGCATAGACAGGGTGTGGGATCAGTGTCATCTTGGTCTTCACAGTTCTTGAAGGACGTAGCTCTTCATGCCATGGCTTCTTATCACTGTGGAGCTGCAGCTGTGGTGGCTTAAAATCTAAGGGTGCATTCACCATCCTGTTCAGATCCTGTTGCCTGGGTGCGATGGTGAGGTTTTTATGCAATTTAAATCTCCTTTCAGACTGAATGCTCTTACGCTCAGCCTGAGATCAGAGGAAAATGTACTGGGGACTCATCCCTTTTGTTTCAGAGATTATTCTGTTACCACATCAGGCCTAAAGTCCAGACTTCAAGGCTGGCTCTAGGTTTAGGAGCCTCATTTATTCCAGGACATGGGTGCTTGGGAATTGAATGGATGGATCTGATGTCCAAATTCTTTGCTTCACATTATCTAGCCTGGGGCTGTTCAGATTTAGGATTCAGGTGTGAGCCCATCTTTGGCAGTCTTGTGCAGGTAAACCACTAGTTGATATCTGCTTGCAGAAAACTGGAAAAACTTCACCACCAGACTGGCTCAAGGTCTCTCCCTTGTGGTTAAAAATTACTATCCTGGGGCTGAAGGTGTTGTACCGCTGCCTTCAGGCTTGCTTCCACTGTGGCAGGAAAAGAATGAGGGACTTCTAGGTCTGCTGATATTTATAAACTGAAACAGGTCCCACCCAGATAAATGGTCCATTTCTGCTCCAAAACAAGCTCTGGACTCTGCTCCAAGCCCCTAAGTGGATTGCCTTCTGGCTAGCCTAGCTCTCTGGTGATTGAAAAGCCGAGAGGAGTTAGAAGGGGGGTGGGTTAGGGATGCAATGTTCAGAGGCTGTGTGGACCCAAACTAGCTGGATTCACTGAACTCATCACTGAAATCACTTCTTGCGGTGCCTCTCTGTTTTAATTCTGCCTGAATCAGCCCTCTCCCATGAGTGAAACAATCTTGCCTGCAGATTGAGGGGGGTGGGAGGGATTTGAACATTAATCTGATGTAGATTATACATCCGCCTCCCTCTCTCTCCCCTTCTCACTCTCTCTCTCTCCCTCTCTCTCCCTCTCTTTCTGTCTGTTTCTCTCCCCTCCCTCTCCTTCCTGCTTCATCTCTTCAAGAAAGTGAACATAAAGTAAAAACACGGAGAGAGAGAGGCAGAGAGAGAAAAAGCTCCCTGAAGAGGGAAGCCCCAGCAGCCAGTAGCTGTTTGGATTTGCCTGGCGCTGCCTTTCTTGCTTTGCTCCCAAGGAATACCTTTAATGGGATCAATTGCTTCAGTTCCTTTATAACCAAGTCCACCGGAAAGGCAGACTCAGCATATTATGGGCAACTGTGTGAAGTCTCCACTGAGAAATCTCTCAAAAAAGGTATGTTCCCTGAATCAAAGTGCATTGTGCATTTCCAGCCCTGCTTCTTGGGATGGGTGACGTCGTGGGCAGATGGGAATGGGAGGTGGGAGAAACACAGAGGTGTGTATAAAGGGTTCATCTTTCTTCACCAGACTTTTTTTGTAAGAGCTGCTCATGCAAGTGCAGCCGTTAGAGCCCGGGATGCTGAGAGACATAACATGTGTAAATAAATGTGTGCGTATGCATGCACATGAGTAGGCTTGTGTCCTGCTCCATGTGTTTGTGTATAGGTGTCCTCTGGGTATGTGCAAGCTTGTGCTTGTCGATGTGCGCAGTATGCTGGCACATGTCTTCTCTACAGGAATCTTAATGTATGTGTATATGTGTGAGTTTGTCTGTGTGTGTGTGCGCATGTGTGTGTGTGTGCGCATGTGCTTCAGTTGAGAGGTATCTGCATGAGTCTAGTTATGTATGTCGTTTCTGTAGGGACATATATTCATGTATGTGTGCATGGTCATGTGTCTGTACATATTCCTGTTAGTGTGCAAGGATATGCACACCTAATGAACCCATTTGAAGTATGTGTGTGTCCTTAGCTCCTTATGTCTCTACGTACGCATCCTGAAGTGCATGAGCAGATGTGCAATGTTTGTTGTGAGTGTATAGAGGGGGAATTTGTGTGCATCACATACGTATCCCTGCCTGTGTGGTCCTCTGTGTGTGTATACCTACTAGTGGATGTCCTCGCAGAAGTCTGTATGTAGACATGTGTGTATTTTTATGTATATCCATCCTTGTGTATGCACACATCTAGTTTTGTTGTTACGTGTTTGGGTACAGAAGCATGTTTTTCTCTGTTATCTGATTGTCCATGCCTCTGTTTGTGACTGGACACACTGGGCAATGGCTGTGTGTTCATGCATCATGTTGCACATCAGTATGGCCCATGTGTCTACATGCTTGGGCCCAGCTGGACTTCATCTGCGAGCCGCCATGTGTATCTGTTAGGCTTCAGCCTGCGGTCTGCTCTGTGCAGATCACTGTGTTTTACAGTGATCCCAGCATGAATTAGATTCAGGAACGATTCTGCTATTAGGGACTAGATTGAAATGGGAATGACGTGCCCCAGAAATATTTCTTGTTTGGCTGATGTCAGTGTCTTGCAGCACTGTGTACCTGTCAGCTGCACGGTTCTCACTTAGCATTGCTGCAAATCTATAACTCAGCAAAAAGCTATGCAGTTCACTCCTCGTAAATGAAAAAGTTATGCTAAGCATCCAAAGTATTGCAATGAGGAGCTACCTGTGTGGAGACCTTGCCGACAGTGAAATGCCACTGCCATCAGGATGCTCCACCCAAGAGACTTTGCCACCTGGCAAAGCTCCTCTGGGAGGGAGCTGCTGGGAGAGGGCCTCCCTAGCAAGGAGTTTCTTCTGGACAGAGATTTGCCTCTTCTGTGTAGAAACACAGTTTGCTTGTTATCTGGGCTGCTGTAAACAAAGCCAGTAATGGCACAGTGCTGCTGCGGGGGAGCTGGGATACCAGGAGGAGGGAATTCATCACCAAGCAGTTAGACAGTGCTGAGACCAGTCCCTAGGTCAGGGTGACCTTCAGGGAGAGGCAGAAGTAGTTGAGGTTTACCCAAATGTTGCACATATGAAAAGCCAACTTGGTTGCTTGTAGGTTGCCTCCAACTTACAATAAAAGGCTGCAGCTGTGCTCAACATGATCAAGGCGATTGCAATTAAATTCTGACGTGTGGCCAGGCTGTTTGAATCAAAATGGATTCAAGAACTTATAAGCTCTGTGTCGTCAGTCTTTTAAGTAATTTATGCTTTCATTCCTAAAAGCTGCTTCGAATAATGTACTTTGTGCTTAGTTAGAAGGCCTGGGATGGCAGGACTAAAGGAGAAAGTTGCAAAGCTGAATTAGAAAATGTCTTAGACGTCGCTTCAGCTAGCCGTGAATTAAGGCCTCGGGCACTCATCCTCACAGGTCCTGGGGCTCTGCTGTTCTTTTTATCACAACACAAATGATCACAGAGGAGACTTTGCAGATCAGTCTTAACGTTAAACAACTTCACTTGGCTGGTTTATGACCCTGGGGTTTTTTTCTCAGATTTTACCTTGGGCAATGCATTTTGCTGAAACGGTAAAGAGGAGGAACTGTAGACAACGTGTGAAAAAGTTGCTCTTGCGTGACAGACTGATCTCTTGAGTACATGATTTCAACACGAAATTTGGGAGTCACTCCCAGGAACTGGCTGGCTTGGTCTGGGACTGGCTAAAGTGAGGGTACCTTGCCTGTTTTGGTGGCAATGCTCAGGCTTTGCCTCCACAATGTCTGTTGTTGGCAGCTTCACTTTCCCACTGTCACAGTTTCCTCCCAGTGATCCCAGCAGCCAGCTGGGCTGCAGTTCCCTCTGAGAGGCACTGCAGTTGAGATGAAGAGGCCCCTCTGGGCTTGCCGCTCTGCAAAGTCCCTCTGAGACGCAGGCAGGAAAATGAGGTGAATCCTGTTGTGCTTCTGCTGTGCAGAAAGGAAAAGCTTTGGCATCCAGGTCCCTTCCTTTGCCACCCTTCACCATCACTGCGACCATCTCTAAATCATCCTGGTCTCTTCCCTCTCTGCAATCCGAACTCAGCCAGGAAGGATAGTTGTTCTTTGCTCGGGGAAGGGACAGGGGAAAGCCTGATCTCCCCAGTCCTGTCCTTGCATTTTTCTTGTCACACATGCTGCTGATTACCCTGTAACAGGTGACTGATGTTGCTTTGCTGTGTACCCATATCACAGCTCCCTTCCCAGCTCTGCCAGGATGTAGGACTTGTGGGGATACTTGCAGGAGAAACCTGGGGAGCTGCTGGCAGAGGGAACATCAAATGCCATAAATCCTGCCTGCAGCAGCAGAGTGGGGCAGGGATCCCCTGTTGGGGTCTCGCTAAGCTGTGCACCTTGTCATCCTGGCACTGTGGCAGGTTGTCTGGTCAGGATCCTCAGTGGCTCTTGGCAGCTGTTTCATCAAACTGGCAATCTATCTGCACAGGAAAATAATGGGATGACCATTCTCTGGTACTTCTCTGTGGCTTGGTAATAAACTCTGTTGACTGGAAGGGTCAGAAAACAAGGATTAGGGGCTGTGGGCCCTTCAATCTTTCACGTGGCTTCAGTGGAATTAAACACAGAACTGATGAAGGCTATTTTAAGTGATTCATATTATTTGGTCTATTAAACTGGAAAATGTGCCAAGAAACAAAGCTGATAATTTTGAAAATACATTGCTCTGATATCATGAAGCTGTACAGTTCAACACAGATGCTTTGACATTTAGCTGAGCGAGTAATATGCCATTTGTGGACGGATGCTCATCTTTCAGGTTTTTTAGGACAAGTGTCATATGTGTCAGATTTAACCACAGACAGGTTTTTTCCTCGTCCATGACTGCAACGAAAATACTTTTCTGCTTCATAATTTTCTTTCTCCACGGCTTGCTTTTTGAGTTGTTTTTGTTTTGGTGTTTGATATTCACATGACATTATACATGAGCAGATTGGTGTAAGACTGTATACAATATCGCACACTACAAACCATGTGTGCAATATAATAGCACATGGCAGACACAGCAAGTAGATACAATAGGCTTGGACAAGTGTGAACGGGGCGTGTGTGTGTATCTGGTCTTTTAACCTGAAAAAGCACCTCAGGCTTTAAGGAAAGGGTTAATAGAGACAATGACAATTGACAGAGCTTCTCTGATCACCCCTGGGAACACCGGCTGTAAAAGTAGAATCATTCCTGAAGAAGAATCTGATGTATGATTAATGTTTATTCTATAAAACCAAGGGTCCTGTGGGTTGTGTGGGCTTTTTATAGCTGCATGGGAATATCAGGATAAGAGTTTTCTTGCAGAGCCAGGGAAATGCATTTCTATAAAAGGAAAGCAGTGCCTCCTTATAAAATCCAGTGCTGGATTGTGTTCTGGAGCCCTAGCTTAGCAGGACGTGTGCACTTAGGAAAATGTGCAAATGCAAACAGACAAAAATGTTGTGCCCGTGCCTGATCTCCACTTTGGGACTGTCAGTGATTAGAAGAGGGCAGTGCAGTAACTGCCTGAGACCCTGAGGATGTAACTAATTAGAAGTGGCACGGGGAGTGTGAACCTGCAGTTGGCAGAGCCACCTGATGCTGTAAACGGCCTTCTAATAATATTATAAAGCGTGTGATGCTGTGTTGCTGAAATGCAATGCGGAGCATAATGCAGGGTCTTTGTGCAGGCTCTGCCTGGTCTCCAGGGGATGCCCTGGCCGTGCAGCTCTGCCAGCAGCTTCGCCCTGGGCACAGGCTGGCACACGTACTGTTAGGTTGGGGGTGCTAGTCCTTTGCAGATCATTGAAAGGATTGTTAACTGCGGGGCTGATAGTGGGAGCGTGGCCCTTTGGGCTGTGTCTGGGTAGATGTGAGCAGTGCTGAGAGTTTGATGTCATTTCAAAGCGAAATTCTCCTGGTTGGTTGTACTTTTATCAGCTTTTGAAAGTGAACTCCTGGACTTACTGCTTCTGTACAAATCCTAATAGACCGGTGGGGGGGACGCAGTGTGGACCAGATGAAGGAAATTTAGCAATAATGTCTCTGCGAGGCGGTTCAGTAAAACTTCAGAGGAACGGCTGGGCAAGACGGGGAGGTAACATCCTCTGTTGTGTTGTTTGCTTGCTGCTGGTTGGCTGGGAAGATCCGCCATGAGGAGAAGACGTGCTATAAGGCTGTCCAGACGAGCGAAGAGGGGCCGTCGTCTTGCGAGTACCAGGGTCCGCTCATGGTGCTGGCCCAGAACTGCGCCGTCATGCACAACCTGCTGGGGCCAGCATGCATCTTCCTGAGGAAGGGCTTCGCAGAAAACAGGCAGCCTGTACGTAAGTTACACCCAGCCGGGCAAGACACGCACAAAGACATGTGGATGTGAGCCGGGGATGTGGAGCTGCCCGTACGCTCTGTCTGCGTGGAGCTCTGTAACCCCCAGCCCTGGGTCTCAAGCATCCCGGCTCCAGCTCCAAATGCAAATATGATCACAGGCAAATGTCTAACCCGAAGGATGTGCAGAGATATCCCTGTGCCTAAACACCAAGAAAGGAGGACTCTAAAAATGCAGCTGTGGAAGATAGATCCAAGCCTACGCTCAAGTAGGCATAATGGTATGGACTCAGGAGGAGTCCAGTGTTCAGAGGTGTTATTCCAGCAAGACATCCACATCTCATTCCCAGAGGCTCAGATTAGCATTTAAGGCCTAAATAGCCACTTAAATGTAAATCAGGGCATCTGTATTGGGAACAAGCTGTCCCACAGAGATGCCCATATTTGATACTGTTCCTATCAGCTCACAGTAGGCACACTATTACCAGCAGAAATAAGCATGCATCTGCCTCCTCACAGATACCCAAATGCAATCTCTTGTACACTATCATACACAGTCTGACACCGCAGCAGTCCCAGCCAAATAAACCAAAGAACATCAGTCTGTCCTCATATTTGCAAATAAAGCCAGACTACCAAATGCTGTTACCCATACACATACAGATAAATAGCAAAAACACATCCATCAGTCACACCTATTTGTAACTATGTGTTCATATGCATCTAATGTATGCATTTATATACAAGACAATATATATTTTTATGTAAATTCAAATGTGTACACCTGGATGTGTTAAATATACATTAATGTGCACCCAGTATTGTATCTTTACAAGACCTAAAACATATTTTTGCACATGAACATTCGATTCCTGCAGTAACATGAATTTAAAGACATACACAAACATACGATTAACACACCTTTTATGGGTACGTATGAGTGAATATGTGTGTTGTCTGTCAGATATTCACCCAGGGCGTTCCATATTCTTCTGCTGAAACAAAGCTCACCCCAGTTGCCTGGGAGTCAGAGCTTTCTTGCCTCTGTAAAAAATCTCTATTTTACTCATGGTTTGATGTAGTTAATCTACAACTGTAGGGTACACCTAGATCTTTATTTCTGAAACCTCTTCTTCAACTAGCAAACCAAGAGAGCCATTATTTGTCATTATTGATCAAAGAGCTTTTGTTCTTCCTAACCTTCAGGCACTAAGTGATCACACATTCCTTGTGCCAGTTCACTAAAACACAAAACATAATTTTCTCAGATAAGCACACTTGCTGGCATGCACAGAGATACCTGTCGTAGGAGATAGGTCCAGCTTCCTAGTGGAAGGCTCACAGCTGGACAGGTATCCATCCTGTTTAGGCCCTGGAAAGTCACAGTACCCGAAGAAGTCTACAAAATAGGATTAGTGATGTCTCTAACTACCCTGATGTAGAATAAGGGCATCTGATAAACAGCTTTACTTTTACTGACTCTCTAGACCAACAGGATTTGTTGTGCATAGAACAGAAATAAATGAGGGTAAGACCATTACTTATAATGGACTCTCTGAGGGTCACCTCTGCTCATTTCTAGGATCCAAACTCTCTGAGCAGTTTTATTCCTCTTTCCATATGTTCTCCAAAAGCTTTAGAGTGATTCAGCCCATTTCTTCCCAAGCAATTTTCCTCCTTTATCATTTTAGGGATCTTCTTTCAAATTTAAAACAGAAAACCTCTTCATGACGGTAGTTATCGCTTGACTCAGATTTTTGGAGGGACACGAACCCTCCCCCTCCTTTTGCATTCACAGTCTGCGGCTCTCTGATGGTAGAATCTGCATATGCAAAGATATGCTCAGAGCCCTGCAAACTTAGAGCCAGTGCTGAAGCCCCCATTTCTGACATGTGTCAGTCATGTTGGTTGCCACATGGTTTTCAGTGAGTGAGGAGGAGGATGGTCTTGTGATGACTGCGCTGGAGGATGCCCTATGTCCTACCCCAGCCACTCTCGCAAGACAGCGGTTACTGCAGGTGAGCCATGGCACCCTTTGCACCGTGGCGGTAATAATCAAACCTCTGCACCTGCTGCCGCACCGAGCTGGCTGTTGGCACACAGCAGTATCTCCGGGCATTAATGTTTGTGAACTATGGGATGAGGCGCACAAGGTGTTGGTACTGATCAAGGGTGGTTTCCATCTGCTATTTTATCTAAGGAAGGAGGGCAATAATGCCTCCTGCATCCGGTCTAAGGAGTTTGAATTGTTTTATTACTTGCTGTTGATGAAAGCGGAACAAATGGGATGACATGTTTGAAAATACCAGGTCTGCGAAGGATGAAACGGCAGAGCCAGTGCTCTCTGACAGTTCCATCCAGCACAGAGATGCCTCTGGGAAGGTTATGAGTGGCAAGCTGGTCATTTCTCTGGCACAGCCCACTCTTGCATAGACGTAAACCAGTGTGTGTCCTAGTTTGCCACGCACTCTGAGCAGCCACCATTAGTTTCCAGAGGAGCCTGTGGTTAAATAGCAAAGGATCATCCTTCTCAAACTGATCAAGGGCACCATCTCCAGGGACGTATGGTGAGGCTGGAGGACACCTGGAAGGCAAGGAGAAACTCCCCACGGTTGAGGGGAAAAGCCAAGAGTGAGACAACAAAAGAGATGGCGTTTCTGTGTTTCCAAATTCTCAGATGTTTTGGATTTGCCTGGGAGCCATGAGAGGAATTAGAAAGGGCATTTAAACCAGGAAGCAGTGCATTTCCATGCTCATCTCTTCTTCGTGGTGCAGTGTTGGAATTTTCCTATACTCTTTTATATCCTCCCCCTTCTTCCAAGAAATTCACATTGGATGTTTGAAGTTGCAGTGTTTCCTGAACATGGTGAATCCTTGTCCTGTTTTGTTTGTAGATGACCTTGATGACGTATATGTTGTGTGTCTGCCTTCATGCCTGGTTTCATAATGCTTGTATATGGAGTTGAGGCTGGGGGGAAGGGGGAAGTTCCTACCTTTTTGTGGGGACAGACTATAGGAGATGGCACTGGGATGTTTGCTGTAAGAGAGCTCATGGCTGTCCCTGTCCTGCCAGAAGGACAGGGATCGAGCAGCAATCCAAGCACATGATGGTATAGATCTGCTGGTTACAGGGACCGCTTCCAGCTGTTTTGATCTGGCTGTTTTAGTGGAAGCTGCGGTAGGAAATATGATCAGAGTTCTAGAAGAGAGCATAACTGCTGCAGGACCAGTTCTGCTCCAGGACAGTGCTGGGGAATGATGTAGGAGCTTCATGAAGCTCAGAGTACCATCAGGTGGGGAGGCAACACATACGGCTGTGCTGGCCCAGATCTCTTCTATTTTGGGGGAGCACCTGTCATCCTCCTGTCCAGCAGATGAGATGGAAAGGAGCTTCCACAGGGAACCGTGTAGGCTAACACGCCTCCTGTTGGGGAGGAGAGCTGGGAAGCCTTGCTAGGTAGACGGTATTAAACATGTCATCACCTTCTTGTTTCTTCTCTCACTTTCTGGCTTGTCCCAGAACTGTTTGCACCAACAAGTGCTATTCTGAAACTATGTTTGTGGCAAGCTTGAACATAGTATGTTCTCTTTTTGCAGGATAGAGAACTGCGTCCGGAAGAAATTGAAGGTAAAATTTGGCGCTCCTTCTGTGTCACCTTTCTCCCTGCTCAGTGAAAACCAACCGGCCAGCCCTTCCATGTTGGTCCCCGTGGGGTAAAATAATTTGGGGCAAATCAATGGAGATGATTACTAGAATAATTCCGGGCAGCCCCAGCAAAAAGAAATAATATGTAAAACTTCAGGAGTGCTGACTGTGAAGGAATTTGCATCCATTCCAGCTTCTTCAGGGTGGGAGAATAAGTAAAGTAATGGGATATTAGCTGTCAGGGAACTGCTGTCCACCCCAGCTCCCACAGAAAGTGT
Source organism: Vanellus vanellus (assembly GCF_965231255.1). Lineage (NCBI taxonomy): Eukaryota > Metazoa > Chordata > Aves > Charadriiformes > Charadriidae > Vanellus > Vanellus vanellus. The sequence continues at coordinate 4,981,447 of NC_138921.1, forward strand.
TGTGGAGCATGATACAATAGTATGGCTCCAGGGAAGCTGTTTTATCTGCTAATCCCTACAATGAGCACTCTATAATATAACGCAGGGGTAAAAGTTGGGAAAACATACTGCTTCCAATTTCTTTAGCGAGTGCAGTTTAGGAATGATCAGTTCATGGCACTTGTAGTCCAAGCAAGCTTTCTGGTAAGGAATGGGTCAGCAGTGCTGCTGATAGAAGAGCTTAACATTGCTCCAATCATTGCCTCTTTGCAGGGAGATCTGCTGGGAAAAAACGGAGTATCTTGGAGAGTCTGGCCTCATAAAGTGCTGCGGATTCTGGGGAGGTTTCTTCAAAAAGGTGTTTCAAGTTGTCACTGACAATATTGTTCTTTTTTTGATCCACTCCCACAGAATTAAGAGAAGCCTTTAAGGAGTTTGATAAAGACAAGGATGGGTTTATTAACTGCAGGGACCTGGGGAACTGCATGCGAACCATGGGCTACATGCCTACTGAGATGGAGCTAATAGAGCTCTCCCAGCAGATCAACATGAACCGTGAGTAATGTCCACCTAGCTGTACCTCTCTGTTGTTGCTGTACCCTGCATCATTGCTTCCGTCTCTCTCAGTCAAATGCTGTCTCTTTTCCTTTGGATTTTTTCCCCCTCTTTTTTTGGGTCTCATTTTTGCTCCCTATCATCTATCCTGTTTGTTTGTGGTCCCTAGCAGTCAATGCCTTTATTTCTTGCTTATCAGAGGGGCTGCATGGACTGTGCTGTATGGGAACAGTGTGTTGAAGGGCTGTCCTTCATGCTTATCCTGTCAGGTATAAAACTGCCCTTGATGTGGGCAGTTAGACATCGGCGCACAGGTTGTGGGTGTTGTCATATTGAAGCTGTTGTCAGATGGTGTCAGACTGAAGAGAGCTTGGGAAGATGGAGATGCTTTGGTCAGAATGGGTGATGGATGGGCTGTTCACTCTGCGGTTGGTATTCATGGATCTGCTGTGTGCCTGGGGATGGGCTGTGAGCGAGCTGTGCTGGCAGTGTCAGATGGGGGCATCTGCTGGAGTCATGGAAAAATGTGACAAACGTGTCCGATTCACTGTGACTGTGTTTATGCCCCTCGTCTTTCACTGTCATTTTTTGTCACCTCTTATCTGTGGCAGTGCAGGGTATTACCCTCAGCCAAGTGGGAAAAAAGGATACTTGGTACATGTTTCTGACACATGATTATGTAAAAAGGACAAGTTACTTGGTCAAGGGAAGGAAAACAGTTGTGACATACGCAACCAGTCACACACAAAAGCAGCTGATAGTCCTGGCACACAAGTGCTTAGGAATTTCAGAGTGTTACTGCCAGCTGATAGGAGACAAACAAGAAAAAGAATTAATATGGTGAATAAACAATTGGACATACTAATGGAGCAAGACTCCACCACTGCTGCAGGGCACTGCCCAGGCCATGCAGAAACATCATGCTGTGCCCTTGCTGTACCCTTTGGCACAGGCGCAGCAGAGGGTTGCTATAAGCAGGAGAATGATCGAGCCTCTAATACCTAGTTTGTGATGCCATAAGGACCTGACAGTAAATGGCAACCTAGGATGGAGTAGCTTGGGCTCATTCTGCCTAGCCCACAATCCAGAAAATACAAAGAGTGTAAAACTGCCTCTGCTTTTCATTCCACTGCCCTGCACCTTCTGTGCTTTGCTTCTTGGAGAACCAAGCCCTCTCTGGAGCACACAGAAGTGCAAAGTGAGTGTTGGGCTTGGCTAACATATGGAGTTCTTACACATGATCTTTCATCTTGTCCTAAGTGGGTGGCCATGTGGATTTTGAAGATTTTGTTGAGCTGATGGGACCAAAGCTGCTAGCAGAAACCGCAGACATGATCGGTGTAAAAGAGCTCCGTGATGCCTTCAGAGAGGTGAGTGCTCCCTACCGTGTACCCCCCAGAGAGGTGAGCAACAGGAGGCAGGAAAGACAGAAGACCCACTGGGGAAGAGAAGAGGAGGAGGAGAGAGCAGCACAGCGGAAGACAGAGAAAAAGTCAAGCCAGGCATGAAAGAAGGGAGGAGCAGAGAAAGTCACTAAGATAAGGGAAGCCTTGAGGCAAGGAAGAGGAAAGCTGATGCAGACACAGCGGTTACAAGGGGTTTCTGAGGAGAAAAGACAGACTAGTTCCAAAAGGGACCCAAAGGAGGAAAAGGAGGGACACTAAAGGAATGCAGGAAAAATAGGGCACTCAGGAGCAGGACAATACAAAATCCAAACCAGAACAAGATTCGTTTCCATTAACTGTAGTTTCCCTGCTGGTATTTTTCACGTACTTGCAGTTTGACACCAATGGTGATGGGGAGATTAGCACCAGTGAGCTGCGAGAAGCTATGAAGAAGCTTCTAGGGCAGCAGGTGGGCCATCGGGATATTGAAGAGATCATCCAGGACGTGGATCTGAATGGAGATGGGCGTGTTGATTTTGAAGGTGAGAAGGGATGAATGCTCCCTGTCCATCTGCTCTGGTATGAGTCAGAATTTCAGCTCAGAGGTAGAAGTGGAAGGAAAAATTTTCATGCTCAGGGCCCAGGTATCTGAAGTATGGAGAAAAAAGCAAACAAAATGTTTTTTTTTTTCCTAGTCAGCTGACAAAATTGGAGAATATTGGCCCACACAGGAAATTTCTCAGCTGAAGTGTTCATTTGTGTATCATCTCTTGCTGCATCTCAGTTTCAATTGGGTGTCTCTCCATAATTCTACCATAGTAAGAGATATGCCCTGTCACAGAGGAGCAGGTACTGGTGCACACATGCTATGCCAGCCTTCTTTTTATGGGGTGTTTTCCTTTCTATTGAATCTATTGCAAGAGCTGTGATGAGCCTGGATTGGTTTGGAGAATGCATTGCACCTTCCATTTCCTCTGTCTCACCTTGTTATCTGGGTTTATAGAGAATTTGTTTCTGTGCCTTTATGCCAGAAGATGGTCACATGCCAGACCAGTGCTCACTAGGACTGCAGATACCTGATCTAGAGGTGTCATGTTAAATCCTAGACATAACTCATTTCTCCCACTTTTCATGCCAGAAGGATTTGGACAAATAACAGTGTTTGGGCTACTATGCTTGCCATTAGCCATGGCAGGAGCAATATTAATAGAGCTCATGGTTTCTGGCAAGGGAAGTAATTGATATCAGACAGCTAAGCAGATATAAGAGCTGGAAGGTGTAAGAGCATGGCAGGCTGCTTGTTTTCCTAGTGCAAATCCAGACATCACTTTGCAGTAAGGGTGAAGCACGGGAGCTACAGAATTACAATAAAACTGACGACATTTTTTTGGCTCAGAGGCATTCCTGGGTCTCCTACATGACAAGGAGTCTCAGTCCTCAGGATTACTGAAGCTTCTGAGGGCTCTGAAAATGCTAAAAAAGTAGAAGTGTCTCCCTAGAAAGTATCTGGTAGCTGCAGTTGTTCTAATGCACTGGCTGATTACATGACAGTAGCTCTTCTTGTTTCCCACAGCTAAATTATGTTAGACAGCTAAAATACATGAAACGCTATCCCAGTATCATTTTCTCTGTGAGTTACTGCTTTAGTTGTCAAAGGACAGCTCCATCAATGGAAAAGGAGAAGTCAAGGGGGTAATTTCCACTGCCCTCCTCTTTGCAGAGTTATTAGTTACTCAGCAATTCAAGTGCAGAATGAAAACACATTTATATTTGATGGCATTTACACTCAATTTGAACAATTGTAATTGACTTCACAAGCTGCGGGGTGGTGAAGAAATAGATCCAGGGTATCCTTACAGTTAACCTGTATCTTTAAAAACAAGAAGTCCATCAAAGTAAACTTTTCTCTACAAAAATGCTGGTACCTACCAAGATACTAGTGCTTTCCCATGCTGGTGTCTCTGTGAAGTGGCAAGCTTACTAAGAAATCATACTGTGTTCCTGAGACTATAAATCCAGATTCCCTGAAGTTACAGTGAAGGGAGACAATACTAGCGTCTCGCAAGGAGTTGCTTGTGCAAACAAGACTGTACACTAGCTGGAAAGGAGTCCAAGGCAATGAATTGACCTGCTGGTGGGATCATATCACCATATCTAATGCAAGAATTAAAGCCCATTTTGTGTGAGCTCTGCAGGGCCAGTCACAGAGCGGCACAGACCTGCTGGCAGTGTGTGGACTCTCAGTTTCACCCTGGCTGCATGCTGTCTCCAGGGAATGAGAGCTAGCTCGGGGACCATGGATGCCTTCTGCTTCAGGGCTGTCTTTTCTTGTTGGTTGCAGAGTTTGTTCGCATGATGTCCCGTTGAAGATAAATCTCAGCTAAAGAAGAATCAGCACCTTAGAGAGGGCAGAAGAGGACCTAGGTGGAGCATCTAGCCCCAATGTTCCCACATGAAGGTTTATCGGCTGGCTGCGATTAGGACATTGCAAGATGACCTGCTGCTCCTCCCTCATGGTGGTCCCTGTGCCCCTCCACCCTTTCACACTGTGAAAGACTTGCAACTTCCTACAACTGGAACCATTCCTTGGAGTTGATTGCAGGAAACTGCAGAGCCAGGACTTGCCATGATGCTTTCATGGGATATTTGCAACTTTAGACTCCTCCTCCCCAGCTTTATTCTCCCACCAGCTGCTGCAAAGCAAGAGCAGAAGAAATCCTCTTGGCTCGGTGGATGAGAGCAAAGCCATTGGGACTGGTGGCAGCCTCAGGGCGTGCTCTGCACTTCTTGGTTTCCCTTGGTGAACTGTGTCTGTGTTTGCTGTCTCTGTGTGTGTGTCTATCTGTGTGGAGTTATTTATGCTTCCCTGGCACATATTCGCATCTCCTGTGGTTATGTTTACCAAGAGTAAATTCAAATACATGTCTTGTGGGGGGAAAGCGATAAATATGCACGCTGAAATGATGTGGAGCCTGGATGTCCCTGTGAGAGGTGGTGGCTGGGCTGGAGGAGAAGGGCTGTGGCAGATGCACACTGCAGCATCTGCACTGGGTTCCAGAGGCAAGTCCTTGCTGCAGGAAGGGGAGTCACTGCCGGCCACTAAGCCTGTGGCAGGGCTCTGCCCTCCCTCCTGCTGGCCTCATGGCAAAGGGGCCTGGAGGTGCCCTCGATGAAGGCAGTGTGGAGGGTCCCCACTTCTGCATCCCCCTGGCTTGCAAGGGGGCAGGTGAGAGCCCCTGTGGTGGCATCGCAAGGAGCAGTGGGAGAAAGGGCACAGAGGGGAGCTGGTTGGGAGGGCAATAGGCAGCAATGGCAACCCCCTCCCTTTTCGGACTATTTCAAACACAACTGTGAGCGTATGCACAGTGGGGGCTGTGTTGCGGGAGCTGAGCTGTAACACTGTTGGTGCTGGGGATTGGCCAGGAGCCTCGTTGTGTGGCAGTGCCCTGCTCTCCAGCTTGTTCATGCTCAAAAATGCTGCATGTCTGCAGTGGTGATGACAGCAGCCTCCAGGCCCTACCAGATGTTTCCAGACACATCAGACGCTCATCCTCCTTCCCCTTTCCCCAAGATGCTCCCAACCTTCTGCTCCCTTCCCCTACTCTGCCAGACCTACAGTTGTCCCCTTTCTCTATGCAGAGGCTCAGTCACAAGTTGCCAGTACTAATTTCTGCTTGGTTTCAAAGGGCATCATTATTCCTGCATGTTTCTCAGTGTGACCGGGAGCTGTTCTCCTCTCACTTGCCCCCTTACTTCAACTGGGAGGTTAGGAACCAATACTCTTCTGCTTCTTCCATCTCAAATCTTTCACTTTCCAGGTTCCCTTTCAAATTCTCAGGGTCTACAAATCTGTGTCCCAAGGAGGATTTTCTCCTCTGCTTTCCTGTTGCTGTGCCAACCGGCATAGCTGCAGTGATGGCTGATATCCCAGCAATGGGAAAACTATGTTTCTTCTTATATTTGTGTGTGTGTGTATTTGTGTTTGCACAGACGTGCACTGGGAAAGGTTTGTGTGTGTGCGCATAAAAGCAGGGAGTGCAGATAGGTACCTGGGAGTGCAGCAGCAGAAGAGTTTGTTTGCAAGTGGGTGTATGCAAACTATGTATGTGTATCTATGGAGCTGGTCCAGTCTTAGAAATGTGGGTGTGAGCCAAGAAATTGGAAAGTGGGTATTTGCAGATCTCCATATTTACTGGTACAGCAGCTGAGCTATATTGTGCTTGGGAGATGAGGGTGATAAACTGGACAGAGTCCAGAGTCCTGGTAAGTTATATGTGTACTTAGGATAATACTGGGGAGGGAGAGACTGTGCAGGCTTGTGTCTCCCATAGGGAATGTTGGTACACAAATGTGCTTCACTTACAGTGGAGCCCGTTGAAGAAGAAGCGTGTGTGTGTATGCAGAGCAAGAGGACAGCTGCGCTGCTTGCCTGTATGCATCAGAGTGACTGTGCCTGCCCATGGGTACCAGTGACGACTCAGGGCACACGCCTTGTGCAGTAGCCAGCATGCACAAGCCTGATGGACAGTCAGTGGCAACAGGCACAGCCGCTGCTTCTGCCTGCTTGTTCCTGGGTCCTGCACCGAGCAGTCGCATCCTTTGCCTGCAGCGGCAGATGGCAGGACATGGTCTTAATTTGTTTAAAATTGTAAACCCATTTCTAGAGGCTGCACTGATCTACAGCGCAGCGTCACAGTGGCTGGGGATGTTCTCTGCGAACTACTGCCATTTTCACTTAGGCATATCCCTGTGTTTGTACCATGGCAGAGCTGTGTTTGTCTTCCCAAGAAATGCAGGGACACCGGTGCTAGGGGAAGGGTGGCCGCAGGACACCTTTGTGTCATTGCAGAGGCAGTCCTGGAGCCACAGCTACTTCCGAGGAAAGCTGTGTGTCTGCCAAATTATCTGTAGCTCTTTTCTGCCAGGCCTTACCATGATACACTGAACAGGTCAAACAGGGCATGTCTCCAAAGCATATTTTTTTCTTGCAGCTGAAGCTCTTGCTGCAAGCCTGGCTTTACTTGCACAAAAAAACCCCAAACAAATAATCCCAGGGAGTTTTACTATTTTCTTGTGCAGACGGGGTCAGAGATTAAAACTCCAATCTAAATAATCTAATTCCAGAGATAATCCTTTTGCTCTCATCTCCAATCCGGTACCAGGGAGGCTTGCAAATAGCTCCACATGGCAGAGCAGAGCTGGTCCCCTCTGGGCACTCAGCCCCGTAGCCCTGTGTGGTTCGGGAGCTGGCCCAGGCATTGAGGCTGGCTCACATTGGCTTCTTAGATGTCTTGTAACCTACGAGGCCTGCTTCTGACCCACACATCTCCATTGCTCTTTTTGGACATCCCGGATCCCTATCCCTTTTTCCTGCTAATGGCTAATACCCAAAACACATGCCCCATGCCGCTTGTGAATGATCAGAGCTGTAGACCAGGCAGGACTGATTCAAGACTGAGAGTCATTTTGGCACAGCTGCCAGGGGACAGGAAGAGATCAAGGGATTGAGAAGACAACCCTGAGCCTTTCACTTGTAGGTTACTGGTGTAAATCCAGCTTGCATCAAGGGACTGATGGCTCAGTGGATTAGTAACTGGATACAGAGCCTTTGACAAGCTGGCATCAGGTTGTTGTGACCACAAATTCAGGGGCAGCAGTGAGGGACATTGTGGATGCAGGTCATGGCGGCACATCCTCCATCCTCTGCCAGCGTGAGCCAGTGCTGCTTCTGCACCCAGATGAACACAGCCATTATCCCTCCTCACTCGCTGCTGCTCAGTTAATCCCTTTTGCTTCATGATGGGCTGTTGATTCTTGGGAAATAATCACCTAGGCTAGTTATTAGAAGATGCTCTGACTGGGGAGGTGGAGGACGTACTGCAATGCTTAGTGCCTTGCCCTCTAAAGAGGCTGAATCCTCACATGGAAAGGAAAGAGAGGGGTTTTCCCCTCTGTTCAAGGAAGGGAACTCTTCCTTTTCAAGGAAACTCTTCTCTTTTCAAGGAAGAGTTGCTGATATTTCACTGAGATGAGCCCCAGGAGCCCTTGACAGGGACCTTAGGGCTTTCACAGCCACGAAAGCCCCTGGTGACACTCCCAAGGCAGGAGATGAGCTAGGTTAGCTCTCAGCTGCCCTTGTACACATCTGGGGCCAAAGAGACCCCTTCAGCTGAGGGACCTGTCTGAGTCATACACAAACATTAGCTAGTAAATCCCTTCATGTCTGAATTCTGATTGATGGGCATGGTTGGTCTGGGCTGAGCAGTTTGATGCTGGGTTTGTAATGAAGCCCCGCTTACCGGCTGCACAGCCCCTGTGCCCACAGACGCAGTGAAGGTCCTGCTGAGAGCCACACCAGGGTTTCAGCAGGGCTCTGCCCAGCCAGCACTTGGGCCCCTGCTGCCATTCTGTACATGTGAGGCCTGCGAAAGCCCTGCTGACTGGGGGGCCAACAGGGCCAGCTGCCGCAGCCCACCCGAGCCTCACAAGGGGTTATGTGTGGCCCTCAGTGGGACCTTTGCTGCCCCAGTGGGTCTCAGGACCGGAAATGTGAGGCTTTGTACCTGGGACACTGCTGTTTGTAACCTCAGCCCCAGCTGTCTCCTCAGCCTGCTGATGATTCATGCCGTCCCTCTTCTCACTTCACTTTCGCAGCTCATGGCAGTAACCTGTTGACACACAAAGCACTTACGTGCTTTGAAGTTGCGCTCCTGACCTAAGCGCATCACAGTTTAAGCTGAGAAATCTTGAGAGATTAGGGAGGATTGTTTGTAATCTGTACAAATGAGCTCTAATGAGGCCTCCCTCAGCCTCGCCAAATGGACAGCATTGTTCTGGCCACGGCTGCTTGCACTCCTTTGCTAATGGAACTTGGGGGACACCCAACAGGTCACAAACACAGGAGGGATATGGGGGATTAGTCTGGATTTGATCAGCTGCTGCCAGGGCTGGGGTCTGTAATGCTGAGACAATTTGCCAGGAACCAGCGTGGGGTGGCTTTACCTGGAGAGGTGCTAAGTGTATGTGTTTTACACTACTTTTCTGGATGTGGTTTCCTAAGCCACCTTGCCATTTCAGGAACCCCTTCCCGGCAGCAGTGCCATGTCTGCCCCAGCCCAGCTATACCACGAGCCCAGGGGCCAATGTCACAGCAGCAGGGACACGCTGTGGGGCTCACTCTGACCTGGGCAGAGCACGTTAGAGAGCAGGGGGTGGGTGGTTATTCTCCCCTCACCAAACTGACCTCACTTCTCCAAGGCTGTGTCCTGTTAAGAGTCCTCCGAGGTACATTACAAAAGCAACAAGCCCATTTAATTCACAATCTGCAGCTCCAAGTCTCTATTTCTAAAGGCAAATGCATTGTGGAAGACCCAAATTAGTAAAATGTCATTGGGACTTAGGAGCAGCTGCTGCTAATGCAGTTAGTGACTGAAGTGCAGACGTGAGGCTTGGCTGGCGTCCGAAGCTTTGAGGAACATCAAGATCAGACAGAAGGGCAAACAAGGAGGCAAACATTAAGTTATTTGCTCCCCTGCACCGTGTAGTGAGCGAGTTTCATGCAATCTCCATCTGTGATGCCTCACTCCAGCCCTCCCAAGGCCTTGCTAAGGTCCCCCAGAAAAACACCTTACATTCTCCTCTAAAATGCAACACAGAGAGAAAAACCACTGGCAAAGCAACGGTTAGCTCCCCCACCTTCCTCTTTTATTGGCTGTTTTACTTTTCAAGTGGATTATTGTTGTCCAAAGCGGTTGCACGTCACCCAGACGTCTCGCTCCTCACCGGGCGGGCCAATAGCTGTCTTTTCCCATACTCCGTGGCAGGGGCGAACCGGGGAACCGGCGTGTTTTGCTGAGGCAGAGAAGCGGTCTTGGCAGTCGCTGTTCAGAGAACAGCGGACACGCAACTACCGGGATGTAACGAGGAGCCGCCCCCGACGGCAGCAGAGCTCCCGCTCCCCCAGCTCCGCTCCCAGCCGCTTCCCCGAGCGCCGCGGCCGTGCCCGACCCGTAATGCCACCCTCCCATCCAGGCCCGCTCCTGCGGCAGCGCCGCCCGTTGCCTCGGCAACCCACCGGCCTCCCCACTTCCCGCCGCCGTCCCGCAGTGCTTTGCGCTCCGGCCGCGCTGGAGCTCCCTGATTGGAGGGGCCGAGGGGGCGGGACTCTTCCCTCAGGCGTCCAGCGCTGAGGGAGCTCGCCGGGTTGCGGCCCCGCTCCGGAGATGCTGCTGGGAAGCCTCGTTCCTCCCTGCCGCTCTTTCCTGGGGGAGCCAGTTCTGCCCTCGCTCCCCTCCCCGAGCGGGCAGTACCGGCCCCGGACACTCCCGACTCGCAGGGACTGGCTCCCTCGCTCCGCTCCCGCCGGACACACCTCCCGCCGCAGCGGGCCGCCGTCCGCTCGCCTCTCAACCGAGCCTACTCGCCCGCTCCCGCCGCCTATTGGCCCGGCGTGTTATGAATATGCAGATAAAGACCTACGGCCGCCTAATAGCAGGCGGGCAATTCATTAATATTCGCGGTGCGGCGCGCGGATTGGTCGATGCTCGCTCCGCCCCGGCAGCGGGGTAGGCTGCCCCCTGGCGGTGGCAGGAAGGGGCGGGCGCGGCGCCGGGAGCCCGAGATGGTGGGCGCCGGGGCGCGCGGGGCGCCGCAGCTGTCGCCCTTGGTGCTGCTGCTTCTGCTGCTGCTGCGGGGCGCGGCGGGCGGCCTGGCCGACAGCGTCGTCTGGGCCGTCAATGCGGGCGGCGATGCCCATGTGGACGTGAACGGCATCCACTTCCGCAAGGACCCGCTGGAGGGCCGCGTGGGCCGAGGTGAGGGCGGGGGGCGGGGGGGGCGACGGAGGACGGACGGGACGGCGGTACCGCGCGGGTCGCCCGCCGGTTGGGGTGTCGGTGGGGCTGCCCTCAGGGCCCCGCTCAGCTCGGCGAGGCTGGGGGGTTCGGGACCCTCGTCCACCCCCTGACGCCGTCGCGCGCTTCCCCCGGCCCCGCCGTGGAGGGTCGGTGGGTCTCCCCGCAGGGCTGCGGTGGCCCGGGCAGGCGCCTCGCCCACAGCCGCTCGGGCCTGGCGTCGCGGAGGGGGTGGCCGGGGACAGCGAGGGCCCGCGGGGAGCGCCGGCTGAGCCCCCGCACGGCTCTTGTCACCCGCCGGGACAGCGGCCACCCCCGTCCTCCCAGCTGGGGGCTGCACCCGCCCCCCCCTTCCCCCCCCCATCCCCGCGGCGGAGCGGACGCGGGCCCCGGCGGCGGCGGGATGAGCCCTGCGGGCCACCGGGTTGTGTAATGCCGGAGGGGAAGCCGCTCCTCGCGGGTGGAGTGGAATTTCGGCTGGAAAGGGGACGGGAGCGGTCAGGCTGCCAAACCGGCCGCATGCAGCCGCCTGGCTTCTTTTTTTTCCCCTCCATTTTTCCACTGGAAGACCCCAGTTTCCACAGCGAGATCTGCCAGTTTGAAGCCCAGCCTGCAGCGCCCTCGGCAAAGTGAGACCACGCTTTGCCCGCGCTGCGCGGCGGAATGGCTGGCGGTGCGGGGCGATGCCTGCCACCAGCAGCCTGGTCCCAACGGCGAGGAGCGCGGGCCGCCGGCTGGAGCCCCGGGGCTGGTGCCGGGCAGGAGGAAGGTGCTGCTGGGTGGTCTGCTCCGCTGCTCCAGTCCTGGCGGGGTGGGTCGTCAAGAGCAGGGCAGGGACAGAAGCAGAAGTAGAGGCAGATGGGATACGATCAGCTGCTCTAACTCCTGAATCAGTAAAAGCTTCTATCTACCCATAAGGGCAGGATGGAGGACTAATGTTGCACTTGCACTTGGGTTACCTTTTCCTGCTTCCCCTGAAACCGCTTAGGTTGTATGAATTTTGCATGTTTGTGATAATTGGTGCACCAAAACTTAGTTAATTTGCAACTGTATTGAGAAGTTAGCTGTGCTGAGCTGTTCTATTGTCAGTTACAGGTCAGTGGTGGAGTGCAGAGAAGATGAGCTATCTGTTTAAGTCCAACCTTCACGATTTCTGTGTAGGATGGTGAGGATTGTCCTGTGTTATAGAGCTAGGACTGCCATTGCTTACCCTGCATGAGTGCCATCCTGAATGGAAAGCTGTATGGGCACAATGAATGCAGAAGAGGTCACATTTAAATATTAACATGGTTTGTTAGGAGTTTTTCACCCCCATGGAGTCTGGTGCCTCAGTCACACAAGGTGCTCTCATAGCTGTAGGTCAGCTTCCCTTCACAGACCTCTCACATCTGTGAATTGAAGGAGAATGTCCTTGTGGAGTCGAACAATTTATTTTTGAGTTGAGGAGGGGAAAAAAGGTCTTTTTCATGCACACTGTGACATGCTCTTCCTTTGGGGTAAGCCTGTGGTGTCTCTGAACAGCAGGCTGTTCCAGTAATCCTGCTTCAGCCAGCAGCGCCAGGCACAGTGGAGGAGACTTTACCCCTTTGAGCTCTCAGCTGCTTTTTCCTCAATGGCTTTTTATTGCACCATTGTTTCAGTTTACTCTGGGCTCCTCTCTGTGTCGATAGGCCTGTAATGGCTACAGCAGAAATACGTGGCTGACTGGGTGAGAACAACCTAGGGGTAGCGTTTCTGCGTTGTACTGCCTCTGGGCAAATTAAAACCTTTTTTTTCAAGCCTCGGTTCAGATGCTGTGCCCTAAAGGACAAAATGTGCTGATGGCAATTACAGAATAGCCAGGTGCCAAACATAGTTGAGTCGCTGCTTAATGTATACTGCTCGTCTCGCTGAGCTACCTCTCAGTGTACCCAGTGCTCTGTGAAATCAAGCTCGCATTCACAGCTATGTCAACAGACCTCTGATACGCAGGTGACAGGTCTTCCTCTCCAGTTACCTTCTTGGCTATTAAAGGACTTTCTTCCTATGCAGGCTTTCCTCTAATAGGAGCTGACTTCTGTGGAGTCCTTGGTTCCTATCACTGTAATCTGTAGCTGGCCAGAAATATCTGTGTGGGAGGACAGGTCAAACTTTCCACACTCCGTATTTCTGGTAATTAGAGTCTTCAGCCTTTGCGCCTGGGTTCAAGTGGTAAAGAGAAGCAGAAGATTGTCTGAGTAGCTGTATGTGAAACAGGAGACTAAGCACTGGCATTAATTTCCTCTTGCTCGTTTGCATTGGCTCCATCTTTGGCAACGCGCACTGGGTTAGTAGTTCTTGCTTTGTCTTGGCCAATGCAGTGTCTGTTCCCATGGAAATGGGGGTGGAAGTGGCAAATGTCAGCAGAGAACTTTGTCTGGATCAGCTTCTCCTGACTGAAGTGCCGGTGGGCAGGTGGTGTCCATAGTCTTCCATCCTGCCCCTGCTTCGTAGGGGAATTACTTGATTCTGAGGTCTTGAGGCACACATCAGTTTGCATTTGTACAGTAACCCTGACACAATAAACTGTCAAGTGAGGTTAAGATCTTTTTGAGGGCCGTTCTAGAGATGGTGAAATAATGACTGAGAAGAGGCAAATTTTTAAGATTTCTGCTGTTTTCTCAGATATTATCCCATTTGGGAATGTTGTTTTGGGCCCTTCTCAGGGGGCTGTTCAAATGCCTGCAGGCAGCACCCATTTCAGCTGAGTGGCTGTGAGAACAGCAGCTGACGAAGCGGCTGGTGCTCTTGCACTCCTTATGTATCATTCTTGCTTCCTTCTTACTGTCTTCAAGCTAGTAGGTATTGCATGCTTGTGGTGAGAAGAAAGGGTTTTTGTAAGATGTCTAATGCTTTTTACCCTTCTGCCATTCCCCAGGTTTTCACTTGAGGAGGGTGAGTCTCTAAAACCTGATGCCATCAATGGCTAACTTCAAATCTGTTGAATTAATGAGTCGAATCAGTCCTGCGCTGATATTTTTTTTTTTTTTTTTGTACTCAGAGTTTGTAATTTGAAAATGCTGTAAAAATATTCTAGGGTTATTTTTTTACTCTTTGAAGCAGGAGTCAGTGGCTAAGTCCTTTGGCTTGGTGCCTTGTTTGTGAAACAGATTCTTTCTGAAACTGTGTGAGTAAGTTTACCGTGTCCTAGACTATAGCAGGTCCAGACCTGTTTTTCTACAGGACCCAGGTTCTGGGCCTTTGGCTACCTCTGCTTCTGTTCCAGTAGTGCCGCCTTCTGGTCAGAGCAAGGAGAGGAGACGTGTCTGACAAGGGTGTAAGTGCTAAGGCCACTTAGGGAGTTAAGCACTTCAAGAGTATATAAAGTGTCTCTCTTATTTGCCTCGGAAATTAACCCTTCCTCTCGCTATTTTGTGCTTGAAACCCAGCTTCTGACTATGGTATGAAGCTGCCAATCTTGCGGTCCAATGCGGAAGATCAGATTCTGTACCAGACCGAGCGTTACAATGAGGAAACCTTTGGTTATGAAGTTCCCATCAAAGAGGAGGGTGACTACGTGCTGGTGTTGAAGTTTGCAGAGGTCTATTTTGCACAGTCTCAACAGAAGGTAAGCAACAGCTCCTTGCTCATCTCTTTGATGTGAGTTCCTGGCTAAGACTCTGCATGTCCAGGTTGCCTCTGCTGCTTTGCATGCTGGAGAAAGGAGTGAAGTAGGGCACTCATGGTTAACTTAGTCCCTAGAGCTCTCATGAGCACTGAAACTTCGAGCTCTCTTCCACATTACAGATACACAGTTGGCTTGGAAAATTGCATTACAAAGTATTCAAACAAACATGTGCAACTAAACATAACTAGCACTAGACTTTTATGATCTGTTTAGGCTGTGCTGGTTCTCAGAAGAAGTATTTTTGCCTTTTTCCTGAACACTTATTCCTGACTTGACAGCATGCTTGTGCTGAAGGAAGTATTGCACAGATTGAATTGGGGAACTGATCTGGGTTAAATAACCCACTTAAAACAATTTTTATGAATGTAATAAGACTTGATACTGGTTCAAACTGGTCCTGAAAGCACAGAGTTAAATTCAACCATCCTTATTGCTCTTAAGAGAAAAATAATCCTTGCCCACTTTTGAAATTTCTCATGTACAGACATGGAAGCAGAATCACAAAGAACTCAAGGCCCTGTGATAAATTGGGAGGGAGGTGGTGTGTGTTTCACTCTGGCTTTCCCCCAACTCCATCAGCTTCTTTAGAGCCTTGCTCCTTAAGCACTGTGCTGCCTTCCTACCAGAGAAGTATTTCAGGGAACAGAACTGGTGGGGCTGGCTTACAGAATGGATGCAAAAAGCAGCCTCAGATTAAACCGAAGGGCTGAGGCATCTTTGGTTCCTCTTCCTTCATGTGGTTCTGCTGGGATTCCCCAGGTGCCGAGTGAAGTTTGAGTCATTACAGCCCTGAGGAGGACTTTCACTCTGAATTCACAGATGTGGTTAGCAGTTCAACATTTTACCTCCTTCAAACCCTGTGTCCTTCACCAGCTTGTTTCCTCTTCTCTGCTCTGCTGCAGGCTGTTTGTTAGAAATGGCTTAACTCCCTAGGGCGTGGTGTGCAGCAGCCACCCTGGGGTGGTAGGAGAAGGTCTTCAGCCAGTAGGTGGAAAGCTGTGGAAGAAAAGTATGAATAAACCAGAATAAAATTATGCTGTGCTCAGTTCTGAACAGTAGATGTAGGGGTTATTTTAAAAGGAGGGGGCAGATTTCAGGGTATTTGAAAGCAATGTTAATGCTTCAGTGTCCTTACCTGGCTGCTTTTGGACTCTGAATCCTTCTCAAGGGAGTGGAACGTGTGGTGGGACAGTGCGTGCTGCGATGCTTTCTGGTCCTGGGTGCATAACAAGCAGAGACCTTTCCTGTTCTGTTCCCCTTTCAACTGTCACATGCCTGAATCCGTTCTGACACTGTCATTTCTTCCACCCTGAAGGTATTTGATGTTCGCTTGAATGGCCATGTGGTGGTGAAGGACTTGGACATTTTTGACAGAGTTGGACACAGCACGGCTCATGATGAGATCATTCCCATGAGTATCAAAAAGGGGAAACTGAGCGTCCAGGGAGAGGTTTCCACATTCACGGGGAAGCTCCACATTGAGTTTGTAAAGGTAAAAAGCTTTGCTGGGCAGAGCCCTGATCTTTCCTTTCCCGCTCTTCCCCAGCTATGTGATGCAGCTGTGTGCTGTGGGAGGAGAGGTGGTGGTAGGTGGGGGGAATATTTCTTGCCTCAAAGCCGCAGCACTGACTTCCTTCTTTGCTTTCTCTAGGGCTACTACGACAATCCGAAAATCTGTGCCCTATACATCCTGCAAGGAACCGTGGAAGGTAAGCACAGTTTTTGAGCCAGAAGGCGCTCTCCTCTTGGAGAGCAG
Organism: Vanellus vanellus; assembly: GCF_965231255.1. Lineage (NCBI taxonomy): Eukaryota > Metazoa > Chordata > Aves > Charadriiformes > Charadriidae > Vanellus > Vanellus vanellus. The sequence goes on from NC_138921.1 coordinate 4,997,620, forward strand.
CCTATTGCTTCTCAGACCATGAGATCATAGCTCTTGGTCACCCACCTCTGCCAAAACTGTTTCTCTCTCAGCAAGTTCCCACAGAGTGCAGTTGCAGGGTGAAGTAGGTGTGTAGTGTTCTCCTGTTCCTCCAAGTGCACAAAGCTGTGTCATTTTTGGAATAAGAAAAATCAATTTCATTCGGGACTTCCTGCACGTGGAGTAGAGGAGAAGGGAACACAGTCTGGTCAGTCTTAGCTTATAGCTACAGATAAATTCCCTCTGGCCTTGGATGTCAGCAGCAGCCCTGCAGACAAGTAATTTGTGGAGATCTTCTAGCTAGTAGTTAAGTGTTTCTTACCTGGCACTTTGGTTTGCCTCCTCGGCTCAAGGACAAGGCAGTGTTTTATCCCCGTTCTTCTGGATAGCAGTGGGGAGCGCTAGTAAAATACTTGCTCTTTCGTCACCCTCTTTGTAAGTCTGTGCTGGAGTTAGAGCCCCTTTAGCTCCTAAACACAGGAGGTTTAGGACCCCTGTCTGACCAAAGCATCAGTTTGCTTCAGTATTGGTCAGGGATTGCCAAATGCTGCTGACAATTTGGTGTGTAACCTTGTGGCCAGGTGAAACCTTGCTGTATGGGGGGCCTGCAGTTCAGGCTCCAGGCTCAGAGGACTGGATTTGAGTGGGATTGGGCCATGCTGCTCTGATAGGTCTGGAATTGAGGGGTGCAGTGATGTGAGGTAGGATCATTTATGGAGAGGGTAGATGCCCTTTGTGTTTGCACTGCTGGTTCTGTGGGCAGCAGGTGCTTGTTCTTGACTAGCTCTCGCTGAGCGGCTGCAATATCTGACTGTGTATGCTGTAAGTGTGCTTTTGTGCTGTAAATTCTCTTGTGTCACAGGTAGACGGGGTGGAGGTATGTAATTTTCTTTGCAGACTGGGTCTTTAGATGCTCTTGCATCATGGAGGGAAGAAATGGTGGTGTGAGCCTCTGTGAGGGAGGATAGCCCTATTTCTTGGGTGCTCTGGCCATGGTGTTGATGTGGTGTCACGCGCCCCATTGCCCGTGTTCATGCTGGATCGGGGACAGGGGAAGGGAGTGACTTGGGTGATTTCCCAGGTTACATCCTGCCTCCTTACAACCTTTTGTCTTGTTCAACAGATGTTCCAAAGCTGCAGCCACACCCGGGTCTGGAGAAAAAAGAGGAAGATGATGATGAAGATGAATATGAGGATGGCTCCAGTGTTAAAAAACAGGCAAATAAGAACCGGGTTCAGTCAGGCCCACGCACACCAAACCCCTATGCCTCGGACAACAGCAGCCTCATGTTTCCTATATTGGTGGCCTTCGGTGTCTTCATTCCTACCCTCTTCTGCCTCTGCCGATTGTGAGAGCAAGCCCCACAGAGCATCAGCCAAGGGGCTGGGAGGGAAGGAGTTGGACCAAATACGGTTGCTTTCAATTTCTCCATATTGTTCATAATTTAAGGAAAAAAAAAAAAAAAAAGATGATTCATTTGGAATGAATAGCAGGTCCAGGTAAGAGGGAGCTTACCTTCCCCCTGCCAGCAAGCAGCGAGGCCCTTGCCTTCCCCTTCGCACCATGTGCAGCCTCCAGTCCTCCCTGGGGCATCCAAGAGTAAACTGAGTCCTGGCTGTCTGTGTATTGGGCTGTTGGAAGCTGGTGCTGGCAGTCCTGGGCCACATCCACACTGAGAGAAAGCCGTGTGCTGTGAGATCTCTGCCTTTGCTGGGTGGAATATGGTTCCGTAAGCAGGGAAGCAGCTCTTAAAACCAGGCCTGGGTACATGTTTTGTCCGGGAGCGTGGAAATGTTGTGGTGCTGTTGGTTGACTAATGACTATGGAGGATGGAGCCTGGCTCAGCAACTCCCTGAATGTGTGCAACACGATGTATGGTACTCGCCTGCATAAAGATACCAAGACTCCAGCTAGCTGCTCAGCCTCTGTGGAGACGTTCCCCTCCTAAGAGCGCAAGCTGCGCCAGGAGCAGAGGGGTTTATCTGGCCTGATATGCTGCACCAGTTGGGAGAGACTTTCCTAGTCTGACAATTGTAATGTTAGATCCATTGCAGAGGGATTCTGCTGTAGCCTGCAAGAGGCTGACATTGTTAGCGTCGATCAGATGCACTTGTCTTCTGTATTGATTATGGCTTTTGTTTCCTTTAATATCCTTTTCTTTTCAAAGGTTTCATTTTAAGCCCAGTTCCTTGTTTTGCCCTTTCTAGCAAGTGACCTCTCCTTCGGAAGAAGCTGAGAATCTGATGAAGAGAGAGGAGGTTCTGGACTTGTTCCTTGATCTTCCTAATGGTTAGCTCCCCATCCAACCATGGTGAACAGCCTGTGCCGTAGGACAGAGCAGAGCAACCTTGCGGATGCTGCCTGTGAGCTCTCGTTCCCTGTTGTAGGGACCAGGCCTGCCTGCAGTGGTGAGAAGTGCAGTGGAGTTGGTTAGTGCTTTCAGTTAGCTTGGCTGTTTACGTACCAAGGCCCTGTGGTGAAGGGGCAGATGTCCAGCATTTCAGTCCTGTAGAGCAAGGTGGTTTGATGCCCTCCAGAGATGTGGAAGTGAGCAGAACACTGGAGACAAGGTCACCCACTTCCCCCGGGGATGTTTCTGCAAGAGGCTTCTGTTTCCATATGCAGAGCCTGCGCCTGCCTGACAGAGGCTGAGCAGAGTGAAAGCCCTCGCTGTGCCGTCTGATCCAGAGCCGCTGATCCAAGGAGCTGCCTTCTGACGGTCTTGGCCTCTGACATGCTGAGCGGGAAGGAGGTGTTCTGTGTGCTGGAGCAGGATCTGCCCCAGGCATGGTTGGGTCCTTGTGGGTCAGCTTCGATCCTGGTTAGCCCTGGGCTTGCAGAACACTTTACCTCATGCTCTCTGTTGTTCTCAGAAGTGCTCTCTCTTTACCCAGAGCAGTTGCACTGAGCGATGTCCTCCTTGCTGCTGCTCCTCCTGGGGCCTGAGTTTTCCAAGCGGTTGTTTGTGGGTTTGATCCTCTGTAGTGTCTCAGCCTTTCTTTGAGCTGAAAAGGGTCAGCACACTTCCCTAGTTTCTGAAAAGGAAACTGGAGGAGCAGCCTTTCTGCTCTTCTGGTAGCAGCTGAAGCCTTCTCTTCCTCCTAATCCTCAAGCTGTGATACGAGCTACCAGCTCACAGGCTCCAGAACAGGAGCTGGGGGAGGTGTCAAAGCACTGCTCCGTGCAGCAGTGGCACTGAACCTTGCCTTTCTGATCACATACATCACTGCTAAAGGCCTGACCCTAATTCTGTGTGAGCTAAAAAGCAAGCAGTAGGACCTTAATTACCTTCTCTCCAGTTGCACGAGTGGTAACAGCCAGTTTGGGAGAAGCAAGAGGGTCCCTGCCACACCAGAAGGAGAAGACAGGCTTTAGAGAGAGTAAATCTTAAGAACAAACCTTAGGATGAAAAGGGGGTGAGCTTGAAGTTGTCTACTTCATCTTCTAGCTGCTGTTAAAATCCTAGTACTTATAAAACTCTTATAAAATATGGGCTCTGTTTTGTTTGGTGACAGTGCCTGCAGAGATTCTCCAGAATTTTTGGGACTCTCTAACTGGAGCACAGAGACATTTAGATCTTTATCAGTTTTGAGAAGCATGAACGGCACTGATTTGTTAAGCCAAGAACCTGAGCTTGAAAGCGGGCTTCTTTGTAAGGAGCTGTTCTCCTCCAGGCCTTTTAAGTTCCATTTTATTTGAGCATCCTTGAAGCAGGGAATCACTAGGCTTCTTGTGGCTCACTCGGTAATCTCTGTACCTTGCCTAGTGTGAGAAAAGGGGCGTGCATTTAGGTGGGCAAGAGTTGGAGACAAGTCTTCTAGGATAGTTTATCTCTGCCTCTCCTGACAGCCAGGGCACTCATTTGGTGCCATCAGCCGCCCTAAGGCAAAGCTGTGCAGGGTGTGATCTGTTGTGTTCCAGTTGCTCAGTTCAAATTAATTTGTCTTATTTGAATAAGAACAGGGAGGAGGAAAGTTCATCCTCTGTGGCTTCAATTTAGTTGTTTTGGCTCTGGTTTTATGCATTTTTGTCACTACAAAGCTGGTGATTGGGAGGTTCCTGACCCTGTTATGGTGCTATGAGCAGTTTTCCTTGTTGGTCCATCCCTTCCTGACAGGTTTGCCTCGGAAGGAGCCTTCAAACAGGAGGATGGTAGGGGATAACCAGTTAGCACCTCACTGGGAATGGCATACTCAGACTGGTTCCCCTTGCCATCTCTCTCTGGCACCTGCAAGCCAGCCAGATGGGTATAATGAGGTACCTGGTCCTGACCAGGGAAAGAAAAAGTTTGGGTTGGCTGTAGATTTCCAGTACAGGTGTTTGAGGGAACATCCAAGGCGGAGCTTAACTAAGACTGGTTAGAGACAAGCCTGTTCATGCTTTGGTGTCTCCAGGCAGCAGCAGGCAGATGGGGCATGTGTCCCTTGGCAGCAGTGTGGGTCAGAAGAGACCCTGGCTTGATTGGTGGAGCAGTTGTGTAGAGAGGCGTAGATAAGGCAATTTTAATAAAAATTCCACTTAATAAAGGGGAGATGACGCCATCGATCATGTTTTGGGCCTGGATTCAGCCTCAGGGTGTGGTTCCAAAGTGTGTTTTGATTAGCCCCCCATCACTCCCTCCTTTCATGCCTTTAAGCCAGGCCATTTTCCCCTTCTCTGTGTGTGAATGAAACAACAGCTCTGACCCTTTTGAGTGTCCCAGGTGGCAGTGAGCAGAAAGCCAAATGAATTTCCTTCTCTTTTTGGTGCCTTTGTCTCAGGCTTTGAATAAAAGTCTATTTGAAGAAGCTTCTTATTTTTTTTAAGGAGCTTCTGAGTTGTTTTTTCCTTTTCCCCAAGGGACAGGCATTCCCTGCCCTTGTGATCAGCTGGGGACTGTCTCACTGTCCCTGGATGCCAGCTCTGGAGGTCACAGCTGAAGCAGAGAACTGCGAGCAAGTATCTTTGGTTCCAGCCCTTGAGGTCAGTGGGGAAAAAAGTCTATCAGGGGATAGAAGAACTGGAAGAGCTCCTTCGGGTCTGGTCTCCCCCAGAAATCTCCCGAAGGCGGGATGAAGAAGTTCCAGACAGTCTGGAGCCTGCGTGTCTGTGCATTTCAGAGCCGAGTGAGTCATGGCCAGGTCCGGGCAGTCAGATGGTGCTTACAGCTTCTGTGTGTGGAGTGTGGCTTGGGGGTCCTGCCCCCCAAGCTCTCTCACCAAGGGCTTGCCCTGCACAGTTTGGGTCTGAACAGGATGCAGGGGCCTGTGCTTTGTCCTTTGGTCGTCCTTTAAGTTGAAATGGGATTGCAACAGCCAGGGAAATGTCTTGATATGGGAAGCCTGGGCTGTACAGGACTGTCTGATGGAAAACAGCAGGAGGAGGGAGAGGACCAGCAGAGCAGCTTCAGCCCTTGTGAGACAGATTCTGAGCAGCTGTGAAGTACCAAGTGCTTTGGGCTCTGTTTTGTGCTCAAATGTGGCAGAGAACCGTCTGCTTGTTGCACTTATGTGGCGAGGAGGGAAATATCCTTGCTGAGAATCCAAGAGAAATGGGAGCTGGGCCAGCACTGAGCTAATTTACCTACTGGCGCTTCTGCATCTCCACAACAAATGCCAAAGTCTAATACAATTCAAAGATGCTTTTTTAATGTCAGCCTGGTTCCACCAGTCTGTCTTCACTGGCTAGTTCCAAATAGGCTCAGACAGATATTCTCAACGGCACAAACACCACCAGGCTGGAGCTGTGAAGGCTCAGAAATATGATTCCACTAATCGGCCTCCTGTGCTGCACCCCTGCTTCACGCGCTGCCCAGCGGGGCTGGGGCACCTGCGTTTCACCTTGGATCCGAAGGGATTTGTCCCATGTGTATGGTAGCAACCGCATTGAAATGGTGCTGGGCTGGACGGGAGAGGTGAAAGCAGGTCCGTGTCTTCCAGGACTCTGGCTCGCTCAGAGTTTATTGCTGTATATTAAATACTATTTTTGGAGATTGGGGGGAAGATGTGGGAGGGGGAGGGATGTGGCGGTGCTGTCCCCAGGCTGATCAGTGGGATGCTACTGCAGGTTATCGATAGATTTTTGACTTTTTTTCCCCAAAAAGTGCTTTATTTAAAAAAAAAAAAAAAAAAAAGGAAAAAATAATCAGTAAAACAGAAGTGCTTTCCTCCCTCCTAGGAACAGTGCTGGCTGATTAGAAAATGTGAATAATCTTTTGCAAACATCAAAGGTCTCTGCTAAAGAGTCTGTGTGATGGAAATTTCAAAGCAAGGGGCAAAGTACGGCTCAAACCAGTTTAGCTGGGTAGAGCGTGAATCTAGGAAACGCAGCATCTCTGCCCTGGAGTTGTTCCCAGTCACGCGTAGTGGGGATGTGCTTGCTTGTGCTACCATGGCTGTTCTGTCACTCTAAAACAGTTCTTGAGCTGGGGCGCTGGAGTGAAGCAGTGTCTGGAAACTTGCTGGCAAGTAGGGGCTTGAATTTTTTTGTGGTTTCTTGGGGGCATCCGGTGTTCAGGGCTTTCCTGCTTGAGAAGCAGCCAGGTTGGTAAAGCAGCCCCGGAGAACATGAGAGCAGAGGCAGGATTTGTGCTTTGTGCCAGGAGGCCAGTAGCCAGGACTGCGAGATGCTGGGCAGGTGACAGTGATGTTTGGGTCCCATGGGCATAGCAGCTTTTAGTGTTGGCAGGTGGTCCCCATGCTCTGTAGCACCTGGCTGCGTAGGCTGGGGCGTGTGGAGGTGACCTGTGCTGTTGGCATTAAGGACACGTCACAAACTACTTGAAGCTGCAGGTCTAGGTTGTCTGTAAAGGCTAAAGCAGTGTGGGGAGAGATCCCCATCTGTACTTGGCACCAGTACAAAGGGGTTTTAAGGAGGATTTTTTTATTTTACTGTCCATTGCTTTGTGTTATAACAACTTGCAGTGACATTTTCTTAGTTTGTTTTGCAGCAAGCTTGGGCCCTGGGTGAAAAGCACAGATGTCTATTTCTGATTGCATTGGCTTTGCAGGGATTAGTTTGGGGGAAAAGATGGGTGTGGGGGTGGGCTATTTTATTTTTGGTACATGGTAGCGGTTTTATTTTTTAATTTCCCCAGGTTTGGTTGAGGGAATGTTCTGAAATCTACTGTCTGGCAGTTTTAACCAGCAGTGTGTTAAAGGAAAATAAACAAAATTATATTGTCACTCGGATGAGGTGGTCCCTCTTTTCTGAGGGTGGGACGGGAGAGCTCCTCTGCTCGAGGGCTCGCGGTGCGGGAGGCCGGGACGGCACCACACTGCGGAGGGGACTGCAGCCTGCTGCCCAGATGCAGTTTAACATCCCACCGCTGCTGCAGCCCAGAGCCTCTCCCTGCTGCTGCCCACCTCCCGTACACCTCTGGTACTCTCTGGCTGGTTATTTTTGGCAGTTTAAGTGCAAATTGAATGGTACAACATCCTCTTTAAAGCGCTGATGGGGACTGCGTTGCTTCCTGCTCAGATGGGGAACACCAGAGATGTAATCTGCCTTCTGGGGTTTTGCAAGCTGCCCCTGTTACAGCCTGAAACTGCGTCAGAGATGGTCAGGAGGGGCTGGAGCTGGAGCAGAGAGAAAGCGGCACCTTCTTCCTCTGGCTGCCTGCTCTCAGGGGACGAGGGGCCCCAGCCCCGCATCCAGCAGTCGCCCATCAGGACAGCCTGTGTCTTTGGTCTGTCCCTCCCGGGGCCAAGCAGGAGGATTCGGGAACGCTGGCGTAGGCAGGCTGGTTTGAAAGCGCGTTTGTCTGGCGGCAGCAGGCGCGTGCTGCGTATGAGCAGCAGCGAACGTCACTAACCACCCCTCCGCTTCTGCTTCCAGTCGTTGAGTGCTGGTTGGAGTCTGGAAAGAGGATGCAGATGTTTCTTCTTGCCCTGGTTCCCTGAAGGTCTGGAGGTGACTCTTAGCACTGAAGTGCCTACTGCAGGCTGGTGGGCTGCCCATTTTTTTGGGAAGAAATGTGTCCTTTCCTCAGTGTGGTGCTCCTGTGGGTCACTCCAGGTGGGACCTTCCCTGTCCCTTCTGGCTCCGGGGACTCTTCCACTGCCTGTCACCATCCCTCCGATGGGTGCTTTGACCGGATCCGGGTCCCAGTGCCTTGGAGACCGCAGCGGGAGGGGGTGCTGCGGGGGGGGGGGGGGCGTCTTTTTTGTTTAGTTTTTTTTTTTCCTTTTCCTCAGGTAGCTCCCAGCTTTCCCCTCTCGCCTGCTCCGCCGTCGTCCGCCCGCTGTGTGTATCCCCGGGCCGGGGCCGCTGGGGGCCCGGGTTCTGCGAGCGGCGGGTCGCGACGTGGCGCTTGGGTCCCCCCTCCGGCCGCGCACGCGGCGGGCCCTGCTTAGCTACGGGGGCCTCCCCCCCGGCTCCTCTGCGTTGCTAGGCAGCGTCCGCGCCCTCTGACCCGCCGCGGCTCCGCCCCTCGCTCCCATAGCTACCGAGGGAGGCGGCGGCCATCTTGGCGGCGGCGGGGCGATGAGCGGCTCGAAGGCGAGGGCGGCGGCGGCGGGACCGGAGAAGAAGCCGTCGCCGGCGACCGGGGGGGCGCTCAGCCGCCTGCGGGGGCGGCGGGGCTCGGGCGACGCGGCGCCGCGGCCGCCGTGGACCGAATCGGAGCTGCTGGCGCTTGAGACCGTCCGGCCCGAGCACGTCCTGGGACTGTGCCGGGTGACGGAGAGTGAGTGCGGGCCGGGGAGCGCGGGCGCCGGGCCCGGGGAGGGGAGGAGAGGGGGGGAGAGGGGAGAGGGGAGGGATCTCGGGCCGGTAGCGCTCGGCTGGGGGCCGGCGGTCCCGTGCGGACACCCTCTGCCCCGCGCTGCTCCGTTAATGCCTCGTCGGCCGCGGCGGAGGGGGCTGCGGGGCCGGGCCGGGGCTGTGGAGAGGGCGGCGGAGTGGGGCCGGCGGGGTCGGTGCTGCCGGGCGGTGCGCTGGCGTTGGAAGCGGCTGAGGAGTGTGCGCCTTGCGGTGTGCTCCTGCCTTCGGCTTTGTTACAACTTCCAGAAAGTTTGGGGTGTCCTGGGGTGGGTTTTCGTGTGGGTTTTTTGGTTTGATTTTGGTTTTGTTTTGCCTCTGGGCTGCTGGTCTCTGCTTTTCTGTCCCAGTCCCTTCCCTTTCTCGTTCTGCTACCTGGCACCTAGCATGCCTTTGTTTCTTCTAGCTTCAATTTTATCCCGCTTTGATGAAGCTTCTGCAAAATAACTAGCAATATGTATCTTAATGGGCTGGGGCTAGCAAAAAAAGAAATTCCTTTGGTAATTGCTCAGAGATCTTTTGAAATGCGACTATATATTTTCTTTCCCTGCTAGATTATTTATGCAAACCCGAGGACAACATTTACAACATTGACTTCACCAGGTTTAAGATCCGGGATCTTGAAACTGGAACAGTGCTGTTTGAAATTGCAAAGCCATCACCCTCAGGTATGTTATGCTAAAGTTGCCAGAAGGCAACTTCTGGCAACTGCGGGGATGCGGGGAGCCGAGAAGGTGCAATGCAGGACCCACGCAAACCAAGCAGAAAGATTCTTCTATATGTCCTGGTGACTAAATTCCTCTCCTTTAAGCATAGGACTGAGTTTACCTCTGCTGAGAAACTTGTCATAAAATTGTGAAGTGATTATCATGAGATGAGGAAGTAGTGTCAACTGCAAATCTGCCCTTGGTGGCTGGTTATCGTACAGAGTTTCTTTTATGTGCTTTGGCAATTGTGAGGGGGGATATCCTGTGAGGTGGAGGGTGGTTTCATCTCCAGAGCCACCAAGGCTGCACCAGCTGTCATAGCCAATCTTTTCTTTATTACTTAGTTCCAGTATGAGTCTCAGACCAATTATTAAACACTTTTACATTTAGTGCCTAAGTAATAGCTAGCTTGTCCTGATACACCCGCAAGCTAGTATTGCCTTACGTGTACGCTGTTAGCAAAATAACTCTGAGCTGGTGCATTTTCTAGAGCAAGATGAGGAGGATGAAGATGACAACAGTGAACTGGACGCTAGTGCAGGCCGCTTTGTTCGTTACCAGTTCACCCCAGCATTTCTCCGTCTTCGGACTGTTGGTGCAACGTAAGTATGAGTTCATAGAAAGAAGGAAGAATCAGATGTTTATGAAATGTCACTTGACAGTTTATAACAAAACTGAGTCAAGGACTAGAGAGAACCCATCTTGCAGTAAAAATAGCAAAGTCTCTCTTTCTGGAATGATCTACTAAATTCTTGTGTAGCCTTGGGTCCAAGGCTCTGTTTTTCCCAATACCTGTTTTTTCCTACTTTTTGCATACAGAGTGGAATTCACAGTGGGAGAAAAGCCAGTGTCAAACTTTCGAATGATTGAGAGACATTACTTCCGAGATCGCTTGCTGAAGAACTTTGACTTTGATTTTGGCTTCTGCATCCCCAGTAGCAGGAACACATGTGAACACATTTATGAATTCCCTCAGCTCTCAGAAGACCTTAGTAAGTATCTCCTTTTCCATACTGAGCTGTGTTTTGTTTGTGTGTGTGCATATGCTCATTTTCTCCCTCTCTCTGCTTGTGAAAGAAGTTGTGACTGGGATGGGGGGGACAGGAATAGATAGATACAGGTTCTTGGTTTAAGCTGTGTGTAATCTTGACTGAAGTACAGATTTGTGCTGCAAATTCTCCTTCTTTGAAAATGAAAGCCTAAGACAACCTATGTTGTCAAGTCACAGGCTGCAAGAACCGATCAGAGGCACAGGGCTGACACGCCTGATGCCTAACAGTGTAGCCCAGAAGACAACAAAACCCTGAAAAAAGGATTCTCTTGGTAGCCACGCATCTGTTTTCAGCACTTACTTGATAGGCCTTGAGCCTCCTGCTTTGGAACAGAACAGGCTCTTCTCTGAGAGGTGTGTTTTTGAGCCTACTAAGATCTCTGCAAATGTATGTTGCGCAGGGTATGTTTGACCTCAGGATAGAGGAGGTGCACGTGCGGCCTTCTGTGGCTGCCTAGGTGCAGGAGGAGGCGCAGAGTTTGTACCCCGCCTGTGTACATGTGGGGAGTGCCACTGTTTTTCCGTTTGTGGATTGCTGCTCTGCTCTAGTGGTGGCTCTGACAGTTGCTAAGGTAGTCTTGCCTGAGATTACTCGCTCCCCCTTTGTTTGCCTTTGACCGCACTTGTCCTGTGAATGGGAAGAATAGGAAGGGGCAGGCCAGAGCTTTTGAAGTGTGGTCAGCAGAGCAGTTTGCTTCTTAGTTGGGTAGGGCAGAGCATCAGCCTGGTAAATCCAGCAGAGTGGCAGTCCTTTTTACTCTGACTTTGTGCTGTCCAGCGGAGTGTGGCAGGCTTTTGAATGTAATCAAGCTTTCTCTTTCACAGTCCGTCTGATGGTTGAAAATCCATATGAGACCCGCTCAGACAGCTTTTACTTTGTGGACAACAAGTTGATTATGCACAACAAGGCTGACTATGCTTACAATGGAGGACAGTAATCATTCTGTGTCTGCTGGATGCTGTGATGCCATTAACCGTTCCAGATGTCCAGGAGTGGACTGAAGTTGCTGTCTCATGCAAAAAGGCTTCTTGCCAAACCTTTTCTCCTTGCATGAGGCTGAAAACATGAAGCAAAGACGACAGCTCATGGAAGCACAGGAAATCTCGCTGCAACACTTCTTTATCTGACACTCAACATATCCTGCCTCTTATTCTCTGTTTCTGGTTACCTTCTGGTACCGTGGTTAGGTCAAGGGTCAGAGGCACTGTTAGAAAATTCTTGCTGTTACAGTCTTTATAGTTAGGTTGCACTTTTAGTGCTTCTGATGTTTCACCTTTGGGGTGACTACCCTTTTTCAAGAGGTCAGATTGTTTGGGTAAGCTATTTCTTAGCAGGAAAATTTTCCCCCTTCAAGTAGTCAGTGACGACTGAAGAGCAGATCTCTGCTTCAGCCGGATAGATCATCTCTTTAGTGCACAGTGGTTTAGTTTGTAGTATGGCTGAGATTGCTTTACAGGGTGTGTCCCAATGTTCTCCAGTGGAAAAGAGAAAATAAGAGACTAATTCAGCTTCTAAGTAGTGTAGGAGTCTTCATTCTGCCTCCAGCAGCTTGAGCTGCCCTGAGAACAGTTTAATATGTGTCTTGCCAGAGATTTCACTAGAGATACGAGATAGGGGGGAAAAAAGAGGGCTTTATCCAGGTTGGTCATCAAGTCAGTCTGATAGCATTTCTATTTGAGCTCCTTTGAGCAAATTGTTGAATCTTGGACCTCGGGGGTCAACCTTAGAGCTGAAGTTAATCTCATTATATTTACCATTTCTCCTGCTTCCCTTCGTGTAGGAATTTTGGCTCTTGCCACAGAGTGTATTGCTTTTTAGATCAACAGCACCATGTCAGTCTAGCTGGGGTGGAGGGGAGGTGTCAGTCTAGTGGGGCTTAGAGAGAGGAGAATGTGGAAAATCACTTGAAAAATGTGTAGGAAGCAGAGCTTCCTAGGCTTCAATCTCTGTGTACTTTTAAACATGAATGATCTGTCAGAGGTGCTGGAAGGAGAAACAGTGGTGTCAGAACCTCATTTGCTTTGTTTCAGTTGAGGTATTAGTAGCTAAAAGTTTCCCAGGTCAGATCACTCAGTGTTACGGAGTGGAATTCTTGCAAAGTGAGAATTTACATGATTCTTTTTTTAATTGTTTGAGTTCCCATCCCTGCTTTGCCTACTTAACTGCTTATTTATGGTTTAGGAAGTTCTGCTGTGTTAGTTAACACCACCAAACCAGAGGGTGTATTTCATAGCTGTATTTGGGATCTGGCAATAGGAAACAGCACTGTGCAGTGGGAAGAGGAGACCCATGTCTTCCCAGCAGCCATGCTGGAGCCCAGCTCCCAACCAAGCAAAATCGCAGCTAACAAAACCCTTTTCTGCCTGTTTTGCTGGATCTCAAGACTGGCATTTTTCCTGTCCCCAGCTGGGCTGGTCAGTCATGTCTCTTGTAGACTGGAGTTAGGTTGCATCTAGACTAGAGATGTTTGCTAGTATTAGTTCCACTTGTTCCATGAGACAGTTGAAACCTAACTCCTTGGTGGATACAGTTGGTTACCTGCTGTGGTAAGTAAGATTCAGCGTAGTTTATTTTAGCGGGATTAAGTGCAGTGGGCATCACAGCCTGGAGCCTGTTAATGCGTAGACAGCAATAGGAAACGACTGCCTTTACCTTGCAGATTAATGTTCGCTTTGGCGTAGAAGATCAGCTGGCATCGGGGTAAGCAGTGAGTGTGTGTGGGGCGGCAGCCATGAAAGAATCTCCAGCTTTTGGGAAGATATTTAATTATGATTAACTGCAACAAATGACCTGTTCTGGGTGGAGCATTAATCATAAGCAACCACAACAAATGTCTTGGGAATGCAGAGGGACAAGGTCTACGTGGCTGAAAGATGAAGAACAGTTCTGCTACCATCAGTCTCCTCCAGCATCTCCAAAGGTGCTTAGAGCAATCTTGTTTAGTTATTTCAGAATTAGTTAAAGCTGCTTGTAAGGTGGAGCTTGAGATGCATCTTGCAGTGATTGTCTTCAGAAGGCCTTGTGCTGGTCAGGTGAGAAACATCAAATCAGATGGTAGTTGCTTGTGATAAGGCAGAACTGCCTGGAAGTGTGTATTTCACCCTGACGTGTTCAGAGATGCTCAGGATAGTGTCTGAAGAGCCTGCTAATTATTCCCTAGGAAACTTTAGCATATTGAGCTGAATTTGTGTGTAGTATAAATCCAGGTGCCTTTAAATGTTACTTGCAGCTCATTTTCTGTAGGAAGCGATCTCTTGCTTTTCTTATGGGTGTGATGATTCCCATCTGTTTTCTATGTCACTGCGTAAAGGTTCTTAAAAGGAAAATGGACTGTTGCCAGAGCGAGCAGCAGAAATTACTGTACGGGCAAATACCAACTTGTGTGGGCCGTTTGTAGTAGTCAGTGAGCAGCTCTGCACAGTTGGGGTGTCCTCCGGGGCGTGGGTGCCATCTAGCCGCTGCTTTGCAGAACACGACTGAGCAGGAGAGCACTCTGCCCAATGTAAATGAGGGATTTGATACTTATAGGAAAATGGATTCCTGTCTTTTGTTGTTACCTCTGCCAGTAGTGATGAGAAAAAAGCATTGAAGTGGTTGCCTTCCTGTTGGTGAATGTATCAGCTATTCAGCAATAAAAAAAAAAAAAAAAGGAAAACTGGAAGAAAATGGGAAGACTTGCAGGCAGCACTAGCACCCCTCAGGTTCTAACTGAATTTGTTTGCTGTGCTGAATTAGGTGGTCTTTGCCCAAAAAGCATGCTGCGGGGGAAAAAAAAAAAAAGTCCCTACAAGAGGGCAACCACCCAGCATTGAAAAAGCTGATGGAAATCACCAACTTTCTGGATTACAAAAGTCCTGTCCCTGCTTTGGCCACTTCCCTAAGGTTCCTTTTCTCTTAGATGCTTTCTGTAGTTTCCTCTCTTTTGTGGCAGGTATGATGTCTTTGGTGAACATGGTTTAACAGAGCATCTTCCTTCTGGGTTGTGTGTTCTGATGCTTTAATGATGGGTCAAAGCTGCTCATGCCAGTGAGCTAGAATACATTCCAGTGGGATCTCATCCTTGTCGGGTGGATGGTCTGTCCTGAACAGGTGCTGAACACAAGGGAGATGCTTTCAGTGTCGGTTAAATTTTGAGCAAGGGGGAAGGTATTTGTGCAGACAGTGTCTCTCTGATTGTGTGCTGAATTGGAAAGAGAAAAGAGTTGGGGTCATACTGTGTTCTGCTCTGACAAAAACAGGGACCAAACCCACAAACTCATGTTAATTCTTTCCAGTATTTGTCCTCTTAGGACCAGGACCTCTTTTTCACATTTTTGAGGCAATTGCTTTGGATCCATGCAAGCAAGCTTCCTGGACAGCTATTTTTGTGATTGACTGAGGAATACATACTGCACCTTGTGAAGGAAGGTCATCTCGTCATATGGACTGGGTACTGCTGTCCCTGTCCTCCTTTTTTGGTAGGAAGTGTCTTCCTTTGTGTGTTTTCCTTAGGATTTTCAATGTCTCTTGCTGCAGAGAAGCAGCAGCAGCCTCCTCTCTGGCACTTGAGGATGTTTACTCTGCTTATCCGAGGGTTCAGGAAGAATAAAACAAGTATTCAGAAGGCAGAAATGAATGAAGAAGGTGGTGATGGTGAAGCAGTAAGGTCCAAACGTGGTAACTACTTCTCAGCTGTGTTTCATTACATCCTCTTCAGCTGTTTCCCAGTGTTTGCCTTCTGCCCCGCTGTTCTGTCACATCGAGCTACCGAGCCTTCTGCTGCCCCTGAGCACGGCCCGGTGTCGGCACACTCCTCGGACTCTTAACACTGCCCTGTCCCTTTGATGAGGACACGGCTGAGGGACGGCGTCCTGGCAGAGCCATCACCTCTTCCTCTGCAGCAAAGGGAAAAATTAACACCAGCAAACGCCATCTGCCTCTGCCTGGATCTCGGTGCTGTTATGGGACACGTATTTGTATCTCTCACAGTGTGGCCTTTGGGCTGCTGGCGCGTCCGCCCCCTCCGTGCTGTCCCCTCCGGGCGCGGTGGCGGGGCCCCCTTAGCCGCGCTGGCCGTGCCCCTTCAGTCCCGCCTCCCTCTCCGGGGCCCAGCACGGTGCCGGTGGCCCCCCTGCCCTCCGCGGCGCGGTGCCCGCGTGACGATGTATTTGTACAAACGTGATTTTTGTCACCAGCAATAGTAATAAAGAAACTTCCCATTTTCGCACAGGCGGGGCCCGGTCTCAGGGGCGGGGCCGGAGCGGGGGGGGGGGGGGGGGGGCGGAGCTGGAGGGGCTGCGCCGCGAGGTGGCGCTGCTCTGGCGGCTCGCGCCTGCGCCGTCTCCACGCGCTCGCCTGAGGCGACGGCCATGGCGGCGGCGGCGTTCCTGTTCCGCGGCGGTGGCGGGGCGCCCAGGGGTGAGGGCGCCGGGCTCGGCCTGGCTTCGGCATGGCTGCTTGGGGGGCTGTGGGGGGCGCGAACAAGGGTGGAAGGGGCCGCGGCTGCCGCGGGAGGCGGCCGGCGCCCCGTTGCCCTTCAAGGCCTGAGGCGAGTCCCCTCAGCCGCGGGGGGGAGGCGCCGCCCTTCGGCTGAGCCCCCGGCCCGTCCTGCCCCGGCTTGGGGGGAAAAGGGTCGCTGCAGGGAGGCCCCCAGCCTGGGGCCGGGTCCTCCTGGGCCGCTGAAACCCCCTCCCCTGGGCGTGAAGGCAAACAACAGTGCTTAATTCCTCTCCTGCCTTCCAGCACTGGCCTTTGGGTGCCTGCGCCGACTGCACACCGTGTACCAGACAGCGGAGCTGCCAGAGACCCACCAGATGCTGCGTCAGACGTGCCGGGACTTCGCAGAGAAGGAGCTGATGCCTCTCGCAGCTCAGCTGGATAAAGAGCACCGGTTCCCGGCCGAGCAGGTGCGTGCTGCTCCCGCCAGGAGGTGGGCACGGCAGAGGCAGACTGGCGCGTTCAGAGCCAGACTTCCCTCTGCTGCTGCGGCAGGACCCCCTGGGCCTGAAGTAAAATGTACATTAAGATCTGGCTTAGCAGAAAATTTAAGTTTAGGCCAGCTTGTTGGAGAGTTCTTTGAGTGTGGAGGTTGTAATGCTCACAGGACATTTTCAGCTCGTTACCTTTACTTGTGTTTTTCTGTATTTGGCTTTAGTGCCATTACGTTTTCAGTTCTCTCACTGACTTTCCTGTGGGCTGTAATACAACTGACTTATAAAATAAATGAAATACTTTTATAGACTGCGCCTAACTATAAAAATGGTTTATAGTGAGGAAGCGTATATGACCTGAGTGCATTTGAGATGGTAAAAAGAAGTGATCGGGTGGTAGGAGATGTATGTTGGTCATCCTCTAGGGCTGTAAAGAAATGGATATTCCGATCAAACCTGTGACTTGTCTTGTGGAAAGCAGTACAGACACAGAAGTACATTCTGTGCCTTGTTGAGCAGACCAACTCACCTGCTTCATTGCAATGAAATACTAAGCTCCAGAAAAATATATACTGCTACGTTAGCCAAAAGGCTCCAAGCAAGCACAGTCAGAAGCATGCGAGTTTTGTCATATGCCCCTCTTTCTATTAAGGAGTAAGGAAGATAGCCAGTCATTAGTCACGCTAAGGAAGGAAATATTTTCCTCATTACTTCACTGTTCTTATCTGAGAATTTTAAATTTGATTTTGAGTCTTTTCACTTGAATGTATAGGGGAAAATTAAAAATGTAAACACTTTTTATTAAGATAAAGTACATAGAACTAGTTGCTGTCTTTTCTCTGGATTTGATGTGAAGGAATATTTGTTTAAAAATTCCTCTTGGTTCCTCTTAAAGCAAACAGAGGCTGGTAATATGCTTATTTCTGCAACACCAAAAGCTTGAAATCTTGAATATAAATGCAGATGAAAGTTTGTTTTTTTCCTTGTATGTTGCCAAACGTTAACAAAAAGAGTAGAGTGAGACAGTCAGTGCTCTGAAGAGCTTATGCTTAAGAAGCCAGGGGTCCAGCTGAGGAACTTGGGGTGGAGTAATTTGGAATGTAATCAACAATTAAATTCTCTGGGAAGCAAGACCTGGCTTTAATGAGAATGAAAAATCACCTTCTTGCAAACTGTTCTGTGGGTCATTCATTCTGTAAAATTCTTTCCTTGTGCAGTCCTAGGCTGAAGCTGAGCAGATTCAAAGGTAAAGTTCTAATGATTTTTATCAGCTAGATTTGCCATTGAGAGCTTCCAACTGACAGGAGACATATGAGGGGAAAAGATTCGGTGGGAGGCTGAGGAAATGCTGGTGGGGTTGTATCTCCCTATTTCACCTTCAAAAGGCTCCCTCCTTCCCAGTACTGAAGAGAGCTCATTAAATAAGCAAGAGCCTCATCTTAGGCAGCAGTGACTGTGTACAGCTCTTGTTGAAGTCATCGGGACCTGGGGGCACTTACCAGTTTGTACAGTCAGATTCCTATTTCACTAGGAGTTATTATCTTTTCCTCTGTGTGTAGTCCTGCTATGACCTGTCTTTATCTCCATGTGTCTGCGTGTATTTGCTGCGACACTGGTAGTGCAGAGGATCTTACTTCTCTGTTCCTATGTGCAGGTGAAGAAGATGGGTGGCTTAGGGCTGCTGGCTATGGATGTGCCGGAGGAGTACAAAGGAGCAGGCCTTGACTACCTGGCCTATTCCATAGCCGTGGAGGAGATCAGCAGGGGCTGCGCGTCCACGGGTGTCATTGTCAGCGTCAATAATGTAAGTGTCTTCAGGTTGCATGTGAGGGACAGGCATGGAACCGAGGCTGGCGTGAGGGGGGTTATTGGAGAGGGATGTGTGGAAGAAAGGGTATCTCTTTCGTGGTGGGTTCTGGTGTATTGAAGAGCACTTAGACATTAGGGAGTTGCTGGATTGCTTGTACCTTCAAGAGGCACTAACTCAACTCTCAATTCTTTAAGTCTCTGTATTTAGGGCCAATACTCAAGTTTGGCTCCGAAGAACAGAAGCACAAGTGGATTGCTCCCTTCACCAGTGGGGATAAAATTGGATGTTTTGCCCTTAGTGAACCAGGTGATGTGACTGTTACTGTTCCTATGGAAAGAACGGGGTAGTTTCTTTCCTTAGTCGGGTTTAGGATGGACTTTAGGTCTGTGAAATTGTACCGATTTGTAGAAGGATGGTTTAAAGCAATTCTGTCTAAATGAAGTCTCGGTGTCCAAGGTGTTAACTACCATCCCCTCTGTGAGCAGAGCTCTGGAGACAGATGCATCTTAGACACACTGGCCTTTCCCCTTCCTCTTTGGGTCCTTTGGGAGGAACAGTGCTGACACTACCATAGTTACAAGAGGTGCCATGAGCTGATGGTGGGGGTGCAGGTGAGGGGTGGGTTTGCGCCCCATGCTGTGACTGCTTGCCTGAGTTTTGTTTGCTGGTGCCTTGCTCAGGAAACGGCAGTGATGCTGGTGCAGCATCCACAGTGGCACGCCTGGATGGTGACGAGTGGGTTCTGAATGGCACCAAGGCCTGGATCACCAATGCCTGGGACGCCTCGGCCACCGTGGTGTTTGCTACTACGGATAAATCCCTGAAACACAAGGTGCGTTCAGTGGGTCAGTCAAGAAAAAGGGGCAGGAGTAAAGGAGTTATGCAGAAGCACTTGGACAAGGTCCTGGGGGCTCTCTATTTAGAGCCATGCAGGCATTGAGCAGAGCGGGGCTGATGTGTGCTGGCTTTGTTCTGTCTTGGCGCTCCCCTCCCTTCTGGTTACCTAGACATATGGCTTCTATGAAAAATGTTTGGAGGAAGCCTAGTGACAGCCAGGTAATTGGGAAGTTGGCACCATTCCTAAGAGTTTGGGTCTTGTTGCAGGGCATTAGCGCGTTCCTGGTTCCCATGCCAACTGCTGGGCTGTCACTGGGGAAGAAAGAAGACAAGCTAGGAATCCGAGCCTCTTCCACTGCCAACCTGATATTTGAGGACTGTCGGATACCCAAGGACAACCTACTGGGGCAGCTGGGAATGGGCTTCAAAATTGCCATGGTAAGAGATGGATCCGGGTGCAGCTGTGGTTGTGTAAAGCTGTAGTTCCCAAGCTTACCATTTTCAAAACCATTTTCAGACTTACGATCACTTTGGTGAGAACTGCTAGCGTAAGTTATTCTGTGTAACATTAAGCAGTTGACCTCTCTTGCCAGCATGGGAGAAACCATTTATAGCGCTTGATGAATCATTAATTTACCGTAGATCCTTGACAGCGCTTTTGTTGTAGACTCAATGTAGTGGTTCTCAGATGAAAGAACACTGATGCCACTGATGTGCTGTCTCAGCAAGGGTGGTGCATTTTAATTTTGCTCCTTTCCCAACCCTCTATTCCTCCAGTTTGTACCTGCAGATAAAAGGAAAACATGGCATTTTCCCCAAATACTTTGCAGAGGAAAGCTGTCCTGGAGGCACAGGATAACCTCTGGATAATGTCTAAAGGTGGATGAAATCTGAGTTACGGCATGTGTGTGACTTCTGAGGAGGAGCCAGGCAGCTGCGGAACACCCAGTTCTTGCAGTGACGCACTCCCCCTTGGAAGTGTTCATTGCTCTCTGTAGGGGCAAAACACCATTTGTTGGCCTGACTTTTTGCAAAAGGCTGAGCTCCCTTGAGACTAGCCCCTTCCATTATGTCCGCAACTAAAAGAATGCATCAGTCACCAACCACTTTTTTAAGACACTCAGCCCAGGACTGAGAAGATGAAGCCTTTTCTCACTGTGCTGTAAATTATTCCTGTGCATAGTGAGGCAGGGAAGCGGTTAAAAGCCTAATGGGCAAGTGTGTGAGGTAAGTCAGGTTATTGACTCAATTCACTAGTCATTTTGAAAAATGCTTGCTTCAGTCTATGTACTAATGATAAAAAGAGGAAAGACTGAGGAAACTGACCAGAGGAAAGAGGAAAACTGACCAGATTTCTGTGTTTTGTTTTTTTTTTTTTCAGTTAAAGTAAAATCAGATGCACAGTGAGCTAGGGGGTCTAGCTGAAGTGTTCTTTTCAGCCCCTGCCCGAGCAGATGCTCCTGCTTCTCAGTGTGCTGTTCCCTCCTTTTGCACTCTTCCCCCCCCCCCCCCCCCCCCCAGCTAATAAGCAATATCTCTCTTTTCTGCTTTCCTTCTTGTGCCTCTGGCTTTTCTCTGCAGCGCCCAGTACATTTTATAGCTCTCTAGTCCTGCATAACCTGTAATATTCTGAATCAAGGAGGTTTGACCAGAGGATACTAAGGCTACAGCAGCTTCCCAGCAAGAGCAGAAATGCGATGGTACTCTTTTTGATCAAGTGTAACGACTACGCACATATATTTTGTGTCTTTCACAGCAAACTCTGGATGCAGGAAGGATTGGTATTGCCTCACAGGCTCTTGGAATAGCACAGGCAGCTCTGGACTGTGCTGTGGATTATGCTGAAAAGAGAATGGCCTTTGGGTCGCCCATCACAAAGCTACAGGCAGTGCAGGTACGAGCTGGGCGCACAGGGCAGTTCCAAACATTGCTGGTGGAAAGTTCATGTGGGCTCTCAGGCGTGGCTTCAGACAGGCAGTGCACTTTGCACTGTCTGGGATAAACAAGGTAGTAATACTTGTTTTCAAACATTGTTAAAACTATTGGGATGAAGGCGCTCCTTTTCTAATGATATCGGCCTTAGCAGTGGAAGACTTCTGCTGTATGTTCTTGTGCAGGCAGAGGCTGCTGCCTGGAACAAAGGCAGTGTTTGTCGTTGCAGTTTAAGCTGGCTGATATGGCTGTGGCGTTGGAGAGTGCGCGTTTGCTGACCTGGAGAGCCGCTATGCTGAAGGACAATGGGAAGCCCTTCACAAAGGTACTTCCAACCTTGCATTTGTCTAGCAGTGACAGTGCTGGCTACAGGTTTAAGGCAAGGAAACCGCACTATGTACAGCATCACTGCCTTCAGCGCTTGCCCAGGCAGCGCTGTTGGTGTGTAACTCACCAGCAGATACTGGACTCTGCTGTCTATCCTCAGGCAGCCTGCTGAGCCAAGTCCTGGCTTTAGCCAAGGAGAGAGGGGTGGCCACTGTCAGCTGGCACCAGCAGTCAGGCCTGTCTTGCTCTACAGCTGGTCTGTGAGTGTGCAAGCTCCTTGTGCAAATAAGGTGTTCCTTTTTGTGATCGTTGCACCCTCAGTGATGTTTTCCTTCCCCAAAGGAAGCGGCGATGGCCAAGCTGGCTGCATCAGAAGCTGCAACAGCCATCGCTCATCAGGTAAGTACTTCAGTTGACATCTCTGATACACAACATGCTGAAAGGGCAATTCTGTTGTCACAAAACGGGTGCTTGGGGAAGGTGGGATGGAATTTACTAGAGTATTTAAAAAAAAACAAACAACCAACCACCACCAACCAGCTTCAGCCATAGGGGTTGGTTTGTTTAGTATAGCCACCTTGCTGGATTTTTGGGGTAGGGGGTGTGTGCAGGGATTTATGATGGCCTGTGGCAGCTGTATGATTAAAGTCTTCTTGTGCCTGCTGCTGTCCAGGGCAGCGTCAAAGTTTTGAGTGGGATCAGTGATGTGGGAGGGGGCATGGGTGCATCAGTCAGGACTTGTAGTAAGTTTGCGACGTAGTGAGCAAACAAAGCAGGACGGCTGGTGTCTGCATTTATTTTCCCCTGTCCGTAGTAAAAGTGCCTTAGCTGAACATGGATCACTAACATCTACCTCTGAAGTAAGTCATTCTTTGGGACATGGGTATTGCTCTTACCTGTCTCAAAGCCTGTTCATTCCTCTGCAAATGAGTTTAGCTCCATTTAAGGTAGCTGTGTTCTGTAGAAAAAACAAATTCCTTGACCCTGCTTCCTTTCTAACCTGTTACTTTTGTTTCAGGCTATCCAGATCTTGGGCGGGATGGGCTATGTGACAGAGATGCCAGCAGAACGCCATTACCGTGACGCTCGTATCACCGAGATCTATGAGGGGACCAGTGAGATCCAAAGACTGGTGATAGCAGGTCAACTGCTGAAGGCCTACCGTAGCTGAAGAAGCCGACTGGAGCAAGACACTGCCCCAAAGTGCCTCGTAATGGTGCACAACAGCAATTGCATCTTGGTCCTCTTGAATGAGGCTAATGATGGAACTTTTCCTCACCAATGAGTAACTGACCCTCTTGTTAAAATGTGCCGATTCTTCTTTGGACAAAGCATGGTGCATGGAAGGCCGTATCTAGGTTTGTAAGTGATGGCTGTGAGTGCAGGAGGGGGGACGCCACCTGTCCTTGTAGGGGAGCATAGGTCTTTTCCTAAACCAGGGCATTGTTTTGGTTTGGTAGTGGCAAAATAACTTTGCTGTTCAGCAAAGCTCGAGTCAGCAGCTCGCCCTGTGCGTTTCCCCCTACTGCCTGTTTTGCAAGGATTTGTCACTACGTGATACTCCATAACCAGTGCCAATGTTAGAGGCACCAAGACGTGACCTCTGTGCCCTGTTCCATGCTGTGGGTTACACTGCCTCTTCTGATCAGTTTGATGAATTTCAGGTGTGGGATGCAGCTATGTGTGAGCTCCTAATTGGATACAGGCTGTGCTGAGGTAATCCTCACAGCAGTGCACTTTTCCCCACTTTCAGCAGGAGATGAGCTGGACAGGAGGACACAGGTACTGCCTACGCACAAAGGGCTCTTCATACAGGCTGTGGTTGCTGTCTATGTAGATGTAAAAAGAAAGGTCAGAAAAAAACCCTCAATCTTGCCTGGCAGCCTGCTTGCTCAGCCACTTAGGGATGTACGTGTAAGAGGAAAAGACAGAAAAGCTGCAATGCCCGAAACTGATTTAAAAAAAAAAAAAAAAAAATCAAAAAAACCCACCAAAAAAACTCTTCTCCCAAAGCTGCTGTTATTATACCAACAACTACCCAACAGGAAAGAAAGTGCATGAAGTGGCAGTAACAGCCTTTAATCTCTACGTGTTTTGGGCAACAACGAGGAAATGAACAGATGACATAGAAAACCTTGCCAGGAAGCTTTAGCAGTAGCACATATCCTCAATCAGTTATCTTTGGCAAGAAGTTAACTTTTAGAAGATTCAGCAGCCAAAAGAAAAGCTCTAAATTCAGGAAAAAGATGGAGAGGATTAAGACTACAGCCTGTATGTCCCCCTTGTCCAAAGGACAAGTACACTAGAAGTAAATGGTTATTTTCTTGTGGTGCCATTTATTTAATTTGTGTGGAGAGAAAAACAGGAGGATACTATTACACATAAGACAGCAGAGAAGACAAATAAAACCTGATTTTAAAGGACCATCAGTCCTCACTTTCTTTTTTTAAAAGCAAATGCAAATTCATTTAGAATATTTTCTTCCAGTCACAAGACACAGGAGCATAAATCACCAGGGCCTGCATGCACCAGTTAGACAACGCTGCAAGGTGCAGTGGGTGTTCGCTCATACAGATGTCCCAGCAAAATAAATAATCCCTTTGCAGGGCGCTAGAGGGCAACTGCAGGCTGGGGCAAAGTCTTCAAGTTTTGAATTTCTCCTTGCTGCTCTCACAAACCCGTGGATTACGAGAAACAGAGCCAGGCAGTGCATGCAATAGGATTATTTCTACTGGAAAACTATTCTAATGACTGTGAACATACGGTAGATTGTGGAGGGCTTCTAGAAGTGAGAGACACTTTTCTAGCTTGATTTCAGCCTGTATCACTGCTTTGATGATTGCTGAAGGCTCATATCTATGATTGTGTAGGAGGAAGTGATTTTATTTTACACTTACTTTTCCTTGCAGCCATTCAGAACAGGAGCTGTAGGGCTGCTCACTGCAAGAATGCGAGGACTTTTATGAACACAGTTACTGTGCAGTGCTGGCCTTCACTGACCCGGTGTGCTAAGGTCCAGCTGAATCCCCACTGACGCAGAGCAGTCAGTCGCAGTTAGGCCATGCTTGCTGCAGTTACCCCTCTTTATCAAGCTGCTTCTCTTAGATCTGCTTTACCGCACTGTCAGCTCCTCTTCAGCATCATGCCTCCTTCATTTACCAACTCTGAATGATTGCAGCTTCTCTTCTCCAGAGCAGAGTGAAATTGCCCCGTACGTGCACCATGGCTGACCTGAGTGGGAGAACAGCAATGGACACAGCTGACAAGACCACACCTGAGGAACCCACACACTAGCTGTACCAAATTCCTTTTGGACCCTCTGCAGATAATACAGGGGGCAGCATCAAGTAACTGACTGCTCTTGGGGGAGCCCTGCTGCTGCACCTGCGACCAGAGTCTGCTTTTGGGAATGCCTGGATCACGCACCACACACCTTGTTAGCAAGCCTCTTGCTAGCTCTGATATCAGTATACCAGCTGACCTGGCTCCCAACTCCATACTTGATGGTAACTTGCTGAGTGCTGCACCTCTGCCATAGCCTGTGTCAAATTACACTGCACATCATCAAATTACAAAAAAGGGTGGAGCTGGTCAAAAATCACTGGTCTCGGTACAGCATACCAGTCAGGTTCCTGAGCCTAAGAACATGAGATATTCTATTAGCATTCCATTTTGTTATTACCTAAAAACACATTTTAAGGGTGCAAAGTCTGTCAGGCAAAAGCTTTCCAATACTTTCCTTGCTGCCACAGGTCCAGAGAGGGATCGGTGACCTGTCACACAGCACTGCTTTGGGTAAACAGCACACAAAGCCTGCCCCAGAGCAGGGAGCTGGCTTTTCTCAGAGCAAAATACTAAGGGCTTGGTCCTCACTGCTGCTGGCTGAGAGAATTGTGGCTGTAATGCATGTGTGTCTGCTCCTCAGGGCTGTTACAGAACTGCTGAAAGCACAAAACACAAACAAGTTTTGCAGCATTAAATAGGGAGCTCTTACTGAGAGCCACCCCCAGACAGCACTAACCTGGCTGGGCGTGGGTAGGACCGGGCTTTCCTTTGACAAAAGGGTCTAGTTACAAGTGAAGCCAGAAGTTGTTGTCAGTTTACAAACTCAGCCAACATTGCAAAGTTGGGGCACTGAAATGGGAAAATCAGGTCATGCATAAATTAGAAAGAGGTGGAGATAAGCCACAGCTACACTTTTCAAGGTCATTTGTGTTTTTTGCCCCACAGTGCTCTAAATGTATGTGAAACTCGTTACGAGGCAGACTACTGGAAATGAAGCAGGGGGAGCCTTGGAATTTTACAGCTGGAGATGAAAAACACCAGTTTAAGAACAGTTTCCAGGGCAGGAGGACTGGTCACATGAAGGCAGCAGCTCTGTCTGGTGTTTCCTGCTCCAGGAGTTCCTGTGAAGCCCTAACTCCAGTCCATTCTTAGGAATGAGGAGTTACTTGTTCCCCCCACCACCTTGGATTTGATATATTTTATTTACATCATGTATAAAGCTCACAATCTCTTCATGTGCGTTCCTAACAGAATGAAGGAAGAGCTGAGCTGTTCTGGGCTGTCACGATTAAATGCACACAGGAGAGAAATACATAACTCTTCCTGGGGAACACAGACATGAGCACATCCTGCTTGATCTGTCCTTGTAACGGTGTGGCACCGAGAATGAGGAGTTGCCTGGAGTCTGGATTCCCTTCTGAAACATCTACCTTTCCTTGGAGCACAGCAGGACGGTGCTCACCTCTCAATTTCACAGAATTCAAAAAAAAAAAAAAAAAACAACCCAAACCAAAAACCAACAGTCTCAGCTTTCCACGTTTAAGCAGTGTATAAAATATTTTATGGGACTCAGCTGAAATTGCTGTAGTATTGTGTTCACATCAGAATACGGTTTCCTCTACTAGTCTTTTCTGACAGTGCTGTCTAGAAGAAAAATATGACAAATTATTTTGATTTTAAATTAAATTTTGTTTTGTCTAAGTTGAGAGCCCTCATACACACAGACCTAGCAAGAACCATACATTCAAGTTTTGTTGTGGATTTTGGAAAGCATGAAAAATACCTAATTTGAAAGAGATCTTTAAGTAAAAAAGGAAAGTACCTGTAAGAATAACAGGAAGAAGGAATGGAATAGAGATAAGAAAATGTGACAGTATTATAACGTGAATGAAAATGCAGTTCATGATTGTTTAGCTAAAAATTAATTCCAAATTTGCTCGCTGCTTGTATAAAAAGAAAAATACTTGGGAGCCTTCCCTCCACTTCCCCCTCCAACGAGGTCAGTACTAAGCTGGGGAAGCCACCCAACCATAAGTATGTATTTCCTATTTGCCTCAATGACTTCTTTCTCTTCTTGCACAGAACATACTGTAATGCTCAAGACAGGAAATATTCATCTCAGCAAAAGGCTTCTGAACATCACAGGACTGAAGCTGCAGCGCTGGCCCCCCTGGCGTGCTCCTGAGCTTGGGCACAGCTCAGACAGGTGGCTCCCGGCGCGCCCATACAGACACAGAATGACCAGCTTGCAGTTCTAATACACTTTACCCATACAACCCATACAACAAGCTGGCCAGACAACCCCACATCATTTCTGAACTCGTTTCCAAGACAAAGCGTGACCTTTAGGAAACTTCAAAATACAAACAGTAAAATTTCTAAGCTGACTACTCCCAAAGACAAAGCAGAAAATTGACTCCAGAACTGTTAATGGGTTTGTACATTACAGTTGTGGTCTGTCCCCTGACAACTTTGCTATTAACGTGCTTTAGTCTATCACTTTTTTTGCCAGTATCCTTTTACCTTCCTTCAAAAAGGCTTATGTTAGTCAAAGAATTATTAAAATATTTTTTTTCTGACAACTTTTCAGAAGAAAGGGCTTGGTGACCTCACTGCAGGACTTTGTATCAAGTAGTTTATTAAGGAGTTCAATAAAATGTTAAACCAAGAAGGCACAAACAACTGTACCAGACCCTACAGGGACAGGGAACCCTACGCCCTACGTGGCCTCCAGAAATCTAAAGGACTCAAAGCAGTTGTACAGTTTCATTCTCAGGCTGAGAAGACGATGCGTAGTCGGCCAGACTGAAGAAACAAGGACAGAAAGTGTGTCTGTCCAGAGAGGGCCCAGCAGCTGAGCAACAAGGTAGGAATCTTGTTTCTAATACCCCCAAATGCTGAGGTTGTTCTAGATAGGAGAGCTGTGGGACAAAGCTTTACGGCTTTAACTTACAAAAAAGTACTAGGAGAATGTTCTTCCCTCTGCAATTGTAATAGCTTTGTATTTAGAACATTTAGGCTTCAGGTAACCTCTGCAAAGCACCAGAATCCTTCTCCAGCAGGTGATGGCTGCTGTTCACACACAGAAGCGGCAGCAAACACCTTTCAGTCTGGTTTTGCTCCCCTGGCAGGCACAAGCAGGCACTGCCTGTGGGTTCAGACACAAAGTGTAGCGGTTACAGCTCAGTCTCTTACCTTGGTGCAAGTCAGACGGTTGCAGTGTGCAGGAGGGCAATACAGCTTAAAAAGGAAGGCCAAGACTTTTCTGAAAAGCTAAATGAATTCTCATTAAGCAGTTGTCAATTTAGCACTCCTACAACTTTTTCCAGAATCCTTTTTAAGTGTAGGAGATCATTCATAGGCATGCTTTCCTGGCAGGGACTAAACAGTCACTGCAAAACAGAGAAAGACCTTTTATTTTAATTGCAAAGGCAGGAGGGAACTGATGAGAAGCTGCAAGCACCCGAGATGTGTGTTACTGTCAGCTGGGTGGAAAGGCTGGGAAGATAAAGCAGCAGCAGACTTGATCTAAAGATGTTATTCCACTGCTTGGAACCTCGGGGGGGGGGGGGGGGGGGGGGGGAGACACCAACCCAAAAAAGTATCTTTTTTCTCTCTCTGAATATCCTCATCAATATTTTATTCACCTTAAGTTTGAGGTGTGTAGCTGAAAACTGATGCCTTTCTTTTGCCTAAGCTGACTGCAAGTCTGGGACCTAACACCTGCTATGAACAGAAAAAGCATATTTTTAATTAAAAATTACTTCATTAAAACCTGACAGTTACCTGATGATGAGCACGGCAGGCACATACTAGAGGAAATGTTTTTGACTAAGTGAAAGATATGAATGGGGGAGATGGAACTAATAAAGTCACAACATCCCCACTGCTGCCCCCCGCCCCCCTAAATCTTAAGACTCCCCTCACCCCCCTAAAGGGCTGTGCTGCTTCTTACTGTTTCTTCAGGTGTTTCATGGCTCTCAGGTCTGTTACAGCCAGCTCAGAGGCCGTCAGCCCCTCTGCCCGTGTGCAGCAACAAACCTGCCTGAGAACAGAGGAAAAGGTTAATGACAGTGCACACGCATGGCTGGACAAAATTTTCTACCGCGCTAAATATGCTCTTGTATCATTGGACAGAGCAGAAAGGATCAGGTGTTTCACCAAAGCTTCCTCACCTCTTGTAACAAAACCGTACCCAAAGTAATGTTACTGGTCAGTCAGGTTCGTTCTTGAACATTCCCGTTTTCCTTCCAGTCAACTCGCAGTTATCATCATTTATCAAACTAATAAGAGCTACGAGCTTTAGGAGAGTTCCCCAAACTCAATATGGCAGAGTATTTTAAAGGACAAAAGTTCTAATTACCTCAGGGAAGCTTTTCCGTCAATAAAATAAAAGAACTGGAAATGTTGGTTTAAACAAAATAATAAAATCCACATTTTAACAGGCTACAGTTACAAAGCACTCAACACAAACTCCAGCCAGTCACAACAGTAAAAGACAGTTTTCTTTCTCTTTTTTCCTTTTTTTTTTTCTTTAAGGGGCAAGGGCATGGAAAAATACAGCACACTAATGAAACAAAATGCAAAAAATACAAAAAAATAGAAAATAGAAAAAATGTATTTACAAGTGATACATTACTATGATCAGAAAGCACAAAGACAATTGCTGCTATAATACATGCACTGGGTCAAGAAGGAACTACTAAAAACCTGCAAGGGAGCTCTTCGTAAAAAAAAGAAAATTAAAAAAAAAAAAAAAGAAAAAAAAAAGACACCTCCCACCCCCTCCCCCCTCAAACGAACAGGGTTGGGTTTGAACTTTTTTCTTCCCTAGTTTGCTACATTGATCAAAATCAAATATCCCCTAAAGTCCATGAGTACAATCAGTACAAATACTACACTTGTTTTTAAACTGCAGGTTCAGTTGTAGGAGGGGGGGGGGGAACAGCAGCTCATAGTAGATCCATATACAAGAAAGCCATAGTAAACTGCTCTACATGCTAAAAATTACAGCAAGCCCCTGTCTGCTACATAGCATGATCTTAGCAGGTTTTCCTTTTTATTTATTCATATATATATCTATATGTGTGTATATATATATGTATAAAAATCGTGCCCTTTTTCACTGCAACATGACATCTGGGTGGAAATGTAACTTGTTACAACAAATTTTTATATGTATACTGCAAGAAGTCACTCAATGTCTGTGGATTTAATAAGTAACCTCACACCACAGGAAATATTTAATAAATCAAAAAAACCCAATATTGTGACAGAAGACCTTCTGTCTCAGTTCTTTTCAAAACCAAAGTCCAGCAGGAAACTGGTCCCAATGTACATGAGGGGTTCTCTGAAGAAGCTTCAGTTTGCTTAAACCGTTTTTTTTCTTTTAGTGTTCACAAGTTTTTGAACGACTTCAAGCCGTTTTCAGTTTCAAGTGTGTCTCTTCCTCTCTCTCAAAGGTAATAGTCTGGTACTAATCCATCTGAGTGAGGAAAAGAGGAAAGTGGCTGCAGTTGCACAAAGGGTCCCCAATTCCACATCTGCAGGGAGATACGGAGTCACATGGAGCTCCAGGATCTTAGCTTTTTTCTTTTTCCTTTCCTCCTTTTAATACAAAGTCCTTTCATACAAGTCTCGTAATTGGTACCTTCCCAAGTACCAGCCAGTCCAGACGGCAGGAGACAACAAAGCCACAAGTTAAAGTGAAAAGGACCAAGGCAGAAGTTCAGGTCACTTTCTATCTGTTCCATCATACTTCCAGGAAACGGGAGCTGCTGGACTTGGAGTGGAAAGGCTCAGACCACATGCGGCGTAGATCGCCCTAGGCAGGGAAACAGCAGAAGGACCACGTCCTCAGAAACCTCAAAGTCCATTTAAGAATTCAGATTTTTAAATGCACATATAATTGCAAGCATGTCTTAAAGCAACTCTGTTTCTTTACCTGTTTTGCAAATTACAATAGAGACAGTAAAAAATAAATCCTTTCCCTGTAAAGCCACAATGTTTTATTTTGGCAGCAGATCTACCTAAAATGGGTTTCTGATGGGAAGGAAATATTTATGCAGGTGGAAAATTCTGCCATGTCTCACATGCCACTCTGCAGAGTGCTAGATGTGTGTTTCAACAATAGCCCTGTAACAGGAAAGGTTATGTTTTAAAATTTCAGAACAGGTGACTGGAAAGAGGTAAACAAGGATCTGCCTCTCCAATCTCTGTTCGACCTTTGTGCACGCAGGCTTTCATGACCAGCTGGGCAAGGACAAATTCACTTATTTAATTAAAACAGCATTTAATACTTTGGAATTTAGTTAGCTTATAATTACTGGTACTTTATGTACATAAATTGTCTTCTATTTCAGGAACTCATCTCTCAGCTACGCTGTCCTCCAAAACGAAGATTCACCCCAACAGCAGCGGTACCCTAGTTCTGGGCCAGGGCTGTTACGGAGGAGTAAGGACATGCGTCATCCTCAGGAGAACTGGTGCCCAGTGCAAAAACACTGAACCACTTCCAGCTGACCCCCGGGCTTCCTGCTGCGGATATATAATCCTCTCTTACCTTTAAATAGGCCATGGTGAGGAGCGGCAATAAAGTGAATGGTACCAAATAGAGTAGGGCAGGCTGGGCTGCCCGGTGAATACGAGAAGCTACTGTCGCAGTTAATAGACCTGTAAAAGAAAAAAGGGACTATAAATATCTTTAGGTTGCATACAAATGTTCTAATAATTTCATCCACATGTGGCTCCCTTCCCCACCATTTTAAGAGACAGGCTGTGGAAAAGTTACTTATCTGTGCTTCACTTTCCCTGAATAGATTTAAAACAAACAAAACAGCGAAAAATTATTCTGCATTAATATTAGGCTGTGTTGAGCCACTTGCTCCAGATTTGAATCTCAAAGACTAAGCTAAGAATAGCTCAAACAAGACACAACAAAAGGGGAAGGGGAAGAAGCTGAATGCACCAGGCTGAAGTGCTACTCCAGTGCTGGTACCCCTTGAGACTGTTGGTCTGAGGCCCCTAGCCTGAGAAACGGGGTTGAGAGGAAGGATTGTACACACCAGGAGTGATTTGCCTGGATACTTGCCCAACGGGAATGTAGGGGGAAGGATGGGGGGTGGGAGGAAGAAGGCTATTGGTAGGAAATGACCTTTCCTTTCCATCCTCAGGAGGACTGCAGAAGGTCAGGATATGCACACACGTGTCCTGACCTCAGAGAAAAATCTATTTTATGTTAGGGAGGAGAGGGATGGTTACATCAAAATATAAACAGCATTCAAGTTGTGACTACTTACGATTTTCTGTGTGTACTAAAATGTCACAGGATCATAAGCATTAACAGTAGAATACAAAAATTACCTAGATGAATTACCTAGCTGTATTCTTGCACAGTGTAATCCATCTAAAAACTCCCATTTTTCCCGTAACCCAGGTATGAGCTACGACACCTTCTATGGTAGTAAAGCAAAGTATAAAAAGTTGCTAACAAAAATACACTGATAATCTCTTTTATCCTCTAAATTAAATACAACCAAAAAAAAAATCTTAAAAGGAGACTGTAGAATGGTTTTTCTCCTTAGACTATGCCAACGAAACCCAAAACCAGGAGGATTAAAAAAAGAACGTAATAAAACGTTCTCTCAAAGCCTCTTTACATTTGCTTTCATCATCTTTTAAATCTACTACAATAATCCTACTTCTGCTCACTAAGCAGCTATCCATATTAAACTAATTACTCACCTACAAAATATCCAATAAGTGTGCAGTGAAAGTAAGAGACCTTCTGCATACGTCCAGAGATGTTCCCTGGTCCTGGGGCACCACAGGAATCACTGTTGGCTTGTTTTTTGTAGTTATCATAGCGCAGGACAAAGCAGAGCAGAAGACCTGGCATCACAATGTCTCCGATCCCCAGCATAGAGAAGTGGCTGCCTGTGGAACTAGAGAGCAACTGAAATTGGGGTTCATGCCCAAGACACAAGGTGAAAAGCCCTGGACTCCTCCACTTTGGTTTTGAGCTTCATTTTGCACACCCCTTCTTTCTACCGGCAGGCTTTTATGTAGTAGAAGCTAAAGGCCAGGTACAAAAGACTTTTTCCTGAGTGATTTCACCACCACCTCAGCTCAGTTTTAAACATACCCATTTTGACAGTAATGACATGTTGCTCCAAACCAGTTTATTTCTACCAGTAGTCTTTAAGCTGCTTTTGCTCTTAACTCACTCAGTGAAACAGACCCATCAACTCAGTATTTCCATCTTCTCTCTTCTAAGCGTTGATGGGAGGTTCCATTTTATCAAAGTGATTATCAGTGACAGACACTGCACCTTCATTCCCGTGTACATAGATCACCTCTGATACAAGGCAATAACTCGATTTATGGACTTCTCAGATCTCTGGCCTTATTCAGAAAAAACACGTAGGAAACTATAGTCTCACCAGATGCCCAGAAAAGAGCAAATTGCTAAGTAGATTTAAGAACTAAAATTGCCCATTATCTTAAATCCAAGGTCTTTTTCATGAAAATGAAGCCAAATTAAGTTACCGTGAAGCTGACGAAATGAACAATTTTGGTTTTATCATTGCAGACTCCTAATTGCTGTAATTTCAGCATCTAAACATCTAAAGAAACAAGACTAGAGTAATACGCCAACATAACCCACCGCATAACCGCTTAATGCCCAACCAGGCCTACGCGTATCTGGTCAGAGCCAGAGACACGAGGGAACCCCTGCAGTAGAGAGCTGTGGAATAACCTCCCTCCAACACAGCACCTTCCCGGTAAGCCGTCCTTGCTTAGATCAGTCCCTAACTCCCTTCCCAATCACTTGCCATTATGCAGTAATCAAGACTATTCTGGTGTTATAATAAACCTCAGGTCTTTTGCTTTTAAGCATTATGTCATAAATCCTACAATAGCAGCCATTAAACTGTAGAACTCACACATATGTTGAAAAATGTATCCTGTTCTGAACAGGCCACTTTTTAACCTAATGAGGATCACTTCTGCACGCTATGAGTCAGCGAATGCCAAGTATCCAATCCTCAGTACTCATTATATACCTTTCTATCACGAAAAGGGTGATGAAACAGGGAACTAAGCTGGCATTTTCCAATAGAATTAGTGCTACAAAAAAGTACAGGGAGGGACAATTTTTCTTATGTAATACAGTAAAAGAACTGCTGGTCTTACCTTGGAAATACAAGTTTACCAGGCAGCGACAGACGGGGAACATCTCTGCCCACATTTGGTCCCAGGTGAAGTTTCCGGGATAAAACGTCAAGGGGATTATCAGCTGGTTGTGTGGCCACTTTCACCATAACGTTACTGTTAAAGATGTAGGCAGAAAAAAAGACCTATGGAGCAAGGAAATCATCAGAAATTACAAACTGCAACTACATGGCAACTCAAAGCTGCATGTATTCTTGCTTTGCTTATTCAAGAAAGGATAATGTCCAAATTTTCCATATACGTACGTTGTGTATATGATGATAAAAGGCAAAATGTATTTCAAAATTTCAGAGAAAGTTTTTTACACTGTTAATCCTCAAGAATAACTGGACCGTGCTTTCTGGTATCAAGACATGGATCAATAGATAGAGATCCTTTGGCAAAGGATCTGTCTGGACTACAAGTAGGTAGTCCAGGAGTACAAAGGCACGTACCAGGACACTGAAAATATGAGAACACTTGAAAGCAGAGAAGAGGTAAGTGCAGTGCTCACTCACAAACAGAATGAGGCAACACTTGTTTCAACCAGGCTCTTATGCTACAGCTCATCACACTGGGAAACTGACTGGCTGCCAGAGCTGTCAGCAAGCGCTTCCCCGGACCAGCGCGCGGTGTTACGCAAAGGTGAAACAAAATCCTTTCAGTATTACAAAATATCTTCTGTCAGGTTGCTTGTAAAAGCACAGTAAGATTTTATGCCAACCTTGCTGGCTATAAATCAGTTTGCATTCCTGATTTCACTGCTAATCAGAGGTTGGCATGTGCGTACTGTGCAAGCGGGGATAAGGCTTTGTGTTTACTTGGAAATGCTTGTTCTGATCTTCAGCCAGGC